>NC_059072.1:21162384-21774884 GCF_020497125.1 Mauremys mutica
TAATTCTCTACTGCCTTGCCATTTGTGAAGTTATTTCCACCTGTGCAAACCAAATCTGAACACTAGTCCTTTCCTTTACATCCACTTTGCACTCATTGCGCATGATGTAAATGACTATGCAGGGCTGAAGGAATTGGCGAACCAGCCCTTAGTTTCTATCCTGGCTGGGCTACTGAGTTGCCGTGTATCTTTGAACAAGTCACTGCAACTCTTTGAATCTTGTTTCTTCTGCAGAAGGAAAACCCTGAAAGGGGATCTGGAGGAAACTATGTATGGGAAACGACTGCAATTGTAGTAGTTGACATTCTAAGAACAGTTAAGACAATGGAACAAGCTGATAAGGGGAAGTTGTCCATTCACTTTTCCTGGGGTTATTTCCAGCTAGAGCTGACATTATTCTACAACGGTAAATGATTCAGTGGGTGGGTAACCCAGTAGAAATCCCTTCCAAACCAAACAATCCTACAATAACAAAGACAATCCTTAGCTAACAAATATTTTTTTTTGGTAATTATCCCCAGATATTATAAAGAATGGCTCACTCCTTTTGTTGCTGTATATGTAGATCTCAGTTACACCAGTTCCTGTCCTGTTGTTGAGTAGAAGTTATTTAAACCCCTTCAAATTCCTGGTGGAGCATTATTGATAAACGTGTATTTATTAACTGCTGGTGCACAGAATGTGGTGACTGGGACTGACTTCCATCGCACAGTAAATGCTGAGGGATGAAAGATGCCTTGTTCGCCTGCAGCAGCATTTAAATTACATGCCTAATGGAAGGCTCAGATTTTCACTTTAAAATTACACAAGTATGTCAGGTCAGGTGGGATGACTCCAGCGAATCAATATTTAAAACTGTGCAGGCTGAATATGCGGGGCAGCTGTGGGAGTTATGATCAGCTAGTCATAATGTCAGAAAACACACAGGGGCAGAGTGATATTGTTTTACTCATGCTGAAGAGTACTTTACTCCATGAGTAGACTCTCTGGAGCCAATGGCACTGCAGGTGCAGTGAGGCACTGCCTCACCTAGGTAAGGCTATCTCTCTGGCCCACACATGGTGGAGCAACGGCATATTGCTATTTGTGGTCCACACTTCAAATGGCCAAATTCCAGTCTCCAGAGGACACCTGCACCCAGCTACAGCAATATGAACTGAAAGTTGGCCAATTCAGTTTTGTCTCCCTCAAAGCCTGGGAAAGGTTCATGCCTCTGACCCTCTCTAAGAAAAAAATCAGACCTTACACAGGTCAACATTTTCAAAAGTGACTTGTGGTTTTTGGTGGCTTAATTTTGGGATGTCCAATTTGTGACATCTGAAAGGAAGTGAATCTGCTCCTGTGAAAATGGGGCCCTTTAATAGTGCCTAAAATTAAGCAACCAAAAACTGAGGCACTGAAAAAATCACTAGTCGCTTTTGAAAACCTATACAAACACTTGCAAATCTGAGACTTATATGTTTGTCTTCCAGAGGATTTAAGATTCTTTGTCTGTGTGCACATTTTTGTTTCCTTTAGGTATTTACTTCACCTATAAGACTCTGGGTGAAATTGCAATAGTTAAAAACAAAGGGAAAGACATGATGCTCATTTCGTCTGAAGCCCAGTACACTATGCATAAAGGGGCTTTGGAATGATGTTAATGTATCCATCAACTTCATGGCCCCTTTACATTGCCAGAGTGGTGTAAAAGGACCTTGGGTGTCAATGAAAATGAGACCCATAATTTAAATCAGTACATTAAGACAGCGTTAACAACTGCCAACAGTAAAATAGCCTCCTAGTTACATTATGTGTGGCTATAAAGGGAAAAGTTCTGCCATTACTTCACTCCTGCGTGTAGCAGGGTTGAAGAGTGCAAATGAGGACACAGTTTGGTGAATTAAAGCTTCCAGAATTGTCAGTCTGTTTTTAGGGTCCGTAGAAGAGAGAGAGGCTAAGGATCTTATTTTTGGTGGTGTATTTGGTGGAAGAGTAGACTGGAAGCATGGCAGCATTACCATGTGGAGACACGTGCCTCTTTTGACAGTTTACCTCAAAGAAAGAGAGACTCTTTTATGCCTCCTTTGTTTGCTGGACTCCCTGAGAAGCAACAAATTTGCATGAAGAAATCACATTGCTCTGATCATTTTAATTAAAGCTTGTAATGCATCACTGGCTACATAAAAACAAACATCACACTCTTCAGCTGTACCACACACATAAACACGCACATGCACAGCATGTGGAATGAATGGAACTCAGGGCCTTCTGTTCTAAAAGCATATGCCTCTACCACTGATAGGATTATCTTTAGCAGTTTTTGAACGGACCTGTGAAATCTTCATAACCTCTCTGCTAGGGGCCAATGGCAGTAACAAAGGGTTCAATCTGTCTAGGGGTCCTTTTCTAAAATATGGCTCAAATCCGCACCCAGAGACATATGACTACTTTCCTGTTTCTGGATTTGGGAAATTAAAATAAAAACATCTTGGTGAACATTGGGAGCAGTTTTCCCTACTTACAGGCACTCAGTCCATGGGAACACAGAACCCCATGTGTCTGTTTTATTTGTCTGGGAAAGGAGAAAAGAGTCAATAGCAACATGATAGCCCAGTATATATACAAAATATAGAGAGAATATATCAAGAATACATACGGTCACCATTTTTCTAATTGAATGTTTTTCTATTATCAGATTTATCAAAAAATTTATTTCATTTCCATAAACCCTAACTGGGAAAAAAAACATTTTGATAAGGTCATAATGAAATATATTGATTTTTCCTGCTGGAAATTTCTGCAAGAAATTTTGATTTTTCCTTATGATTCAAAACAAACACAATTTGAAATTTCAGAATGTCCCATCAACAAGGAATTCTGGGTACTGCCCAGCTCTAACCAGGAGTTTGGGCAACCCCACCCCAGTCCCAAATGTTAAATATCCAGCTCATGGGCTTTACATGCCATCTCATCACAAACCCCACCCACCTAAAACCCCACTCATGGTTGAGTTAATCCCGGAAATAGCAAAGGGACATCTGGGGGTGGCTCTCTTCATTGCTCTGCTCCAGTTCAGAGAGAACTGCTCTGCCATGTCGCACTACAATGTGCCGCTACCCAGTCCAATCCTAGGACTACAGATCTGTTTCTACTGGCCAGGGCACTATGACATCAGTACAGCACTACTGCTGCTGTTGCCGCCAAGTCAGTCTGGTCCAGTCCAGCTTTGGAGTTAACCCTGCTCTGCTTGTGGTCCAGGTGGATCTCACTGTGGAATCACCTCTTTACTGTTGGTCCACGCAATCCTTCCTGTAGATTCTGCTCTGCTACCACTCTCACAAATCCACCTGATCTGGTCTGGCAAATTCTTCCACACATAACAGAGAATTTTCAAGTGGGGAACCCTGATCAAAACAGGACCCTTGGACAAAATCCCTACGACAGAGCTCAGCTCCAAGGGAGAGCCCTTTCCTCCTCCTCTTCGCTGAGCCTGAGCTTCATTTCCCAGCCAAAGTCCATGAACCGTAATATCCTGCCCAACTGTTATGTTCTTTCATGAGTAGCGTGGGGATGATAATCTATCATCACATTTACACCACAAAACAAACAAATTCCAACCAAAACAACACTGAGTAGGTGGAATTATACAGAAACCACATTATAATTAATGTAAATGAAGCTGGTCAAAACTGCCTTTTCTCCAGTGGAAGGAGCCGAGAGCGCCATTCCTTTATGCCTTCTAATCCTGGAATTATTGCTGCTCATCACTAGCATAACTATCTACAGTGTCCACACCACCGGACAGGATAGGCCAGATCCAAAGCCAATGGGGGTTTTTCCAAACTTTCAATGGATCCAGCCGTATATACGAGGCTGGGGCACAGAGGAAAGGAACAGGAATCTAGGGCATTCAAGTGAACATCCTCCATTCCCACTGTAGACTTTCTCTAGTCCCCTGAGCTTTCCCTGGTATAGTTCCCACAAGTTCTGACTACCCTTAATATAAGTGGCACAGGTAGCAACCTAGTTAAGCTCGCCTGACACTTCCAATTATAAGAGGCTGTTTTCAGTTGCTTATAACTTTGCTACGTGTTAACCATTTGGGCAGATATTTTCCATGCCAGTAGTCTGTCTCAGGTGTGAACAATGGTGGGCGGGAGAGGTGAGGAGGAAGACAAATTGTCTAGAAGAGATGCGGCTGGGTGAAAAGCCAGAATGGGATGGGAGAGCAAGCAGCTGGGATGAGGAGCCGGAGAGGGGAGACTGGGACTAGGAAGAGGCACACACTTGAGGCACCCCCTGAGTGCCACGGCTCACAGCTCCACAGGGGATTCCTTCCTTAAGAGTTTTTAGGGACAAGGCAGGAGAGAGCTGCAGGATCTCTGATTACACAGACCCAGAGGCCATGCTCCCTTCCAGGGTGGGGGAATCACAACACCACACTAGCTGCTAGGGATACTACAGATCACAGTCTGGAAGACACAGAACACAACAGATGTCAAGTGTACTGCAGTCTGCAGTCTGGGGCCTGAAAATAGGTATCTGGCTCAGTGACTTCCACAACCCCAATCCCATTTACTCGAGCTGTGTCTTTGAATCCCCTAAACAACTTTTACGCTGACCACCTTACTAATTCCGGGGATTCAGCTTTGACTAAGAGCTCCTGTGTTTTGCAAAGCTTTTATTTAGTTATTTTCCAAAAGGAAAATGCCTTCCAGATTTCCAAAGTGTTTTTTTTTCCCTTCAGGGCAATGTTTAACAAAACACCACGAGATGTATCTGATTAAAAACCCAGCCAACAATAAAGTGATTATCTTTCTGCACAGTGTGCAGTGCCATATGGTGACTGAGCAAGTGGGAAGAATTGATGCTTAATATGCAGCTCCACTGATTTACGGTTCCCGACTTCCTGTGGAAAATGACTATTTCTTTCATAAAAACCTAATTTGTTTTAAAAGTATGTGTTTGCAGAGGAAAATTTATGTTGATCAAGTTGCTAGTGCAGTTTCAAAAATATATTAATGATCTGTAAACAGCTACATTGGCAAATTCATTCTGAGCCAGCTGTCTCGTTCTGTCCCGCTGACCCATACGATCAGAAGTACTGCTTGAAATAACCACAAGCAGCTGTTTTTACTGTTGCTTATTATTTATGGTATTTATAAACTTCTTACAATTACATCAAATCAGGGTATAAATCCACTAGCAGATTAAACAGCAATTATATTCTTGTTAGGAGTTCTGCTGACAAAACTGAAGGCTTTCAAAAGGGAACAGTGTTTTAATCTCTAGTTTCATTTTTTTTGCCTGTAGCAATAGAGATGGTACTGGGGGACAGAGGACATGAAAGGAAAGGGGACCCAACACAGCAATTGAATTCAGACTGAGAAGGCTTAATGTAGAAAAGCACTTCAATAACATCCCAGAAACATAACAGGTTCCTCCTTACTAAATCCACATACATTCTGCTCTTGTTCAATTGTAACTCAGAAGACGGTTTGATTGGGTTTGATTCTTCAAGACAATGAGTGCCCTACACGACCAATCCAAAGCCTGCTGAAATCATTGCAAGTATTTCCATTCAGTCCAGTTGTTAATTCCATCTATTAGAGATTGAGGTATACCCTGAATGATGAAATTTTATATGATTTCTAATATATAGCTATTTAACCCTATCTAATGACACTGTGGAAGTTTTCATTATCCATATAACTCTCTAATTCATTTTCAATCCTACCAAAATCTTGGACTCAATCTTGTGGCAATGAGCTTCACAGGATTATTATGTATGGTGTAAATAGGTTGAATCCCACAAGGACTTTCACCACCACAAAGTATGCAGATTATACCTATGTGTGAGTTTTCTATTGTTTTGACTATTACTAACTGTATCTATTGGGTTTCTGGGAAACATGCTAACGGATCCCCCCCAGCCTAAGGGGAGGTTCCACAGGGCCTCAGAAACCCACTAATTGTGGGGGACAACTAATAAAAGAACAGGGACAGGAGTGCGGTCAAAGGGTCATCAAACCCATCTCTGCTCTGACTCCTGGCCTCCCGTCTCTATGCATCTCACCACCAGCTCAAACTCAATCTTTTCAAAACTGAACTTCTCTTATTTCCTTCCAATCTTTCTCCCCTTCCTCTCTTTTTTTGTCTCTGTTAAGAACTCCATTATCCATACCAATTCAGAGGCTGTGCCATATCCATTCTTCACTCTGCTTCTACTCCCCAACCCATTCCTGTCAGGCTCTCCCTAAATCCTGTTTTTATTCCCTATACAATCTGTGAAAAAAATAATCTTTTCTCTCCATGGATGCAGCTGAAACCATTGTCCATTCCTTGCTCATCTTTCATGTTGATGGTTCTAACATTCATCTCTCTCTGGCCTCCCGACTTGTCAATGCATACATCTTGCAGACTATCCAAAAATGACTGTAGCAAAGGGTTATAGTGACTCATGCTGGATCTAGCACCTCCTAATTCAAAGAAAAGACAGAAATTGTTGGCCTGTGTTTTCCATTGTCTGTGTTTACTTGTAAACTCTTTGTTGCAGGGATCATGTGTTCCTGTCTTGTAAAATATTACATATGTTTGTAGATCTGCATAACACTATTGGCAGTGGGCTCATTTCTGATCTCACACTAGTATTAATTGGAAATAAATAACCCTACTGAAGTGACAGTTACACCAGTTTAAAACCAGCATGATATCAGAATCAGGCCCATTGTAGTCCAAGCCACACATTATAGTGCAATAACTAGCATCACTTCCAGAATGGGGAACTGTAACTTCTGCAAAAAACAGAAAAAGAGATTGGGAAATTATTCTCTCTTCTCTGAATGTATGTAAATCCTTAAAGCCAATGGGAATGACACATACATTGATAGAGTAGCATATTTATTTGTGGACCCATTTCTTTAGCAATTTGCAGTTAAAATTTAGGCATAAAACCAGAAAGTGTTCCTAATGTATTAAATTAGACATGTGGACAGTAGAGTTGATATGGTATTTGGCATTAGTCAAGTAATCTGAATTTGATCTTATTTCTAGCAAGAAACTACATGAAGGGGAAAGATTCTCTGTTAATTCTGTAGTTCAAAGGTATTGCAGTAACATAAGCAGAATTGAGTTAAAGAAGCCACTGAGAAGACCAACATACAGAACCCTAAAAACTGAGAAGACAAAGGGTCAGAGATTTTAAGAGTTAATTAGAGGAAAACAGCAAGAAATAAAAGTATCAAATAACTGCAAGGAAAAAGGAACCAGAGAAGGGAATTGTCTCTGCTGGTGAGGAACAGAGTGTTAGGTGACAGCTAGAGAAGGGATATTAAACAAGATTAAACACCCAGCTTGCTAGTTTAGAATCTAAACGAAGGACCTTTCCTTTGCTGGAAATTTCTTCCCTTCCTTCCCCCCAAAAATACAGTTCTGTGGCATGAGCAAGGTGGGCAGGGAAACAAGCAGGAGGGACAGCCGTGTCCCATATCAGCATCCATTCACAATAGGCAAATAGAGAGGTGTTTCTTAAAATGTGGGGCACTTCCCCCTGGCAAGGCAGGGGAAAAAGAGCTGGGCACCGGGGGAGGGAAATAGACTTCTCAAGTGTTTTTTTCCCCAGAGTCTCTGGGTGTTTTCTTTTTTTTAAGCAAGTATCTAGTTGTTATGCCTGCACAGGAAACCTCCAAAATGCAACCTGAGTGTAACTCATGCAGCGACATTTGCCTGAGTTTGTAGCATACCAGCAACAATGGCTCAGCGGTGTGAACTGTCCCAGTCACTTCAAGTCATTTCTAACTCAGATGCTGATGATGACATGTTGTGTGTCATCACTGTGAACTATTTCATTTAGCTTTGGGAGACACTGAATGACAGGAAAGAAAACCGTATAAACAAAAATTGAATCAATCTTTTGAAGAAGAGAAGTGCTACTAAACTGTTATACATCCTTATTAATTAATCGTGATTAATCACACTGTTAAACAACAGAATACCAATTGAAATGTATTAAATATTTTGGATGTTTTTCTACATTTTCAAATATATCAATTTCAGTTACAACACAGAATACAAAGTGCACAATGCTCACTTGATATTATTTTTATTACAAATATTTGCACTCTAAAAATTATAAACAAGAGAAATGGTATTTTTCAATTCACCTCATACAAGTACTATAGTGCAGTCTCTTTATAATGAACTCTTTATAATGTAACTTACAAATGTAGGCTTTTTTGGTTACATAACTGCACTCAAAAACAAAACAATGTAAAACTTTAGAGCCTACAAGTCCTGTCAGTCCTACTTCTTGTTTAGCCAGTCGCTTGGACAAACACATTTCTTTACATTTGCAGAAGATAATGCTGCCCACTTCTTGTTTACAATGTCACCTGAAAGTCAGAACAGATGTTCACATGGCACTGTTGTAGTCAGCGTCGCAAGATATTTACATGCCAGATGTGCTAAATATTCATATGACCCTTCATGCTTCAACAACCATTCCAGAGGAGTTAAGTATGGGCTTAAGTGCTTTGCTGAATGAAGGTGAGTGGGAAGGACTGAAATATATTATATCTATTGTACATCTGTCAAAATAATTGTATATAGGCAGAATGAAATTACCCAAGTTGTACTTTAGCTAGGACACAAGTACTAAAACCATTACTTTTGCAAAAGTATGATCGGATCTTTTGATGATCACAAGTAGTGTGGGCCTAAATTTACCTCTCATCTCTCAGTTGGTTTGTTGTTGTTAAGAAAATGTAACAATGAGATTTGGTTTATTTTTTTTGAGAACAGTATGTGATAACTTGTATACATTTATGCAAGTTTTGCTAAGAATTTTAGAATAATTGTGGCCTGTAGATAAGTAAAATGAGAAACTCTATATTAGAGTAGATGGTTACTTGTCATTCACAAAGATGAAAATGCAAAATAGAGAGGCTTATTTCAGGACTGATCAATAATAAATCAACAGACCAGAGATGATTCAGAGTCTGCTCATGAATTAGTAGTTTGACATAGACCAAAGAACCATCAAGGAAGGCAAAGGAAAATGAGAAATCAGAGGAGGAGGAGGAAGAGGAGGAGAAGGAGGAAGAATTGGTTTCAAAAAGGCTTCTTCTATATGCAGAATAAAGTACCTAATATAAAATTGTTGGCAAAAAGATGGAGTAGCAGATCATTCTGACAAAATGGGTCAGACTCTTGAAGTCAAAAGGACTATTCAGGGTGTAAGTCAGGGCAGAATTTACTCCACTGAACAAAGAACATCCTTGATGTAATTGTCTTGATGTTACTGGAGTTACATCAGGGATACATTTGGCTTTAGGATCATATTCCCCTCCCACACCAACTTCACCATTGACTAACTCCATTGAATACAACTGGGTTATTATTAGGGCTGTGAATTAATCATAGTTAATGCATGCAATTAACGCAAAACAAATTAACTAGATTTAAAAAATAGTCACAATTAATCGCAGTTTTAATCTCACTGTTAAACAATAATAGACTATACATTTCAATGTATTATAAATATTTGTGGATGTTTTATTACATTTTCAAATATATTGATTTCAATTACAACACAGAATATAAAGTGTACAATACTCACTTGATATTATTTTTGATTAAAAATATTTGCACTGTAAAAAGATAAACAAAAGAAATAGTATTTTTCAATTCACCTCAGATGTCCACTCAGTCCTACTTTTTGTTCAGCCAATCACTAAGACAAAGAAGTTTGTTTATATTTATGGGAGATAATGCTGCCCCACTTCTTATTTACACTGTCAGCTGAAAGTGAGAACAGGCATTTGCATGGCTTTATTGTAGCCGCCATTGCAAGGGATTTACTTGCCAGATATGCTAAATATTCATATGTCCCTTCATGCTTCGACTTGTAGGCTCTAAAGTTTTCCATTGTTTTGTTTTTCAGTGCAGTTATGTAACAAAAAAATAGTAATAATTCTACTTTTGTAAGTTGCACTTTCATGAAAAAGAGATCGCACTACAGTACTTGTATGAGGTGAACTGGGAAATACTATTTCTTTTGTTTATCTTTATTACCGTGCAAATATTTGTAATCAAAAATGTAAAGTGAGCACTGTACACTTTGTATTCTGTGTTGTAATTGAAATCAATATATTTGAAAATTTAGAAAATCATTCAAAAATACTTACAAGTTTAAACTGGTATTCTATTATTGTTTAATAGTGTGTGATTAAAACTATGATTAATCGTGACTTTCTTTTTTAATCTGGTGATTAATTGTGATTATTTTTAATCGTTTGACAGCCCTGGTTATTATTCTTAATTTATATCATCATGTAACTGAGAAGAGAATCAGGCTCAATATGTTCAAATGACTGCTGACATGGTGCTGAAGGAATGAACTGGGAAGGGTGTATGGAATGATACATCTTTCAGTATCACATCATAACAGAATATGCTTATAGATCAGTAGAGGTCCTAGATCTGGATAAATATTGGAATAAAATTTTCTATTTTTTACATTGTGTTGGATGAAGAAGAAAGCAAATACTATTCCCCTGAAAAGTTATTCTCCACTTGGAATATAACTTCAGACTTTTATGTAACAATGATTGCAAGTGCAGACAATGAGAAAATTATTAGGATACCTGATCTTTACATAGTGCCTTTCATCAGACAAGCTCAAAGCCATTTACATCCATTATTATGCCTACTGGGTAGGCATTTTTATACTTATTACATAGATGGATAAAAAGACACAGATTAGTCTCAGGTGCTACAGTGGTGTGGTCCATTTAAGTAGAAAAAGATGAGGTGACCTTCCCAAAGTCATTGATTTCAGTGGGAATTAAGCACTTAAATTACTGTAAGAAAATGGGACTTAACCCCCCAGGCTCACAGAGTTTGGGAATGCAGTGGAGGAAAGCACTGGAATTAGTTGGTAAATCAAGTGTGTTGGGAGTGTTTTACTTCAATACCTCAATATTCAAAATGTTAGGGAGAGCAGGAATAGTTGGACATACTGGTGCACTGTTCCATATAGAAATAGATTATGGATGTGCTGTTCACCCAACATGCTCAAACATTTGTCTTCTGCTAGTGAACACGATAATAGCAGCAAAGTGTGAACTGGAACTCACCACTCATGCCATCCAGCTAATGAGTTGTTAAACTGGAAAACCAAGCTTCTTCAGGCTCCATAAATGTTATCTATCATGGTTAAGCGAGGCCATCTAAGGAGCTATCCTCTGTTTGACACCTGGTGGCAAACACAGCATGTTCAGTCACTCAGTTGGCCTTGTAGTCAAACCATGTTCAACAGAAAAAAAGCATGATCAGCTCCTTGTCCTAACAAGATCGACCAAACTTTCTGTATTAGGTCCTGACTGCCAAACTTAATTTGGCCCTACCCACACAATAGACAAACTGCATTCAACCAGAGCTAAAATGGAACAAGAGCGGGATTACTGTTTGACATCACATCAATGCACATCTCAAATTTTTAGTGTAAACACTCAATAGAAAGAAAAGTTCTCTTTTTAAAGCAGTCTGCTTATGCTCACCTCCCTCCTTTGCATTACCCAAGACTGAGCAGGATCTTTCCTCCCAGCGTATGCAGGCTGACAGGAGCTAAGAGGTTTTCCTTACTCATCCATTCAACTGCTGATGAAAAGTGCTGCAGAAATTACTCAGCAGCAGCTGCTGCGATTCCAATAAATAAGTTAATTAATTAACTCATTAATTACTGACATTAAAATGTTGCCACCCATAGACGCTTAAAGAGGATTGCAGAGCAGTAACGTCAGTTAAGAGACACAAGCATATCGGAGAAATTATTTTTTTAAAAAGAGCCCCTGAATCCCAAACCATCACTGAAACCCAGACTCAGGCAGATGCTGTTTTGGTCAAACTCGGGTAAATCAATTATGATGATTATCACTGAGGAGTATTATTTATTTATTATTTTATTACAGTAGCTCCTAGACATTCTGTAGCACAACAGACATTAAATATATATTTTATAGATAAACTCACGTCATTTCACCACTGGGAAATAAAAGAGAGAACCACACATGAATTATGCTAGAAGGTGTTCAGATACTACAGTGATGAGGACGGTACCTGAATAAAATAGAATAGGCTCAGGTGCTAGGCCCTATATAAACACAGGGTAGCAGCGCAGTCCCTATCCCAAAGAGTGTACAGTCTCAGGCAAGATGCAGTAGGGGGGATAGCACACAGTAGGAAGAAGCAGCGAAGGGAGGACTGGGCATAGATATCAAGTTTTGAGGAGATCCTCCACTGACATTTGTGGCATTTAAGAAGTTAGGAGGCTAGAAATGGGGAAGGGAATGCTTCCCTGGGGGAAAATTGTGCTGTGCCCAATTCCCCTCTCCTACACTGTGTTTGCCTCAACAGGCACCCAGGCAGACACCAGCAAGTTGGTTGCTCCACTACCTACCTTTCTCTCTTATTGTGCTCCAGTTTCTCCTCCCACAACTAAGTAATCTCAGTTATGCTCCTCCTTTCTCCACCTGCAACTTGCCTGCCGTGATAGATACAGTATCAGCCAGTACCAGTCACCCCCTTACTCAACAGTTCTCAGCCCTACAAGTTTTGCTTTCCTGCTAGCCAGCCAGCTACCAATGGGCAATCCCTGCAGCCTAGCCTGAAGCATGAGAATCCGGTGGGAGGTAAGGAGTCACCACGGAGGTGCCAAACGCACTAGATGCTTTATGCTTGGCAACTCTGCGATGGGAACAGCAATGCAAGTTTGTGTCCACACAGGGAAGCTACATGTATAGCTAGATGGTGTTTCTGTTGTTTTTTACATTGTAAGAGATAAATAATAGGAGTCACTAGTGACCACCTACCTAGATAGAGAGACTTCTAATATTCGTTAATTTAACAATTACAACCGAAAGAGAAACAACTATATTATATCACCTAGAATTAGGAAGAACTCTTTCATTTACCATGCTTACTTGAAGAATTCACATTGTTTTTGGCACACCTACCAGGATTACAGGAAGGTTGCTAATGTCTTTATCTTCATGTAGCTGTTAGTCCATTGCAAAACATATGCTGATGGCATACCTAGTGCAAAACCTTCTCTCAACTGTTGTTTTTATAACAGATCACATCTGCTTTTCTAGCTACATCTTTTAATCAAGTGCAGGGTCTCAGCAGCTGTCCTAGAAGTTTTCATACCCTACCCCTTTTTTCCCCTTTTCTTTTCTGTTTTAAATGAAAGGAGACGTTATTAAGCTACAGCCTGAAGACACATCAAGGCTGTCATTGTGAAGGCGAGGCTATTCTTTCCTGTATTTCCCAGGTGGGTTTCAGTTTGTCAGGGATGAACAGTCACTTTTATGAAATGGTGCAACCTGCACGTGAAAACCCATGTAACACTGTGAAGGGTTTGTCAAACTGGTAAAAGTGACTCTACACAATATCGACCTCAAAAAGCCCCAACAGCTCGAGAGCAGACAGCAGGGTGAAGAGGATGTTTTTAGGTCAAACAGGATCACATATTTTGATGGGGAATGGAATGAAAAAGTAGTCGGTCAGATTCAAACGGTTGCTCAGATAATGCCATGATACCATTTCTTTTCACAAAGCAGCTGGATAAAATGATGGTACTTAAATGATGGCCCATTTCAAATAGTGGTCTCTATCCAAGTGCTGTATAACTAATAAACAGAATGGAATTACTTAGAATGGAATTGTTTTGATTTTCATTATTCCTAACACGGGACTCTAGCATTCTTGGAATTGTTTATTAGATTGTACAAACTCCCTACTCCCTAGGGACCACTTTGAATTCCCCCCTGCATCAGTGTTAAGATTCAGATCCTAATTTACAAGAGTGTGTGCCTTAATGAGACTTCAAAATCCTGCATTTGGATACTCAGCTTGGCATTTAGAGATATTGCTGTCTTTTTTCATAGACCTAAACCCTGATTGGAAAGACATTCTGTGAAGACACCTATGTTTGAAAATGTGTTTCTCTCACAGTGGGCCAAATTCTGAATTCCTTGCTCAGTGTTAGCTACTTAGCTTCATCATTACTGAGGAAAGAGAATACTTTTTTTTTCTTTTTTGGCTATATTATCCAAGCTCTGGCCTTACAGACACTAATTCATCACAGTAAGAGACAGAAGAAAGAATTTTCATCTCTAGATTCTGTGCTAGTCCTTTCTGATACCTGTAACACTAGTTTAGATTTGGCAATGAATGTGGAGTGGGGTTTTTCCTATCTTTCATTTCCATTCAGCTAATTAGTGACCCTTAAATGTGGGAGAATGTTTATGTGGCAGTTTTATTTAGGAGGCAGGGAATTCTCCCCTTAGCACTGGCAAACCAAAGAAGCATTTTGAACCTTTAGACATGTGGGATCAATTTCCACTGATTTATGGGAAGTTGCTTCTGATTCGCAATGGTGTGAAATCAGGATCTGACCATGCAGTTATACAGGCTCCAATGCAATGACTTAACTGACATGCTCTTAACCATGGGACTACACACAAGCTTAAAGTTAGGCACATGCTTAAGTATCTTACAGAATAATGAACATATACTATAAAGATGGGCCTGAGCTTCAAAGATTGGGTCTGGATCCTAATAAGGATCCACTTCTGATCTTCCTCAACATCCAGTGGGCCAGTTGAGGAGTTCAGATCTAAAGTTCCCCAATATTTGAGAATGTTTGGATCTGGAATTTTAGTCCAGGTCCATCTCTAACATACACAGTTAGCAACATCCAGAGAGGAAATGACTCTATCAGAGGCAAGGAAAATCCTTCTTTTCTGATTCCTTTTGACCACTCTATTTTCATATGTGTGTCATTCACTCTGATATGTCACTAACAAGGCCTTGGTCATTATATCCCTTTTGAGACCCTCATTATAGGCCCCAGGCAGCACCACTCTTTCTTTTGAGGGCTGTGATAAATGAAGGGTGGGAGTAGCTCCCTTTGATGAATACCCAGCCGGACAATTAGCTGTAAAATCCCTCTTGGTAGCTGTTCTCTACTTGTTTTACCTGTAAAGGGTTAAAAAGTCTCCCAGGTAAAGAAAAAAAAAGTGGGCACCTGACCAAAAGAGCAAATGGGAAGGCTAGAACTTTTTTAAAATTGGAAAAGAAACTTTCCCTTTGTCTGTTGTTCTCTCTGGCCTGAAGACATGGGGCAGCAGGAATGCTGTGTAAAGTTTAAACCAGATATGAAAAATCATCAGATCATATCTAGAACTACTTTTAACAATCCAAATATATAAGTAAGTTAGGAATGTTTAGAAATATGCAATTAGGTTTATTTCTGTTTATTTTTTAAGGCTTATGGACTCCTCTGTGCTAACCCCAGATGCATTTGTTTGCTTGTAACCTTTAAGCTGAACCCCCAAGAAAGCTATTTTGGGTGCTTAATTTTTAGAATTGCTCTTTTAAAATCTAACAAAAGCCTAAGTTCCAGATGTATTTTCTTCCTTTTTGTTTTAATACAATTTATCTTTTTTAAGAACAGGATTTGGATTTTGGTGTCCTAAGAGGTTTGTGCATGTTGTTTAATTAGCTGGTACCCCCAGCTAATTTCATTTGTTTTCTTTCTAAGCTCTTCCCGGGAAGGGGGTGGGGTTGAAAGGGCTTGAGGGTACCCACAGGGAGGAGTTCCCAAGTGCTCCTTCCTGGCCCCAAGGGTGGTTTTTTTTTTTTTTGCATTTGGATGCTGGCAGTGTTTATCAAACCAAGGTCAGAGAAATGCTGTAACCTTGGGAGTTTAATACAAGTCTGGAGTGGCCAGTATTAATTTTTAGAATCCTTGCAGGCCCCCACCTTCTGACCTCGAAGTGCCAGAATGGAGATTCAGCCCTGACAAGGGCTAAACTAAGTTATGATATTTTCTAAAAATCCTGCAATCAAACAGTGGGGTAAAAAAAAGAGAGGAATAGGCACCCAACAACAGAATAAAATACCATTGGGAAATGCAAAGAAAATGAACCATGCTGAGGTTTTGTTTGTTTAGGAAAGGAAATTACAGTTCTTAAGAGCATTTTTTGGCAGTTATTTTTCATTTTCCTAAAGAAGTCACATAGGAAATGCACTGCATACATATTTCTCAGCATATTCTTTTTTGATGGAATTAATTATCACGCTGGAAAGACACAGTTTCCTATTATAATGCAAATAAACAGGAAGAAGTTCTTCACTCGTATTGCTGATCTATTCCTGTCCTCAATTGTGCAGCTCAGATTTTACTTCACATTAAAGATGTCTCCAAAGTAATAATTTGGATCTGAACAACAAAGAAGTTTGGTTAAATTTGGAGCCTGTTCTAAATGTTGTAACTGACTTTTTGCTTTATCATGCCGAACCCAAAACCTGAAGTCAAACATTCATGGAACTGTGGGGCAGTTTGGAGCTGGAGCTGAACTGTGCTGTTCAGTCTCATCTCTACAGTATAATTGATCAGATATGGTTGAATGGGAACAACAGGAAATATATCCACATGCTCATTTTACAGGAACTAAAATACAGGAATTGCCATACTGGACCAGACCTGGACAGACCCAGCTAGCCCTATCTGACAATAGCCAGCACCAGCTGCTTTAGAGGGAGGTATAAGAAACCCTGCAGCAGGCAAGTGAGAGATAACTATGTTTCTTAGAAGAGAAATCCTGAAGGGACTGATTAGAATAAAGGTGGTGAACTGTTTTTGCAATCATGGGATAAACTTCTGCCTCACTGAAATCGATGGCGGTGGGGGAGGTTGCCCTTGATCTAACTGGGACCAGGGTTTCACCCACACTCTCTAAATTTCCTGGAGACTGTTTACATGAGAAACATTACCCTGATGTTGCAGCAACAAGATGCCAGGAGAGGACCTCGATGCAGGCACAAAGACAGGATTCTCAGTCCCTGGCCTCAGATGCAGTACAGACAGGGCCAGCTCCAGCTTTTCTGCTGCACCAAGGGGCAAAAAAAAAAGACGACGGCAGCACTTTGGTGGTGGTTCCTCCCTCTCTTCCTCTTTGGCGGCAGCTCAAAGAGGAAGAGAGGGAATGAGGGACTCGCCGCCAAATTCCTGCCGTGGACCTGGAAGTACCACCCCAATACTGGATGGACTGACGCCCCTTTGAATTGCCCTCCCGAAGCACCAGCTTCTACGCTGGTGCCTGGAGCCAGCCCTGAGTACAGAGGTGACACATTGAGTCTATGAGAGAGGGAAACAACTGCATTGTTGTTTGAGCTGCCCTCAAATGCCAATTAGTGAAGGCATGGAAATGAGGACTTTGCAGGAAACTGATTACTCTGCGGCCAAGCCCCCCATGCCAACCAGGGAGTATAGCTAATGCTGCTAAAGAAATATTACAAGGAGGTGGGGGAAAAAAATAACCCTGTCTGTTTGCAGAATTCTCTAGTCTCAAGGGGTTTTCTGTCTGTGCTGAAAAGGGAACATAAATAGCAAGCCCTTTTTGGAAGCAAGAAAATATTAGACTTGTAGATGAGATATTTGAGTTTATGTTCCCAGATTAAAGCAGCAAGCAAGGCTTGAGCGAAGGAGAAAATTTGTAATGTGAGAATTAACAGCGTCCCGCATTAAACAGGGTTTAGAAAAATTGCAATCCACAGTCCTAACAAAAGTGAAAAGCACGGGTCAAGGACTCACATGAGGAGATTTTCCCCAGTCATTATACATGATTAACTTGTTGATTAGGAATTACTGATTTATGTCCTCTGGGGCTTGATAGGAGAACTTTGCTTGACTTTTCAACTTTCAAATAACACTGAGTAAAGTCATGCCCTATCCTATCAGCACCCATGTATGAGACAGGAAACACTGCAAGTTTCTTTCCCTTCATAGAATTTCTTCTGGATTTCTCCACTGGGGGAAAAGTGTTTGCTCCCATATAGAAGAAAGTTGGGGTCTGGCCCACTAGCCTCTGAAAAACCCATCCTGACATCAGGAAACCATGTTCTTCCACATCTTCTCTGTGTCCCCTTTAGCTTTGCCCACCTCTACTCCACTGGAGCTATGCCACCAGTGACTCCTCCACCAATCCGTACGCCAAGACACCCCTATGAGAGTGTTTACCAGTGTGGGGTGGGGAAGGGCTCTGCAGGAAAGGCATTACTCCTGGGTGAGGAGGGGGGAATGATGGACTGATCAGGGCCACACCTGCCTCTTCTGACTTATTCCTGTTCCCAGATCACCCCAGCCCATTAACAAAGGCCTGTGGCAGCATCTGAACAAAGGATGGGGAGAGGGTGCCACAGAAGTGGCTGACTTGCCCCTTCCAAGTGAGGAGGGGGATCTCTCTGCACAGGCCTCAGGACAAAACAACACCACAGAAGAAAAGGTTCCCTCTATAAGGAAGCACAAATAAGGCATGGAGCAACACATCCAGCATGGCAGGGGGTGAAGACATAGGGAAGCTTTGTGATGAGAGGAAGTCAAGAGCTGAGAGGCTTTTCCACCTCCTTGATCAGGCCTTTTCCCAGCAATGACATTTTCCCAGGACCAACAAGCAGACTGGAGAGGAGAGAGTAGAAAGCAAGTGGCAAAAAGTGCAAACAAAACAATTTGTACACTGGGAATGAGAGAGACCCTGAGAACACTGGGCCTGGTACAAAGCCCAGGGAAGGCTTTCCATTGACTGTACTGGGCTTTGGATCAGATCCATGAGAGACACCTTAGAAGAAAAAGACAGAGAAATAGGTCCCCTTGGTTGGAGAGCCAACAAGCAGACTATGACATAACATATGTCTCTGCAAACTAACCAAAAATCACCTGTGTACCTCCCTCCTGACTTTTTGGCCACTGTATACTGTCTCATGTTTACTGTCACTGTAGACAGCCCAGTCCATCCAGCGCCTATGTAAATATATCCGTGCATAATTATTCACATTTAAACATTAGGACTGGAAAAGACTCCAATAGTTTGGTCACTCATGTCCCAGTCAAAGAAGGTAGTTTTATGTCTACTACTTTGTTTTAAATATTCAAGCATAAGTTGCACAGTCCCTTCACCACAATTATATTTAACATATTGACATACAATAAACCAGGCGACAACTTGCAATGATTTAACAGCACTCTTTGCACCAGCCAGTCTATTAAATGTTAATGGACACACACAAAGTGATAGACATTAATGTATTCTGTAGAATGCAGGCACGTCTGCAGTTTATTTTTTTACAGAGACCTCCAGCAGTAAATACAAAATTTATTAAAAACAATATATTACTTGATGCATATAGAACTAAAATATTCCAAAGTCCTGCCAATATTTTCTTGGCCAGCAGTTTTTGAAAGTTAATTTTAAAGTGGAGCAGGGGAAGGTAACAGCATTTAAGTCCTAGAAACTGTTTCATTCTTCAGGAAATAGCACAGCTGAAAGAGCTCAGTCCAAGGTATAGATAATGCCCCACCTTACAAAAGAGTGTGTTTTGAAGAGATTTGAAGGAGTACAGGGAGTCTGATTGGCACACAGGAAAAGGGAGATGGTTCCAAGCAAATATTTCAGGCTCTCAGGTGCCATGGTGATGGGCACAATAAAACTCTAAATAGCATATATTAAATGCACAAGTGAAAGCATTGAGAAATGCACTCTGGTAAGAGTGTTTCTTGAGACCCATGGAAAGATTAGGTGTTTTAAATCATTACAATAATATAGCCTTTACTTTAACAGTTACATTCACTCTCCTACTGAGGGCCAGCATATGACCTATGCACCACCTGAGTTTTATTTTAAGAACCAAAGTGGTGCAGCAGGCTTCTGCTGGACTTTTCCACAGTGGTGACTTGGAATGACTGCGGAACTCAGGAAATCCAGCGCGGTCTACTTAAGAACCTGCCTGGAGAGGACCAATCTCTTAACCCTCTTCCAGTTGGGTAAGTGACATATTCATGGCCGTGGCACTTGGTGCTGTGGCATTTGTGATGCCCCTCATTCTCCTGTGGGGGTGTGATGGTTGCCATCTTGGATGACATGGGTTGAACTGGAGACCTCCAGGGCTAAAAGCATGAGTCTCTACAGTTTAAACTAAAGAGCCAGGCTCTTAAGCTGAGGCCTGTAACAGGCTTGTGCCCCTTGTGGATTGGGCACAGAGAGGAACAAATAATACACACTGACCAGTTGGTTACATGGATATGTTTGATAGATCACAGTTTGGATCGGCTGCCTATTCTTAATTTTATGCACATCAATAGTCCTATCAATTTTAGTGTGAACATTCACATGCATAAAATTAAGCATGTGTGTAAGTATTTGCAGCATCAGAGCCTACATTTGGCATGCCTCTTGCTATGGCATGCTTGGGCTCCCTGGTGTGGGCCAAAAACAGACAGGGAGGCAGAGGAATTCCTTTTGATCTCCTTTTCTTTTTATTTCACTCTCCTGGGCTTTTTCTCCCCGTTCGAATGTGGTCCAATATATAGACTTAGGACAAAGTACTAGTAGCCTCATCACCGCTTGCTGGCAAAAGGCAGTCAGATGACCCTGGGAGCATGAGAGCAAACTTTATCCTCCTATCTCCTCCTCCTTGCATAATTACAGCAAGTTTCCTTTAACTTAGAAAATAGAAGCGGAAGTCTAGTAGCCAGTCACCACAGAATTATACCACATGCTATGGTGAGCTCAACGTAGGTACAATGGCCCAGCAACATGACTACAGAACTGCTAGGTCACAGTTGGGGAATATTATAACTTCCTACAATCAGATGGAATGTTTTCCACTTAATTTTTTTAAATAATAATGAAACTATTTAGTTTCGAGAGAATATTTGTTCACTAATCCTATTTTTTTTCTTGGCCTAAACACCACACAGTGGGGTACCTTTAAGATGTCCCTGTCTCATTTTCCCTTGATCAGGCACGCATGAAGATGAGAATGAAACTCTTGGTTTAGATGCAGGAATGCTAATCTTTTAATTCATTAGGTATAATACATTGGCAGGAGACCAGAAAGTATTCATTTTAATTGCCTTCAGAAGTAAAATCAAAATGAAATTATTTGATTCTAAAAGTACTCCATCCAGTATGGAGTGCATTGTAACAATCTGTACAGTGTGTACTTGGCAAAAACACAAAGTTGGGAAAACTTTTAGATTCAAACTTAAATTAAAATTAAAAATGTAATTTGACTATTCAAGTGTAAGGTACCTCTGCCCCAGCTGTTAGATTTGGCTATACTGTGTTGTGCTCAGGATCCAAAAGTGACTTTCCTCCACCTTTGCTGCTTCCTGGTTCTGGGTACAGCTTGGGACCAGTCCAGCCACCAAAGTAAGTTGGACCAGCCTTATATATGCCGTTTATATGCCCAAGGAACTGTTCTGGCAGCTCGTAAACACTGCTGTGTAGAGATCCTTCAAGCCATGCCTCCTTTTCCCCAGATATGCTTCCCATGTGCTAGAGCAGGGCCAGAGGTGTGGTGCAGAGCCACAATACCAGCTCTGTCCCACCCCAAAATCCTCCTTTTCAAGGGGTAGTTCCCAGTTGACTATCTCCACTGAATTACTAACCACTTTGTGCCATGTTCTTTGGTAATGCTTCTTTGAAGTGGAATTAACACACAATTTGAATCCCCTCTCCCCCAAGTAAAATTTTATTTTCTTAATCAATTGGAAACTAGTTGATCCCCAGGTGACTATCAGTCAGGAGCTTTGCAAATTTCCCAAAGGGAGCCACTGGGGTGCTGCAATGGGCGAGATGTAAAGGATTTGAATATTTGGAGGAAAAGTGTCATTTGGACCTGCTGTAAATCCCCACCTGATACCCTGGCAGGAGCCCCTGCCCTAGACTGACTTCTGACAGGACCTACCCCAGTGCTCATGGCCCATCACTTCCTTCCCAAACTCAGGGAAATGACATGGAGCAGGAAGACAGCCTGAGGGTAGGAAACAACTGGCATGGCCCCATGAAGTGTATGATAGAAGTGGAACCACAAGGACCTTTTCCTACTTAAGGGGGTTCCTTTTCTAGTGCTCACAGAAGATATAAGGAAGTTAGTAGGCAGGGTAGCCAGCTCCCAGGTATGCCATCCTGGTGTAGGAGGAGACCCCTTTCCTGTAGCTATGGGTCTGACCCAAAGCCCATTGTAGTGTAGTGTAGTGTAGGGGATGTTGGCAGCAACAAGGGCCAGGTTCAATAGCTAGGGGTACCTCTTAGCATTACAAAACAGGACTGGCTCAAGCCCCACCCCACCCCCCGAAATCTGGAAAAACTGACCACCACTCTAGGGCACCTCTAAGAGACAATGCTTCCTCACTCACAAGCACTGAGTCTGTGTATGACAAAAGAAAAGTTTTATTAAGAGGAGAAGGAAACAGCATTAATTTGGGAAAACACGGCAGTGACTCAAAAGCATGTAAACAGTAAGTAAAGCACCTGTCCGCCCCCCCGCCCCCATCTCGGGCAGTAGTCCTTTGCCTCAGTTGCCCACCTTGTGGTGTGAAAACCCAACAGATGAAGGTCTCTTTAACATGCCGCTCCCCTCTTCCCTGCACTACTCCTCCGCTCATGTGGTGTGTTCAGGTGTGTTCGCCTCCCACCATGAGGAGTCACTGGTGCCTCCACCTCCTTTCGATATTGTCGCTTCCACTTGTACTGTTCCTCGGTCTTCCTGCTGCTGTTCCTCAGTCTTCAGCCACAATGCCATGTTCTGAGGAACACCTTCACCTAACCCAGCCTTCAGGGATTTCAGCTACTAGTTATATTGGTGGATAGTGAGGAGCCTCACTCCTGCTGCCCTCTCTGTATTGTCTTTTGCCACAGCACTGTCCACACCAGCAGGTGTAAGGCTCTGCCCCTCACTGTGTACTGATGTTTTCAGCTCTAGTGTTCACTGAGAAGAAACCATGGCTATCAATTGAGTCTAGTCAGTTCTGTCTTTAAACAGTGGAGGAAGAGGATCAAATGGCATTTAGGACCCTTTAAAGAAATCTTCCCCACCCTTCCCCACTCTGACTTTCACTTGGATTTGGTTTCACTGCCCCCTGCTGAGTAGACGAGGTTGATGTTAAAGGTGACTCACCTCAGTTAGGGCATATAAAGGGAAGCTGAACTTACGTCATACAATAAGGATAACATTAATTACTCCTGCATCCAAGACAAAGTGAATTTTAACCGAAAACAGCCAAAATTGATCTCTTTGACAAAGCAGATCTGTCTGCTGATCACCTAGACAAAATAAATGTGTCTATGCAAATATGGTCTGCTCCCGAGATCTTTTAACCCAATTCATCAACAAATAGTAGATGAGATTCAGACCCTGCAGGCCTTACTGCAGTCACTGGGACTCTTTCCACTGACCTCAATTAGCTGTAGATCAGGCCTTCAGTGTTTAACTTGCTAGACTTTTACATTACACCTAATAGTGCTGAGTTAAGCTTTTTAGTGCCCAAGCTGTGAGGGAGAGTCTGGAGGGAAGGGACATTTGTCATACTTTAAAGATCAGCTTCTGAAAGTCCTGTAAGCAAGTTACTTCTCTGGTGATAGATCTGCTTTAAAATAATGTTATTGGAAATGTACAAAGTGTTTGGAATGTAAAATTTAATTACCCCTTGTATGGCCAATATTTCTGCTACGGAGGCAGCATCAGTTCTCAGCTCTGCAGTGTCATAGACCTGATGTCATGATCCACTAGCCAGCTGAGAATCTATGAGCATCCTCTGATTATTTTTAAATGGATTTGAGATACCCGAGCCTGCTATCTCCAAACTCCTTCACATCAGAAAATGTGATCTCAGCCCATCAGGCACTCTTGCCTGCTCCAAATGTGCCTCAGCCTTGCCCTGAAACCCAGATCCTTGAGTTTTAAAGACTTTTTCTTTTTTTCTCTGTTTGTACAGTCATTTTAAATGCAGATAAAGTTAGTCTAAAACACGGACATAGATTTCAAAGCCAAAAAGGAACATTGTGATCATCCACTTTGAATTCTTATATAACACAGGCCATAGAACTTCCCAAAATAATTCCTAGAGCAAATCTTTTAGAAAAACATGCAATCTTGATTTCAAATTTGTCAGTGATGGAAAATCCACCACAACCTTTGGTAAGTTATTGCGATGGTTAATTACTCTCACTGTTAAAATTTACAGGCTGAACTTGTCATGTTATGCCTTCTCTGCCAGACCAAAAAGCCCATTAGTAAATATTTGTACCCCATGTAGCTACTTATAGATTGTAATCAAGTCGCTCCTTAACCTCCTCTTTGTGTAGAAAAATAGATTGAGCTCCTTGAGTCTATCACTATACGGCATGTTTTCTAATCCTCTAATCCAGCAGTTCTCAGATGGTGGATTGAGAGCCCAAAGTGGGTACACCCCCATTTTAATGGGGTCAGCAGGGCTGGCTTAAACTTGCTGGGGCCCAGGGCTGAAGCCCAGGCCTGAGGCCTGAAGCCCTGGGCAGCAGGGCTCAAGTTACAGGCCCCTGCCTGGAGCTGAAGCCCTTGGGCTTTGGCCCCCCACCAGGGGCAGTGGAGCTTGGGCTTTGGGGTCATGTAGTAATTTTTCTTATCAGAAGGGGGTCACAGTGCAGTGAAGTTTGAGAACCTCTGCTCTAATCATTCACCTGGCTCTTCTCTGAACCCTCTCCAATTTATCAATGTAACAGGCCCCCGCTTGGCCAAGTGCATGTGCCTGCACTCTCTCTCTCTCTCTCTCTCTCTCTGGTGTGTCTTTGGTGACTCAGCCCTCCGACCTAGTCACACACAGTCTGTCTGTGGGATGAAAGCAAAGCAAAAGCCCTTCCAGGGTACACATCCAACAGGGGTCTCTTTCAGTGCCCCCTGTAATGTCTCCCACAAGTTGTCCCTGCTTCAGAATAGATCAGTGCCCTAGGACTCCCTCCCTGATGACAGAGTCTTTGCTCTTAGGGCCTTTCCGGCCACAACTCTCCAGCTGGGCTGCTGAAGTTCAGTTCCCCCCTCTGGGAGTGCCTCGATGTCCAAGCCACTTCCCCCACTGGGGGCTAGGGGAGATCCGGCCCAACCAATACTCCAGGTCCCAGCACAGGGATCCTGTAGATAGCAGCTGTCTGCTGTGTCCCTTTAAGTCACACTGCTGCTCTAACTCCCTGGGCCACGTCCCCATGCCGTCTTCACCCTTGCCTCAGGGCCTTGTCCTGATGGAGTCCCACAACCGGCACAGGGCTCCTTCTCACTCTCCCTGGCTTCTGGCAGCACTACCTCATCCAAGGTCCTGCAGCTCCCTCAGCCAACCACACACCATTCACCATCCTCCAGCTGTAGCAGGGAACTGGAACTTACTCTGGCCCTGCAGCTCTTCTTATACTAATCTGCAGGGCCCTGATTGGCTGTGTCCCACACAGCCATTCTAGGCAGCTTGGTGGACCATCCCCACTGCCCTTTTCTAGGGTGGGGATGTGGCAGGGCCACAAAGCCTCCAGCAGGGGGACTTAGAGGGTCTGATATACCCCGTCGTAATCAACATCCTGCTTGAATTGGGGGCACCAGAACTGGACACAGTATTGCAGCAGTGGTCATACCAATGCCAAATATAGAGGTAAAATAATCTCTCTACTGCTACTCAAGGTTCTCCTATTTATGCTTCCAAGGATTTCACTAGTTCTTTGGGCCACAGTGTGTAGCACTGGGAGCTCATGTTCAGCTGATGATGAGAGCCCTGTGTGGATACACAAATATGTATCCACATCCGATCTGCTATCCCCAAAATGACCTGTGGATATCCATGGATTTGCAGGGTTCTACACGGGGGGGCCGAGCTGAGGCTCCAAGGCATCCACCCGCCACAGCCCGGTAGGGGAGAGCTGCATGAGCAGCTGTGAGGAGCCTGTGCGATATCACAGACCCTCCACCTGCCCTCGGCTGGGTGGGGAATCTGGGGGGGTGGGGATTGCCCTCAGCCTCCCCTCCCCTGCACCGTGGACAGTTGGAGGGTCTGCCACAGCTCCCCAACTGGGCTCCACACTGGCCTGACTAGGGGGAGGGAGACCACCTGTGGAGCTGCCTGGGGGCTGCTTGGGCCCCCACCCAGGGAAGGTGGAGGGTCCGCCGCAGCTCCGCACAGCTGTCCACCCGACTCTTAAAACATTGTCGGGCTGCAGCTCCGAGCCAGGCCCCCCGCTGGAGCCGGGTCGGGGAGAGCCGTACTGACAGCTGTGGGGAGCTGCGGCAGAACCTCCATCTGCTCTGGGCCGGGGGCCCCGAGCAGCCCCCTGCCCAGTGTCCCAGCCTCCCGCAGCCCCCATTGACCTGGAACAGCAAACCGCGGCCAGTGGGAGCTGAGATCGGCTGAACCTGTGGACGCTGCAGGTAAACAAACCATCCCAGCCCACCAGCGGATTTCCCTGATGGGCCGTGTGCCAAAGGTTGCCGATCCCTGTTAAATAGCATAGGGCCAAGAACCAATTCATTTTCTTGCCTGGAATCAAAGTCAGATTCACAGGCCTATAATTACTTGGGTCTTCCCATTTACTCTTTTAAAATACTGGCACAACATTAGCTTTCTTCCACTCTTCTGGAACTTTCCTGGTGTTCCAAGACTTTTGGAAATCAACGTTAGTGAGCTCCTCAACCAGCTTTTTAAAAATTTGTGTATGCAAGTTATCTACACCTACCGCGTTAAAAATGTCTGACTTCAGTAGCTGCTGAATAACACACTACTGAGATGCTTACAGAATAGAAAGAGTATTATCATATGATATTACTACATCATCTATTTTTTCCCAAATACCCAGCAGAAATATTTATTGATCATTTCTGCCTTTTTGGCATTATTACTCATAATTCTACCGTTTCCGTCTAATAATGGACCAATACCATTGTTAAGATTATTTTTTCCTAATATATTTTAAAAACTCCTTCATATCGTCTTAAACTATGCTGACCATAGGTTTTTCCTTTTGTCCTTTTTCTTCCTTTATCAATTTTCTACAGTTCCTAGCTTCTTATTTATATTAATTACTATCAAGCTTCCCTTTCTTCCATTTGTTTAGCTGCCTTTATTTCCACACTAAACCAAGTCAGTTTTTTAACCAATATGGCCTTCTTCCTCAGTTGTGGGACTGTGATTTTTGCATCTAGTAAGGTATTCTTAAACATTTTTCTGATTTAATACTTCTTCCCAAGTGATTTGGCTAATAGTATTTTCAGCTTTATGAAACTGGCCCTTTTCAAATATATATACTTGGTGCTTGAAAAGGGCCAGTTTCACAAAACTGAAATATATATCACTGGGCTGGGATTTATTCTGTTTGCATGTTATAAATGATATCAAGTCATGATCACTTTACCGAAGCTACTATTAACTTTCAGTTCTGTGATTGGTTCCTCTTTATCTGTCAAGATGTGGTCTAGTATGGAATCCCCCCATGTTGGCTGCAACACTTTTTGAGTTAGGAAATTATCATCTGTAATGTTTAGAAATTCTCAGGAAGTTTTAGTACTGGCAACATGAAACTCCCATTATATGTCACTGAAATTGAAGTCCCCCCATGATCATGCAGCGTTTTTTCCCCTACATATTATAGATGGGTGCTTCAAAAACTGCTCATCCTATTCTCTAAGGAGATTTGGTGGTCTGTAACAGGCACCAACTAGTACCCCATCTTGTGCTTTATCTGTTAGGACATTTATACATAAGTATTCAAGATCATCTTCTTCTGAGTGATGTAGGATGAAGTCAAAGCAGCTGTGAAGGGTTCTAAATTCCATTTCTGGAGCCATCTAGTCCCCCAGCTGCACTTCTGTGGATAAGCAGCAAGATTCAGTACCCATTGCTTATGAACCCAGCAGCTTTCATGACCAGTAACTTTTACCAAAAAAATACTGTTGTCTTAAAAATGTGGACCAAAAACCCCAACCATCTCTGCATCCTTGGGGACTTACTATATGCAGATGGCGGATTTAAAGTGGTTATAGTTTAATGGATATTTATAGACACTCTTTTGATAGGTGATAAAAAAGACCCTATGAAGCAGCTTAAATGCACATTGCAAGAGTAACATGTAATTCTTAGACATTGGCAGTGAGTTGCTTATTAATGCAATGGAACAAGCTTTGTTGTTTAATTTACACTCTGCGGTACACAGAAGCACTTCTGAGCTAGACAACCTAGTATATCTGCCAAGGCAAGGCCCTGTATTTCTGCAGAACTTCTGATGTATTGGTAATGTCAGGCTGTCATGTCATGGAACTGCTTCCCCTACAGAATCAGTTCCAGCAAGCATTTGTATTGCTTCTGGTCAAGCCCTGTTCAGTACTCTGCCATGAAGAGCTTCATGCTTCCTGCACATTTGTTTCTTGAAATATAGCCTGTGCACTGGCCAGCTTCAGATCTCATTTTGGTAACTTTTTAGTGACCAAGCTGGAATTGCCACAATTGTGTGCATGGTTATCCAACCCTTGTGAATTTGCTTAAGACTTATTAGTGGTCTATTATTATATCATATCATATTGTATTATATTACTATTCCAAGCAGTTGGTAATACAGAACTGATTCGCATCTGATCTTTCAAAAACAAACAATTTCAATATGCAAAATGTCACACGCTAATTTATTTCAGATCATGCCGCCTTTGGTGCTTCATTTGAAAGTCTGCATTTAAAGTATTGTGAGTGCATGGAAAGATGCCCTGGAATAGTGCTCATTACAGCACATCAGCTTTCCTTCTGAGTGGAACAGCCATCTCATCCCAGTTGCCTCATATCTATTGACAGGGAAGTGTTATGTTTCCTTTCACTTTGGGAATATGAGCGACTTTGTTCTGCACATCAGAGTCAGCAAGAATCCTTCAATGGTGGGGGTTAGAGATCTTTCTTCAGGGAGGTTCATTCTGAAACAGTCCTGTTGTCTTGAGCCATCATGTAGAAGTGCACATACTGTTGTGTAAAGGAAATTCATTTGTAAGACTTTAGAGACATTGTTACATTACTCGCCGTAATCTAGTGACCCTTTTATATATGAGTGCTTAAGAAGAGAGACAGTATGCTAGACAGTATTGCTAGAACATAAACAAGAAGAACCCAAAGAAAAATTGCATAAACTGCTGATACATACAAGAGATTTAAAAGGTTTATTTTTTTCAGCTTCTAAACACCCATTTGCATGTGAAATACAATCAAACAAAGCCTTGATTTTGTTAAATAAAATATATGGTTCATTTTAACTGACTAACGTGAAACAATATGTTCCAGTAATAATACGGTAATACAAGCACAGATCTTTATAATCCCTAGGAATTTTATTTCTCCAGAGTTATATAACAGAAGATACAGGAAGAAAAATTGAAAATAAATGTAAATTACAAGCAGCCTCCTATTTTTATATAATATGGTCATGTCAGGTAACTCACACTTTTGGGGCAGAAGTAACATATATAATAAAGGACATCACAGGAGATTGTTGTGGATAGAACACTGGACTGGGACTCATGAGACCTGTATTCTGTTCCTGGGTCTGACACTGGGTGACCCTGGGCAAGTTACTTCACCTCCTGTGACACAGTCTCCCCATCAGTAAAATGGGGATAATGACACTGATCTCTTTCTTAATTAATTAATTAATTTAAAAAAGGGAGATAACTGATAAGGTAGCGCGGGTGGGGTGGGGTGGGGGAGGAGAGGAGGAGGAAAGGACAAGGCCACATTGCTTATTGTAGCCACACTACAAATCAAAACTGTTTGAATGACAGCCTTCTGTTGCTTGGGCCATCCTCTGGAGTGGAGTGGTTGGGTGCCCGGAGACGCCTCCCACGTTTTTGGGCGTCTAGGTGAGGAGGATATGGAACTTGGGGAGGAGGGCTGGTGGTTGTACAGTGGATGCAGCAGCGGTCTGTGCTCCTGTTGGCTTTCCTGCAGCTCCACCAGACACCTGAGCATGTCCGTTTGCTCCCCCATTAGCCTCAGTATTGCATCCTGCCTCTTCTCATCACACTCACTTCATGCTTTTCTGGACTCTGCCACTGAATTTCTCCATGCATTCAGCTGTGCCCTATCAGTGCGGGAGGACTGCATGAGCTCAGAAAACATGTCATCGTGAGTGCGTTTTTTTCGCATTCTAATCTGCAATAACCTCAGGGACGGAGATGATAGGGGGAGCACAGAAACATTTGCACCTGTGGGGGGATAAAAAGAGAGAGTAAAATTTAAGATAGATTTCTGAGAACAAAAGGGAGACTCTTTCACAGTGAATCAAGCAATTCACAGCAGACAGCACATGTGCTTTAGGTACAAGGTATCATTTTGCCTTTTATATTGAGCTCCTGCTGGTATGGTGACACATCACACACAGCTGGGCAACAGAATTCGGTTTCCAGGCAGCCATGGTAAGCCAAAGGGTACACAGGTTTGGCTTCTAACACCTTCATAACATGTGGGAATGTTTTCAAACTGCAGTGCCCTCCTTTCCCATAGCAAGCAATGCCAGTTAGGTTTGCCATTTAAAAGGAGGGGCTGCAGTTTTTGGGTGGATGTGCAGCACACACCTCCCCACACCCCTCCACATTGCTATTTGGGATGATCCGTTTGCCCCTTGCCCTCCGCCGCGTGGCTATTCTCAGGGATGATCCCTTTTTGCCAAGCGCAAACAGCCCAGCATGAACGGGGTCCTTTTACTGTTCCCTTACAAAAATTCCCCTATTTCAACCAGGGGATCATGAATGATATCACTCTTCTGAGGCGAACACAGAAATATATAGACCGAATGTTGCTTGAATGCAACCAAAACCCAGGACCATTCGCTGCCATGCTTTGTGCTGCAATGATTACTTGCTACTGGCTTGGAGTGGTAAAGTGTCCTACCGTGGAGGACGAAATAAGGCAGCCCTCCTCAGAAACCTTCTGCAAAGACTTTCAGAGTACCTCCAGGAGAGCTTCATGGAGATGTCCCTGGAGGATTCCTCCTCCATCCCCAGACACGTTAACAGACTTTTCCAGTAGCTGTACTGGCTGCAAATGCATCCCAATTCTTCAGGGCAAATCAAACATTAAATACTATTGCTTTTAAACCCTGTACTGTAGTTACAAATGTGCACTCACCAGAGATGCCTTCTCTGCGTTCAGGGTCGGGGATCCCACCTTGGGAGGGTATTGTCTCCAGGGTGATGAAAAGGTCCTGGCTACCAGGGAGAACGGATTCACCGCTTGTCTGCTACGCAGTCTCCTCCTCTTCCTCATCCACAAAATCCTCCTCCCTGTTGCATGAGACTCCCCCCTTGCAGTATCCACGGACAGTGGTGGGGTAGTGGTAGGGTCCGCCCCTAGAATGCCATGCAGCCGATCATAGAAGCAGCATGTATGGGGCTCTGACCCAGAGCGACTATTTGCCTCCTTTGTCTTTTGGTAGGCTTGCCTGATCTCCTTGACTTTCACACGGCACTGCTGTGTCCCTGTTGTAGCCTCTGTCCATCATGCCCTGTGCGATTTTGGCATATATATTAGCATTTCTTCTTTTTGATCTGAGTTCTGCCTGCACAGATTCTTCTCCCCATACAGCAATCAGATCCAGTGTCTCCCGTTCGCTCTATGCTGGAGCTCGTTTGTGATTCTGGGGGGACTGCATGGTCATCTGTGCTGCTGAGCTCGGCATACTAACCAAACATGAAATGAAATTCAGAAGTTCCCAGGGCTTTTTCTGTGTACCTGGCTAGTGCATCAGAGTTGAAAGTGCTGTTCAGAGCGGACACATTGGAGCACTCTGGGATAGCTCCCAGAGGCCAATAATGTTGATTTGCATCCGCACTACCCCAAATTCGACCCAGCAAGGTCGATTTTAGCACTACTCCCCTCGCCGGGGAAGAGTACAGAAGTTGATTTTAAGAGCCCGTTAGGTCGATGGAACAGAGTTGCTTTTGTAGATGCATTCATTATAAAATCGATCTAATGCAGCTAAATTCGACCTAACCCTGTAGGGTAGACCAGGGCAGAGGCAACATAGCTTGAAAAATAAACATTCCTTTCCCTCAGCAGCACTATTGCTTCTTTTTAAACAAAAGTTAATATATCAAAATTTTGGTTCAGAGTGAGGAGTATAGGCAAAGGTAGAGATCAGCAATAGAAGGCTAGCAAAAACAAGTGAGTTCTGAATTTTGAACGGGACAGAAAGTCTGTATGGCACTCAGGGCAAGGAAAGTCATTTCAACCACAAGGGGAGGCGGTTGAGGAAAGCCAGAGAGTTGTTGTTCTTGATAAACCCAAGATCCTGACTAAAAAACCCACATTTCACAGACATAGCTGGTCTTTTATCTTCCAAATTCATGCAAAGCCGCTCACTGTCTAATGTGGATTCCACGTAACACTGTGGAGATGATGGGACTGGAGACCCTATTGATTAGTCCCGGTGACAGAAGAAAAAAAATTTATGCAAGCCTGATAATATTTGTGTACTGTACTAAGAGGGGCTTGCCAGTTGCAGTGGTTTTGGATTTCTCCCTAGTAATGACCTCGCTCTGTGAACACTGTAGAAATCCTGTGTCATAGGTCAAAATGAGACTTAAGGTCCTTGTACATCAAGGCCTACATAATTTTCAAATTCACCCTGATGCTTTGTCTGCTCCCAGGAAAGAAAAACCATTGCATAGTTTAGAAAGACTTACAGCTGAGCTTTAATGACTGACTGGTATAGCATCTATATAGATTTCTAAAGCCCTACACTATTAGAATCCAGCAAAGACTTCACAGCAAGATTCACTCAAAAGATTGATGAATCAATTCAGAAAAGTTCAGATGGATATAGCCATAGTCCTTATGGCTCCAAACTATCACAACAAAATCCTACAGCTCCTAAGGTCTATCAATAACTCAGCCTTTAAAGTAGAGATAATACAAAAGTGAGGGCACAGAGGATGTATGAATTCGTAGGGTTTAGTGTGGTGTATTTGGTTGTCATAGTAATAGAATCTTGTTGTCCCAAGGATATAACATTTAGTGTCATCCTCCAGATTTAACACTCTTCTCTAGGATCTACATCTTCATTTAAAAGAAAATCCCAAAGAACAAACATTTGAGGGAATGGTTTGGCTCAGAGTATTGGTAACAATATAAAGGGTCTTCCATGCACTCGTAGAAATGTAGGGCTAGAAGGGACCTTGAGAACTCATCAAGTCCAGCCCCTGAGGTGGGGCAGGACCAAGTAAGCCTAACTATCCCTGACAGCTGTTAGTCCAACTTGTTTTTAAAAACTTCCAATGATAGTGATTCCAAGACTTCCCTTGGAAGCCTATTCCAGAGTTTAATTACCTTATAGTTAGAATTTTTTCCCTAATAGCCAACCTAAATCTCCCTTGCTGCAGATTAAGCCTCTTACTACTTCTATTTCAGTGGACATGGAACACAATTGATCACATTCTCTTTATAACAGCCCTTAACATATTGGAAGACTGTTGTCAAGTCCCCCCTCAGTATTCTTTTCTCAAGACTAAACGTGCTCAGATGTTTTAACCTTTCCCCATAGGTCAGGTTTTCTAAATCTTTCATAATTTGTGTAGCTTTCCTCTGGACTCTGTCCAATTTATCCACATATTTCGTAAACTGTGGTGCCCAGAATGGACTCAGTACTCCAGCTGGGGCCTCACCAGTGCCAAGAATAGCAGGACAATTACCCCCTGTTTCTTACATACAACACTCCTGTTAATACATCCCAGAATCATTTTTGTAGCTGCTTCACATTGATGGCTCATATTCAATTTGTGGTCCACTATAATCCCCAGATCCTTTTCAGCAGTACTACCACCTAAACAATTATTCCCCATTTTGTAGTTGTACCTTTGATTTTTCCTTCCTAAGTGAAATACTTTGCACTTGTCTTTGCTGAAGTTCACCTTGTTGAATTCAGAACAATTATCCAATTTGTCAAGGTCATTTTGAAGTTTAAACCTGTTCTCCAAAGTGCTTGCACCCCCTCCCAGCTTGCTATCATCTGCAAATTTTATAAGCATACTCTCTACTCTATTATCGAAGTCATTAACATGTAGCTAGTTTAAATCAATCCCATGTTGGTAGTGACTGAGATCTGGATCCAAAGCCCATTAAAGTCAATGGGAGTATTTCCATTGACTTCGAAGGGTTTTGGATCAGGCTCTGAAATCATAAATATCTGGCATCTGTTTAAAGGCCGACATGGAATGGGTTGCTGGTCTCAGGCTCCACGTAGTTCCTAGGGGCAGTGGTTACAACAGATTGAAATGGTAGGGAGACAGCTCTTTGTGCCAGCCCAGGAGAAAGATGTAGTGAGGGAGGACTAGATGACCTCCTGAGGTCCCTTCCAACCCTGAGATTCTATGAACCTCTGCATATCCAAGCCATGGAGAGCTGTACTCCTCTATTTATTCTAGCTTTAGTACCAGTGAAGAGACCGGGAGTTAAATCCTGACCCCACTGAAATCTACGGGAATTTTGCCATTGACTTTAATGGAGTCTGCGTGTCACCCCATTTGTCTTCATCACAACATCTGGAACTGAGTGGCACTTTTATTGGCCATCCATGGATATGAAGAGGAAACTACTTATTCACCCTTATTCACTTCCTCTATGTTATTGAGGCACATAGGCTGGGCAGTGTGAGTAAATATGCACTGCCAGTGGAGTGCTGTGTCTGCTCTGGAGATATATAAGAGATTACAGTCTCTTCAACACTCAATCCAGATTATTATACTAGCACTAAATCCATTTGAAATTTCAAGAGCAACAAATGTCATATTCATGCAGCAGAAAAAAGCACTTCTGACTGTGAAGTTACAAAGGGATCTCACAAAACTGGGTTGCAGCCCATAGAGCTAGCTTCAGTATTTTATTTAGCAGTAACGCAAGGAACCTATATGCCTGTATGGTGTAAGATATTAGCTTAAGCAGTTAGCAGATGGCATATATTAGCATAAGGCTTTGAAGCCTATGACCTTTGGCATAGATAAATGGCCCAACAGTTACCCTGAGCTTTGGGGAACTGGGAATAGCATGCTTAAGAGAGGATTTTGTGTGTAACAATACCAGGTAACCACAAAAAAAATGAGCTGATACCGGTCTTGGATATTTTCTGATAAAATGTTGGCAAAGGCTTAACTATTCACAGATTCTAGGACTGGAAGGGACCTCGCGAGGTCATCAAGTCCAGTCCCCTGCCCTCATGGCAGGACCAAATACTGTCTAGACCATCCTGGATAGACATTTATCTAACCTACTCTTAAATATCTCCAGAGATGGAGATTCCACAACCTCCCTAGGCAATTTATTCCAGTGTTTGACCACCCTGACAGTTAGGAATTTTATCCTAATGTCCAACCTAAACCTCCCTTGCTGCAATTTAAGCCCATTGCTTCTTGTTCTATCCTTTGAGGCTAAGATGAACAAGTTTTCTCCCTCCTCCTTATGACACCCTTTTAGATACCTGAAAATGGCTATCATGTCCCCTTTCAGTCTTCTCTTTTCCAAACTATGAACTTGACTTGGCAACAAATTGATGTATATGGTAATTAGCTGAAATCATTAATATACTAAACTATAAGATATAGATACACCAACATTAGTAGGGTGAGGAAGTTAGGTATGGACAAGAGAGGCTAGGCATTTGAATGAATATTCATGACAGAACCTAAGTCCTATAATAGGCCACACCACCATGTAAGAAAGAGGTCTGGACCATTGGACTCATTTGGCAGGCCAGAGACAGGGCTGGACCTTTGTCTCTTACCACTAGATCCCCAAGGAAGGGTGTGAGTATATGAGCATAAGTGTGAGTAATTGTACAAGATATCACCTTAACTCTATATTTTTGCTATCTTTTATGTGTTTTGGAGCTTTCCTATCTTTACTAGTTGTGCTAATAAAAGTGGTGAAAGCTTTCCTTTGCCCTCAGTGTGAATGTCTCTGCTGTGCACACCAGGTTTCCCCAACCAGTTATTGAACTTAATAACGTTGATTCTGTTGTGCTTGATTCTGGGACTAGAAACCTACAATCCCTCAGCTCTTTAAATCAAAATTAATTGGAAATCAATAATAATCAATAACCACTAAAGAATTGGGCTACAACATTAACCAAGATGCTGTGCATCACCTCATCAGAAAATCTACATTATGTGCTTGTTCAGGAGGGTTGGATAGAACCATTTATCAAAATTTTACATTTTTTACAAAACAACCCTTGCCTTGGTATTTTTCTGCATATTTTAAGTCAGCATCTTTCATTTATCAAACATAGTTTTTTTTCTTATTGAAACCCAGAGTTTTAAAATATAAATTCTAAAAATTTTAGTAAAATTACTGCATAAAATGTTGCAACCCCCCCCCCCAAAATGGGACCATTTCAGACCCTGTAAAACAGAAGCAATATTGAAACTTTGAAATGTTTTGCAAAATCACTTTTTCTATCAGCTCTAGATAAGATGCAGATAGACAATTTGGATTCCCAATGGACAGTGAATTATTACAAGCTTAATCTATAGAGTGATTTATTTTGAACAAATATTTCCTGAACCTCAGAGGCTAAGCCTCTCCAAGCATGTCCAGAGGTGGAATCCCACTCTGAGCCTGAATTCTTCTTAAGCCATGCCTTTCCTTTCTGCAAACTTCCTTTGTCTTGACATCCCTTCTGCAAAATCCCATTTGCTATAGCTCAACAAGTCTCAGCCTGACATCTTTTAAATTTTGCATAAGTAGCTGCACTCTGTACTGTTCTAACCAGAAAAGCAGCTAGATCTATAGGTTCCAATGCATAGAGCCTTAGAGGAAGAACATATGTTAGGAGGGTTCTGTGATTAAGGGATTTCCAGTGAAAATGCAAAAAGAGAACAAAGAAGCACAGAGCCTTGGGATGTATCAGGACTACTGACTGGTGCTTCATAAATTGTTATTAATAGTTTAACTGCCACATATAATCCAGAAGGCACAAAACATTTAGTTTTGGTAGGTCCTGTAAAATATTTTTTTTAGTTTAAGTAATACATACATATGGATGCACATTCACCCACCAGATATTTAGAATCCAGAGGACTTTTAATGTGGCACAAACTTTAGACCCTAAAATATTGATGGCATCTCTTTAAGTGTTCAGTTTTAATTCCTACACTGAAGGCGGGGCTGTGGAGGTAGGAAATCAACCATTTAGTTAATAGCAAAATGAGAAACATTTTTAATAATAGACACATTTAACTACGTAGATGATATATCTCTCTGATTTATGAGCTGCATATGTAATTATAGCACAATCATAAAATGTTACTCACAGAGCAATTCAATATATTTGTTTATCTGTGCTCCCAGATTAAGAAAGTAATGCCGTCAACCAACCATGTGAGGGCATTGCAGATCCCAGATTAATTACCATCTGTATGAGACAGATGTTAAATCCTCAATTTCACAGCAAGGCATCTATTGCTTATTTCCCATGGAGTGTTTCTTTGTCCGATCAATAAAATGTATCAGCCTAGTTCTTCATCTTGCCTTAGAGGTCAGAGAAATGACAGAAATACATCTGGTTTTGTGTCAAATAAAGGCTGAGGAAATTAATCCAATCCAGGCAGATAAACACTCTAGCTACAAGCATCCTTCAATCTTCCGCTAGGCTACTGATGATGATTAAGTTTTAAGCATTTGGGGATTTGTAAGCGTTGGCACAGTTAAAAACTTTGTATGGATTCCCCAACTAGAATTGGTCTCAGTAACTTAAATGTGCAGAGCCTAATTTGTCTCTCAGTTAGGCCGGTGGAATCCCAATGAATTCAACTACAGCCAATGGGGTAGTTCCACCGTAGATGCTAACTAATAATATTTCATCACAAGTAGGGCCGGCTCCAGGTTTTTTGCCACCCCAAGCAAAAAAAAAAAAGGGAGAAATAAAAAAAGAGGCCAGAGTGCCACCGCCGAAGCAAAACAACAACAAAAACGGAGTGCTGCCGCTGAAGCAACAAAAAATAAAACCTGGAGTGCCATCCCTTGAAAAGTGCCGCCCCCAAAGGGCCGGAGTGCTGCCCCTTGAAAAGAGCCGCCCCAAGCACATGCTTGGAATGCTGGTGCCTAGAGCCGGCCCTGATCACAAGCTGAACTATTAATGGTTATATTTGTTGTATGGACTAAGAAGGGGAGTAATGAATCTGGTTATTATGTTAGTGACCAGTATTATGAGGATGAGTGCCTTTGATAATAAATAGTGTGCTAAATGCTTAACTCCTGTTAAGTTAATGTGGGTGAAGTGACCTTCCCAAAGAAAACAGGGATACAGTGACAGAGCCATATGTGGGCAAACTACTCTGGGTTGTGTTTCATGTTTTACATGAGAATCTAAAGGGTGTAGAAAACAAAGCGTATGATATTCTATATCATTTGTTTAGGAAATAGTATGTGATCATGTAATAAAAGGGGAAGAGTTAAGACTGCAAGTGTAAATTTAACTTGCCCATGTCCTGCTTTGCCATTCTGTCTCTGTGGCCCCTATTGTATTTCAAGGTGTAATCCAGACCAGTAAAGGGCCGTGTAGTCTTCGGTGTCTCACAATGTCTTTCTGCGGTAGCTCCTACATGAGCCGCTCACAAACAGCCTGCCAGCGCAGGTCACACCCTGAGTGTCTGTGTATGGCCATAGTCCTGGTTCAGTAACTCAGATCCCAGAAGCCTGTCAGAAAACACCAGCCACACTCTGGCACCTACCAGTCTTGGTTATTACTTGCAGGGTGACACCAACACATTCCCAGACCTAGATTTTCTCCAAAAAAAATGTGTGTTCTGTACTGTTTAGCCCTCTTCTGGACAGTTCAGATATTTTAAGTCCATTGTCCCTGTGAGGGAACAATATACAACAACTTGCCACCTTAAATGGATTTACCCACACAGTCACAACACCGGGTTAATTAAAGAACCAAAAAAAAGTTTATTTAAGTATACAGAGATAGATTTTCAGTGAGTACAAGTAATGAGGTGTTAAAGTCAGAAATGGTTACAAGAAAAATAAAGATAAAACACTTTCTAAACTTAACAAACTAGTCTTGGTTTTAAGTGAAGTCCCTTCCCGCAAGTTTTCAGTACATTACTGACCAAATTTTTAGCCAGAAGTCCAATGGCTGTTTCTTTTGTATTCTTAGGTAGGGAGAGAGAACCTGGAGTGATTTTGCCCTTCACGTTTAAAGTTCAGACACCCTTTGAAAAGCATTTTCCTGAGTGTGACCCCTAGTTAAAGTTCTTTCCAGCCGAGAGCAAGGAAACATGGAATCTGGTGGAGAAGAGGCGTTATGCTATTGCTTTCCACCTCTGTTTGCTAAGAGGATGCAGAGCTGTGCATCTCTTGCCTTCCCCTTATTCTGCCTCAAAGATTGGCCAACTGATAAGTGATGGCCCATCAGCTTTGATGATACCTGGCTAGGGGCACCTGCTTGTCTGTTGTTTTTGAGAAACAGGTTTACCCACTTCCCAGACTTGTTAGATAAACACATTTCAGTCATCATTTCAGGTTATGTTCATAATTTTGCTTATAATGTTGCTTCATGCATTTCATCATGATATTATTGATGAACAAGGGGATTAGTTTTCAAATGATACCTTACAAGGCACATTTTGTACAAAGATTATTACAGTAGTGTGTAAGGTGTGAATACTTGGGTGCATTACCATAATATCAGTGCAGCTGATTATTAATGGATTTTCTCTCTATAACACTCCTGTGAGGTTCAGAAATGTTATCCCTATTTCAAAAATGTGGAACTAAGGAACAAAGTTGATTATATAACTTGCCTAATGTCAAGGAAAGAACTGAACACAGGTCTTCCAAGTCCTCATCTGGTGACTTAAAAATTAGAAAGAAGCATTGTCTGGTGGTTGTATTGTTTTGTATGTAGAATATGGCATTATAATGGCTATGATCAGAGCATTGTATATCCTTTAAGAAGGGTGATGTTGTCACTAGTAGGTGTTGCATCACCTACTTAGGAGCAGTTCTGTCTCTTGCTGAGTGGAAACATGGTTTATGCCAGTCTTTTTTATCTAACTTTATTGTCAATATTCCCTCCAGAGAAGTGCATATACTTTTCCAGCTTTGCATCTAACAGGCATATGATGGACCTTGAATTCATTGACTCTAAGGAGAAAGGCTTGTTCTCTGAGTTAAATTTACCTGTGTCATAAACAGATAGTTAAGGGTTAAGGTCTCTTTTACCTGTAAAGGGTTAACATGCAGTACCTGATGACCACCTGACCAGAGGACCAATCAGAGACAAGATAATTTCAAATCTCTGTGGAGGGAAGCCTTTGTCTGTGTTCTTTGTTAGAGAGTTCTCTTTTTGGATCTAAGAGAGGCCAGACATGTCTCCAAGTTCTCCTGGAGTAGTTCCTACTATTCAATAGTGAGTATTAATTAGAAAGGTGGATTAGTCTTATAATTTGATTTCTACATTTGCAATTGTGTGTTTGCTGAAGGAAATTCTTTATTCCTGTTTGCTGTTACTTTGCTTTTACTGAGAAAGAAAGGAGGGGGAATTCTCTCCAGAGATTGATAAGTTTAGACCCTGTATATTGTTCCATCTTGGTTACAGAGACAGTGACTTTCTTTTATTTTTTAATAAATCTTTTCTGTAAAGGACTTGGTTAATCTTTCTTTGGGTGGATTCTCAGAGAAAGGGGAGGGGGAGGCATCCCTCTGTAGTTAGATCCCAGTATCTCTCCTAGGAAAAGGGAGGGGGGAGGAAGCAGGGGGGAATGGTTTATTTCTCCTGGGTGTAAGAACTCCATAGATTTGGGGCTCTTGGGATCCCCAAGGATTTTGGGGAAGGACTGTGTCCCAATCCACGTATCTGATTGGGTGGTGGCAGCTTTTACCAGATCTAAACTAGGATTTTTAGTTTAGAGGGAAACCAGTGCAGGTCCCCATTTTGGAACCCAACAGCTCCAAGTGGGGGTGAGACCTATGACAACCTGTGTTCAGAGGGTAATCAATGCTCTATGCATCACTTAATCCCTTGAGGAACTTGAAAAAATCCTCATCCTCTCAACCATGTCCTGTAGGAAGCTTCCCCGCACAAATGCCATCAGTGTCCTTAGAATCTAAGCTTTTATTTGGCAAAATCAAACAAAATCAAAACACAAGCTTATGGCTGTGACGACATTTCAAATTGAAACTGACTATATAGTGGTGCAGTGTTAGCTTCCTGAGTCTGCCAACAGTGTCAATGTCTCTGCTGCTGCCCAAGGCTTGCCCAAGCTGCAGCAGGATGAAAGCTGCTATTTGGGACCTGCAGTCAGTTGTTGTCTGAGTGTGTGTTCTCCCTTTCTACTATTGTGAGTAGCAGTCAAACTGACAAGAATCAAGTCAGTTTCACACTACTGCTGCTGCTGCTGCTTAAGAAAGCTAGCAGGAGGAGTGGAAGTGGGCACTGGAGCTACTCTATAGCAAAGAGGACTCAAAAAACAATGTTGGGGAAGTGGAGGAGTAACAGAGACAGATACATACCTCTGACAAGCATCCAGCAAGCCTGGGAGGGGAGAGAGTAAAGAAGATCCATGACTCACACAGGCAGTAGAGAGAATCCTTTTGCAGCAGCCAGAAAAGGTTAGGGGAAAGTGGTGAGGTTACTCCTCAATCCTCACCTTATTTCCCTTGGACAGTACGCCCCAACCTCCATCTTTTGTACTGACCTTTGGTTACCAGGTGTCTGGTGAAAATTCCAAGTCCCTTGTGTGATGGGATGTGTGTAAAGGAGAGATTAGAAAAGATAAGTACAGTACTGAGAGATCAAAAGATCTGAGGTGATGAGGATGGAGAGGTGCAGAGAGCACATTGGTTCAGTGTCATGTGATCTGGTCACATGCCCTTGCTGAGTCATAGCAGCCATTACTTACAGGCTGTCTGGAATGTTCTCAGGAAGGCTCACCAGGTGGGGGATAAGCTTCTCCTACGGCCTTTTGTTTCCCCTGATGGCCCATTACCTTGAATAGGCTCTTCCCAACCAGCTGTCTAGAATGGAAGCATCTTGCCTAGTGGGTGTCACCCAGGTGTAACTACATTTGAAATACAGACACATAGTCAATATTCATAGCTTTAGGTACAAAAATGACACACACACACACACACACACACCTAGGATAATCATATTCAGCAAATCAAAACTTTTCCAATGACACCTCACATGACCCATCTTGTACAAAATGCATCATAATTACGTTATAATTACATCATAATCATACAACTGTGAAGAATATGGTGTCATAGCCACCATCTAAGAGCTTGTCAAACAAGGGGTTATTTTCTTCTAAAGAATTTCTACAGCTAAAGCGAAAGGGAATAAGGGGTGTTGTTAAAATTAAAACCTTACTTAATACTTTACATTTCTAATGCTTAACTGTTCTTTCTTCTTTTCTGTATCATTAAGGAAAGGTTTAAAAGGATTTTTAATAATGTGTTTGCCGTGGTACTAAGCAGTCTTAATAGTCTTTAATGTTGGGCAGTTTAAGGGTCATGTTAATATCTTTGACTCTTTAGACCTATATACTCCATCTAGATTAATACAAAAGGACTCTAGCTTCTACTGTAATAGAAATACTAATAATAATTGGTTATGATATGTTTAGCCATATATATATATATATTTGAAGTGATATTATTTGTTGCTTTGATACACAATATGAGGGAGATAATAGAGTAAGTGATTCAAGGGCTTTACCATTCCTCATGTGCCCTACTTTCTTTTTTTATATGGATGAAATGCATCTGGAAGACGTTCCTATATTCTTCCCTTACACTTTCCACTAGCTCTTCCTATGTCACCCAGGTGCCTGTCTCCACATGTTATGACACCTTCTCATTGTAATATTTCTATTGTGCCTTTCCTCAAAGGTAGAGGAATGACTCATAACATTAAACTGCATTATAGTTTAATAAAATGCTACATTGCACTGGAATACTAGGTGGATGGTTTGTAGCACATAACGCGACAACACAGATACTGAAACAGCAAAAGTATAATTTTGAAATGATATGTTTTTGTCGAGTGTATAAACATCAGACAGATACCAATAATCATAGGTAATGAAATCCTGTGGGTACCTTGTCAGCCGGTTTACCAATGTAATAATACGATCATCCACTAAGGGGCACCCAGGTGCTATGTTTAAAACTGTACTCGGCGTTCTTTACAGACTTTAAAACTTCTGAAGTTTCCAGACAAAAGTTCCTCTCCCTAAGGCACCACTCCCAAGATTCAATAAAATCCTGGCCTATAAAACTCCCTTACAGTCAATAGAGGCCTATGCAATATACATTTAATTAATTCACTCTCGTTTACCAGAGTGCTGATCACAGTAACAAATATAATACTTAAATCACTCAAGGATGTGGCCTCTTTACAAGGCAATAGCCAAATCCTAGGCAAAGAAACTGACACCAAAGAATAAGCTTTGAGAACAAAGGCCAAGGAGCTTCATAGGGCAGAATATATTTGTTATCAAACTAACATTAAACAACCTCAGATCCTTACCACCATAAATAAGTGTGCACGTGATGGGGCTGAAGTCAAGGCAACCATGACAGTTGAATGTCCATGGGAAATTCTGAAGTCAGAATGGAGGGATTTTCAGCAGTCATTCACTATCATACTCACCACAATTATATGGCTATTTAGAAATCTGTACAGTGCAATTGCCAGATCCTGTGAATGAGCAAGCAGAGATTTGCCTGACATATTATTGGGAAATAACCTATACATCCATCACGCAAATCAGACTCATTCACAACCAGTTGGAATGCTGAGAACTGCATAACTGAGAAGTAAATGTACAGTTATCGGTCAGTAACCTACAGCAGCCCTGTATTCTGACTGGCTGAGGAAATTCTACTTAATTATAATGTACTTTAAAGAGGCATTTAAGCATATCTTCTGATCTAAAGTTAATCTATCTTTTACTGCTGCTGGTTAAAATAACTTAAACTAAATGGAGTGGGTGTGGAGTGATCAGTTCAGTGGTCATGAAGCCAATGGTATTGCACAATTTTATACAGCTGGGAATTTGGCCCATTAAGTTTAACTCTTTCATTCTCCCCTGTACTTAACAAAAATCTACATTTTGTGTCTACACTAAACTGATGGTGTCTTAATAACAAGCGTTTGAAGACGTTTAAAATTATTTTAAAATACTGTAACATATTTGAAACACATCTCTGATACATTGTGACACTGATCATTTGAAATCACTAGGCAGTGGTTTGGGAATGGCAACACTTTTGAGCTGAGCTTTTAGAGTAGTTTAGTAGAGAGTGCTGTGGTTTGAGCATGAGCCTGCTAAACCCAGGGTTGTGAGCTTAATCCTTGAAGGGGCCACCTAGGGAGCTGGGGCAAAATCAGTACTTGGTCCTGCTAGTGAAGGCAGGGGGCTGGACTTGATGACCTTTCAGGGTCCCTTCCAGCTCTATGAGATAGGTATATCTCTGTATATTATATCAGGAATTAATATTATTTAAGAACCAACATTTAGAATGTTTTCAGCCTTGTCTGGTTATAATTGTTCCCATCTGGTGAAGGAAAGACAATCACACAACAGCACTGGGCCAGTGCCTGAGCAGCAGGAAGTGAAACTGCTCAGTGAAGCCTCTTTGTTTTCAAATGCAGTTAAATGGGAAAGTAAGCAATCCACATACATGATGAAGAGGTCATCCATTTCCAATTTTAGACGGGTTTAGCAGCATGGGGAAGGAATTTTAAAAAATGTATTCTCATCTTGTCACTGACTCTGTCTTTTATAGACACAGGAAATAAAAGCTATCACTTTGTATGTGATCAGCAGCATTGCAAAGCCTGGAAGTGTCTTCAACAGAGGAGGGCCATTTGTCAGCACCTGAATTTGTGTTAAACCATTTAGCATATGCCTACTTAAAATCTTGCTGCACAGTGAGATATGAAGTGTCATGAGACACAGTTGTAAGATAATACTACACAGTAAAGCACATTTGTATCTTGCTGCTACAATGGAAAGATTTAATATGTCCTATCCATTTACTACCCTTCAGAGCCAGAGATATAATTGGCTAGGATGGTTAAGATTTGATTTAAAGCAGTGACTCCATCAGCCTGGGTTTTTGTTAATGTGGAGGAAGGGTTCCTTACTACATTATATTTTGCCTTGTCATAGTAAGCCCTAGGTTAATTGTATGTTGCAATCTAATCTATTCCTGCCTTCACTACATTCTCTACAAGACAACACTGGTACATGTGCTTGATCATTCTCCACCTTTATAAGAAGAAGAATGATAGCTGTCACAGACTACAGCTTACCTGAAATATGAGGGGCTTGAAATTGATAATGACTGTTACAATGATTACAGCTTTCATTTATTTTCACAAAAACACTTACTGGATCACAGTGGTCAAAGCTTACAATTATTTGGCACTAGGCAAAGGGGTCTTTATTCAATTCTTATTATATTTTAATACTGAAAAATCTGAGAACCAGATGATGACTGAAGACAGGGCCACACAGATGTGTTTGGGTGCCCAGGGCAAAATCTGAAGCTAAGGTTCCCCACCCTTCCAAAATAAATTACCATGGAAATGGACACATTTTAGAAGAGGAGAGGGGATGGAGGGTCAGAGAGGGCTCAGACCTGTAGGATCACTGCCCTCCCTGTGCAGATTGGGGATTCTGCCCTGCATGTGGCCAGGGGTCCGCTCCCAGTCCTGGCTTCCGCTGAGCTCCAGCCCCGCTGTCAGTAGGAGCAGTATCTCTGCCCACTTCTACCTCTGAGCTGTGAGCCTGCTGGGTTGCCTCAGGCCCATTGTGATGTTGCAGCAGCAACAATGGGATCTGGGCCCAGCCAGGCTGGGCGAATCACTCCCCACGCTTTCAATGGTTGGCGCCAAACCTGAGTGGTGCTGTAACTCTGTGCATCAGGTCCCAACGCCTCTCACTCAAATTTGGCCCAGATGCCCCTCCATCATTATGAGGCCCCTCTCAAATGGAGGGCTTGGGGCAAACTGCCCCTTTTGCCCCCCTCCAAAACCCTGACTGAAGATTTAAAAAGGGAATAATTCCACATTAGCAGCATGGCTTATGGCCAATAGTACTTAAACAACCTGATGTTTAAATATATATATTATGAATCATATCAACTGTGTGTAGTGTAATGAAAGTCTAATTTTTATGGCTATGGACGATGATTGTCCCAAATAGAATTCTAATTACATAATTGAGATTTGCTAGTGCCATGCCTGTGTGTTGGTTTTCATTATATTTTTAAATATTTTTTTCTAGTAGACGAGATGATTCTGGGATTGGGATATATGGAGTATTAAATCATCAATTATTTGGATTCCTCCCAGGTTGTTAGTGGTTAGACCTCAATACCATTATCTGATGGCTTTTCAGTGACCCAGTTCTAGTGGATAGGTGCCCATATCACACAACCACCCAACAAAACTGGCAGCTTTCTTGGCAGGCTAGACAAGACTGCTTGAAGCATGGAGAGTCTCACCTCTAGAGACGTTTACTCCAGCCCAAGGTTGAGGCCGATTGGCAGGGCAGTAGTACAGAACTTGCACTGCTACAATGGTTTGGCTGTACCTAGCTGGTGAACAGCTCCACTTCTATCACTGCTACATCTTTCATATGCACTACAGAAATTCAGACACATTAGAGAGTGAAAGAAAACGTCAGGTCATATAGCCCCTCTGCATCCCTTCCTATCAAAGGGACCTCACAGTGTAACTTTAAATGTCTGGTTGATCTTATGTGCACTCTCTAGTGTGCCTACATATTACAGGTAATGGACAGAAAAGATGGCCAATGGTTCAAGAGTTAGGCTGGATCTCAGGAGACCCAGGGACAATTCCCTGCTACACTATAGACTTCCTGTTTGCTTTCAGGCAAGACATTTAGTCTCTCTGTGCCTCAGGTCCCCATCTGTAAAAAGGGGATAATAGGACAGGGATGTTGTGAGGGTAAATACATTAAAGGTTTTGAGGCACTCAGATGCTGTGGTGAAGGGAGCCATAGAAGTACCATAGATAAATAACAGAGCTTAGAGTGCTACACAATATTCCGGGAGTGGGCCCACCAGAGCCAAACACAGAAGAACTATTAGTTTCCTTTACTATTATATAAGATCATAGAATATCAGGGTTGGAAGGGACCTCAGGACCAATTCCCAACTAAATCATTCAAGATGGTGCTGTGGATGCACATCTGCAGACTCAGTGCCAGGTAGTTAAGACCCGTTGGTCCCTTTCAACATTGTTGATTTCCAGGTTTCCCGCATTATACATCTTCATTTAATGAAAAATAAGTTCAATGAAAAAAAAAGTGCTTCCAGGCACACATCTCGGCCTTCTCTTCTGCACCGTTGCCCACTTCCAACACCAATATCTGTGGCCATTTGATGTAGCAGTCTGGTGTGTTGGGAGGGGGTAGGTTAGTAAAGGGAGTGATGGAAGGTTGGACTCCCAGAGAGAGAGGATGCATGCAAGTTGTTCAATGATATCAATATTTTAATGAAATAGACATTTACAAAATTCAGAAGAAGCCCCCAAGGTAAAGCCTGAAGTTCTGGTTGAGCTTTGTTACAATAAGTTTTCCTTGGCAACCCTCAAGTTTCAAGCTACCTTCAGCAACTGTTCAGTGGCATTCGAGATATGGCGATGTTTCAGACTTTAAAAACTTTTTTTTTCCAACAAAAATCAAAATTTAAAAAGGCTCCAAGGGTCTTCAAGAGAATGAAGCCACATTCTTCTTCTCTAAGAAGAAACTACATTTAAGGCTACTTATCTTTAGTCACTGATACTTTCAGAAAATGCCTGTGGCTACCATGTCCCTTGCAACTCCCAAACTAGCTCTTCTACTGGAAAGTAATCTTTGGAAGTGGCTCTGCTGTCAGAGAAAAGTTACTGAAAGGAGATAATGAGCTACTGTGTGTGGGAGGGCAGATGGGCTCCAGAGGGAGAGCTACAGAAAAAAGTTACTAATCAAAGTAAGTGAAAAGCATTACACTTCCAATGATGTGTTTACCAAGTATTATTCTACCATATTCTTCCCGCATTCTCTAAAGTATTTTCCATGAGGGACTGAAAGAATATCCACAATAAAATAGACAAACACATTTTTAAAGACGAATGCTCTTAAAACTAATGCATTCCAAAAGAAAGAACTATACTCTAGTAAGACACTCCAGGATATGTTCTATGGGGGGACATAACTTTGGTAGTTGAAGGTACGTTGGATTGGCTCAAAGTAGGTCCCTGTGATGGTCTAGTTATTCTAAATCCTGCCTCAGCAAAGGGGGATGTACTGGATGACTTCTCAAGGTCCCTTCAAGCCCTACATTTCTATGATCCTATGATTCTGTGGGGCTTGGTATGGGTGACAAGGATCCACCCATGAGGATGCAATTGCAAGATCATGGGCAAAGACTTGTCAGGGCTTCCTTTATACAGACATGAACCAAAGTCCGTTGAAGTCTTTACATTGATTGTGCTGGGACTGAGATCAGGCCTGACATCATTTATTTACAGAATCTTAGCTTTTTGGATGCAGAGGGTTGAAAAGGTCCACCATCACTATTTGTGTAATGTAATAATGTATAAATAGTAATATTATGTGTGCATGCATGTGCGTATGTGTGTATACACATACATATATATTTATATGTACTGCCATGCAGTAGGTATGCATGAAAGGTATTATAATTTTATTTGGAATTTTTAAGCAACTTTACAGAATTCAATTATCTGTTCTTCTACCAAATGGGGACTGCAACCAGTTGCAGTACAATCTTCCTCAGCCTACAGCACCAAGGGACCTCCCATTTCACTTGGAGGAATTCTCTCTAGGGGGAAAAGGACAGTTTACTCAACTCTTGGCTTTTATTCTGAGGCTGCCAATAAGGATACCAATTACTGTCAGTTACAGTGGTAATTATATTTTTAACCTTCCATTTGAACATGAGTGAGAATGCATAGGTTACGGAAGAGCCATCACCCAGATGATTATGATTTTTGGAACTACCCCCATCCTCTGTCAGTGTCTAATTGGTGACATATAGAGAAGAGGCTCTGTACCCCTGAGCCATGCAGTCCTCCGTTCTGATCCTGAATGTTAACATGTAAGTTTGGTATGATAGCTTCTGACTTCCAGTCTCTAAGCAGGAAAGAAAATAAACTGAGATATTCATGAAGATCAACATTTAGTGGGCCAGATCCTCAGCTGACATAAATCAGTGTCGCTTGATTAACTGCAATGGAGCAACCCTGACTGGCACCATTGAGAATCTGGCCACAGTTTTTAAAAAACACAAATACCCAGAATCACTCCTTGTTAAAATTAGAAAGTAGATCAATAGCTGCTAGAAATAGTATTTGGGGGAAATATTTAATGATCTTCCAGCTTGCTCTTTTAAGGTATCTGAGTGGACTTGAGGGCCTTTTAAGCTTCCTTTCAGCCCTACATTTCTAAGATTCTGTGCTTTTATGCCCAGGATGCAATTTCTTGTAAACTGGCCTGTACAGAGCCAGTTACAGTTGGCTGCCATAACAACATAATCTTACACTTCAGTACTGCCCTAAGTACCTAACTATAATACCAGGTTGGCATATAGGTGCTGCTGACCCTCCATGTTCACAGTTCCCATCTCTGTTAAAGCCCTTATAATGCATCAAGACACCAGTAGTATGGATTCCTGCATCTATGGTTCCATGCAGGGTCCCATTGCTGCAGTTTATCAGTTCAGTCATGCCCATGTGCGTTAATATGGTATTTGACATTATCAGATATGAAGTGATGTGGGATTGTGTGCCTGCACAGAACCAAACAGTTGATGCCCATGTCTGTCCCTAAGTCTTGTAGAGCATAAAGCTTCTTTCTCCCTTAACTGATCATTGCCTCACCTTGATTCATTCATGGCTCCACTTAACTTGCTTTAACATCTTCTGCTGTGTCTGTGGTAGAATATTAATATTTCACCGAAACTTTGATGTGTCCCATCCTTCAAAATACTCCAGCTAAAAAAATTCTCCATAAATCAGCAAGACTTGCTTACACTGATACTTCTTTACTGTTAATGGTGCACATGTATTGGCTCAAACTTCCAGGATGTCTGAGGACACCAGTGCCTCCTAAGAGTGTCTCTTATGTAAGGATGCAATTGTTTTCTTTAATCAGACAGTTGCAAAGTAGGCTTGGCTTTGAAGTGGAGTGCAAATGTGGGTACATTGATTTGGGAGACCATGAACTAAAGCTGTCATCCCTGCATCTTTATCAAGTGTTGGCTAGGTGGTCTAATTTGCCAGATTGTCTAGAGCTGTCAGGGACAGCTGCTTCTTGTTTATTTCTTATAAAGAGGTGTGAATCAAAATGACCTGGACTCCCATGGGCTAGCACCATTGGCAGCAAGTATTGGTGTCACTGGATCCTTGTTTGTGTTAGGTTAACAGGCTTTTTAAAAATAATATCTAGCTGCTGTAGTTGGGAAGATTGACAGGATTAGCCATAAGTATACCAAGAACGCTGCAATAAATATTTGATCTGGAAAGAAAAAGTCAACAAAGATTGTACTTTCAGAAAGATAAATGCTGGAATGGTAAATGTCACAATTTGGATGTTACTAAGACAATGCTAAGAAAGAGATTTAATATCAGATGTCTGTAGGAGACAAGGCAGAAGTTGAAGCCATAGAGATAATGAACTAGGGCACTTCGCATGATAATTTTAAAAGGGATGCACAGGCTCAGGGATATCGATACAAAAAATAGTTTAGACTCAGAAAAGAACAGCAAGTTTGCTCAACAATGGAGAACACTAATAGTAAGCCTGGTTTGAAGACCAAAGTTGAATTTCCTTCTAAAATGGCCACTGGATCTGGTTGGGAAATGTGTCTCCCACCTGGAAAATTTCAGTGAGACAAAAAAAGTTTATCAAAATTTTCAGTGGAAACATTGGACTTTTAAGCTCAAAATGGAAAAAACCATACAAAATTGAGATTTTGATTGTCTGACAAAAATTGAAATTTTTGAGGAAACCACTTTCCATGAAAATTTTTTCTTTATCAAATGTGATTTGCCACCAAAAATGTTGATAGAAATCTTTCAACTAACCCTAATAGCACCACTGTATTACAAGATTGCCAAGAGCTTTTTTTGACAAAGAAATAAGTAGAGATGGGCCAGAACCAGACAGTTCAGCAGTTGGAATCTGAACTTCTCCACAGGATTTGGGCTATTTAGAAATTGAGGCTTTTGTTTCTGGGCATCTTGAGAAACAAGACCTTCCATTCCTGGTGTTTGTGAAGGAAGCTGATAAATAACTATGATCAGATATAAGCCTCAAAGTAGAATGTAAAGGGATTCTGAAAGCAGAAAGCCACAAAAAGTCATCCGCTTCTAGGGCACCAGAAAGTCCAAATGAAAAACAAAAATATGGCCCTTCATCCACCACCCCTGGGCTAAATAGGCCTCTTCCCTCTGGTAAAGGAGTTTCCACCCATCTCTGGGGCGTGGGGGGGAAGAGCATGTCTTCCCTTTACTCCATGTTCCAGCTTTGGGATGCTAAATTCTGGTCAGTGCTCAGCTCTAAGCCCAAGGCTGCTGGTACAGGTTGGGGACTCACCATCTGGCGCCTTCCGCTGGTGACTCTGGGAATTAGCTCTGTCCAGTGGAGCTCCCCCTCCTGGTGGTGTCCCGTCCGTCTTTCCACCCTCCGTTGGCGTCTCTGGACCCGCATTGCTCCCTGCTCGGCGGTGTCCCCTTCAAGGCCACTGCCCTCCGGCAGTGCCCCTTAGTCCATCCGCACCCGCTTCCAGGGGTGGGTGATCAGCAGCCCTACACCTCAGCCACCATGTCCAACCACACCCTTGGAGTCCAATCCCTCTTGTCAGGGATCTGGCGTAGTATAATGGTCGCTCCCTACAGCCAATGGCTGGGTGTACTGCAAGGGGTGAAGGGGGGGGGACCCAGTCCCACCCTCTACTCTGGGTCCCAGCCCAGGGACCCTCTGGCAGCAGCCTCGCTGTCCTCCTTCTCTCCCCTCCTCTGTCAATTTCCCCGGGCCACTTCCCCTACAGCCCCTTGCACCCGCTAGGCCCTTCCCTTCAGGGCCTGCAGGCTGCGGGCTACGGGCTAGAGCTCACTAGCCTCCCCAAGCCTGGCCAGCACTGTGCTGTCCATGGTGCTAGTCTCCCACCTTTGAAGACTGACCTTCCCCTGTCAAAGGCCTGGGACAGACTGACTGCTCCCTTCTGGTGTCTTGATGCATGATAAGGGCTTTAACAGAGATGGGAACTGTGAACATGGAGGGTCAGCAGCACCTATATGCCAACCTGGTATTATAGTCAGGTACTTAGGGTAGTACTGAAGTGTAAGATTATGTTGTTATGGCAGCCAACTGTAACTGGCTCTGTACAGGCCAGTTTACAAGAAATTGCATCCTGGGCATAAAAGCACAGAATCTTAGAAATGTAGGGCTGAAAGGAAGCTTAAAAGGCCCTCAAGTCCACTCAGATACCTTAAAAGAGCAAGCTGGAAGATCATTAAATATTTCCCCCAAATACTTCTTGGGCAGCCTTCTTACAGGGCTGAGCCTGGCCCTGATTGGCTGTCTCCACACTGGGCCTGATTGGCTCACAATAAGCCCTTCTTTAATTGGCTCCCTGTCTGCACAGACGCCCTGGCCTGCCGCAGCCCACACTCACAGGGAGTGGGGCAATCTGCCCCACTACAACTGCCCTGCTCCATTTCTTAGGGTGCCTGCTGCTGGCCAGTCCTTCTTCTCTGGGTGCCCAGTGTTCCTTCTGTAGTCCAGCCAAAGACCACTCATCAGCTCCTTTCCCGGCTTCTTCCACACAGCCTTTCCCAGGCTCCTTCACAAGCTCCTTCTCAAAAAGGAGCTACCACTGGCCCTTTTGTGTTCCTGGAGACTATCCCTGCAACCCCCACCACGGAGAACAGGATCATATGTTTCCCAGTTGGCCTGTCCACATGTCCTCTTCTCTCTCAGTCATGTGATTGGAGCAAGCAGTGGAACCAGGTACAAGTCAGAGCTGGGACCTGCCTATCTTCAAGTTCTAGCATATCCTGCAACACATCATATGTTTTACACTGAAAAAGTCTCCTAAAAGTGCTGCCTTAGTCCTTGGACCAAAAGTCAGGCTAGTGTCCTGATCACTTCTAAAAGAAGCATGACCTTTGATCATTAGATAGCAAATTGAACAAGGCACTTCACAGACAGATGTATACCTGAGATTAAAATGAGTAAACTGAGATTAAAATGAGTAAGCAATAAAATCACAAAGCCTCCCGCTAGAGGAGTCCCTCAGTGTGGGACAATCCCCAGGTGGTGTAGAACTGCCACAATTTCCTACACCAACCTCCAGCACAGTGGGCGTGGAAAGGACAAAAGGGGTCTGGCATGTTTTGGAGAGGTCTGTGAGAGTAAGTTAAAGCTGGCCCAATGGCTGCTCTAATACATGTTAGGGACTAGCTCAGTTCCCAGGCGGGCCCAGAATTGGAGGGAACATAAAGATGGCCTCCAGCCCCTGTCTCTGGTTCTGTACTAAGCACAGCTCAGCTGCAAAGGAGAACCTTCCCCCCATATATTTTTTTAAACTACATATTTTTATAGAAGTGTTTTGTCTTCACTTGGTGGAGTTTTCTGACTACATCTCAGCTGCACAGGATACAGTAGCGGTTAGATTAATGCTCTGTTCACTGTCAGGCTGCAGCAACCTGCCCTCTCAAAGCCAGCGAGCCTTGTTATTCACCTTGTACAGCCACTGTTCAGGGCTAAATATATCCATCCAGTTCACCACAAAGACTGAGCCTGGAGTAAATGTTAAAGGCCATCCAGATAGTTAATGCTTTGTGCAAATGGGATCCAATAGAGCTGACGTAACAAAATCCAGGCAGCTTTTTTTCAAGCTCTGTATCACAGCAAAAGGAAAGCACAGCAGTAATGGCAAAGCACTGCTTGTTCTTCCTGTCTATGCACTGGTTAGGAATTTCTCATTTAATTTATGGCTTGCTGCACCGATTGCATGAAGTCACTGGAGTCCTTAAGACAAAGTCTGGAAGAAAGAATTAATGTCCCCGAATAATATGTGGTGTCTAATCTTGGCACATTGAGACACCGATATACAGGCATTTTTCAATGGTCAAATCTACCAGTCCCGACACAATACCTACTCACCCATTAAAAAAAATAAGTTACTGATCCAGGTTAGAAGTTTGCAATGCCACAGTAGCAACTGGAGATCTAGTTAAATTGGTTGATCCTCAAATATGAAACAAATTCGCTCAAAAGAGAGTGATCACACACTAACCTGGTCCTCTGTCAGCTCTATTCAAATCCATGCCAGAAGGACCCAGGATAATTCACTCACTACCAACATATTCCAGGTATGGAAAGAAATGACTTTTCATCAGATTGAAAATTATAGAAGCATACAGTCTTCCTCTACTTCACAATTAGAGATAGCAGTTAAGTCAGAATATTTTAGATGCTAATGTGGACCCAAAATTTCTCAAAGTTTAAAGATGTTTGGTTTTGACATTTTGGTTCTGGCCTGCTTCTATTCAGAATGCCAAAAATCATCACTGAATGGTTAACACAGATGTCTTGTAAACCTGGTAGATTATGCATAGGCAGCTAGAAATAATCATTTGAAGATCAGGGTGGGGGAGGAGGGGATATCAGAGATGAAGGATCATGCAGAGACCTTGTAAAATATTCCAGTATTTCACATACTAGGCAGCTAGAAATAGTCATCTGAAGATCTAGCAAAAAATATAAACTCCCACAGTCTCATTATCTTTTGATATTTACAATAAAAAAAATTCTCTAACTTAAGACATTGGTTCAATGTACCAAGCAGATAAATTCTGCCCCATAAAATACATGCTAGTGTTTCAAAGAAGGATCCCTAGGCACTCCTGACCCAATCCTACTTTCACTGAAATCCATGGCAAAACTGTGACAAGGGAGAGGATCAACCCATATTTCTCTTCGTAACTGATCTGTGGCAGTTTACATAAAGACATTATAGACATCAGTTAAACAGCATGCATACAGCAAAGGCAAGGCTTGAAATACCATCACCCACTCCCACTGGTGAGTGGGAAGCCTGCCTTGGCAACTGATGGATCTGACAGGATCCATCTTTGCAGAATTTAATTTTCGCTGTTTATTTGCTTATGACTGATTTTAACACATATGGTTCTAAACTTGAACTGAGTATAAACCAATACAACATTTTTCTGAGGCCGCAGACAGCTCCGGTGCCTCTGTTGCTGTTCATGGCTTTGCCAAGCACCAGCAGACTAAATTAACAAAACTAAGTTCAGTTTCACTGCTGTTGTTCAGAACATGATGTCAACAATGAAACAGTCCAGAATCATTGCTGCTGCTGCTGCTTGGGGAAAAAACTTTGAGAAAAACCAGAGGCAGACACAGAAGTGATTCATGGCCTCAGAAAGGAAGGCTGCCCAAAAATCAAAGTTCAGAGACCTTTTATACAATAATCTCCTCTTTACAGCACCCAGAAGGCTGGAGAAGGGGTAGATTAGTGGAGACCTTCCCATTTGAAACAGTCAGGAGATTCTGGAGTAGAGAAGGAAAGACAGAAATCTCAGGACTCAGAGAAGGATGGAGATTCAAATATATAAGACATCTGCTAGAAAAAGTTTATATGGAAAATGGAGGAATGACCGTGGTCAGCTCTTTCCCCTTTCCCAGAAACTAGGAGTTGAATTTCTCATTAGGGTATTTTCCATGGACTTTATTAGTGTTCCCTGCCACCTCTGATTAATAGGTTTAGTCCTGTGATTAGTAGGAATCTGGTATATTTTTAAGTCTTGGGTATAGAGCTGTGTTTCCCGAACTTGGCATGCCACTTGTGTAGGGAAAGCCCCTGGCAGGCCAGGCCAGTTTCTTTGTCCCTGCCTCGTCCACAGGTCTGGCTGATCACGGCTCCCACTGGCCGCAGTTCACTGCTCCAGGCCAATGGGGGCTACTGGAAACAGCGGCCAGTACGTCCCCCAGCCCGCGCCACTTTCAGCAGCTCCCATTGGCCTGGAGCAGCGAACTGCAGACAGTGGGAGCCGCGATCAGCCGGACCTGCGGACGCGATAGGTAAACGAACCAGCCCAGCCTTCCAGGGGCTTTCCCTACACAAGCGGCGTCCCAAGTTTGGAAAACACTGGTATAGAAAATTGAATTCAGGAGCTTCAGGTTCAATGTATTCTATATAGGTTGTTATGTCCCACACATTACCATGGTATCTGAACTAAAGGACCATTGATATTAGCAATGGTTAAACTTACACCCTTTTTGTAAGCCCAAGAACTAGAGGATGTCAATAATATATATTTGAGCCCATTTGAGATCATATGTGGTAGTCAATAAACTATAGATATTCAGGCCTAAGTCAAAGCAAACATCGATCCTCGATTGTCCAGCAGAGTAATCAGTGGGAAACAGATCAAAACATTCTCATTGAATGATAAGCAATGGGAAGCCAAGTCTGTTTTAAAGTCAGATGAATTTATTCCAATAAAATATGAAGAGTTTGTTGGATTGTGTGTATTTTCTCTTATGTCTGTTCAGAAACGCACCTCCCTAAATAAATTAATCCCAGAACTATATATATCCTAAACCTCGTCAATTGCCAGAGACTAAGGTTTGTTTTGTTTAGTCTCTGTTTTTGTTTTTCCTGTTTCCTGGAGTGCTACAATTTTCTGAAAGACCATAGAAACAGGGCCGGCTCCAGGCACCAGCTTATCAAGCAGGTGCTTGGGGTGGCAACTCCGGAGCGGGGTGGCACTTTCAGGTATTCAGCGGCAATTCGGCGGAGGGTCCCTCACTCCCGCTTGGAGCAAAGGACCTCCCGCTCAATTGCCGCAGATCACGATCGCGGCTTTTTAAATTTTTTTTATTTTGGCTGCTTGGGGCAGAAAAACCCCTGGAGCCAGCCCTGCATAGAAATATGCATGATCAGATAATCTCATATTGCATAGAAGGTCAATAGGTTTACATGTTATATAGAGCACTATGTTGCTGACTTGATATGAGTAATTGGACATGGGTGAGGCCTCATTTCTTGGGAGGCAGAATTAGGGAGGTAAATGGTTCAGCAGACTGGAAACAGAATGTCTCTTCTAGCTACGATAAGGGAGAACAACCAGGGAACCATTTACAATGGACAAGATGACAATGGATAAGATAAGCCTGGAACATAAAATGAGGTAAAGAGTAAATTGTTCATGCACAGTGCAGGGAACTGAGTATGCTGTACAGGTTCCTACAAAGTGACCAAGCCAGTCCTAAAACGTGTGATGCAATGTGTAGTAGACGCAATGTAATGTGTAATTATATAGAGAGAGGAAGCGGTTTGCTGTATAACTTTGGATGTGTGATATACCCTTTACTCCTCCCTTCTCACCCACCCCCATGCTTGAGTCTGATCAACTCAAGTGTCGTTTGATTGTTTGCCAATAAAGAAACCTCAGTGACAAGTCTGGAGTTGAACTGATTTCTTGGATTCCAAAGAATTGAATAAAGTGTCCTCCCAAACTGGAGTGGAAAAGGTCTCGGAGGGAATCCCAACATCATTGGTGCCCAAACCCTGGAGCTACTTGTCTGGAGCAGGTAAGGTAGCCTTAGTGATGAGCCTGGAGTTAACCCAAAATTCACTCATTTGGAGTAGGTCAAGTATACACCTATTATTGTGAGGGTCACTACCTAACAGTAAGAGAAATGGCACTGGAAGGGTTTAAATGTTTAAATATGAGGAAGTTAGCACCAGGCTGGAGAAGTGGGTTAAATCTAAGGGCGACCCTATGAACTCTCCAGAAAAGTACTAGGGGGAGATTGGTACTATGTGAAAAAGAAACTCCAGAGAGTGGTATTAAATGGGAGAGAGGAGGGGAGAGGGAGAGAGAGAGAGAATGCTTGCCAGAGCTTTATGGCAAAGGTTGGCTAAGTGCCATAAATAAATAAATTATTGGCAGAGCACACCAAAAGTCTGTTAAAACAACAAGGAGTCCGGTGGCACCTTAAAGACTAACAGATTTATTTGGGCATAAGCTTTCATGGGTAAAAAACCTCACTTAGAAGTGAGGTTTTTTACCCACGAAAGCTTATGCAAAATAAACCTGTTAGTCTTTAAGGTGCCACCGGACTCCTTGTTGTTTTTGTGGATACAGACTAACACGGCTACCCCCCGATACAAAAGTCTGTTGAATGCCACTAGAATTTTCAAAAAAATAAAACCCATTGGCAAGCATGAAAAAAACAATAACTGGGTGTGTTGGGGGGTTCAATCCAAAGGGGGGGGAAAAGCCCAAACCAAGGCAACAGCTTCACAAGGATTAGTCGTGGAGGCTAAAACTTCACAAATGAAATGCGCCACATCGAGGGATGAATGCAAAAAGCATCCAGAGCAAATCAAAGCTGTACAGAAAGAAAAACTAAATGAAAAAGATTCCTGAAAAGTCAAGAAGAAAATTGTCTGTCACCTATTTGCATAAATCCAAAGTAAAACGCAACCATTCTTCAAGGACTGTATTTAGTGAGTACAGTTTTGCAAGCAAAAGGCACTAAGTTAAGAAAGAAGTGCAAAAATAACCCATAAAAAAATACAGTAAGCTTAGAACCACCAAGGAAAAGTCAACTACAATATGTGTTACTCTAGGAAATAAGATATAAGAGTTATGGTCCCAGAATTTAGTAGCTGGCAAGGCCTTAAAAAGTATCTTATTAAACAATAAAAAACTAAAGTAAGTAATTTAGGGAAAAGTATGTGCAAAAAAGGAATGTTTGCACAATTAATACTGCAGAGCTCAGAGGGGACTAAATAGCCACGGGGGTAATGACAGTCATAAAGTATTAAAAAGGACGTTAAAGTGTTTAAAAAATAGAATTCTTGATTTAAGAATGAATCCCAGTTATGGCAGAATAATGCAGTGCAGTCATGCCTGGTGAAATCCTTAGTAATCAAACTAATTATGCACTGGGGAGGTCAGGTGGTAACAACTTAACAGCGCTAGGCTTTTCCCCCCCAAGAACCTTTACAGCCCTTCTGAAAAAAAAATGGGCTCTTCCCAATGAATATGTCTGTAAATAATCAATTGTGCTGGCTGCTGCAAATACAAAGACAATCTAATTTAAATTGTCTGACTATAAACGATTTACTTGAAATCACAAGAGGAAACAGGAATAGCTATATGGTTTAACTGCTTCCAAATGTTCTAGTAAGGAGGTAACCTGGGCACAAAAAGGAAAAGGAATAATTGCAGTGTTAAGTTCAAGAAAAATAAACAAAACAGCAGCTAAAACTGCCTGTCAAAAAAGATAAATGTAACACTCTGTTTACTAACATCTGAGATAGCTAAAATGCAGAATAAAAATAAAGAAGTAAAAAAAGGCAGCAAAACAGATGTTGCTGAAATTCAGCAATTATCAAAGCCCAGGCCAAAAATGTTATCTTGTCTGTAAAAAAATGTATTCAAAGCTTAAATATAAAAATAAAAATTGCAGCTTAGAAATGTGTGCCATTTGCTCATCACTTGCAATTTACAAAGGGAAAACTTCAGGAGTGTAAGACCATTTTAGAAAAGAAGGTTCAAAGATTTAACTAGCCGGTTAAGCCAAGCAAGTTTAGAAGTTGAAAACAGCTAAAAAGCTGCAAAAATAAAATAAATATAATAATAATGATAATTATATTATAATATATAATGTAATTAATACAGCAAATAAAAAAATAAAAGTTAAATTACAAAACATGCAGTGTATACAGTAAAAGAAGCAAAAAAATGTAAACAGAACATGTTACTTGATTAAAATCCAAAAAGTTGTGTTTTCTTTTTCATATGTATGTACCCAGCACAAGGGGGGAAAAAACAGTAAATTTAAAGTAAATCCCAGTTACCAGAATCCTATTAAAAAATGCCATCCAAATTGCTTTCTTTTAACAGATTATTAATGATAAATAATTGTGCAACTGTAAATGGTGCAGCGGCCATTCAAAAAATATAACAAAACCTCCAACTATAAAAATCCCACCCAAAAATTCCGTTTAACTGAAGTGTAACATAAGTGTTACTAAGGGAGTAAAAATCAAAACTATATGGTGACATTTTGTAAATAAAAACAAATATAATGTCCTAGACTGAAAACAGGTCCATATAGTTTAGCATTAAGACGTATTAAAAATATTGTACAAAAAATGTTCAGTTTATATATGTGTCAGAATTATTACCTTTTACCAATCTGAGGTTACCTAAAAAATCGTGCCCACCAAAATTTAGTAAAATATAGTTTACAACTGTTGAAAGGAATTTCTGAATAAAAATGTATACTATAGAACCCATAAACCTGCCATGGTAGGGGGCAACGACAGCAAAAGAAACTGAATAGGGTTGGTAAGACTAGAGTCTATTTAAAATAGGTAGGGAGAGCCACACAGAGATGCTGTGGAAACAAGATCAAGCACTTCAAAAGAAAATATCAGCAAAAGTTCTGCATCCGTTAAATAAGCAAAACCAACTCATTAATAAAGCTTTGTTAACTGTATATGCTGTATATCAGGTTATAATTGCTTTTTAAAAAAACATAACATTAAGTCAATGTGTTCTAATAATAATATGTGTGGTATGTGGGGGATACATGCTATACAAACCAAATGCAGCCTTAAGTGATATGTAGCAAGAAAACATGCTCTCTTTTATCACAACAGAAAAGTTTAAAATTTGGTACAAGAAGGGTGACACCATTTGGTGCAGGGTAAGATAATTAACAAGGGTCCAATACCAGGAAGTTAAATGTGAAATCACTGCAACCCATACGGTGTGGAAGAGGTTTGTTTTCCCTCCTCAAATATTGTTGCAAGACAATTCAAGGTCTGAAAAGCCCCAGACTAGTACTGCCATTTACAGTTTGCACCAAGGGACGCTTACATTTGCAGATGTAATGTCTTAAACAGAGATGCCGGCATGTGCGTTCAATATGGGGGAGTAGTCTCCAAATTGCTCAGTAGCGTTGAGACACTGGGACGCTGGTAAAGTAAAAACCGCCTATGCTGGTAATGTCAAGTATTATGTGGTGGCCAAAGAGGACAACTTCTGGTATGGACCCAGAAAATGTTATTTTAATTAGCCTATGTTCTGTTTCAAATTTCCTTGGTAATAAATGGAAAAATATATATGGTGTAGCAGGTTTTTTGTAATGTAATAAAAGAAAAGTTAAAATTACAGAAGAATGTTTTAAAGGCAAATATGTTTGCCAAGCCTCCCGGATTGTCCTGGAGTCTCCAGGAATTAAAGATTAATCTTTAAGTAAAGATTATGTCTGTGACGGTGCACCCCATAAGGCTTTATGGAAATATGCTTAGGAATGTATATATATGACATAACTGGAATATGTTTTATGCTACATATGCCATGTGACATATCTCTGTAAATGTTATGATCTACTGAATCTATTCATCCTGTTTGTATGCATTCATCATTTTTGTATTCAAAGTTATGAATATTCGCTGTGTAGTGGCTTGATTTGTATGTAGCCTTTGTAAAGCATTTGGTCAGCTTCTTGAGAAAGGAACGTGCAAATTAAGTGCCCAGTCAAAAAGCACTCCAGTCCACATAAGAAGTCTACATGAGGACATTCAAGATAGCAGGTAAGCAATGGCTGCTGCCTGTAAAAACTGAGTCATTCATGGACATGTGACTCCAAAATTCCATCTTGGAGCTGGACTTTGCATAGGAGAGAGGAGGGGGTCTCCACCCACAAGAGAAAGTCTACTTAAACCCTGAGAGACCCTCCATTTGATCTTCAGCTGGCTCAAGAGATAGCCTCTCCAACCCCAAGGATAAATGAAAGAAACTGGAACAAATGACAGTAACTACAGAGGGTGTGAGTGATTGCTGGACCCAGACTAGAAGGAGACTAGTCTATAAAATGAAGCTTACTGGGTGAGGTTTTTATCTGTATTCAGTTTTCTTAGACATAGACTTGCGTGTTCTATTTTATTTTGCTTGGTAATTCACTTTATTCTGTCTGCTATTACTTGGAACCACTTAAATCCTTAAATACTTTCTGTATTTAATAAAATCACTTTTTACTTATTAATTAACCCAGAGTATGTATTAATACCTGGGGGGGGGGCAAACAGCTGTGCATATCTCTCTATCAGTGTTATAGAGGGAGAACAATTTATGAGTTTACCTTGTATAAGCTTTATACAGGGTAAAATGGATTTATTTGGCGTTTGGACCCCATTGGGAGTTGGGCATCTGAGTGTTAAAGACAGGAAAGCTTCTTAAGTGGCTTTCAGTTAAGTCTGCAGCTTTGGGGCACGTGGTTCAGACCCTGGCTCTGTGTTGGAGCAGACAGGTGTGTCTGGCTTAGTAAAACAGGGTGCTGGAGTCCCAAGCTGGCAGGCAAAGCAGGAGCAGAAGTAGTCTTGGCACATCAGTTTGTTGCTGGCCCAAAAGGCCTGAGGCAGCAAACAGTGATTCGTTGCCCGGAGTGCCTCGCTCCAATTAGACACACCAGGGTGGAGAAGCAAAAAAAAAGTTTATTTGAGATCTCAAAGCGCGTGCTCGGAGACACAGTCAGGTCTCAGATCAAGCACACCCCAGAAAAGCAGCTCTCTGTCTTTATACATGATCTTAGCTAAGCATGTCTATTACCCCCAATGCCCAGCTTCCCCCTCCGCCCCCCTCTTCTCCCTCCTTTTTAGTTCCCATACAGCAAATACATTATGAAGCAGCAATTACTCTAAACAGGTTAGATCATTCTTGGCAAAAAACATATTATCTCGTTAGTAACTTTTCTTGACCGGTCATTCTGTTTCACTCCCTTTAGCCAGGTGCAAGCAGGCTGTATAATTGCCTCCTGGTACTGATAACTAGTTGCCACACATTCCATTCTTTCCATCTAGCCTGTGGGGTTAATTAAAGTCTAAACATGGACGCGGTTCGGACAAGCAGAGGCCTAATACAGGGAGCCTTCATTGGCACTGTCATTTTCCACCCCTCTGTCAACACTGGGTCATGCCTGGTGCCACCAACAATTCCCTCCTTTGAGAATACTCAACAAACCTTTGGCTGAGTGTTCTCATATACTGTGGACAAAACGTAATTGAGTTCTATGGAGCTGGGGCTGTCAATGAGAGGGTACATAGGGACCTTCGGGACACGGGGGGTACAAAGTTTACGGAGGAGCAGTTTAAAACAAGCAAGCAGGAGGAGGGTGACCAGGCACAGTATCACACCTGTGAGGAGGAGATGCACAAGGCCACTTCCCAGTCCTCCTAGGTTGGGCAACCAACTCCAAAGGGAATCAAAAATTGTGGGTTCCCTTTCCTGGGCCTTCCACTCCTCGAAAGCCTGTTCGGCTGACAGGATGTGTTTTCGTAGCAAAGAGTAACATTGTGGCACACCCTAGGCCTGGATCCATACTGGGCAAGTGATCCTAAGGCCTAACAATTACAATTTCCCAAATACCCACAAAATTACTACTACTAACAACAAGCAGATTAAAAACAAAAGGGACCAGGCCCACAGGTTAGGCTGGCCCTGTGAAAATAAACACAGCCAACGCTCAGAGTGTTCACGGGGAGTGCGCTGTAACTGTCCAAAGGGGTCACAGGGCATTCCCAGCAGGCCTTACTGTCGCCTGAATAACAGCTTAAGTCCCAGATCGTCGTTGGCAGTCTTCTCCGCAGGTTGGACGGTCCACCGTTCAGGAGCTGGCACTGCTTTCAGACGGGAGTAGTGGATCCAGTTCTTGTATCCCTCGACCTTTGCTGCTGTGTGGGTGATCAGCAGGACGGTGTGAGGTCCCTTCCACTTCTCTTGGAGAGGCTCGTCCTTCCAGGTACGAACGAGAACGGAGTCACCAGGCTGCAGGGAGTGGACAGGGGCATCCAGCGGGAGAGGCTGCAAATCTTTGGTATACCTGTGGAGAGAACAGAGAACAGCAGACAGAGAGCACATGTACTGAGATAAGAAACCGCAGCCTACCTCCCACTCCCCTAACAGAACCGGTGTACCATTCATAGGCCATGCCCTCCCAAACATAATCTCGAAGGGACTAAGCCCTAACCTGCCCTTTGGGAGAGCACGAACTCGGAGCAAAACAAGGGTAAGGCATCAGGCCACCGAAGAGAAGCCTCTTGGCAGACCTTTGAGAGATGCCGCTTGAGTGTCTGATTAGTACGTTCCACTACTCCACTGGCCTGTGGTCGCCATGGAGTGTGGAGCTTCCAGGTGATTTGTAGAACATCCGAAATCCCCTGAATGACTTGCGATGTGAAGTGTGTTCCATTGTCAGATTCCATCCACTGGGGGAGTCCAAAGCGAGGAATGATCTCCTTGACAAACTTGAGAGCCACAGTTCTGGCAGTGTTGTTTCGGCATGGGAAGGCTTCAGGCCATCCGCTGAATCGATCCACCATGACAAGGAGGTACCTGAACCCTTGGGTCGGGGGAATTCAGTGAAGTCTACTTGCCACACCAATCCTGGCCCTGGGGTAGGTTCCAGAGTGGCTGGTGGCACTGACACTCCTGGTCGAGGGTTGTTCTTTTGACAGACTAAACACTCAGCCTGTACCTGGGAAGCCAGGGGTCTTAATCCAGAGGTTAGAAAATACTTATTCATAAGCTGGGTGAGAGCCTCCTTCCAGCGTGAGTGGTCTGATGTAGTTTCTGTAGTACTGGCCGTATTAGGCTTTTAGGTAGGAGGATTTTTCCTTCTGTGGAGTGGAGCCATCCCTCCTTTTCCTGGAGCCCAAGGGAGTCGGCCAGATTCCTTTCTTCACGAGAGTACTGAGGGGCTGGGAGCTCACCCACTGATGGGATGAGGGCATGCACATGGGCCTCCTCAGCTTCCAATGGTTCCAGGGTGGCAGCCCGCTTGGCTTCCCTGTCCGCCCTGGCGTTGCCCTTGGCTACGTCCTGGTCTTCTCTTTGATGAGCCTTGCAGTGCACCACTGCTACCTCTGAGGGGAGCTGCACCGCTTCCAGAAGCCGGAGAATGTGTGTCCCATGCTTGACCGGGGACCCCTGAGCTGTAAGCATTCCCCTTTGTTTCCACAGACCAGCGTGAGCATGCAATACCCCAAAAGCATATTTTGAGTCAGTAAAAATATTAACCCGTTTGTCTTTTGCCAGTTCAAGTGCACGGGTTAATGCTACTAGTTCAGCAAGCTGGGCAGATGTTCCAGCAGGTAAACTCTCTGCTTCCACTGTATCGTAGAGGGTCACAACAGCATAGCCCGCCCTCCTTTGCCCATCTATGACAGCACTGCTCCCATCAGTATACCACTCACAGTCTGCATTTGAGAGCGGTTGATCTTTTAAATCTGGACGGCTGGAGTACTGGGCATCTATGATTTCTAAACAGTCATGTTCCTGCTCCTCTGTTTCTGGTAACATAGTGGCTGGGTTGAGGGAGGGGCAGGTCTGCAGGGTAACTTCAGGATTTTCTAGGAGTTTAGCCTGGTACCGAGCTACCCGAGCCTGTGTGAGCCAAAGACCACCCTTAGTGTCCAGCAGGGCTTGAACCATATGAGGGGTATACACCTGCACAGTAAGTCAGTTTCTCTGCTTCACCAAGCACTAGGGCAGTTGCCGCGACAGCTCGCAGACAAGCTGGCCACCCCTTGGCAACTTGATCCAGTTGTTTAGAGAAATATGCCACAGGACGTTTCCAAGTGCCTAATAATTGAGTAAGCACTCCCAGGGCTACTCCTTTCCTTTCATGCACATACAGTTGAAACGGCTTAGACTTAACACATTCATACAAGGGCTTAGCAGTCCGAACTCTGGGATCCATATTCTGCAAAAGCCTGCCATGCCCAGAAAAGCCCTGAGCTGTTTACGATTGCTTGGGATAGGAATTTGACAGATGGCTTCCTTCCTCTCGTTTGAAAGCTGTCTCTCCCCCTGTCTTATGTGAAATCCTAAGTACTGTACTTCTGAGAGGGCAATTTGAGCCTTGCTCTGAGCTACCCAGGCTCACAGTGGCGTGGAGGCAAGGGGCTATTAACAGGTCGTCCACATACTGGAATCCCGTCCGGAGTATTCCACTCCTCCAGGTGGACCAGCCGATAGGTGCCATTGGGCTTTCGAACAGGCAGGATGGGGGTGTTCCAGGCTGACTGGCATTCTCACAGTACCCCGTACTTCAGAAACTGATTTATAGTTTCCTGCAGCCCTTCTCTGGCCTCCCTCTTTATCGGATACTGCTTGATCCGCACCGGACTTTTTCCTGGCAGGAGCTGAACTTTAATGGGGGTGTGATGTACTGCCTTTCCTGGGACCCCCGATGCCCATACTAAAGGAAAAACCTGGTCCTCCCACTGGCTTCACTCTGGGGCTTGCATGGCTGAGGGCTCAACTGCAAGAGTCATTATCCAGGCATTCTCTGGGGGCAAGGTGAGGGTGATTTCATCTTGGGTGAAGTGCAGGGTGGCACCTAAGCGACAAAGCAGATCCCGTCCCAGTAGAGGCGTTGGGCAGTCGGGGAGGTAAACCAGCTTGTGGGAGAGAGTTCTGTCTCCCAAAGCACATTCTGCTGGGGCATACACTGGACATTTGATTCCTTTTCCTGTAGCGCCGACCACAGTGAGGGAATCTGCCACAGGCAGCCGGAGGGGTTGATTTACAGCGGTTCGAGCTGCTCCAGAGTCTACTAAAAAGTCTATTTCAGAATTTCCCACCCGCATTTTTACTCGGGGTTCCGGGGGCAGGATAGTCCGTCTCCCCTGACACCCCTAGTCTTGATTCTCTGCTGCCATCATAGGGGTATCTTCCCTCTCGGGGCACTCATTTTTCCAGTGTCCCTCCTTCCGGCATATGGCACACTGATTGCGACCCAAACGCCTTTCCTAGAGCCAGGGCGCCCACGTCCACGACCTCTCATCCCCCGGCCCCTTCCACCTCCTTCCTGAAACTTCCTCTTGTCACTGGCCTGTACTGCTGCAACCATCATCTTCACTTGCCTTTTTTCCTTCTCTCCCTCTCTAAGGCTGTAAACCCTGTTTGCAGTTTCCAAAATCTGTGCCACAGACATGCCCATCAAATCCTCCTTTTTCTGCAATTTCCTTTTAATGTCAGGGGCAGCACGGCTGGTAAAGATACCTTTTATAATTGCCTCAGTTGCTGCATTATCAGGGTCTGCGTTAGTGTTTTGCCGAATGGTATCCCGGATGCGCTGCAGAAAAGCGACCGGACTTTCCTTAGGCTCCTGTATGAGCTCATAAGGCTTGGCCCAATTGTTATGGCGAACAGCTGAGCGTCGGAGTCCTAGCAAGAGCAGCTCCTTGTACACAGTGAGGCGGGTCTGACCATTAGGCTCATTAGGATTCCACCTAGGATCTGCTAGGGGGACCATATTGGCAGGAGTGGCAACATTAGCTGGATCCCGATCATGCCTTAGTTGTGCTTCTTCTCTTGCCTTAGCTATAACCTGATTCCTCTCCACTTCAGACAACAGGGTCCTCATAAGGATATTACAGTCATCCCAGTCAGGCTTGTGACTGGCAAAACATCCCTCAAAAACCGAAATAAACTTGCTGGGATTCGTGGAGAATTCCCCTGCCTGTGCCTTAAAGGCTGCTAAGTCCACTGGGTTAAAAGGCACATGTGAGTAAACTAGCATAGTAGTGGCCCGGCGCCCCTCTGCTCCCGGGCGAGCCACCACAGTCTCAGTAATCAACGGATAAAATCCCACTGAAGGAGCAATCTCTGAAACCTGAGGCACCTGGTCTTTATACGGTGGGGGTGTAGGAGCCGAAGGGGACACCGACTCTGCCATTACAACCGGGGAGGGGTTCGGGGAACTAACAGTGACTGCCGAGCCTGTCGGAGTCAGATTACACTCTTGCAACAGATCTGACCTATCTCTCAACAACATAAACAACTGTGCATACATAAATTCATTCCACTTATTCATTCGCTGACAAAACAAAGCTAATTGAAGGATCGTGTTGTAATTAAGTGATCCCTCCGGTGGCCACCTCTTCTGGCCCTCTAGCTGATACTGAGGCCAGTTTACTGTACAGAATCTTTTCAGTTTACTTTTAGTCAATGGATCTTTTTCAAACACTTTCCAATTCATCAGAATGCATTCTAAGGGTGTACACCGTACCCTGCCTGTACTCTGTCCCTGCCCCATACCTATGGCAAGGCTAATTTAGCCTCAAGCCCACCCAGGGACGCCAAAACTGTTGCTGGCCCAAAAGGCAGCAAACAGTGATTATTAGACACACCAGGGTGGAGAAGCAAAAAAAAGTTTATTTGAGATCTCAAAGCGCGTGCTCGGACAGGCTGTATAATTGCCTTGGTACTGATAACTAGTTGCCACACATTCCATTCTTTCCATCTAGCCTGTGGGGTTAATTAAAGTCTAAACATGGACGCGGTTCGGACAAGCAGAGGCCTAATACAGGGAGCCTTCATTGGCACTGTCATTTTCCACCCCTCTGTCAACACTGGGTCATGCCTGGTGCCACCAACAAGTTGGCAGCCCCAAGGGGGTTTCTGTGATCCAAACCATCACAATGTCATGTGATGAAATCTCCAGGAATTTGTCCAACCAAAATTGGCAACCCTAAAGGCAAAGCAACCATATAATGTAGGATTATACCTTAGTGGACTATACCAGAGGAGGTGAGCTTGCACTGCCTGGTTTGTAGTACTACTAAGCCTAGTATTAATGGTGGTTCAAATAATTACAACTACTGTGATCTTGGGAATGTGTTGCTGGGTAATAAACTTTAAAAAAAGCACACAAAAACCCAAACATATAATGCAAATTAAACAAATGCTAATATAAAAAAGAATAATAAAAGCAGCAGAATGTAGGCCTGGCTTGACATGAGTAATTGAACATGGGTGAGGCCTCATTTCTTGGGAAACAGGATTAGGGAGGTAAATGGGTCAGCAGGCTGGAAACAGAATGTTTGCAATATCTAAGATAAGGGGGAACTACCAGGGAACCATTTACAATGAACAAAATAACAATGGATAAAATAAGCCCGGAACATAAGATGAGATACAGAGTAAGTTGTGCATGCACAATGCATGGACAGAGCATGCAGTTTAGAGATTGGTTCCTACAAAGTGACCAAGCCACTCCCAAACTGTGTGATGCAACGTATAGTAAATGCAATGTAATGTGCAAATATATATAAAGGAAAAGGTTTGCTGTATAACTTTGGATGTGTTGTATGCCCTATGCCCACCCCTGATCAACTCAGTGTAGCTTTGCTATATGCCAAAAAACCTGAGTGACCAAAGTAGAGTCTAACAAAGTTCTTGGGGAACCAAGTGGAAGGGTCTTGGGGGCACCCCAACATATATCTGAGCAGATAATAGCATTACTGCATACTGTGCCATCACTATATGATAATCTAGAGGTAATTCTTGTTGGTGCATTGAAGATAGGTGCTGTTCAGAACCATGCTCAAAGATTCTTGGTGGCAAGAGAGCAAGTAATTTATCTAAGGTCTCAGAGGCAGTTTATTCTAAGGTCAGAATGGAACCCTGATTTTCTGAGTCACACAAGATCATCTTTCCTTTGCAAGGCAATAACAGGGATGGAGGCATGAGAAAAGAGATTCTTCCTCCCCTTGAAAGCCTGCCACTTTTGAAATAGACTTAGAAACAGGAAAATCAGTCCAGGTTCCACTGCCCCCTTTTGCAAATTATTTGGAAGCAAACCTCTGGCCTTGTGGCCTCTTGAGCCTGCACTGGCATGGCATTAAGGTGATACTAGGGGACCAGATGTTGCCAACTTTCCACTCATAGAATCCACGCTGGGCCAACCACTGTATCTGAGAGAGAATGAGCTCATTTTGGATGCTGGAGTGAGTCTTCTAGTTAGTGGGATCTTCTATGCTTCTTATGAGTAACAGTCTAGTTTACCGCTGAGATAGGGCTGTGCTGCAGCACAACAAGAGTGGCTGGAATCCACCACAGGAAAAAAGACAGTGAATGATGTAATGATCAAATTCCTAGGTTGGCTTGGTGGTGCTGTGATCAGGCACAGGGAGGAGCAATGGAATTCATTTGTCTGACATAGGTTCTACCTTTATTAGAATTTGTCTGGAGCAATATTTACCTAGCAAGCTGGGTGAGGCTAAATGTTCTAGCCATTCAGTATGAGGTTATCACATGAAAAACCCTTTACCCCATCATACTGAATGAGGAAAGGGATGGGTGGTGGATTTTGGCTTCAACCTACACCGGGGGGTGGGCAAACTACGGCCCGTGAGCCATTTTAAGCCAGCTCGCAAACGCGGCTTGGCCCCGTCCTGGCGCTCCAGCCGGGGTGCTGGGTCGGGGGGGGGGGCACCACGCGGCTCGGCCCTGCTTTGGCACTTCGGCTGGGGTGCTGGGTCAGGGGCCAGGCCCGCACCACGCAGATCGGTCCCACTCCGGTGCTTTGGCCAGGGTGCTGGGTCGGGGAGTGGGGGGCGCACCACACGGCTCGGCCCTGCTGTGGCACTCCAGCTGGGATGCCAGGTCAGGAGGGGCGCACCACGCAGCTCGGCCCTGCTCTGGCGCTCCGGCTGGGGCACTAGGTCAGGTGGGGTGCACCATGCGGCTCGGCCCTGCTCTGGCGCTCCGGCTGGGGCACTAGGTCGGCTGGGGTGCACCATGCGGCTCGGCCCTGCTCTGGCGCTCCGGCTGGGACACTAGGTCGGGTGGGGTGCACCATGCGGCTCGGCCCTGCTCTGATGCTCTGTCTGGGTGCTGGGTCAGGGGCCAGGCCCGCACCACGCAGATTGGTCCCACTCCCGCGCTTTGGCTGGGGTGCTGGGTTGGGGGCTGAGCCATGTGGTACGGCCCCACTCCAGCCAGGGCGCTGGGTTGGGGGCCACACCCTGAGCCTCTCCCCACACCCCTGCCCCAGCCCTGATTCCCCTCCCACTCTCTAAACCCCTCGATCCCATCCTGGAGCACCCTCCTGCACCCCAAACCCCTCATCCCCAGCCCCATCCCAGAGCCCGCATCCCCATCCCAGAATGTCTTCCCGCACCCCTGCCCCAGCCCTGATCCCCCTCCTGCCCTCCAAACTCCTTGGTCCCAGCCCAGAGCATCCTCCAGCACTCCAAACTTCTCATCCCCAGCCCCACCCCAGAGCCCACACCCCCAGACGGAACCCAAACCCCTTCCCGCATTCCTGCCCTGATCCCCCTGCAATGTCCCATTTCAATGCATAACCAATTCCTCATGTTGAAGAACTCCTAGAACGATTAGGGGGAGCAAGGTATCTTTCAACCCTGGACTTAACCAAAGGGTATTGGCAAATCCCCCTGACTCCAAACTTCTGAGAGAAAACCGACTTTCCCACAGCCTTCAGCATCTTCCGCTTCGTAACCATGTCATTCGGCCTAAATGGGGCCACCACCACCTTCCAGCGATTTATTAATAAGGTCTTGAAACCCCATGACAAGTATGCCATGGCTTATATAGATGACATTATGGTCTACGGTGGTAACTGGGAGGACCACCTGTGACACCTCGCTGGTGTGTTCCAGGCCCTTCAAGAACCAGCCTCATGGCCAACCCTGCAAAATGCCATCTCGGACAGGATGAGGTGGCATATCTTGGGTATATAGTGGGAGGAGGGAAACTGCGGCCACTAATCAATAAGGTGCAAGCTCTAGCAGACACACCCATGCCGAAGATGAAGAAACAGGTGCACTGATTTTTAGGATTAGCAGGATACTATAGAGGCTTCATGCCAGATTTCACGACAATCGCCACCCCCCTCTCTGACCTGACAAAGAACTCTCAACCCCGGTAGGTGCAATGGTCCGATCAGTGTGAAGAGTCTTTCTGGACCCTGAAAGAATAGCTAATGCAGGAACCCATCCTGAGACATCTTGACTTTATGAAAGAGTTCATATTCCAGACTAACGCCTCAGAGGTGGGCTTAGGGGCCATGCTATCCCAAGAAGCGGAGGGGGAAGAACACCCCATGCTGTACCTGAGTTGCAAGTTATTCCCCCAGGAACAGCATTATTCAACAATTGAGAAGGAAGCCCTGGCCATAAAGTGCCCTATTACCTACTGGGAACCACCTTCAAATTAATCACTGATAATGCAACCCTCAGGTGGTTACACAGCATGAAGGATACTGCACTGGTACCTCTCCCTCCAGCCCTACAACTTCTGCGTGTTTCATTGACCGGATGAGACTCACCTTAATGCAGAATTTTTTACTAGCCTGGGAGGGAAGGAGGAGGAGACGGACTGGCCCCAGGGTCCCTCTTAAAGTGGAGGGTGTGTGACGGGGTGTGCATACCCCACACTAGCCAAGACAGGATTAAACCCATGTTATGAACAGCGGAAGTTCTGCCCCTTAGGCCAGACTGAGCATGCTCCATATGCTGCAGCAGTATAAAGGGAGGAAGCCCAGATCATTTGTGGCTGGATACTGGAGGGGGAGGATCTGTGCTGGAAGCTGTGCTGCCTGCAGAGATCAGAGGCCCCAAGGATCAGCTTGGACCCCTGCGACCAATGGAGCCCCAGGAAGTGACTGGTGCTGCAGAGCCTGGAGACCCTGAAACCTCATTGCTTGCCACACCAGAGACAACAGTAGGAAGTGACCCAAGAAGGGTGACAGAATAGTATCTTCCACCCAGGTAAGCTCAGCATGTTTTGCTGGGATTCCCCGCTGAGCTAGTGACAGACTGCTCCGCCACTACCAGGACCCTGTGTCAGGGCCCGGTGAAGTCAGGTGGGCCCGGATCCCGCTACCTGGGCTGCCTGTCATCCTTGCTGGTGGCACCTCGGGTACTGGCTATTAGGCTTGGCTACCCAGCACCAAAGGGCCATGCTATTGACTCTGGCTACTAGGCCTCACTGCCCTGCACCAAAGGGACGCACTATTGACTCTGGCTACTAGGCCTCGCTGCCCTGCACCATAGGGCCGCGCTATTGACTCTGGCCGCTAGGCCATGCTGTCCTGTATCAAAGGATGGCTGTATTAACTCTGGCCGCTAGGCCACTGTGCCATGGGAACAAGGGCTATTAACTTTACGCTGGTCCTTAGACCCTGGGGTGGTGAGGTCAGAGATGGACAAGTGGACTTGACGGCGGTGTCTGTGTACCCCCGGGACTCCTGTTTCTGGCCGGTGTGTGCATACGCCGCCACAGGGTCCTTGATGGTTGTTGTGCCTGTTGTGATCATGTTGTGATGAGCTAACTTCAGGGAACACTTGGTCTTGTAGGTAACAGACATTAGGATTTCTGATGTTTAAATGCATAATAAAAGCTGTGGCCAAGCTCTTCAACCATAAGCCTTGGGTGGAGTCTTTATTTGCCAACCTTCCTGTTAACACCAGTGTTACATTTAAAAAAAGAAAAAAACATAAGTGGGCATCAGTAGACTGATGCAGCTAGTACATATTTTGCTGAGTTCTAATGTATCTTTGCTGAAGACACTGTACTTTGTGGGGGTAGAGTGATAATGGACAATAATGTCTTCTATAAGCTAGTTTCCAAGTAGCTGAGGGTCTCTGATTTTGAAAAAGGGATCAGATTGGCTCAGCCCTCATTTATTTCCTCCTTGTTGCAAGTTAATTAACAGAGTGAAGGAGTCAACATGCACTCAGTCTTCTCATACCAGCACTGACTTTTCTTTTTCTCTAGCAGTAGAAGGCAGATCTCCAACTGGCTTGTTACACCAAAGAAAAGTAGATTCCCTGACTATTCCCTTCTGTGCAGTTTAAATACCACCGACTGAGAAACCTTTAAGCAGACACCAGTGTCACAGGTGCTAGTTGCCTGATTGATTCCCTCTCAGAGGAACATGTTGGCATAGATGTGCATGAGTACCATTTGGCCAGCTGGCATCCAGGGACATCAGCTGCCCTTTCAGGCAGATGAATGGTGCAGCATATTAGCTGTTTGCCAAAGGAGAGACTATCTAGGAGAGGAAGATAGGAAACATACTTCATACATTTATGTCAGAAGTTTTTATCCTCTTACCATTTGGTTATGGAGCTAACATTATGTGACAAGCTCATCATCACCAAAAGCCTCTCTCTGACACAGCAGTGAGTTACTTTGAATGGATTCTACAGAGCAGAACAATTCATTGAGGAATGTGCATTCTCTCTAATGGTGGTTAGTGTTGTATATTTTCCCCAGTGTGGTCACAACACTAAATAAAATGTGATCTTATAGAATATCCTTTTTAATAACCTTAAATCCCCAGGCCCCCCAAAATTGACTAACTTTAGGAGCTAAACTAAGTGGCCAAATTTTTGGATGGGATGAGCACCCATAACTCTCACTGGGAGTCCCCCTGTTGGAGGCAAGATCCTCAGCTGGTGTTAATGGGCAAAGCTCCACTAATGTCAGTGACGCTCCAACCATCAACACCAGCTGAGGATCTGGCAATGAAGTACTAAAGACATGGTTCTCAGTGCTTTCCATACCATGGTCCCATGTTACAACAGAAAAAAGTTGCAGGACCCTGATAGTTTTTGGGATCCCCTATCATCTAGACAGAAAGAAACAGGGTGGTCATGATCCCTCTGGACCCATCTGTGACTCCCTGTGAGTCGTGACCACCACATTGATAACTCATGCTCCAATGCATTTTCTTTGACTTTTATGCCAGGTTACGTAGGCAGAATCTGAAAGAAAGGGACAAAGGTTGGTAGAGTAAAGCTATTGTATGTACTTTGAAAGACTCACACAGATTAGAAATGTAACAACCTGGCAACAACATTCTGATATTGTGACTTCATAATAAGTATATATTCACAGCCTCCTTCTTATTCATATGAATTCTTGGGGCTCATTAAATGTACTAGCATGTACTCATTACCATAGAATATATATTCCTTTCCTCAAGAAGTGTGATAATTATTTTTCATTTAAAACATCCTATTAACTAACTGTTCAGAGTTTGCCAGTCCATCCTGTCTAGTCTATATTTGTCTTGTTTAGATGTAAGCTGCTTGGGGCAGGATCTCTCAGTATTTTGTGGTTATTACTATGCTGAACACATATAAGAAAAAAGATCTTGCAGTGCTTTTCTGAATGCCAGATATGTCTGGGGATGTGAATGCTCATTGTTCATTCTCCCAGCATCTCACACCCTTTAGCTGAAGTGTTTTAATATATTTCTGCTGAAACTTAACTGCCAGTGAATTAACAACAAAATTAAAGAGAGTAAATGGTGATTTCTGGCCGGCAGGGTGCCTCTGAGCCCCATGTAGTATATGTTATCTACCATCGGACACTCCAGATAACAGACTGTTTTTCCCCCACCATTACTACTAATGTTGTATGGCTCCTATCAGCATCTGAGCACCTTTTGTGATTTTGACTCTGCAAATTTACATCCTGACCCAGCAAAAAAAAAAAAATTACACACCTGATTAACTATATCCATGCATGAAGTCCCACTGAACTCACTGAGACTATTCGCTTGAGCAACACCATGCACATGTGTGTTTGCAAGATCAGGTCTCCAATGGTGCATTAACACAGTGGGTTTGCATTTAATTAAAAATATAAATCTATAAGATGCTTCACAGATGGGCCTCGGTGACCCCAGCTAGTGTCATTTTTTTCTCTTCATGTAAAAAGTTGATGTAAGGCTCTGTGATGCAAAGTAGGAAAACATTCAGTGTTGCAGCCAAAAGAATCTCATTTGGAATCCCAAAGGAATTTGACCCATCCAAGCAAATGCACTTTAGCCTGATTATGTAGCTGTCAATTATATTATTGTTTCCTGCATTAAGTTTACGTGGGCTAGATTCTATACTACAACAACAAAAAATCCACTTCAGTGAAGTGTTGTACCTTTGCCTATCTACCAAACAAGTGAATATTGAACATGCATTAGTAATCCGAGTCTTTCTATTCAATTTTGTCAGTCATATAAATGGCAACTGTCCAAAGTTTAAGGCTGAAAACAAAGATACTGCCATTACTTGGTTATGTAATGGGAAGGATATGACATTATATAAACAGGTTTTGATGAATTATGGGATACTGCACTTTTCTTCTGTATACTTGCTAGGGCTGAGGGCTGCAGCCTGTTACAGCATGCATAACATTCATGGCTTTGATTTGCATGTCCGTATGAGAAGAAGACAATGGATGAATAGGATAGCTATAAAGAGATTGCTGGAAATAAGGATGGACTTCAAACATTTGAAGGTTCAGTTTAGTTATCAAAAGCCCTGAACATTTTCTCAGGGGAACCCCCATCACCATTTTTTAACTAGCTCTACCAGGGACTCCTTTAACCTTTCACATTAGGTCTATGTAAAGTTACATTTTCAGGCATTTTCTGTAGACTGAAAGAAGCTCTTCTAAATCCTTGTGAAGTGTTACTCTCACACAATTCATGTTATCAAATCTTTCATGGGTCAAGATGTGGAAAACTCTCTGACTCCCAGTCAGCTCATTCTCTGGTAAGCTTCTAAGGCCTCATGCATGGAAATACCCAAAATAGGCTCTCTTGCTATAGGGTGGGCAGATTGTAGGCTGCCCAGAGATAGAAAAAAAATCTAGTTGTACCCCTGCCCCAAAATAGGCTTAAAACTGAGGAGTTCTGTGCAGCAGAACTTTCCTAAGAGATGGAGAAGTCATTTGATAGCCCTCCCAGCTCCCATATTCAATATCTCTACCAGCTTCCCTTTCCTTCTCCCTGTAGAAAAGAACCCAGCTGCCTAGTAAATAAGGTTGAGCCAGCAGCATCCAGTGGATCAACTGGAGATCCTCTGTTACCCATCAAATCCTTTTAGTAGGAAAGTGGTTAGCACCGATCCCTCCCATATACTCAGAAGTCCATAAAAATTATGCTCTGAATTTCCAAGGAAAAGTCACATTTGGGTTGAGACCAAGCCTGGAAAGTTTCACCACATAGGAATATGTTTTAGGAAATTGTAAGTGAAATGCAGGGGTTTGAAATAGAAGTCTTCATCTAGTGTGAACTTATTAAAAGTTCTGTCTTGAAATGCCAAATCCTTGATTTATATTCCATTCATGTGTAAATACCATCCAATATGTATTTACTTCTGAATAGAAAAGCAACTCCCTTCCCCACCCACACAGATATGGACTAGCTATACAGATGTAACCCCCAAGGAGCTTACCTTGGTTCCTGGGTCTCTGTGTGCTAGTAATTCGGGGAGACGTGCTGTCCCTGGGAGGAAGGGGGGACAAGGGCAGACTCAGAGCCTGCTAGGCAACCAAGAGGGGTGAGGAGAGACACTGTTTCAAGTAATAGGGGCCCTGCTGGCTCATGGGAGAATAGCAGGTGTGCATGGTTGGCCACCAGCACGCCTACTCAGGGAAGGGGCAGTTTCTGAGAGAAAGGAGGGGGTATTATCAGTGTGGGCACCAGTGACCGTGAGAGTAGTGTTTTACCCAGTTATGTTATACATACTTCTTGTTTAATATAATTACTCTGGTGAATATATTGCGTGTGTTTGTTTATCTTATTTCTTGGGAGTCTCCAATAGGGTGACCAGATGTCTTGATTTTATAGGGACAATCCCGATATTTTGGGGGTTTTTTTATATGGGCTTCTATTACCTCCCACCCCCGTCCCGATTTTTCACATTTGGTACCTGGTCACCCTAGTCTCCAACTATCTCGAAAGTAAGTGCAAAGAAGGAGGAATGGGGGATGGAGGCACTCACAAATAAATTCATAGGGGAAGAAAACAAGGAAGTTACACTCTGCTGAGCTGGAGGCAGGATCCTGATGAACCCAGGCCTGTCCATCAAAATTCATAAGGAGACTGGCATTAAAGGAGGCAAACAAGTGCATCGGGGTGCCACATAGGCATAGAATCATAGAATCATAGAATCTCAGGGTTGGAAGGGACCTCTGGAGGTCATCTAGTCCAACCCCCTGCTCAAAGCAGGACCAAACCCAACTAAATCATCCCAGCCAGGGCTTTGTCAAGCCTGATCTTAAAAACCTCTAAGGAAGGAGATTCCACCACCTCCCTAGGTAACCCATTCCAGTGCTTCACCACCCTCCTAGTGAAAAAGTTTTTCCTAATGTCCAACCTAAACCTCCCCCTCTGCAACTTGAGACCATTACTCCTTGTTCTGTCATCTTCTACCACTGAGAACAGTCTAGATCCATGCCCTTTGGAACCCCCTTTCAGGTAGTTGAAAGCAGCTATCAAATCCCCCCTCATTCTTCTCTTCTGCAGACTAAACAATCCCAGTTCCCTCAGCCTCTCCTCATAAGTCATGTGCTCCAGCCCCCTAATCATTTTTGTTGCCTTCCGCTGGACTCTCTCCAATTTATCCACATCCTTCTTGTAGTGTGGGGCCCAAAACTGGACACAGTACTCCAAATGAGGCCTCACCAGTGCTGAATAGAGGGGAATGATCACATCCCTCGATCTGCTGGAAATGCCCCTACTTATACAACCCAAAATGACATTAGCCTTCTTGGCAACAAGGGCACACTGTTGACTCATATTCAGCTTTTCGTCCACCGTAACCCCTGGGTCCTTTTCTGCAGAACTGCTGCCCAGCCATTTGGTCCCTAGTCTGTAGCAGTGCATGGGATTCTTCCGTCCTAAGTGCAGGACTCTGCACTTGTCCTTGTTGAACCTCATCATATTTCTTTTGGCCCAATCCTCTAATTTGTCTAGGTCCCTCTGTATCCTAGCCCTACCCTCCAGCGTATCAACCACTCCTCCCAGTTTAGTGTCATCTGCAAACTTGCTAAGGGTGCAGTCCACACCATCCTCAAGATCGTTAATGAAGATATTGAATAAAACCGGCCCCAGCACCGACCCTTGGGGCACTCCACTTGATACCAGCTGCCAACTAGACATGGAACCATTGATCACTACCCGTTGAGCCCGACCATCTAGCCAGTTTTCTATCCACCTTACCGTCCATTCATCCAGCCCATACTTCTTTAACTTGCTGGCAAGAATACTGTGGGAGACTGTATCAAAAGCTTTGCTAAAGTCCAGAAATAGTACATCCACTGCTTTCCCCTCATCCACAGAGCCAGTTATCTCGTCATAGAAGGCAATTAGGTTAGTCAGGCATGACTTGCCCTTGGTGAATCCATGCTGACTGTTCCTGATCACTTTCCCCTCCTTTAAGTGGTTCAGAATTGATTCCTTGAGGACCTGTTCCATGATTTTTCCAGGGACTGAGGTGAGACTGACTGGCCTGTAGTTCCCTGGATCTTCCTTCTTCCCTTTTTTAAAGATGGGCATTACATTAGCTTTTTTCCAGTCATCCGGGACCTCCCCCGATCGCCATGATTTTTCAAAGATAATGGCCAATGGCTCTGCAATCTCATCGGCCAACTCCTTTAGCACCCTCGGATGCAGCGCATCCGGCCCCATGGACTTGTGCTCGTCCAGCTTTCCTAAATAGCCCCGAACTACTTCTTTCTCCACAGAGAGCTGGTCACCTCCTCCCCATACCGTGCTGCAGAGTGAAGCTGTCTGGGAGCTGACCTTGTCTGTGAAGACAGAGGCAAAAAAAGCATTGAGTACACTAGCTTTCTCCACATCCTCTGTCACTAGGTTCCCTCCCTCATTCAGCAAGGGGCCCACACTTTCCTTGACTTTCTTCTTGTTGCTAACATACCTGAAGAAATCCTTCTTGTTACTCCTAACATCTCCGGCTAGCTGCAACTCCAAGTGTGATTTGGCCTTCCTGATTTCACACCTGCATGCCTGAGCAATACTTTTATACTCCTCCCTGGTTATTTGTCCAATCTTCCACTTCTTGTAAGCTGTTCTTTTGTGTTTAAGACGAGCAAGGATTTCACTGTTAAGCCAAGCTGGTCGCCTGCCATATTTACTTTTCTTCCTACACATCGGGATGGTTTGTTCCTGCAACTTCAATAAGGTTTCTTTGAAATACAGCCAGCTTTCCTCGACTCCTTTCCCCGTCATGTTATTCTCCCAGGGGACCTTGCCCATCAGTTCCCTGAGGGAGTCGAAGTCTGCTTTTCTGAAGTCCAGGGTCTCTGTTCTACTGCTTTCCCTTTTTCCTTGTGTCAGGATCCTGAACTCGACCATCTCATGGTCACTGCCTCCCAGGTTCCCATCCACTATTGCTTCCTCTACTATTTCTTCCCTGTTTGTGAGCAGCAGGTCAAGAAGAGCTTTTCCCCTAGTTGGTTCCTCCAGCACTTGCACCAGGAAATTGTCCCCTACACTTTCCAGAAACTTCCTAGATTGTCTGTGCACTGCTGTATTGCTCTCCCAGCAGATATCGGGGTGATTAAAGTCACCCATGAGAACCAGGGCCTGTGATCTAGCAACTTCTGTTAATTGCTGGAAGAAAGCCTCGTCCACCTCATCCCCCTGGTCCGGTGGTCTGTAGCAGACTCCCACCACGACATTACCCTTGTTGTTCATACTTCTAAATTTAATCCAGAGACACTCAGGTTTTTCTGCAGTTTCATACTGGAGCTCTGAGCAGTCATACTGCTCTCTTACGTACAACGCAACTCCCCAACCTTTTCTGCCCTGCCTGTCCTTCCTGAACAGTTTATATCCATCCATGACAGTACTCCAATCATGTGAGTTATCCCACCAAGTCTCTGTTATTCCAATTACATCATAATTCCCTGACTGTGCCAGGACTTCTAGTTCTCCCTGCTTGTTCCCCAGGCTTCTTGCATTTGTGTATAGGCACTTAAGATAACTCGCTGATTGTCCAGCTTTCTCGGTCTGAGACAGGAGTCCTCCCTACTTGCAGTCTCCTGCTTGTGCTTCCTCCCGGTATCCCACTTCCCCACTTACCTCGGGGCTTTGGTCTCCTTCCCCCGGTGAACCTAGTTTAAAGCCCTCCTCACTAGGTTAGCCAGCCTGCTTGCAAAGATGCTCTTCCCTCTCTTCGTGAGGTGGAGCCCATCTCTGCCTAGCAATCCTTCTTCTTGGAAGACCATCCCATTGTCAAAGAATCCAAACCCTTCTCTCCGACACCATCTGCGTAGCCATTCGTTGATTTCCACGATTCGACGGTCTCTACCCTGGCCTTTTCCTGCCACAGGGAGGATAGACGAGAACACCACTTGCACCTCAAACTCCTTTATCCTTCTTCCCAGAGCCACGTAGTCTGCAGTGATATGCTCAAGGTCATTCTTGGCAGTATCATTGGTGCCCACGTGGAGAAGCAGGAAGGGGTAGTGATCCGAGGGCTTGATGAGTCTCGGCAGTCTCTCCGTCACATCGTGAATCCTAGCCCCTGGCAAGCAGCACACCTCTCGGTTTTCCCAGTCAGGGCGGCAGATAGATGACTCAGTCCCCCTGAGGAGAGAGTCCCCGACCACCACCACCCTCCTCCTCCTCTTGGGAGTGGTGGTCGTGGAACCCCCATCCCTAGGACGGCGCATCTCATGCCTTCCAATCAGTGGAGTCTCCTTCTGCTCTGTTCCCTCAGGTGTATCATCCACTCCACTCTCTGCACTAGTACCTGTGGAGAGAACATGAAAACAGTTGCTCACCTGTATCTGTGTTTCTGGTATGTGGATGTTTCTGGTACTCTTTCCCCTTCTGGAAGTCACATGCCGCCACTTATCCTCGCTGGCCTTCTGTCCCCGCTGCGTAGCCTGCTCTGAATTTTCAGAACATTGTGCCCGCTGCAGCTGATCCTGACGTCTATCCAGGAAATCCTCATTTTCTTTTATGGAATGCAGGGTTGTTATTCGTTTCTCCAGACCTTGAATCTTCTCTTCCAAGATGGAGATCAGCTTGCACTTTGTACAGACAAAGTCATGTTATTCACCCAGGGGACCTTGCCCATCAGTTCCCTGAGGGAGTCAAAGTCTGCTTTTCTGAAGTCCAGGGTCTCTGTTCTACTGCTCTCCATAGAGTCTAGTATTTACCACACTTCTCCCAGTGGCCTGGCTGCCCCCAATTATCCACTATGTAATGAAAAGCCTAGATTCCCTAGGCCTGATCTGACACTCATTGAAGTCAATGGATGTTTTCAGTGACTTTGGTGATCATTAGGTTTGGTCCTTAGTCACTGCAACTAACCTGCTTCCCTCTCTGTGGAAAGACTTACCTCCTCCAGTTCTTTCTTCTTGCCCACCTCCTTTCTCCCTACTCCAGAGACTGTCTTCTACCTGATCCCTCCTGCAACCATTTCCACATAGCCAGAGACTCCCTCCCTCAGATTTGTCTGATTCCTTCCCTTTGTCCCTCCATTAGAGCACTCCAGATAGGCTAGCCTCCCACTGTTCCAGGTTCATATTTAGCAAATACCCTGGTCAACTATTAGGGTTTCAGTAGAAAATCCAAATATGTGGCATGTCTTTTATATTTAACCATTCCCCAAAGCCACATTAAAGTACAATCTCTGTGATACCTGCAAATTTGCAAACTTACATGTGTCTATATTTTTTCATGCTGTGACAGAATTAAATTAGTTAAGAATCACATACTCTTCTGCATTAACATCTCAGCCATGTAAGAGAACAGGAATTTAATGCCATGGCACTATAATCTCCATCTAAATTTACTGGGAACACTTATCTATTTTCTCCCAAACAGCATCAGACATTAATCCAAATCGATCCAGTACAACAGCATGCTGTTCAAGTATTAAGGCAAAAAGGCTCTGCTCTTAAGACTCTAAAGTGACAGTGAAATGTGTTAAGTTTGGGAGTGTCTGGGTTTATTCATCAGCAAGGACAGTGTTATATAGTGAAAATGCCATACGATAACAAGATGGTAATGGAACTTGCAACTGAAGAAAATGAAAAACTCCAATCTAGCTAAATGCACAATGATTTTTTTTTTAAAGAGTACGGAGAACTGGTGACTATATCTGTATTTTCAAGCCATTCTCAGCCAAAATACAGTATGAAATGCTGGAATCTAAGGGCCTCATCCTGCAAACACTTACACATATGAGTCACTTTAAATTACTTGCATGAATATATTTTTGCAGCATTGGGCACTGAAGTTGAAAGCAGATTGAAATAGCTATTTCATTAATATTTTAACTTATACTGGGGAGAGCATGAAATCCGAAGACTTTATTATTAACCAGGTATCTCATCTAAATAAAATTCAGACTGATCATTCATCTTCCCATTTTACACAAAGTCCTATTTTCCTTCTCTTTACATGTATAATTAATTTTATTATACACTTGATACATCTTATATTTATTATACATCTTTTTAACAGATCCTTTATAAAGAGGTTAGTTCACCTACGCTGGGTTTTTTTTTGTTCACTGTTCTAATGCAAGCCCTGTAATTTAATTATTTTAATAGACATGACAAATGTGTTTGACACATGCTAGACAATGTTTTGGCTAGTGCGTTCATGCATACAAAATGGACATTTCCCTTGAGAGCAGATGCATCACTGTATACTGCTCCTGTTAAAAGGACAGTGGGCTTCATGGTGGTATAATTAACAGAAACAACAACACTGGTAACATAAGCATAACATTTAAGCATCTGCTCAGTCTGGGTGATCTGGTTAGATAATGCTTATTGCTTTTCAGAATTTTAAAGAACAAATAAAAATGACAAAGGGATAACAGGCCCGATCCAAGGCCCACTGAAGTCATCAGAAAATTCTCTTGACTTCAGTGGGCTTTAGATGAAGCCCCAAGAGAGTTAATCAAGGAAAGGCAACATATTTCACCACAGCATGTAATGCTTCAGCAACAGTTAATCCATTTGAAGTCTACAGGCAATGCCTACAGTATGTCATTGTGGAAATGAGCAATTTTGTTTTGCACAGTTCAGAAAAGCCCATTTTGGTTTCATGTTATGGTTTAATTCTTTTTTTTCCAATGTCCTATTCACTTTAGTAAATATGCAATTCCAGTGTGAAAACGTGCATATTCTCTTCACAGAGCAATTTCATAGAAATAGTTGTATTGAATGTAACAGTGTCAGGGCTGCAGAAAAGTAGTGTGCAAAATGATGTTTGCATGAGCAAATAGACACCAAGGCACATAAAATGGGTAATCACTCACCTAAAAAACTGTGTGTGCCTCCATGGGCAGAATTTGTAGGAAGTGCAGATGTGACAAACACTCTTGAAAATTTCCCTCTACATGGAATCTCTTTCAGGACAATTTACAGTACTCAGGAAGAAAGGTATCAGTCTAATTCTAATTCAGGTATTTTATTGAATTTAATTCTTGTCCTCTTTTTAATGGCAGAAAGAGAACACTTCCAAACTGAAGTATTCAGTGCATTGCCCATGGTCACAGGGCTTAGAACAGCACTGAGATCTATCTAAATTCCTCCTTTCTTCCCACATCCTGTCTCATGTCTCTAACTCAAAGTGTAACTTGGCTTTTAGTTCTGATGTTTGACCTCCCTAGGTGCTCTGTCGTGGGTCCATGTTTCTGTAACTTTGGCCAGAGTCCAAATTTGATGAGCTACCAGGTGCAGTACAACACCTGTCTCTTCAGCTGGACCTGTGATTGACCAATGGATCACCATTGCAGTGGGTACGAAGGGAAGCAGTCATCTTGTAAAGACCTACAGTATATCTAGTCAAATGCAGTCTTTGATTTTAATTGATGTATAGTCAGGTACCTACATGATGAGGTCATGGTTGCACTAATAAGCCCTTAAATACTTACACATATAGAACCAGATCCTCAGTCAGTGTAAATTGACATAGTTCCATTGACTTTATTTAAACTTTGCCCTGTTACACAAGCTGAGGTGTTTTATAGTGAAGTCCTTTCACAGAACACCTACAGACACTCACAGTGCATTCTGTTCTGCAAGCTACTGAGGGCCATCCATTCCCACTGAGGTATACACCATGTGTCAGATGTCAGCTGAGTTGACGGCTCTCAGCATCTTTCTGGATCAAGCCTTATAACAGAGATTAATGGACTTTTTTTAAAGCAGTGAAAGCAGGAGGGACTTCCATTCTACACCCACACAAATGGAGTTTCACTCTACCCAAGATTACGATAGCCAAATCCTGCTGTATAATTTGTAATTTCACTTCTCCATTCATACCCATGTGCTTTCTCTGCAAACAATATATTATTCCTGATGCCCTTCTCTGAAGTGTGTGCAGATTCATTATGCCACAGTTGTGCAGAGATGGTGTCTGTGTTGTGTTGCTAGGCAACTTCTGAAAAACCAAATCCCCAAGCAGGTCACCTGCACAGGCATACCTGCCTGCAGCTCCAGCTATGTTTGTTTAATTAAAACTCCTACCCCTTAACACCAAGCTGGCTAGAAAGTCAACAGCCCCAATCGATTACAACTGCATTAACCAATCTGTCCACAGTATGTTTTCATTTAATATTTCAATGCTCTGGAAACATCTCCCACGCTGCACTCACGTTGACTGACATCACGGAAAGAGTCTCAGAGCAAAATATGGACTGATCCTCTTGAACATTGCAGGAGTTGAAAGCGAGCTGTCAGGACTGTCTCTTCCCATTATGAATGCACCCTCGGCACAGCATCCTGCAGCCACATGACAAATACCCATAACAACACAATTTCCTCCAAAAAGGGATTGAAGTGTCATTTTATATTGGTAGAGAACAACTGAAAATATATAGAGAAAATTTGCTTTGGTTTATTGATAAGAAAATAATGGTGATGGCATAGTCTCTCATTTACACTTTCTATCCCTAAATGGTTTTCTGTTCATTGTTATTACTATTGTGCTGATTTATTCCTTTCATATATTTCCAAATTCCTCAAAGACTCCATTGTATCAAACAGAAGGCATTGGCACTAGCTTGGCAAACTGAAACTCCCAATTGGAGACAGCAAAGCCTTGACATTATTCTAGCATGTGCCAGCAGTGCTCGTTCACTGAGAGCTCATTCTTGGATTTTCTTCTCTCTTGGGAGTAACTATACATTGGACACATGCTTTGCAAAAAGCTCCACTCATGATGCTATGACAGATTCATTTTTAATATCTGTAAGGCATGGCTTTCTAAGTGGAATTTCATGTAACCATGCATTTTCCTAATTTCTTCAAGTGCTATTATGATTGTGAATGAGGCTCTTAAACAGGACTGAATGTATGAAATCACCAACAGTAAAGCATATTATTATGCACATATATACACAAATGTTTTTCCATTAGAATAGTATAACCTGTCAGAGTAAAGGCTGAGTATTCTGGGATGAAACTGTGAGATGGGAATGAAACCTGTGTTACGATATTTTTAGGAGCTGCTTTTGAAACCAAAGGGCCTCTGATCTCACTCACACCAATGTAAATCAGTACTAACACCACTGATGTGAACCAAGTTATTTCAGTTTAAAACCACAGTGAGACTGGAATTAGCCTCACAATATAGAAAGCTCTCTCGTTTTAAGTGTAGAGAGAGCTTTAAATTTATTTTATTTTATTTTAAATGTATTTTAAAATTTAACTCATGAACAAGAGATCCTTTCCGTGCTCTGAATAAAGAAACTTTTTATTCCCATTCCTGATGTTATGGGAATAATTCAGGTTAGTTTTGAATTTGGTGATTAAGGAATGTGTACTTGTAACTGTGGATAAAATAAAGATTAAGAATGTGTTTTGTGATGGCTGCTCTTAATGATGTAAGCTTTTCAGAATTAAAGTGACATGAGAAAAATGTCACTACTGGAAGGTCTTCTAATGACAGGCTTAGCATTGTGAAAGTGCTTACTGGACTATGTACTGTGAAAGTGTTAGCTGCAATTCATAAACCCATGACGAATGTTATAGTTGCCTTGTGTCTGTTACTGGATATACTACAGAGTAGATATACAGTATATATTTTATATTATTTAAACCAGTCTATAGAAATAACATGCAATATGATGCCTATGGGTAGTGGTGGGGATTGAACTCCAGAGCTCTCCATCTACAACCATGAGCCTCTACAGGTAGAGACAAAAAACAAAACAAAAAAACAACCCCCTCCCTGCTCAGTTTGCTAAAAGGCTGTAACAGATTCTTAAACTTCTACGCATTCCAACCACTAGAGGGGGACAGCGCGCCAAAATGCATAAACATGAGTTACAAACATGTGCAATTATGACAATATATTTTTATCTGTGATCATTCTCATTTTACAGTTTGCATAATCATCCTTCCCAACTCAGCAACAGAGCAGAGCAAAAATGTAACCTATCATTTAAATCAGCTTCTGTACCAGATGACTGGAGGATAGCTAATGTGATGCCAATTTTTTTAAAAGGGCTCCAGAGCTGATCCCGGCAATTACAGGCCTGTAAGCCTGACTTCAGAACCGGGCAAACTGCTTGAAACTATAATAAAGGACAATATTGTCAGACATATAGATTAACATAATTTGTTGAGAAAGAGTCAATATGGTTTTAGTAAGGGGAAATCATGCCTCACTAATCTACTAGAATTCTTTGAGGGGGGTAAACAAGCATGTGAACCAAAGGGATCCAGTGGATATAGTGTACTTAGATTTTCAGAAAGCCTTTGACAAGGTCCCTCACCAAAGGCTCTTACGCAAAGTAAGCTGCCATGGGCTAAGAGGGAAGGTCCTTTCATGAACTGGTAACTGGTTAAAAGATAGGAAACAAAGAGTAGGTATAAATGGTCAGTTTTCAGAATGGAGAGAGGTAAATAATGGTGTCCTCCAGGGGTCTGTTCTGGGACCAGTCCTATTCAACATATTTATAAATGATCTGGAAAAAGGGGTAAACAGTGAGGTGGCAAAATTTGCAGAGGACACAAAATTACTAAAGATAGTGAAGACCCAGGCAGACTGTGAAGAGCTACAAATGGATCTCTCGAAACTGGGTGACTGGGCAACAAAATGGCAGATGAAATTTAATGTTGATAAATGCAAAGTAGTGCACATTGGAAAGCATAATCCCAACTATACATATAAAATGATGGAGTCTAAATTAGGTGTTACCACTCAAGAAAGAGATCTTGGAGTCATTGTGGATAGTTCTCTGAAAACTCAATGTCCAGAGGCAGCCAAAAAAGCGAACAGAATGCTGGTAATTAAGAAGGGCTAATAGGCAGGAATGGTGTCCCTAGCCTCTGTTTGCCAGAAGCTGGGAATGAGCAACAGGGGATAGATCATTTGATGATTACCTGTTTTATTCATTCCCTCTGGGGAACCTGGCACTGGCCACAGTCAGAAGACAGGATACTGAGCTAGATGGACCTTTGCTCTGACCGAGTAGGGCCATTCTTATGTTCTTATGTTAACTCGTAGACCACCTCGGCAGGGCCAAGTATATCATCATATTAGACTTCACAAACCTTGACTGACCCACTCATGCCAGAGTTCTGAGACCCCTTTCCACACCCTTTGGGGTATACCAGTTTGAACCATGCCTTTTGGCCTCCACAGAACTTCCACCATCTTTGTGGCTGATGGACTGGGTCCAGGGGTGGCTCGAGACATTTCCCCGCCCCAAGCACGGCGTCATGCCGCGGGAGGCGCTCTGCCGGTCGCCGGTCCCGCGGCTCCAGTGAACCTTCCGCAGGCACGCCTGCGGGAGGTCCACCAAAGCTGCGGGACCAGCGGACCCTCCGCAGGCATGCCGCCATGGCGTGCTGGGGCCTGGAGCCGCCCCTGACTGGGTCTTCCATCCACACAGTTCATACAATGATGCCTATTTAGCCAGGATTGGGAGTCCCATCTAGAACAAGTGGCTGTGGTCATCCGATCATTACAGGAGGCTGGGCTGACAGTGAACCCAGCAAAAATGTAAAATTGGAAGGACGGAAACTACTTACCAGATATATACGCTGGGGCAGGACCAGGTCCAGCCCCTGGCTGAGAAACTCCAGGACTTAAAATCCTGCCCTGTCTCAATAATGAAGAGATAGGTTTGGAGTTTTTTAGGTCTCATGGGCTATTATTGCAGATTTGTGCCTATTCACTGACCTGCTTAAAGATAATGGCCTAGAAAAGTCCACAGGTCCAAGGAATGTGAGAAGGCCTTCTAGACACTGAAGGATTGCCTGTATAGGGCACCAATCCTGTATGGTCCAGATCTATCAAAAGAATTCATGTTACAGACAGATGCTTTGGAAATAGGGTTTGGGGCCAGTTATCCCAAGAAATAGATGGATGGGATCATCCAGTGCTATATATTAGCCAGAAGCTATTTTCAGGGGGAAAGGCCTACTCTGTCATTGAGAAAAAAGGCCTAGACATGAGTAATAGATGCGCTCCAATATTACCTCAGGAACCAGCTCCTACATGTCCCCCTCAGGTGATTAAATGCCATGAAGGACACAAACACCATGTGTCATAAACATACAGCTAAGGGTAGCATAAAATCCCTCCTTACCTGTAAAGGGTTAAGAAGCTCAGATAACCTGGTTGGCACCTGACCAGAAGGACCAATGGGGAAAGAAGATACTTTCAAATCTGGAGCGGGGAGGCTTTGTTTTGTGCTGTGTGAGAGAGAGAAAGGGAGAGAAAGGGAGAGACCAAGCAAATAATCCCGCTTCCACTGAAATGATACATCTAATATTACAGAAATAGTAAGTAATAGCAAGGAAATGCATTAGAGTATCTTTTGTTTTAGCTTGTGAATCTTCCCTGTGCTAAGAGGAAGGTTTATTCCTGTTGTTGTTGTTGATTTTTTTTTCTAACTTTAAAGTTTTGCCTAGAGGGGAAATCCTCTGTGTTTTTAATCTTTTGTTACCTTGTAAAGTTATCTTCCATCCTGATTTTACAGAGGTGATCCTTTTATCTTTAAATAAATTCTTCTTTTAAGAACCTGATTGATTTTTCATTGTTCTTAAGATCCCAGGGTTTGGGTCTGTGTTCACCTGTATCAATTGGTGAGGATATTATTCTCAAGCCTTCCCTAGGAAAGGGTGGGGGAGGGTTTGGGGGAATATGACTCCAAGTGGTCCTTTCCCTGATTCTTTGTCTAAATCACTTGGTGGTGGCAGCATACTGTTCAAGGACAAGGTGGAATTTGTGCCTTGGAAAAATAAGCTTAGGGGGTCTTTCATGCGAGTCCCTACATCTGTACCCCAGAGTTCAGAGTGAGGAAGGAACCCTGACACCATCCTTCCAGCCCTAATGTTTTTCTTTCGAAGAAGAAAGCACACCCAACTGTGGATTTTTCTCAGGAGGGTGAAGGATCTGTCTTCCAATCCTAGTACCTTGAGTACTGTCTTGAAAGGGAGAGTGTGTGCCGGGGTATACAGACCCTACACTGACCAGGATGGAGTGAATTACAGCCAGTGAGCCCAATCAGCCCCATCCCATTACACCTATGCAGAGATCAAGCCTGGAAGGAGAAGATAAGAGAGGAAAAACCCAGCTCAGTGGTGACTGATAGAGAGAGACCAGACCTCTTGAGCTAGCACTGGGAAGGAAGGTCCAGCTGGGGCTATAGACTCCTAAGTATCCAAGAGTCCTTGGGGGCAAGTAGGCCTGGTGGGGAACCTTTTTGTTTCTTTTGATCCCTATAACTAATTGGGCTTTCCTTTGTTTTCAGAGTCAGCTGGGGGACTGTAACAAAATGAATGAACTGAACAAACAGACCTCCTCTGTTTCAGTCAGAGTCCCTAGGCTGGAATGCAGAGTAGAGGTCAGGCCTGGCTTCCCTTTCTGGCCCACTTAGGACAGGGCATGAAAATCCCTGAAGCCAAGGGCTGACAGGTCCCAAAAGCCTGAAGTTTGGCCTAACCTCTGGCATTATGTTGCCAGACTATTGGCATAAGGCCAAGTCACAAGAAGAGGCAGACCACTGCAGTCCTAGAGCCACTGTTGGCAGGGCACAACAAAGGAGGAGAGGCGCTAACCCACACCCAGATATAAGGGGGGCACGCCTGCAGCGAGTAGACCCGTCCACAGGAACAGGACAAAAGAAGGGGCACACGGCCTAATATAGGGTTCTATCTGGTACAATATCATGGCAGGGAGTGTGGAAACCTGTCAGAAATACATGACAAGGAAAGGTGTAGAGTTATTACTCTGTGATAGGAAAGGAAAGAGGAAACTATCCGGTCCCAATCTTAGTTCAAGGCTGGGATTCACTAATTCTATTGTTATCAAGAACTGCTCTTCCATATGAGCCCCTCCCATTGCATTATGATGGAGTGCTGCTTGTGATCACTCATTCTCCTGGAACTCCCTCTGCTGTGCTGTTCTCACCCTCTTTATTATTAGCTCCTCATTTCCCATAGTTCTTATCTATGTTAGCTTTGCCTTCATTTCAACACTCCATGATTCAGTTTTCTTCTCTCCTGATGATTTTCATCTTTACTGATAGGTATGTAAGGAAACCAAAGTCCTTCACTCAAAAGCAGCCTGTTTCTTTTATTAGTCCCAATATACTGTGACATAGTAACACTGCATATCATGTGACTATGTCAAATTATATATGACTAACAAAAAGAGTATAGCAGATTCTTATCTGTTTCTTAGCTATACAGAACAATTAGCAAAGTTGGCACTAGCAACAGCCTGGCTTTTATTATCCTTGATGAACTCCTTCTTTGAATTGTATTGGAACATTAGTTGTGCTCCTATATCATGGTGCCCACATCCCTGTGATTTGAATGAACATGTGAATAAATCTCATATGTTACAACATATTGTGCCATGTCACACCGTACTTCCATTCAGGATCATAACCTGGATATGTTCTTTTTAAAGGTAAATGTGCTGAAACGGAATGAAATTTTAGAGAAGAATCAGTGAAAGAAATAGTCTTAATTCATTATGTTACACCATCTATAGCTAGGTGGTCCATGGCATAGGACAGTAGACACAGGTTCTATCCCTAGATCTGCCACTGACTTTTAGTGTGATCTTGGCCAAGTCTCTGAATTTAGTTCACTTTCCCATGTTACCATCTGAAAAATATTCTGTTCTCCCCATACTAACACTGAAACCTATAATCAGCTGCACAGGTTTAAAAAAAAATTGGGAAGCTACAAGCTATACTTCAACTTCATCCTCCCTGAATACGGTATTGGGGCACACACTAATAGGATGATCTTGTGGTCTGCAAATAAAAATGGATTGTCTCACTGCCCTTTTAAATTTACCACCACCTCATTTTTCTGCCTCTTTTTATAAACCCATCAAACAATCTGTAGACCTCAGCAAAGATGGAGCTAGCAGTTGCGATTAGAAACAAATTTCTTCACACTTTTGCAAAGTGAAGGTCAATCACACAAAGCTCTGAAATATTTGGGAAAGGGAAGGTCAAGGAATTGGTACAGTTGGAAGATGTGAAAAGAATGTTATTAAAAAGAAACCCCAGAGAACAAAATCCAAATGTGAAAAATGCATGTCAATGCATAAATTAAAATAATGCATCATTAGTAACATTATTTCTTCATTTAATGCCCCAGCTTCTGGAGTCATGTAATTACATGAGAATCTACTCACAATTAGTCGCACCGGGAACAGTCTTGTAGCTAGAATTAGCAGATTTTGGCCCAAAGAGAACAATTCTACACTTAAATTAATTTAATGACAAAGAGCTTCAAAAGAAGGCACCAGGGAATGTATGGCACAGTGGGTTAATTCACCTTTGGATACTATTTAACATATACCTAGTGTCTATGGCAGCAGGGGGTTAAGCAGAAAAATCACATATTTCTGCTTGAAATGCCAGCAAAGCTCTAGTGAAGAACAGATTGGCTATGTAGTATCAACAATCTGATTTGTTACCATGACCACATTTGTCTGACCTGTGAAATGTGGGAAGAGTTATTGTATGGATCTCTCTAAAAGTACTGTGATTTCCTACTTTAAAATATTACTGTAAACTACAATTGCTCAGGCAACAATTATTTGTGTTTGGTGACCTCTGTGCTCCAGTATATAATATACTTGTTTCAATTGTTTTATATCTTTTTTCACATAAAAAAGTATGCTGAGCAGAAAACTTTGGCTTGTATGATTTAAAAAAAAAACAACAGTTAGTAATTAACAGAGAACCAAACCCCCTACTTGCAGCAAAAAGGGAACCAGGAAGCAGAAACCTCCCCTATGTCTTTTTGCCTTTCTTCATGTTCTCAGAGAAAAGAGAACTCAGTAAAGGCATCTGTGACTAGATGAATCTTACAGAATTCCTGAAGGTCCACATGTAATGATAACAGACACAATTACTATTAAAAAAAATTACATACACATTGAGCCTGGACTGGAACCCTGACCATTCACCTCTGAACAAACTGTCTATCACTAGAATAAAAAGTAATGGTAGCATCAGGTCCCTTGTCCTTTCTGTGTGACAGCCAATTTTGCAGAGAGCTAATACATTCCAAGAAGCTTTGGTTTCTGTTGGACCAGCAAAGGGAAGGAGCTCCCAATTCAAGGTCTCTTTTGCTGAAGAAGCCCTAACTCCAGCCCACAGTGTTAAAACCTGGTGCTGTTAACTCAAGTACCCCAGCTATTTTAAAGGTAGCCACAATTGAAACCATATAGTGTTCTAGAAATCAAAAATGGAAGCAGGCAGGGAACAAGCAGTGGAGTAAGTGGCCTTCATGGAGAACAGCAGGTGGGGTCAGATTTAATTAGGTACTTCCATACACCCAGGCAGATGTCCTGGACTGCAGCATTGTGTTACGTCTCCCATAAATCTATGTGCTTCTGGTTCGGAACATTGATACTTATAGCTATGCCCACCTAGGCTGATTAGAATAGATTCAGCGCCCCTTAAGCAGGACTCTCTCCTATGTATTTCATTCCATCCATGTTTATAATTAAAAATGTACGTTGTATGCTAATACAAGGATGATGAGTGCAGGGTAAAGGAGAGGCTCTTGGGTGGGGGAAGGCTGAACAGAGAGCAGAAGGCAGCAGGGATAAAATTGTGAACTATCCCTGTCTCTGCCTCCCTTTGTGGTTCCCTGCAATCCCTGTACCCATAGACTCTGAAGCCCACTAAGGTTTGTGATAACCATCACTGGGTATGAGCCTCAGATAACATTAATGTGAGCGTCCATTGCAGCACGACTTTCTCCACTCTGCTTTCTTAGTTTTTTTCCCCCACACTGCCCTTTTCTACACTGCTTTCCCCAAAGGAGCTCTGTACTTTCAAAGGCTGTTCTTACCTTACAAGCGAGAAAGAATTTGATGGTCTTATTGTGTTTCCTACTTTTCATTTGTTGGATCATAAGAGTTATTACATAATTCTGGCAAATCAGCACAACTGGCAGTCTCTGTTCACAACCGGCCAAAGACTGGAACAGCTGGACTGTTGTAGTTTTGGATTGAGGTATATCAACTAACCCATGTGGAGGATTTTGAATATTACCTTCTATACTACACAGCATGCCTGATTCAAATTAGTGTTATTAGGGTCTCTGATTAGCACTGAAATTCTCTGTTTTTCCTGGAATGCATGTGTGTGTTAAATGTGAAAAGACACCTTGTGACAAGAACTGCAATGCAAACTTAACCTGGTGGATTGTTGCAACAAAAATGATCAACGACAGGAAGAAAAGTCTTGTAGTCCAAGAACGAAGACTGGGAGGCAGTTAATCAGGCTTCTACTTCAGGCTTTGCTACTGCCATCCTTGAACGTTACTCTCTCTGTGCCTCAGTCTCCCCATCCATACAATGAAGACAATAAGATTTACCTACCTCACAAGAGCAGAACAACTCTTAATTAACTGATTGTGAGAGGGCTCCACTCACCAAGCTAGCACCTCATGATGGTTGTCTTGGGGATCAGCGCCACAAGTTAGTACATCTACTCCCAGTGATGTCTCACACACCATCACTCCTGCTTCTAGACCCACATCACTCCAAGGACCACAGCATCCTCTTCATGACACAGCTATCCAGCTGTGCCACACTCTGCACTCCCTCCTTCCAGGAGCCAGTACCACAGTCCAACTGTCCAGCCACTGCCTCAGCGGGGGTACCTGGGCCCACACACTACCCCAAGTCTCAGCCCAGAAACCCTATAGATGGCAGATATGTGCTGCATCCCCTCCAACCTCTCAGTACATTTCCCTGGGCCACTTCCCCACGACCCCAGCACCTTCTTCACCTTGACCTCAGGGTCTCAGCATGGCAGTCTTAGCAGCCAGCCAGGAGCTCTCCCTAGCTTCCCCAGTCCCTGATAGTAGCACTGCTCTGTGCAGAGTGCTGGATCTCCTTCCTCTTGCTAGGAACCTTATTTTTCCCTCCTTAAGCTCCAGGCAGGTACTGACCTTGTTCTGCCCTGCAGCTTTTCTTATATGGGCCTGCCAGGCCCTGATTGGCTAGTCCTCACAGCCCCTCTCCCATTGGCTGCTTTTTGTGCAGCCTCCCTAGGGCTCCATTAATTCCTTACAGGCCAGTGTGGGGCAGACACCCCGTCACACTGGTGGTTGGAAATCCCTGGATGGAAGGATAGAACTGCAAAATATATTTTACTTACTGTTGAAAAGCAGCATATTTTATGATGCATAGTGCACATTTCCCCATAATATACAAGCTTAGCTTGCATATTTCCACACCTACTCTCCTACCCCCCCAAAAATGACTAAATTTATTAGAGATTGGTGACATGGTCAGCTGTGACAGATGTCTTCAAACATCCTTCCTGGAAAATTCTAATATAGAAAGCTAGCCTCCCTCAAAAGTGAGCACACTTACCGTGGGGTAGATTGTGATATCGAGTGTAAATAACACTTTACACTAATGGGGCAATTTGAAGAGTAACAAACTACTCAACATGAGCAGGAGTCTCATGACCTAGGTCCATATGACAAATGGATGTTGAAGAATGACCATGGAAAGAACCCTGTCAAGTGAGAGTGCTTCCAACTTGTCCATACAGCAGTTTACATGAGTTCTCTCTTGGCATGTATGACTGTCCATGAAGAAGTGACTAATGATCTTTTCTGTTCTCATTTTATTTTAAGATACTCTACAATTCAAATACTAACAAGCAAAAGAAGAGGTCACACGAGTCACCTTTGTAACAACAACGTAGATGGTTGGCACATTCCAGAATTTTTAAAGTTTTTGTTACTTTATAGGACATATTGTAAGACCATCTATTTTCCCAGGCCTTACCTGGGGAGAGATTAATGGAGGAGGTGAATGGCAGGTAGTTGATGCAGGCAGAGGAAGATACAATGGGGGAAGAGAGAAAGGGATGTGAGGTCTCCTCTTTTTTAAGTCCTATAAATGTTTTTGTGCTTGGGTCAGTCATACTTCATCATTTGGTAATGTGCATATGGGTAAGATAAGCACATTTTATTAAAATATAAGTAAGTACTTGTATAAAATCTCAACAGCGATCAATCAAAAGCTGCCCATAGAGAAGGAAGAACTTAGGGGAAATGAATTCTGTATTAAACACCAGAAGGATGATTCATTGGTTCTTGATTTAGTAGTTTTGGACAACTCCCTTTTTGAAATCAGAAATTAGAAATCAGCTTTGTTCATTGCCTCAGCACTGTGCTGAGCATGAAATAGGGCCTAATGTAATGGAACAAACTACTCGCCCCATGAGCTGATTACATGTTTTGCACGCAGAGTGCTGATTCTTTTATTATCATAGGAGGCTGAATATGTAAACAATAAAACACACATCTGTTACTGAAACTTGACTTCCTTCATCTGATGTTTCCTCCTTATGAATGTCTGTCTTGTATTTGAAATCTCATAGTGAGATCACGTACTGGTTTTCAGTCCGTAGAAACAGATTATAGTGCAGTGCAATTTTCATTGGTTCCATCATTCCAGTCCCAAATGAGCTTGGTCCAATCAAGAGTGAGAATTGTTGCGGGAATGTTTAGTTAGTCAGATTGCTTAAGTGGCAGAGTGTAGTAAAAGATGTAGTCTTGTGTAAATGAAATTGCCTCAAATCATGTCTAAAGGTTGATATTGGAATTTGGTCTCTTAACAGCATATTGAAGAGGCAGTCTATGGGGGGCAAATTCTGACTCAATTTCACTTGTGTATAAAGTTAGCAAAAGCCATTCTGTGTATCTTTATAGTGCCTGGCACAGTGGGGGCCCTGGTCCCCAGCAATGCCCTTAGGCATTACTGCAATACAAATAACAAAGTAACAGATGAATAAAGCTCACATATTCCAGACACTGTTCTCCAGCTTTTCACCCAAATTCTGCTAACCTTTACAAATTTCAGATTGGCAATTGCACCTTTTCTATACTCTCAAAAGGGATGTAGGCAGAAGTAAAAAAATTGGTAAGTCTTATCCATAGACAACCTCCTTCATGCTGGGTCTCTTAAATAGGTATAGGAACAACATAGTTCTCATTCCCTCTCCGAACTTGTATAAAGTAGATGAAGTTCACACCAGCTGTTCAAGTGCTGAAAAAGATCTTATTCCCTCTAGGTCCATTGCAGCACATCCAGGACCTTACCCACAGCCTACAGAAATTAATGGAAAGACTCCTATTAACTTCAGTGTACTTTGCATCAAGCAACAATGGACAATCAGTACAATTTGCTGAAGTTACCCACAAGTGAGCCAATCCTATTCTCACTAAAGTTATTTGCAAAACTTGTGACTTCAGTGATGCAGTGTTGGGGTCCTGGATACCTGAAGCAGATGTTGTGTCATTGGATATTGGGTTTATACACACATGTGTATCTGTTACACTTACTGGCATTTTAAAAATGCTGTGTATATTGATAGGCAGAGTGGATACACATAACACACAAATACAGTAAAAAAACAAGACAACATATAATTCACTTCCTAATGAGAACATTTCAATTAAATGACTTTACAGTTGACAGAGAAATCAGAAAGAAATTAATCTTTACTTTGAGAAAGGCCTCTCTCACTATGTGTGTGTGTGTGTGTCTGTATGCATGTGTGCCTATAGACCGCTAATATTTTAGAGAAATCACCCTGGATTTGAATTACTTGTTATTATACTATTAAGATGCAGGGCCGGCTCCAGCACCAGCGCAGGAAGCAGGTGCTTGGGGCGGCCAATGAAAAGGGGCGGCACATCCGGGTCTTCGGAGGCAATTCGGAAGCAGGTCCCTCAGTCCCTCTCTTCCTCTTTGAGCTGCTGCATAAGTGCCGCTGAAGAGGAAGAGAGGAAGTGAAGGACCTGCCGCCAAATTGCTGCCAAAAAATGAAGCAGCACAATTGAGCTGCCACTGAAGTGCCGCCAATCAGCTTCCCTTTTCTTTTCTTTTTTTCACTTCGTCTTCTGGGGCGGCAAGAAAGCTGGAGCCGGCCTTGTTTAGATGACAAGTTCTCAGCTTCCCTTAATGTCCTGCTGGAATAAACTGTGCTGATCCAAAACTCATTGAAGTCAACTGAAAGATCCCACTGACTTCAGTGAGCTTTGGAAAAAGTCCTAAATACAACAGAACCAGTGAATGAAGGAGACTTTTCCACCCCCCAAAAAAATCTACTCTTCATCAGTGAATCAAACAAGGCAAGATCCTCAGCTAGTATAAATTGATGTAGCATCATTGAAGCGATGCCTATTTACACCAGCTAAGGATATGGCCCACAATAATCGTGAATATATCTCATGATGGCCCTGCAGATTTTCTGATGAATTGGTTGCCCAAGTGTGGAACCAAATTCCATGAATGGTCCACCGTAGCCTCTACACATTTATGCTATATAGAAGGTCATGGGTTTTTGTTGTTGAATATGGCACCCTGAGGAATTAATTAAATGTGATTTTAAATTATGAATGCCAGACATGTCATATTGGATAATTCACTTTTATTTTACAGTAATTGGTTACACAAATTATTATTGTATTATTTAGAACCTCTTGATTCTCAGTGGAAGTCCTTGTACATTTAATTAAGCATGAGTACAAAATGACTTTAACAGTGCAGTCATTAAACAACTCCTTATAAATTTTTATTGAATGGAAACAGCCAGTAACAACAGGTTTCAGAGTAGCAGCCGCGTTAGTCTGTATCCGTAAAAAGAACAGGAGTACTTGTGGCACCTTAAAGACTAACAAATTTATTTTAGCATGAGCTTTCGTGAGCTACAGCTCACTTCTTCGGATGTGAGCCAGTAACAACAACATTTTAGTTTCAGTTATTGGTATTTTCTTTTCTTTTTTTAAGAAAAGCCAATAGAGACTTGTGATAAAAATCACAAGAGTTGGCAACACTGATATGGCAAACAAAGATTTTGTCCCTTATACAGAGAATAGTTCATAATTGTTACTGATCCATTTTTAATACATTAAAAAGTAACACAGATTAATTCAGTAAAAAGTAAATTAACTTTGTCAGGAGTGATAAGATTATAAAACGGGAGATGGAGGACATCAGTTCTAAACCCACATGCTGTTTAGCACTCATTACCCTCCCTTTTACGCCGTAGCTTTTTGTACTTTGAATCCTCCGCTCATTATAATCTTTACCATTCAACTATAAATTCATTAGTTTGTGTCAATATGACAAGCTGTCAATTTTGTCTTTCTCAGCCAGCTGAATCTTAGCTAATAAATGATCTTTTCTTATTTCACTTCCATGAGTCAGCATAAGTAATATATGACTTCTGCCAGCTTGCGTGTTGCAGTAATTTGCCCACTGGCACTGTGTGACAGTCTTCATTTTGATCATCTGACTTAACCAATCAGTCTTTTTTAAACATAATTTTTCTAAGACTTTGTAATGCAACAATGCAGTGAGGCTCCAGTAACATACATGCTGTGTTTTAGAAGTAGCAGTAACTTCCCTTGCAACAGTGTGAAATATAGATATTATATAAATAAAATACACACACACCACCTGTAGGTCTTCATATATTCAAATGTTTTGAAAACATTAATTGAAAACTGCAGTATTTTCTCACCCCAATGCTGGAATTATACCATCTTTCATCAGAACAAAAGAACCGACTTCTTAAACAAAAATTAGCAGTGTGGACCCTGATTTTAATAAATAGGCACACAATTCAATTGTTGAGATTGTGGTAGCATGTACACAGATAGCTAATTGCGTGCTTGTGTGTGTGTGTGTATCATTTCTGTACTTGTGTATACAACAGTAATTGTGTCTGCAGAATGTGCACAAGTACTTTTGCACACAAATGTAAGGAAATTGGGACCAAAATGGCAAATTCTGTTCATTCCATTAAGAGCTCTTTTTTCCTTGTTGGCAGACCAAGGTTATGAAGGAAAGTTTATTTCCCATTGTGGGAAAAGCACTCAAACGAGAATGCTGATTTTAAATATATTTCAACATGAATAACATTAAAACTAGAGCTGGTTTTCCTGCCTCACAATATTTTGAGATTTCAAAACTTTTTACCATCCAAACTCAGAATGCAAATTCTAAATTTAAAAAATATCTGCAAACCAATAATCTGAAAATGTTTTTGGATCAAGTCAAACAAAATATTTTGTTTTGATTCATTTTTAATGTTTCAACTTTAACCTTTTTTTAAAAATTACTAAAACATACATTTTGAAATGAAAATTGAAAGTTTCTTTCAAAAAGTTCAACATTTTTTCCAAAAATTAGAACTGGGAGCTTCATCAAAACTGACCCTTTTCCTGCAAACAGTTTCAATGAATCAGCATTTTCTGAAGAAATGATGTTTTGTTGGAAAACTCCCACCCAGTTCCAATTAAAACTACTGACCAATTTTCTGCAAACTTTGCTTGTTTTGTAGATTTCAGTTAGACTTAAAAATCAAGCTGGAACCCTTCTGCCAGGTGTTGTTAGCAGCAACAAAGGCCATTTTCCTATAGCTAAGGGTCCTCTTGAAACTAAGAAGCACCATTGGCTCAAGCCTCCACCCAGAATTCCCAGGATCACTAAATACCTTCCCTGAGTGCCCTTAATATGCAATACTTTTCCACTTGCAGGCATTGAGTCCATATGAAACAAGGGAACCTTTATTAGGGGGAAAAGGGAACACGGGATCAACTTGGAAAACACAGCAATGGTATGTCTATATGAATGATAAATAAAACAGCCCTCCCTCCCCCCGCATATGGTAACTTTGGCAGTATCTATTAACTTGGTCCCCCACTCACCAGTGTGTATGTCCAATAGAAAAATGTCCCTTTACCACATCACTTCTTTCTTCCCCATCTTCTGACCTCACTCGCTATTTGGTGTCAGAGTGTAGTACAGTCCCAGAGTCCTGAAATGGACTTAGGGCTGTCTCAGGTTCCTTGAGAAGTTCTGCCTGCTTTTGTCCTAATGCTCCAATAGCTAACCCAGCTACAGTGATTTGGGCTTTATTTAGTGGCTGGATAAGAAGGGCCTCACTGGAGGTCACTTAGCTCTTCTGCTCTCCTCTGTGGCTTCAGCAAAGAGCCTTCTTTGCATTGCACCCATCAAGGATCCAAAACTCATCCTCACCATCCAAGCGTGTGAAGTATTGTCAGTGGAGGGAAATCAGTAGCATATAGGATCCTTGAAGAGAATCCTTGCCACTGAGGATGCACTCTTTGCCATGAAGGAGGAGCCCTTTTCCTCTTTCTCAGTCCAGTTCTACCATCAACCAGTCCTTAGTTTGTGCACAGTTAAGGTGGCTCACTCAAAGTGTCACTGGAGAAATTCTGGGTAGAAAGCTCTCTCAATAGCTCCACGCACCCACTGGAATTACGCAGAGGAAGCAGTTCTGTGGCCATTCTTCCTCCTGGTATCAAGAGTTGGGAGCAGAGAGCTCCTGACCCTGTATAACTTCAGGCCTCAGGGCTTATAAGGATAACTGTGAAAGCCATATGTAAATTATTGTACATACTGTTTGTGATGAGAATAGCTTATACAGAGCTTATGTAAAATTTTAAATTTTATATTTCAAATAGATTTAATCTTGATAAGCTGTAAAATAATTTTTCCTTATCAAGATAAAGCGTTTTAAGACCAGTTTCTTGACCAATGACCCAGCTCCAAAATAGAAAGATTATTGTAAATGACTTATTTTCAAGAATAAAAAGAAATTGGAATGGATGAAACTGATCACAATTTGAATTTATTTTTAATTCTGCTCTTGAATGAATGTTGAGTGACTAGTTTTTGCTAAGAGATTTTCCAATTAGCTCCTTTTATAGGATTTTTATATTGAATTTTTCCTAAACTGGTGACAATGTTATTTTATGACCTTTCATCCAGCTAAGACCATGCCAACTTCCTCAAAACTGGCCTCATATATCTGGATTCTTGATATTTTTTTTGCATCAAAGACTTATAGTTGCTGTGGTATGCAATATAGTGAATATTTTTAAATTGCTGATTTAAGCAGGGCTTTTCCAAATTGATGCTCACTAAGGGTGACCTAATTCAAACATGATTGGACCAAGCTGCAAGGTTCCAAGATAGGCCTCACACCTGATTTGGCTGAAGACCTCGGAGGGAGGCACAGCAAGGCTGAGGAAGCAAAGTCCTCAAACCATAAGAATCACGGTTAAGCCAAAGGAGCTTTGCCTTTTGGGTCAATCAGCCACACATTCCATAATATTCAAGACTGGGCAGAAGAAGTCATGTGATCGACAAACAGGCTACTACAGCCTTGAACTAGTCTCTACGTGTTAGAAAGGAGGCCTGCTAGCAAGAAGCACCATCCCTACAAAATATTGCCATCTGACTCCTTGTCTACAGTTCCAGCTCCTACTCTACAAGAGTCCAGAAGATTGCAAAAGCTGAAGACTTTGCAAGCCACGTGTTATGTTATGTATTTTCTATTTTCTGTCTTTTGTTTTTATTAATGGGGAGATGTCCTAGCCTTTTTATTTTTAGAGTGTGAAATGAAAAAGTGTGGCTGTGTGCATGTGTGTGAACATACCTACAAAATCCACACAGGGAATGCACCTGAAAGAAAAGATCCCCAGCTTTAAACAGCCCTAAATATTGTCTCATAAAGATACTCATTAATGCATGGTCTGTGTCTAAAAGTCCTGGGAGACTTGAGATTGTCGTCTGTAACTTCTGGTAAATAAGAGTTGTTACACTTGTGCTTGTCAAGAGTGTTTGGTGAAGTCTCTATTGTAATATCTCTGTTGTGGGGAGGAAAGGTTAGCCACCATACAAGAACTGAAATCTCAGAAGGAAGCTGTATAATTGGCTCTGAGATTCGGGTTTGGACATTACGTAATTTGGTTTTTTTCCATTAGAGATTTAATTGACTTTGACAAAATTCCATAGCTGGGATTTATCACCAAATGGATAGCCTCTTTTTCAGAATTAAAGATTGATTTGTTTTGGTATTAATGTGATGACTTAACTCCAATCCAATATTGAAACTAACTTGTTGATTTGATTATGATTGGATAGTTGTATTGCTTTATTTTCAGGTTATTTTAATATTCATAAACAGTTTTTATTATGTTTTCTAGATTTTCTTTAAGAGTTTTAACAAATTTTATAAAATTGATACTGCATCACATTGCTTTCAATAAGCAACTTGGGTCCAGAACCTGGGTGGATACTGCAGCAATTATTTATTTATTTTTTTAAGACGTGTTTTTCTTTGGCTTTTTAAGTACTTAGTTTGACTGCAGACTTCGTCACTCAGGTATTTTTATTTGGCATACGGCAACACTACACTGAGTTGATTCGACTTAAATGCATGGTGTAGAAGTAGGGTACATCACAAATCCAAAGTTACACCAAAACCCTTTTTTAAATATACATTTACATATTGTATTATATTCACTACACATTGCATCACATCTTTTAGGGTTGGCTTGGTTACTTTGCAGGAATCAATTGTTGTATAGCACGCTTTGTTCACACGCTGTCCATGATGGCCTTATTTTTTACCTCATTTTTACATTCCAGACTTATTTTATTTATTATTTTGGTTTTTGTAAATGGTTTCCTGGGTGTTCTTCTTTTTATTTTAGCTAGCTTCGTTTGATGACCCATTTACTTATTTTAGTTAGCACAAACATTCTGTTTTCAGCCTGCTGATCCATTTACCTCCCTAATCCTGGCTTCCAAAAAATAAAACCTCCCCCCATGTTCAATTAGCAATTAGTCATGTCAAGTCAAGTCTATAGATACAAGCCTGTCAAACTAAAAGCATTACCAGCCTCAGTCCTTTGTCTTTGGTTCTCACATTGTATAAAAAAAAGTATGTTGATGTAATACTTCATTAGTTGACTAGTTATAAATAATAAAGGGAGACCATATTTTAAGGCATAAGCTCTGGTAGAGTTTTATCTACCTAAGCATTTTTATTGAGATAATCACCAGGTATCTAGACACTATATGTGGAACTGGGGATCCGACGAGGTCTTCAATGGATATAAATCCTCATCCAAAGAGCTTTTAGCCAGAACTTTGCATTTCCCGCCTGTGGAGCTCTTGATTTCTCACACTAATCTGAAGTACTTAATTTCTCACACTTGATACCACACTAACCAAAGTTGTTTTGCATGGACTTGATCTAGAAGTACATTGGGCTAAACCTGAATACACCCCAGTGTGTCACCCATTCAGATCAATGACAGGCAAAGATACACCTGCTGCATTCAGACACAAAGGAGACTTGTTTGGGACATAATTTCTCATCTCTCTCTAACACTATTTTTTATTTATTTAAGTTTAAAAAATAAAAACCTCAATGCAAAAAACTACATTCTCTTTGCATCCCCTAACCCTCCCCAAAAATGTTGGCCTTTCCAGAGTACCCACTACTGGTATAAACAAGTACCGTCTGTAATGGATACATAAGGATATCTTGGGATGCACATATTATGGACACGCAATCATCATTAAACCCTTGATTGGTGTATATGCCAATTAGTCATCTAAACTACATAACCACATTCCAGGATTGTCACTTTTTTGTATGACACTGAAACCTAGAATGCGTTGTGAGTCAGTGTGAAGTGCTGCAAATAGCTACAAGCATGGTTGTTCAGAAAATCACTGGGTTCAGTCATCACTGGGATTTGCAGTCTTGCCATGCAGTTTTTGAGTTCTCAGCCATTTCCAATTTGCAAGTTTTTCCTTCTTCAAAATGGCCACCAACTCCTATTACTGTCAATGGAACTGAAGCCAGCAAGATGTCCACCATTTCCCTACTGTCTATCTGCATGAGGAAGTGATGCTGCCCTTAAGAAATATGCTGCCACATGTTGCTTTTTTCCAGTGAGATTGAAATCTCACTCACCGGCAAAATGGTTGCTACTATATGATTCGGGAAGCAGAGCAGGAACTGTGAGGAGCAACAGAGACACTGGGAAAGGTGAGAGCGAGTGAAAGCAGATGGCATGAGAGGCTCCTTCGATCCTGTGAATTTCAGGGTGGGCTTGCAAAGTGCTGTGCGAGAGTCTCAGGCCTGAGGACACAGATCTGCCCTGCCACTGAGCCCTGCCTTCATACATGACCCTAGAGCAGAGAGCAGGTCCTGGGACAGCAAGCAGCAGGGAAGGACAAAGCAGGGGAAGTGGTGCTGCTGGGTCCCAAGTAGAGAAGTCCCGGAGCAGCAGGAAGCAGAGAAGTGTTGCTGCAGGGTCAAGACAGTCATAGGAAATGAATGGCAGATCCCCTGTCTGAGGGGTGAGGAGAGGGTAAGCGAAGTCTCCATCTGAGCAGCCACGGAGAAGCTCACACACACTCACTCACAGAGGAATAGAGGGCAGTTAAAAAGAGACACTGTGGCAAACACGTATTTTAGCAGTAAGTACAGTATCAGTCCTGGGGTATCCTGAGACTGGTGAAATGTACCTTCGTAATAAAGTTTCATATTCAAAGCAAACAAAGGTGTTAGGCTTTCAAGTTGTCGAGTATTTGTCTGCCACAAAATAAAAATGGCTTCATGCTTTCAACATTAACGAAAGATGTGGTTCAAAACTTTGTGGAAACATGGACAGATGTCCTAAGTAATTTAACAAACAACTGGGATGGAGGTGGGCATGTTTGAGTTAGGTGATAGGAGTCAAAATTGTCACATGTGCATGCACTGCAATTTGACAGGGTGAATGTTTTGCATTCATATTCTTTCTTTCTTGCCTAATATTTTCATCCAGCAGTCACTGTCGTTTCATATGACTTTAGAAATTAAACCAGTGCAATAGTATGGGCTTTCAGCTAGCATGATATAACCAGAGCATGTTGGCAATCTTTTATATTGTAGGATGGGATAAGATCTGTAGTACCCAAGCTAGCCTGAAAGACCTATTTTCCATTTCATAAGTACAGAAGAAAAGAATGAAATGGAGAAAGGCATTTAGATAGTGCAAAATAAAAACAGTTTAGCAGCTCTTAAGACACTCAATATGGCTATGCTACATGTTTGCTATTACATCCCATGCGTACTAATGATAAATTAACAAACCACATAGGTGGAAGTGGGAGTTTGAAAGCCAGTTAGACACTGTGAATTTTCCCCAATGTGTCAAAATAATAGACGTGGCTGTGCTCAGTAACTTTGTGCTGAGCCATTGTGGAAACTGAGTGATTAATAACCTTCAGTGCCTGTCTTTGCTTTCTTATGGTATTGTGATCTGGTTGCTGTATGCTAAGAAGCAGTGTGTGCATAATACACACACTGCATACAAATCTCTTAAATGAGGGCTATGCTGGGTTCCAGCCAGGTACACCTCCAGTCCTCTACGTAATACTGACTGCTTTGTATACACAACATACTTATGTTATGGATTGGGACATAGGTGGTCAGGCCTAGTGGTCTGAGCCAGAGTCAGAATGAGGAAACTAGTCAAGTGAGGGGTTGGAAATGGAGTCAGAAACAGGAATCAAGTCAAGGGTCAGAGTGGAGTCAGTGGCCAGATGTGGGGTGTGCACACAGGGATCTGGAACGAGGCAGGAATAAGGGTCCAGGTTAGAAAGCAAGGTCCAAAGTAGCAATCAACCAAAAATTCACCTAATTGCTCAAACAACTTCTTATGCCTCCTTCTGATTTGAATAGCTAGTCTGAGCCAATCAGAGAGGCCATCTCCTTCAATCAGGAGATCTGTGGGTGGTGCCTCTGGTGACTTAGGGTCCACCAGCCCATACTTCATGCTGAGAGTAGCAAGCTGCTGGGTGGTGACTGAAGTCTGAGGACAATCTGTAGTTCCATGGATCCGGGCTCAAGAGCTGTGATACCTCTGAACTTATAAGGACAGCTTCTGGACGAGCATCTCTCCTGTGCCAAATTTCCTGATTCTTGGCCACAGCTCTGATATGATTTCAAGCAAAGGCAAGGATGCTCTGAGGTGTGGCACTGGTGTAGCTCTGCACTGCCACCCATGAGCACCAGACCTGGCTCCTGCACACTTATGCTACAAGAGAGCCCCTTCCACAGGAGGATTCACTGCCAGACAGATTGTCATCTGAGCAGGAGAGAATCTAGCCCATGTGATTTCCTTCTCCAAAACTAACAGCAGTGGAAGTTTATTATTGATCTTTTTGGTGCTGAGAAGTACCATGACAACATCCTTTCTAAAGATAGAAAAATAGACTTTAAAGACACTAACGTGTTGTAAGAGCACCTAGAAAAACCCATTATCCACATAGCATCCAAATGTTTGCTAGGTGCTTTTTATACATGGTTCATGTCCCCAGAGCTGTTCTCCTGACAGTAGGCATGCAAAGCATCCAGCAAATTTTGGGACATTATATAAATAAGCAATAAAGGCTTCTCTTCAATCCTAACATGGGGGAGAGAGGGAAGAGATCCAAAGCTAGCCTTCAACCCCAGCAGGGTGAAGCACTGAGTTCTCACATGGCAAATATAATTACTAGCAAATCAAAGTTCTACATCAGACATGGGATTTTTTTCTCTGATTCAAAAGGACAGTAGCAAAGCAATCAGCTTTGTGTTAGCAGAGGGAAGGAGAGTCCCTAGGGAACAAGTGATCTAAGAACACATTTGAAAATAAAACGGAGAAACATCTGTGTAGATTGAAGCAGACTTCCCCAGTTGGGGGAAAGGTGAGAGAACATGTCAACACAGGACGTAGCTAACATCTGGGTCCACAGAAAGCTACTGATTGGCACTGATGTTGTCAGTGTTGGGATTTTGCTGTCAGAACTAGGGGGAGGTCTCCTTTCATCTTGGCTATGTCTAAACTACAAAGATAAGTTGACCTATGTTAGGTTGACTTACAGCCACTGCATTAATTACTGCGGTGGCTAATGTCCACACTACCCTGCTTCTGTCGGTGGTTCATGTCCTCACCAGGAGTGCTACAGAAAAGGGGCACTCGTTACACATAGCTCCACACCGGGATCCCAGCTGCCCCCTGGGGATTCTCGCCTCCAGCGGGAAGATCTACATATGGAGTCCGGTTGGCTGCTGTGCTCCTGGTGGGGAGCAGGGAGCCGGGACCCCCAGGGGGCAGCAGGGCTCCCAGTGGGGAGTGGGAAGTCCAGACAGCAGCTCAAGCTGGGAGCCTGGGTGGCAGCCCAGCTTGGAGTGGAGAGCAGGCAGCAGCCCAGCTCCAGAGCAAGGAGCTGGCTTTCTTGTCAATTTCACGGCCCCCTGGGCATAGCAGGGCCCTGTTGGTGTAGCAGGGGAGTTACATCAGTGGGAGGAGCATTCCACTGTCTTGTCAACAAAAGCTGACTTTTCTCAACAAAACTGGGTAGCACGGACAAGGCTCTTGTCTGGTCTCCCATAAGGAGGGGCAGCAGGACTCTTCTTTGAATTAATGAGGTTCCTGGTCTTTTTCAACTACTATTATCCCTTTCACCAAAAGGAGATGGGGTCACTCTGGATCAGGTAACTATGGTTTAGAAGCAACCCCATTTTTCAGATTGAAAGTTTGACTGTCACCAGGTGGAGACTACGAAAACTATGGAATAACTTTACAGAGATAGTTTGTGTTCTATGGGTTTGTCTGTAGCAAGTTATGTGCCTAAAATGTCTTTATATTAAAAGGGGTCCAGGGTTGTACAGACCTTTGAAAGCAAAAGTCTTTACAAGTCAGTATGAGAAATAAAATAAAACTAGCTGGCTGGTGTACATATCTATATCAATGTGTACATAATGGCTTACTGACTGCCATTTTCTTTCTGAATTTTCCCTACAAATGACTAGCAGAATTCTTGCTCACCAGTGACCCAGGATTTTCAATCTATGACCTAGGATTTTCATGCAATTTACTGAAAAATTCAATGTGAAATCAATGAGCTGGCGCTGTGATTCAGGAAACAGGATGAAATAGGGCTGGTCAAAAATTTTCCATCATAACTGTTTTTGTGGAAAATTTCATTTTTTTCAATAAAATTATTTTGGTTTTTTGAGCTTTTGCCAAATACACAAACATTTCAAGGGAAAACGTATGGGTGAAAATTAATCTTTTTTTGGTTTCGTCAAAAATATTCACAGGGGAAAATACACATACTAGCTATAGTTAAGATGCCTCATTAGAAACCACTACCTAGCTATGCAGACTGGTTTGGTTAGGGAGACCCCTCACCCCATGCACATTTCGTTCAGTTCTCTTGTGCATTTGTTACCCAACAGGAATAATAACATCTTCATAGATAGATTATTACCACCAAACTTAAAACTTAACTGAATTTTGATCAAAATGTTACAGACTGTTACATAACAGAAATGCAAATACAGTTTGGCCTATTCAGTTGTTTCCTCTTTCTCATCAGCAGAAGCCGGCAGAGATCTCCCTCCCCTGTTCATCTGGAATTCTTAAGCAGTTCTGGTCCGGTCCTCTCCCGGCTCACTAACAGGTGTCAATTCTATGCTGTAGGGCAGTGGTTTTCAACCTGTAGGCCATGGAGCCCTGAGGTTCCGCAGACTATGTCTAAGGCCTGGTCTACACGGGGGGGGGGTTCGAACTAAGGTACGCAAGTTCAGCTACGCGAGTAGCGTAGCTGAACTCGAAGTACCTTAGTTCGAAGTACTTACCCATCCTCACGGCGCAGGATGGAAGTCCGCGGCTCCCCCGTCGACTCCGCCACCGCCGTTCGCGGTAGTGGAGTTCCAGAGTCGACGGGAGCGCGTTCGGAGTTCGATATATCACATCTAGATGAGATGCGATATATCGAACTCCGAGAAGTCGATCGCTACCCGCCGACCCGGGCGGGTAGTATGGACGTACCCTTAGATTTCCAAAGAAGTCTGCAACTCCATTTGACATTTTTTAAGGGTTCGCAAATGAAAAAAATGTTGAAAACCCTGCTCTAGGGCTTCAGGCCAAAGAAAGCAGTGCTCTTCAACACCACAAGGTGGCCATTTTGGAATGCCATTGCAGACTTAGGGCCTAATATTCCTGTCTTGCCAGTGTAAATCAGGAGTCGCTCCACTAACGTTAATGGAGTTATGCCAGTGGGAGAGGACAATTAGGCTGTCAGCCTTCATTTATGGACATCTCTGTTTTACATAGTGGGAGGGTAACAAAATGATTAAAAAAAACTGGCCCAGAAAGAAGAGGCAGAGTTTATGCCCACCCACACTTTCTACTCATTCAGGATCACAAGATGAGATTACCGGGTATGATGACTACAATATAAGGAAAATATGTTGTCTTTTTAGAGCCTAAGGCTAGGCTTACTTATTCATTGTCTAAAGAATCCTTCAGCATCAAGATAGACATTTTAAATATTTTTGCTGGAGGCTAATTTTTAAATAACTGACTGATTAATTAGTAGCATCAACGAGCTGAACTGTGCATCACCTTATTTACCTACTACAATGAGCAAATCTAATAAGTTCAGGCTTTGATGGTATCCACAGGATTGGGTCGCAGTCAGCGGCGGCTCCAAGCACCAGCACTCCAAGCACGTGCCTGGGGCGGCAAGCCTCAGGGGGCGGCCTGCCAGTCATTGTGAGGGCGGCAGTCAGGATGCCTTCGATGGCTTGTCTGCAGGTGGTCCGCCAGTCCCGCGGATTTGGCAGCAATTCGGTGGCGGATATGCTGAATCCACGGGACCGGCGGACCTCCTGCAGGTGTGCCGCTGAAGGCAGCCTGCCTGCCGTGCTTGGGGTGGCAAAAGCTAGAGCCGCCCCTGTTTGCAGTTGCTGACTTTTGGGGATGAAGGTGAATGCACAGGGCAAATTCTCAAAATGGCCTGATACCCCTGATGTTTTCAGTAGGCAGATAGCAGGTGCACATCTCTCCACAAGGTTTACATCAGGTATCTCCCAACTTCCTCTTCTAGAGCTGATAGGAGGCTGCTTCCCTCCCTTCCACAACCTATGGAGAACATGGGGGCTCTCCCGCCCCCTCCTCCACCTGACTGGCATATAACAGCTATAATATGAACTCCTATAATCTTTCCTCCAAGTTTCATTTTTTTTTCCTGAAATGGCCCCATTTCTCGCTTACATTTCTCTAAGCTTTCATTGTTTCTGTCCCCATATTCTCTGCCTTTCTTTCCATCTCAACTTCATTTTTGTCCTCAGTTGTTTCTCTCACAGGAGACCTGGGTTCAAGCATTTTTCACTGGCTTCCTGTGTGACATTAGGCAAATCACTTAGCATCTCTGTACCTCAGTTTCCCGCCTGTAGAATGGAATACTAGCACTGCCCTGCCTCCCAGGGGTCATATCAGGATAAATACATTAAAGATTGTGAGGTGCTCAGATACTAGGGTAATGCAGGTCATAATTACCACTGAGTCTCTTACTGTTCTGCCCCATATAATTTATTGGACATCTCCATCCTGGCTTTGGAGGTTATTGGGAAGAGTGGGGTGGGAAGAGACAGATCAACCAATGCCTTCAGGTATGAAGCATAACTGCCCCTGCTATGCCTCTGAGCCCTCTCCATTCCACTCTGCCCTCAGATACCACCAGGATACAGGGAAAAGACAGTTATTCTGTTGCCTGTCTCCTTTCCACCTCCACAGTACAGTGCCTCCTAGTTCGTAGATTCCAAGGCCAGAATGATTCATTGTGATTGTCTAGTCTGACCTCCTATATAACACCGGCCATAAAACTTCCCTAAAGTCGTTCCTAGACCATGTCTTTTAGAAGAACATCCTATTTTGATTTAAAAATTGTTGGTAATGGAAAAATCCATCAAGACCCTTGGTAAGTTGTTCTAGAGGTTAATTCCTCTCACTGATAAAAAATTACACATTAGTCCGAATTTGTCTAGATTCAGCTTCCACTATTGGATGGTGTTATACCTTTCTCTGTTAGACTGAAGAGCCCATTGTTAAATATTTGTTCACCCAGTAGATACTTATACACTTATACACTGTAATCATGCCACCTCTTAACCTTCTCTACATTCAGCTGAATAGATTGAGCTCCTTGAATCTATCACTGCAAGGTGTGTTTTCTAAACCTTTAATCATTCTTGTAGCTCTTCTCCGTATCCTTTCCAATTTACTTGCAAGAGGCTGGCATTCTTTTAATAAAGTGTAAGCACCAGTGTCAGACAGCAGTGCTTTGGACAATGCCCAGGGCTGGATTATAAAACAGGACAGTCTGGCAAAAATGGGACTCTTGGCAGTTGTGAGTTGCTGAGCCATTGGCAATATCACACAGAGTCATTTATTCATCAGAGATGTACAATAAAAGTGCATAACTAAATTTGTATTACATCATGGACCAAAGGAGTTCAAGAGACTTGGCAGTTTCTCAAGGAGACAATATTAAAAGGAACTGCAAACTATCACACTGTAAAGGAAAGACAGGAAGCATAGTAAGAGGGCATTATGGCTCCATCAGGAGCTCTTTAATTTAAGGAATCCTACAAAAAGTGGAAACATGGATTAATTGCGAAAGATGAGTACAAAAAAATAGGCACAAGCATGTAGGGACAAAATCAAAAAGGCTAAGGCACAAAATGACTTACACCTACCAAAGTATATAAGAGGAAATAAGAAGAGATTCTTTTAAATACCTGAGGAGCAAGAGAAAGATGAAGGAAAGAGTAGGTCTTCTACTTAGCAGCAAAGTAAAGCTAATAACTGATGGCAGAAAGAAGTCTGAGGTTTTTAATTGTGCTTATTTTGCTTCAGCTTTCACTAAAACATTAATGGTGACCAGATACTCAACATAATGAAAACTAACAACACAGGGAAAGGACCACAAGCCAAAACAGGAACAGAACAGATAAGTTAAATGTATTCAAATCAGCAAGGCCTGATGAAAGTCATCCTAGGGTACTTAAGGAACTAGCTGAAGCAATTTTGGAACAAGATTAGCAATTATCTTGGAGAACTTATGAAAGATTGGTGAGGTCCCAGAAGGTTGGAGAAGGGAAGACATAGTACCTGTCCTTAAAAAGGGAGACAAAGAGGACCCGGAGAAGAACAGAGCAGTCAGCCTAACTCCATACCTGGAAAGATACTGGAACAAATTATTAAACAATCAGTTTGTATGCACCTAGAGGATAATCGGATCATAAGGAATAGACAGCATGGATTTGTCAAAAACATATTATGCCAAACCAGTCTAATTCTCTTTTATGTCAGAGTTCCTGACCTACTGGACAGGGGGGCAGTAAAAATGATATCTTGATTTTAGTAAGGCTTTTGACACAATCCCACATGACATTTTCATAAGCAAACTAGGGAAATGTGGTGTAGATGAAATTACTTTATGGTAGGTGCACAACCTGTTGAAAGACCATACTCAAAGAACGAGGACCTACACACACCACACAACAAAAACACTAACCCAGGAACCTATCCTTGCAACAAACCCCGTTGCCAATTCTGTCCACATATCTATTCAAGGGACACCATCATAGGACCTAATCACATCAGCCACACCATCAGCGGCTCATTCACATCTACCAGTGTGATATATGCCATCATGTGCCAGCAATGCCCCTCTGCCATGTATACCATTAAATTAGGCTTGGATAAAGATTAGGAGTGGATGGGTCATTACACAAAGTAAAAACTATTTCCCCATGCTATTTCACAGCTGCAATGTGATGCAGCTGTGAAAAAGACTAATATGCTGGGGTATATTAAAAGCAGTGTTGTATATAAGATATGGGAGGTAACTATCCCATTCTAATCAGCACTGGTGAGGTACCAGCTGGAATACTGTGTCTAGTTGTAGGCACCCACACTTTAAGAAAGATGTGGATAAATTGGACAGTGTCCTGGAGAAAGCAAAAAAAAATGATAAAAGGTTTAGAAAACTTGACCTATGAGGAAAGGTTAAAAAACTGGGCATATTTAGTCTTGAGAAAAGACAACTGGGGGAGTTGGCGGAACCTGTTAACAGTCTTCAAATATGTTAAAGATTGTTATAAAGAGGATGGTAATCAATTGTTGATCTATCTTCATTGGCTTGGAGAAGAAGTAATGGGGTTAATATGCAGCAAGGGAGATTTAAGTTAGATATTAGGATAAACTTTCTAATGACACAGGTAGTTAAGATCTAGAATAGGCTTCCAAGGGAGGTTGTGGAATCCCCGTCATTACAGGGTTTTGAAAACAGGTTGGAAGAACACCTGTCAAGGATGGTCTAGAGATTTCCTTGGCCCTATGTCAGCGCAGGGAGCTAGACTTGATGACCTCTCGAGGTCTCTTTCAGCCCTATAGTTCTCTGAAAACAAACTGCATATGGACAAGGCAGGGTAATGCATACATACATCATGCATTCAACTGTGAACAGCGAGATAGAAGTACTGTGTCACTGTGATGCGGTGTGTTCTCCAGGCTGGTTCTGAGAGGGCTGAATTAGGCCAGGTGGGTCCAATCAGCCAATTAATCAGCAAATTATATATAAGCTGTGTGGATGAAGCTAATTGTGAGGAAGCTCACCTGTGAAAGAAGAGGAGGGGCCTGTATAAAGCCCAGGAGCTTAGAGTAGAAAGGGTCTGTCAGGAAGTAGGATGCAGTCACTTCTGGAGGGGAGGGGATAGGATATGTGTTTGGAGGTTACAGAGGCAGGTAGCCTTCAGCTACTCCCTGGGAGGAGGGAGTTAGGAGGCTGGCAAACCCTGGGAGGGGAGCCAGCCAGACAGGTAGGAAAGGCTCAGGGAAAGTGGCAACAAGATCCAGGAGAGAATAGACCTTGGTTGTTAATTAGAGGGTCCCTGAGCTGAGCCTGGACTAGAGGGTGGTCCTAGGTTCCCCCTACCAGCCACTGGGAAAGCGTCACTGGCTGGGCAAGAAATGGAAAGGCTGCCTAAGCCTGTTCCTAAGAAGGGACTTTGATATCCCAGAAGTGGAAACAGCATGGTGACCTGGCCAGAAGACCAAGTCATGAAGAGGCAGCAGCAGCTCCTGGATCAAGAGGGGTGCTACAGAGTGATAGAGAGATGAGGTGCAACTGCAGGAAGGTGCTCTGGCCTTGCAGAGCTAGTCCCCAGAGAGGCCAGGAGGAGGCATCATCTAGTGGTGAATAGAGTACACCGTGACAGTCATATTTAGAATTAAACAGAAATAGCTGTTACTATAACTATCCTAGGCAGTCATATAACCCCCCCATTACCATAGTACCCAATCACCTCACTATCTTTAATGTCGTTATCCTTGTAACCCTATAGAAGAGAGAGAGGTCAGTTCCTTTATTGCCATTTTACAGAAATGGAACTAAGAGCCTGCGTGTCTTATCCAAGCTCAGGCAGGAAGTCTGGGGCCAAGCAGGGATTTGATCCCACATGTCTCAACTTGCACCCTAACTATTGGACCATGCTTTCTCTTCCAACTACAGCTGATGTAAGGGTCACATACGAGGCGGAATGTTTGGCAGCAATCTCTCGTTCTAATAACTAGCAAGCAGAGTCTGAAATTATGATACAGCAGGGGTGTGATATATAGGAAATGTCATCTTTGAAAACACAAAACTAATATAAGACTTTAAACACACTGGCTTGATTCACTGTTGCCTTGCCATTGTGTAGTCAATTACATCACTGAAAGTGGGTAGCGTTGGAATGGTAGCATTTCACACCCACTGTGTGTAAGTGTAAGTGACTGTATAAGGGGCAGAGAAAAGGGAACTGGACCTCCCTGTGTGTTACACTATTTTCTATACTCAAATGCTAATGAATTTCACATTATGTAAATTCACAATAAGCAAGCACAGGAAGTATGCTTATACACAGAACACTGTGGAGTCTGCCCTTCATAGCTTGTGGCATTTTAAATAAACTGGTCTGTAAGGGTATGTCTACACTAAAAACAACCACCCGCAGCAGCAAGTCTCAGAGCCAGGGTCAACTGACTCAGTCTCCTGCTAAGGAGCTAAAAATAGCCAAGTACATGTTCCTGCTCAGAGGGTAGGCTTGGATCTGAAATCTGGCAAGAGGGAAGTCAGAGTCTACACAGATATTTTTAGCCCTGTAACATGAGCCCAAGTCAGCTCATACAGGCTCTGAGACTTGCTGCAATGAGTTGTAAGTTTTTTGGTTTGTTTTTAATGTAGATGTATTCTAGGAGGGCTTTTAAGCCAAACTTGGAGCACATTGTGCAATTGATTTTTCCAGAAGAACTCGCTAGTAAAAATCAATGAGGAGTTCTGCTTAATGATCAATAGTACAAAATGGTCTTTGTCTTGGATTAGGAGTGAGATCAGATCATCTGACAAAGACAACAAATGGTGCACATCTCACTACAGATGCATGGGGTCCCAACTTGTTAGTTATATTCCATTTACCTCCACACCAAGATCATAGAATATCAGGGTTGGAAGGGACCTCAGGAGGTCATCTAGTCCAACCCCCTGCTCAAAGCAGGACCAATTCCCAACTAAATCATCCCAGCCAGGGCTTTGTCAAGCCTGACCTTAAAAACCTCTAAGGAAGGAGATTCCACCACCTCCCTAGGTAACCCATTCCAGTGCTTCACCACCCTACTAGTGAAAAAGTTTTTTTCTAATATCCAACCTAAACCTACCCCACTGCAACTTGAGACCATTGCTCCTTGTTCTGTCATCAGGTACCACTGAGAACAGTCTAGATCCATCCTCTTTGGAACCCCCTTTCAGGTAGTTGAAAGCAGCTATCAAATCCCCCCTCATTCTTCTCTTCTGCAGACTAAACAATCCCAGTGATTCAAGTCTAACAACTTGTGGTTAAACTAGAGTATCTTTTAGATAAATACTCACTCTTAAAGATATCAGGTGATGAAGAATCTATCAAACCAATTGGTAAGCTGTTCTAATGGCTAACTTCCATCACTGTTAAAAGAAAATCGTGCCTTAATTCCAGTTTGATTTTTTTTAGTTTCAACTTCCAGCCATTTCCTCATTGGATAAATAAATATCACTTGATCAGCTATTAGCTAGGCACAGTGCATTTGTGTTCCGCTCACCAGCTACATCACACAATGTAGAAATCAGCTAATGATAACCTTACCCCCTTAGGAGAAAGTGTCACCATTTGCAGCACAGAAGACCAATTGAGAAGTTTTAATCAGTATCTCTTTACTAACTTTTTTAGTTAGTGATCATGGTGGCTTCCTTGTGTTTTCAAAGGAATATATGAATCTAATAATGTTTTAAAAGAATATCCTTGTGTGAGGTAGATAATATGCTGAAAAATAATTGCCAGCTCTCTTCCAAATGCTAGTCTTATTTTCCACAGGATGCAGAACAGCTATATTCACTCCAAGAAGAGATGGTAATAGCACAGACTTTCGTAGGATAATATTTCTCACACATTCTCATGTTGCTCCATATTTCCCTGTCCCATTTCTAGGTGTCAGAGCTCATCAGGTATGTGACATACATTATGTGCTTTGTTCACTGAAAAGTGTAGTGTAGCAGTTTCATAGGTGTGAAGCCAATGTACCGCACATGAGGCATAAGAGGTATATTGTTAATACAGATTTACTACTAATCTGCAAGGAACATTGAAGCTAATTTTCTGCAAACACCAAGTTCCTGTCAGCTAGACAGAATGCCCTTCTTTGAATTAGTGCTGCTCTTGAGCAGTGAAAATGAACCCAAAATCCATGGACAAAACCTTGTTCTTTCTGCGTGTCTGTAAATTTGGCAATGAAACTGTGTAGCCACTGTACATGTCCTTTATATAATTGGTCCCAGAAGAGAAACTGCATGATGTAGCTTGAACTTTCCCTGTGGGAATGGGGAAGACCCAATCATAAGAAGATACTCTTTCAAAAATGTTATGTCATTCTCTCAATAGGAATCAGTCTATGAAGGTAGGGGAGAGGTTTGGAAATAAATAAATAATACTGAACTGGCTCTCTGAAAAGTGGTTGCTTATTTTCAGTTAGTTTGGGGCAAGTTGGTTCTTTCATTTCCCCTCCATCCTATGCATTTAGTACTTCTTAAAAAACTTGTCTATAACTTGTCTTCTCTAGTAATAGCAGAATGCCTCTTTCACGTACTGCTAAGCTACTATTACTCTGATAATCTATTTCCAATCATACATTGGTTCAAGGTACTCTGTTTGGTTACACAACTTTTTCCGGCACTCCTAGATAGCTGAATTTAGAGCCCTTTTTGTCTATCTTAGCTTGTTAGGATTCTTACTGCACGGGGGGAACCCTTGAATGGTGTAGACCTACCCATCCTAACCCATGGCACAAAGGGCATATCAAGGGAAGTGGGGAGAGTAGTCCTATGCCTCATGTACCTATCTATGCATTTATATTGGGTACATCACTGCATCTGGGAAGAAGTAGTGAAGAGCAGCATGCTAATTTCACAGATACTACTACATTGATAGGAGCTGTGAACATTACTCGGGACAGAAATATGAAGATATAGAGAACTTAAAAACATGAACATAAAATAGCAATATGAGATTCAACTTGGCAAACTACAAATTAATGCCCATCTGGGGGTAAGTGATCCGAAGGTCATGTATGCCATGGGAAGATACAGGCTTGGAAGTAGTAATACTGAGAGACAATGTGTGATGATAGAGGACAAGACAGCATTATAATAAGGCAGCAAAAAGGCCAATGTGATTGGGGGTGGGGGGGCTGTAGGTGCAAAAGAACCATGTTACTCAGAAAGAGGCACTAACCACCACTAGTGCCATATCAGAATATTGCATTCCATTATGGATACCACATTACCAGACAACAAACTGGAGGGATTTCACAAAAAAGTAACAAAGATCGGGAGTGTGCAGAGAGTGACTTACAAGGAAAACATTTTAAGAAGCTAAACATGTGTAACATGTCTTAGTTCTTTCTAAGGAGATCCATGATAAGCATATACAACGATTTAAAGAAGCTCAGCACGAAGAATGGAGAGAATTAGTTAATCAATCAGTCTAGAAACCTAAGTAAGCTAGCTGTCATTGGAGCAGTAACTGGTTAAAAGAGAGCAAACCACGGGTAGGAAGAAATAGTCTATTCTCAGAATAGAGAGGTAAATAGTGGTGTCCCTCAGGAGTCTGTACTAGGACCAGTACTGTTCAACATATTCATAAATTATCTGGAAAAACGAGTAAACAGTGAGGTGGCATAATTTGCAGATGATACAAAACTACTCAAGGCCTGGTCTACACTGGGGGGGGGTGGAATCGATCTAAGATACACAACTTCAGCTACAAGAATAGCGTAGCTGAAGTCAACGTATCTTAGATCGAATTAAAATTACCTACTTCGCATCCTCGCAGTGCTGGATCGACAGCCGCGGCTCTCCCATCGACTTTGCTTCCACCTCTCGCACTGCTGGAGTTCAGCAGTTGATGGGAGAGCGATCGGGGATCAATTTATCGCATCTACACTATACGTGATAAATCAATAGCGCAGTGGTTTGAGCATTGGCCTGCTAAACCTAGGGTTGTGAGTTCAAGCCTTAAGGGGGCCATTTGGGGATTGATCCTGCTTTGAGCAGGGCGTTAGAGTAGATGATCTCCTGAGGTCCCTTCCAATTCTATGAAAATCCCCGATAGATCAATCGCTACCCACTGATCCGGATAGTTAAGTTCAAAGCAGACTGCAAAGAGTTATAAAGGGATCTCACAACACCGTGTGACTGGGCAACAAAATGGCAGATGAAATTCAATGTTGATGAATGCAAAGTAATGCACAGAGGAAAACAATCCCAACTGTACATATAAAATGATGGGGTCTAAATTAGCTTTTACCACTCAAAGAGTTCTTGGAGACATTGTGGATAGTTATCTGAAAACATTTGCTTAATGTGCAGCAGCAGTTAAAAAAGTTAACAATGTAGGGAATCATTAGGAAAGGGATAGGTAATAAGACAGAAAATATCATATTGCCTCTATATAAATCCATGGTATGCCTGCATCTTGAATACTGCATGCAGATGTGGTCGCCACATCTCAAAAAGATATATTGGAATTGGAAAAGGTACAGAAAAGAGCAACAAAAATGATTAGGGGTATGGAACAGCTTCCATATGAGGAGAGATTAATAAGACTGGGACTTTTCAGCTTGGAAAAGCGATGACTAAGAGGGGTGGTAATGATAGAGGTCTATAAAATCATGACTAGTGTGAGGAAAGTAAATATGTCCTCCTCATAACACAAGAACTAGGAGTCACCACATGAAATTTAATAGTCAGCAGGTATAAAACAAAAAAAAGGAAGTATTTCTTCACATAACCACAGTCAACTGTGGAACTCCTTGTCAGAGGATGTTGTGAAGGCCAAAACTAAAACAAGGATCAAAAAAGAACTAGCTAAGATCATGAAGGATAGATCCGTCAATGGCTATTAGCCAGGATGGGCAGGGATACAAGTTTCCCTAGCCAGAAGCTGGGAATGGGTGACAGGGGATGAATGACTTGATGATTACCTGTTCTGTTCATTCCCTCTGAAGCACCTGGCATTGGCCACTGTCGGAAGACAAGATATGGGCTAGGCAGACCATTGGCCTGACCCAGTATAGCCATTCTTACATTCTTAAAGTGGTACAGAACACAGAGACCTGCCTAGTCAGCAGTGCTTCTTAGTGGCAGCACATAACACTACTTCTCTATGCTCTGCCCTGGCTGTCTATTGGCTTTTAGTCTGAATTTAAGGTATTCATTTTAACCTATAAATAGGGTGACCAGACAACAAATGTGAAAAATCAGGATGGGGGTAAGGGGTAATAGGAGCCTATATAAGAAAAAGGCCCAAAAATCAGGACTGTCCTATAAAATCGGAACATCTGATCACCCTACCTATAAAGCCCTAAATGACTGAGACATTTGTACTTGAGAGATTGTGTAACAACACAGGGCGTCTCCCCAGCTCCCAAAGACATACAGCCACACTCACAGGCTCTCTTAGGCAGTTTTATTGTAACAGTTTCTCAACTGCTCCTGGGCTACAATCCTCAGGGGATTTTTCCCCTTTACCCTTTGGCTTTCACTGCCTTGCCTTTTAGGGGAGACTGGCAGTTCTGTTTCCTAGCTCTGCCTCCCCAAGTCTCCCTCTCACTAGGTCTCTTAAAGCTTATTTGGGTCAGCTGCTACAGCACATATGCACCAGTCCTGTTGCCTCTTAAAGAGGCAGAGTCACCCTGTGCCTCTTTCCTCATGCTATACAGATACATCTGGGGTCAGAAGTGCTTGAGCTAGAGCCATCTGCCTTTAAAAGAGAAGGGGCCAGTGTCAGAGAGGTCTCCATGAGGAAACTTCACCTCGGGAGCAAGTTCTGCCTACACCAAAACTCTACTTTATTGGTTTTTATTGATGCTACAGAAGATGGGATTTAATGGGCTTTGTATAAGGTTTTGATCTGTGGCCAGGAGGGAAGTTTTTGTGTTCTGCTGACTGTTTAATTTTATTTCTTATTCTTGTGACTTCTGGCAGTAGTGCCTAGAGCCTTTGGTAAGCATCCAGTAAGCAGAGCTGTAACCAATCCAGTTTGGGGCTCTGTCTCTGCCTCAGTTCCCCTTTCCTGGGTTTCCAACTAACTGAACATAGGTGCTTATGCATCAAATAACATCCCTTTTTGGAGGCTGCTTTATTAAAATATCAACTGAAATCAAGACCCATCTTTCTCCAACTCTACAGATCTTCAGCCCGTCACTGGGCTCGATGGTTCCTTTCCAAAAATCTAGGCTCAGATGTTCCTAAATCCTCTCCTTTTTAAGGGTAAAGGACTCCACCTACTCTATTCATCTGGCTGGTGTTTAGAGCCCTTTGCAGGTCTGCTCACTCCAGCTCTCTCCCATCAGGGGCACCAGCGCAGCAAGCGTGTGCCTGGGGCAGCAAGCCTCAGGGGGAAGCAGGCAGGCGGCTTTTGGCGGCGTGCCTGCGGGAGATCTGCCAATCCGGCGGCAATTCGGCGGTGGGGACACTGATGGCGTGGCATCAGCGGACCACCCGCAGGCGTGTCGCCGAATCCGCATGACCAGCGGACCACCCACAGGCGCGCCACTGAAAGCCACCTGCCTGCCGTGCTTGGGGTGGCAAAAAATAGAGAGCTGCCCCTGTTCCTATGCCTGAACACAGGCTGCCCTTATCTCCCAGCAAATCTGGACCTTGTCACATTATCACCCTTGTCATGCAACCTCTGGATTCATTCTCTTCCTCTGGAGAGGTGGGCTAAACCTGGTACAGGTGAGGCAGGCCTCAACTCCTTAACGGGGCAGCTCATCAGGTGATACGCACCATTATACTTTGTACAAATCTAAATAAACAGATGGTGCATATTGGAATAAGTAGAAATGGATGACATCAAGGAAGGGGAAATTTGTCATATATGAATATCTACAACCAATGTATTAAGTATCAGAGGGGTAGCCATGTTAGTCTGGTTCTGTAAAAGCAGCAAAGAATCCTGTGGCACCTTATAGACTAACAGACGTTTTGCAGCATGAGCTTTCGTGGGTGAATACCCACTTCTTCAGATGCCAGATGCCATCTGAAGAAGTGGGTATTCACCCACGAAAGCTCATGCTGCAAAACGTCTGTTAGTCTATAAGGTGCCACAGGAACCAATGTATTGTGAGAAATTGTGGAAAGGAATTCATAAGAGCTCAATTTCCTCCTATTGTTCAGTACACAGAGTAGGCCATTGGGAAATTAAATTGAAAAACATAGAATCACAGCTAAATGAATTTGAAACTCATAGTAACCAATGGTTACAGGTTGCACAAACATAACTGAAAGCACCCTCTAATCTTTTCTCTCAAATCCCTAGGAGTCCAACACTAATGTTTTCTAACACATTTAGGAACCCAATTTTGCAGTCCTTACTGGCTTCTTAACTTGTGGAAAACTTTTCCCATTGGAAAATGTGATTTAGTTAAAACTGAAATTTGTCCCAGGATAGCTTGATTTCAACTAAATGTTTCAATTTTCTGTCAAGAAATTGAAACAATTTTAACTGAATTAACAATTTTAAACTGGACAATCTTTTTCATTTCAAAATGTTGGTTGCAAACAAGTTTTTATTTCAAGTTGACATCTAAAATTAAAAATGTCATTGTGAGTTGAAATGTTGATTTGAAACAAATTTTATTTCAAATTAACGTTTCAAAATGATTTTTTATTCCATTTTAATATGACAAAACATTTTGTTTCCATTAAAAATATCAACATTTTCCACTTCAGTGGTTGCATATCAACATTTTTCTCAGTGTGTTTGATCTGTAAAAACTTTCAATATTTTGACTTTTTTCATTCTAAATCAGGAGGAAAACAAATGTAGACATGTCATAATGTTCCATTGGATGGAAACTCCATTTTCCAAACAGCTCTACTGACTTCATTGTGCTTTTTGTTTGACTAAGGATGAACAATTTGTGCAGTAGGATTTGATAGTTTCACATTTGTTTAATCCTCCTCCTCGCATGAGTAGACTCATTTATTTTTAAACTCAGAAGATATTTTCAAGTCTATTCTCTACTTTCAAAATGAATGAAGCTTATGAAGGAAGCACAGATAGTAGCTCACCTCACACGCAAGCTGTATTTGTACCATGCACTCTTATGGACATTGGTCATGCTGGTCCCAAACGATCAGATGTCTATTATGCGGATTCATTTTTTTACCTTCTCATCCACCCCCACCCTATACCGCCTCACAAAGATCAACACTTCTTGTATTGCCTAAAAATCTTTGAAACTTCACATGTAGGGAACAGGTGCTTCTTTAATTAGTTATCAATCCCTTCTACCCAATTACAATGGATTGCGAGTCTGGTAATGATTCATTCAGGTTGAGTGTTCCTAGGTTGTTAAATTAAATTAATCTGGGAGAAAGCCTCTCTTTAAAAAAAAGAACTGCTCATAGCACAGTTAGGAAACGTTATGCTAGAGCCAATGTTGCCAATTTACAGTGTATAAATTAATATGGTGGCAGCAGCTATGAACCCTATTTAAAATTGCGTATCAGTGACTTCCTGCATTCAAGCTGAAATGAAAGTATTTTACTGGAAGCTTCACTCTTACCTCAGACAGAGATTGATGAAAAGATGTTCCTACAGAGAGTGGCCTCCCTTCACCTATTCCTTCTCTTTAGATCACTTAAGAAATTATTTTTCCCCGAATGTTCTACTTTCAATCTCTCTATTTCTTCTGCAGTTTCTCTCTCTTGTGCTCCCTGCAGTAGTGCTGAATGCTAATGAAGTAATATCTGGCTTAGCCATACAAAGACATTTTGGAGGTCATTTCTCAGGGACATTAGAGACAACTTTTTTTTTTCTTTTGAGTCCTAAACTGCCGTTGGACAACTTGAACAAGTACCTGAGCTGAGCTAAGCTAAAAGAGGAGGAAGGAAACTGAGCTCAACTGTCAACTGGTGTTCTTTGACTTCACTGGATCTATGCAGATTTATACCAGCTGAAGAGCTGATATGGTCCTATGTTTTAGACTACAGCAACCGGTCTAGTGTACTGTTGGGCCCTAGTACTAGCGATTTTTGGAGCCACTGGTCCTCTAATGGAAAACAGAGGCAAATAGGAACATTTTAATGTAATCTACTGGAATTTCAATTAGGGTGCTGTGTGCTGGCAAAATGCTGCCAGAGTTGCTAATTTCCTAAATTTTGAGATCAAGTGCAAATCCAATTTCCTATATTTGCTGGAGTTTTCTTTTTCTCCATTCAAAAATCATAAAAGCACTATAGAGACAAGGTGGGTAAGGTAAAAATTATTTTTATTGACCCAATTCTGTTTGTGACAGAGCCAAGCTTTCAAATTTATACAGACCTGAAGAAGAGCTCTGCGTAAGCTTGAAAATTTGTCTTTGCCACAAACAGAAGTTCGGTCAATAAAAGAGATTTCCTCACCTACCTTGTCTGTCTAATATCCTGGGTCCAACACAGCTACAACAACACTGCATAGAAACACTACAGACGTTTTCATTTTGCACGTCATGATGGTTAGTAATATTGCTTTTTTATTTTATTTAGAGCGGATTCTGATGCAGTTACTCACAAAGAGTAGCTCTTTGCTTTGTAAGTAGCCCCAGGAAAATCAATGAGACCATTGTACACTGTAAGGTACTACTTAATCTGCCTCCCCCTGCACCCATTGAAGTCAATGCCAAAGCTTTCATTCACTTGAGTAGAGTGGGATTACCCCCAATGGAAGTAAGGCTGGAAGAATCGGACTCATTTTGTATTGTTTTTGCCCTTCATTGTCTGCTCTAGGAAGGCAATGGGCACTAAGCATGGTGGGGGACAGACACAGACTAGAACTGTGCTTGTCGCTGTTGCCACTAGTTCCCTTTAGAATGATAGTTCCCAAATTTTTCATGCTGTAACCCCCCCCACACACACTTTGGGCTCACCTCTCTTACCATGACGCCCAGGGATCTGACTGGTGATGGGTGGAAAATTAAAATAAATAACGAATGGGTCCTGCCTCCAGAGGGTGGAGGAATGAGGTACAGAGCGAATCTTCTCTGCGTTCACCCCAAAACCATGCAGCTCCTGTGCTGTGGCCTGGCTGGGCTCAGTTCCCACTCTGGGCATTGCAGCCTGGCCCCTGGCATATGGGGTCACATTATAGTGCTGCTCAGGCTTGGCTGGGCCAAGTCACAGCAGCCAGACCTGCGAGCCGAGCCAAACCAGCCCAGCAGGACAGGAGCCACTTCAACCAGGACTTATTCTGGCTTCCTTGCATTTTCTTTCCATGTCTCACAATTTCCCTAGTGCCCTTTTAGGACCACTGAGTGGAGTCATGACTCACCGTTATGAAAATGCTGTATTAGAAGACTGGCAGCATTTCTTCGGGTGTTTTCTATACTGCACCAGGGTGTGACGAAAGAATGGCTTGCTGGCTGGAGGAGGTAGCCTCTAACAGGCAGGCAAAGAGCTTGCCACATTGACCACAAAAATCCCTTTTTTGCTGCAGTTATTTTTTGTTCCTATTTGTTCCCACTTTGTTAGCTATTTGTCCTATGTCAGGTGAATATGAAAAAGGCTAAATGCCAGATTTTTCACCCTTGGTGATAGGAATAAGTCTTATAACTATGCCTAGTGCTATAGGTCCTTCTTTTTCCCTGTTCCCAAGATTTTTTTTTCCAGTCTCAGTATTAAGACCTCTATTTCCAGGACTATTTATTCAGCATGAAAAACAAGCTGAAATAATTCTGGGGACTCCTGCCTGGGTATGGATATATTTTATACATACTCTAAAAGCAGTAAACAGATTAAATTCTAGTTATTTGCCTAGGCAAGCGTTACGCTATTGTTGTCCCTAACCCAAAATAACCATAGACTGACAAATTTCCTTGTACTTATGATATCACTATAACACAGCAGCCCCGTAGCTATTAGTGTAGAAATATAACATATTTCCAAAGGTCATCTTTCCACTGGGCAACCTCTGGATACAGAAGCCCTGATGATGTGTCTGACAGAGCTGTATTGCTAGAGAGAGTGGGAGTTGAAGACCGTTGAGGCACATGGTCTCCAAGGCAACAACCCTGGTCTCCTTCTGATCCACAGGATTACAGGGCTGGCCCTATAGCCTATCCCATGGATGGGGAGAGAGCAACACTTTTCTGGAAGATATTCTTTAGCACAACACAAGGTAAACACGTAATTGGACGCAATGCAGCTGTAGCCAGGTGAAATTTAATAGCCTGTGATGTACAGGAGGTCAGTCTAAACTAATGTTCCCTTCTGGCTTTAAAATCTATAACCACCCTACCCTGACAGAATAACAGACAACAGAAATGAACCCACAGGCCCCTCCTATAATTTCCCCATGAGACAGATGACCAAGTCATATTTCTATTTGTGCTTTACTTCTGCAAACACTAAGTTGTCACCATTTAAAATGGAAGCATTCACCAGTTGCTACCACACAATGGCATCAAATTTACTGCAGTGTTTCCTGCCATTAGAATACAGAATAACTGCAATATCTCATATGCCACAGTGTGGTGAATTTTGACTTTAAAATAGTGATCACTGGTATCTATATCCATGTATATATTTATCAAAACCCTTAAGAACATAAGAACTGCCATACTGGGTCAGACCAAAGGTCCATCTAGCCCAGTATCCTGAGTTCTGACAGCGGCCAATGCCAGGTGCCCCAGGGGGAATGAACAGGAAATCATCAAGTGATCCATCCCCTGCCACCCACTCCCAGCTCTATCTCAGACTATTGAGAGTCACCATCACCTCTTAGGAGCCCAGGGCCAGATTCCAGGTCCTTATTCTCAGTCACGACAGTTTGAGAGCCCTCACAAGGAGGCGTGGCATTTCGTTTCTCTCTTTAGCACCTCTTTCACCTTTCTAAAAATGTTTTACAATGACCTTGGCCCATAACTTTTTGGCAGCAGTTTGTTCATCCCCCAAACCCGGCAGACATGCACACTGGTCCTATGTTTATTTCTCCCTCACTGCTGTGCACCACAGTTCTTATCTCTAACCCCATTCCCTCTCAACCCTTCCTGCACAGACATCCTTGTATTCAAACCCCTTTGGACGGAAAGATACCTTATTACTCTAAGCCAGGAGGAAAGTGATCAAGACCTGTAAGTTAATCACATATTGATCTGCAATTGATGTGCACATAAATTACGTTGAACAGTAAAGATAGCCAATGAATCAAACACTTCTTTTTCTGAACCACTGTACTTTTTTTTTTCCAACTTCAAATACTAGTTGTCAGGAAGCAGGGCCTGCCGCAGAACCAGTCTTCAGGCAACATAATGAGTGCAGCCTGATTGGTGGGAAGAGGTGGCTGATTGCCTCCCTTGGGAGTGCAAAGTGTGTACTCTGGCAAGGGGGATGATTATACAAAAAACTTAGAGGCCTTAAAGCATCACTAATTGTATTGTAACACCTAGTAAGAGTATCAGAAAAAATGTGGCCTTATTTTAAAAAAAAGGAATATTGCATTTCTTTACAAATTCAGGGAAAGGTGAAGGGCTTTAATTCTTGAATTATCTATGATGCCCAGTGATGATCATAAACTCAGCAAGTGAGTCTACTTCACCACAAACCACATGAAGAAGTTTGCTGGCGGTTCAAAGCATTCACCCCTGGCTGCAATAACTCCTGGGCCACCTTGAGCCCAGCCCTATTCCTGGCTTGCCCCACCCCAGGTAACACAGTTCTGACCCTAGGTTCTGATTCCTGACCTCTGACTCTGACCCTTGTCTCTGGCATCTGGCCTCTGTCTCCAACCACTAGATATGCTTGCCCTCATCCCAATGTCTGACCCTCATAAAATGAAAATCTTTTGCAGATAGAAAGATTCTGAATCCACTTTTTCTGAAGTTTCTACAGGAATAAATTAGGGCCATATTATCTTACAATGTGAAGATACAATTTCCCTGTAGACACAATCAAGAGGTGCAAACTGGCAGCTTCTACCTGAATTGGTTAGAAGTGTTTTGGCATTATCTCAAGTAATATCAGGTTTACAGAGGAGATAAAAGTGCTTTTAGCTCCCCTCTCCCCCATATCTCCCCTAGCTTAAGAATTAATACAAGGCTTTTTAAATAGTCTCTTTTCAGTATGATCTACAATGTAAAATACATTTTATAATTTAAAAAGGAATGGAAGTTTATGTGAACATGACACACAGTAACACCCAGGGGCGGCTCTAGGCACCAGCAAAACAAGCTGGTGCCTAGGGCGGCAAAACATAGGGGGCGGCAAAAGGCTGGGGCCCCAGCTCATCCTGCCGCTGCGAGCCGAGGAGCGGCCCGTCCCCTGCAGCCGGGGCAGGGACGCGCTACCGGCTCCGCTTGGGGGAAAGGGATGGCCCCTTACCGGTAGCGCGGCCCCGCCTGGCTGCAGAAGACGGGCTGCTCCTCCTCCGCTTGTTCGCGCCCGGGTCCTAAACAGCGCTGCAGCCGCGTGGCTGGGGGGGGCCGGGGCTGAGCTCTGCCCCGCTCAGAGCCGCGTGGTGAGGGGGCGGGGCTGCGAGCTCCGGGCCAAGCGGAGGCAGCTGAGCTCAGCCCGGAGCTCGCAGCCCCGCCCCCTCACCACGCGGCTCTGAGCGGGGCAGAGCTCAGCCCCCTCCGGAGCCATGCGGCTGCTTCTCGAGGCGCGCAGTGAGCCGGGGAGAAGCAGCCGGGGCCAGGGGGTTGGCTAAGGGGCAGGGAGTCCCAGGGACACTCAGGGGGCAGAGGTTCTGTGGGGGGGGGGCGGTCAGGGGCCAGGGAAGGGGGGGTTGGAGTGGGGGGGTCTCAGGGAGGTGTTTGTCAGGCAACCCCCGACCCCATTACCCCCCAGGCCCAGCCCTGACCCCCAGCTCCAAGCCCAGCCCCTCGGACCTGGGCACCCCCCCAACCCATCCTCCCCACCCAGCCCTGACCCCCAGCTCCAAGCCCAGCCCCTCGGACCTGGGCACCCCCTTGACCCCATTTCCCCCCACAGCCCTGACCCCCAGCTCCAAGCCCAGCCCCTCTGAGCCAGACACCCCCCTGACCCTAGTCCCTCCACAGCCCCGACCCCCAGCTCCGAGCCCAGCCCCTCTGAGCTGGACACCCCCCTGACCCCATCCCCCACAGCCCCGACCCCCAGCTCCGAGCCCAGCCCCTCTGAGCTGGACACCCCCCTGACCCCATTCCCCCCACAGCCCTGACCCCCAGCTCCGAGCCCAGCCCCTCTGAGCTTGACACCACCCCGGACCCATCCCCACAGCCCCGACCCCCAGCTCTGAGACCAGCCCCTCTGAGCCTGACACCCCCCTGACCCCATTCCCCCCACAGCCCTGACCCCCAGCTCCGAGCCCAGCCCCTCTGATCCGGACACCCCCCTGTACCCATTCCTCCCACAGCCCTGACCCCCAGCTCTGAGCCCAGCCCCTCTGAGCTGGACACCCCTAACCCCATTCCCCCCACAGCCCTGACCCCCAGCTCCGAGCCCAGCCCCTCTGATCCAGACACCCCCCTGTCCCCATTCCCCCCACAGCCCTGACCCCCAGCTCCGAGCCCAGCCCCTCTGATCCGGACACCCCCCTGACCCCATTCCCCCCACAGCCCTGACCCCCAGCTCCGAGCCCAGCCCCTCTGATCCGGACACCCCCCTGTACCCATTCCCCCCACAGCCCTGACCTCCAGCTCTGAGCCCAGCCCCTCTGAGCTGGGCACCCCCGACACCATCCCCCACAGCCCTGACCCCCAGCTCTGAGCCCAGCTGCTCTGAGGTGGGCACCCCCGACCCCATCCCCCACAGCCCTGACCCCCAGCTCTGAGCCCAGCTGCTCTGAGGTGGGCACCCCCGACCCCATCCCCCACAGCCCTGACCCCCAGCTCTGAGCCCAGCTGCTCTGAGGTGGGCACCCCACGACACCATCTCCCTCACCCCAGACCCCTAGCTCCGAGCCCAGCCCCCGTTGAGCCGGGCACCCCCAGACCCCATCCCCGACAGCCCTGACCCTCATCTCCAAGCCCAGCCCCTTTGAGCTGGGCACCCTCCGACCCCATCCCCCCCACCCCAGACCCCCAGCTCTGAGGCGAGCCCCTCTGAGCCAGACAACCTCCGACCCCATCTCCCCACAGTCCTGAGCCCAGCCCCTGTGAGCCGGGCACCCCCCAGAGCCCAGCTCCCGACCCAGCCCTGGGCAACAGCAGCACCACCTCCAGGCAGTGACAGCTCATTGGCACCAACCATCACCATCACCCAGCAACAGCCCATTATGTAATTGCAAATGTATACAGACCAGTAAAGCATTTAATGTTTTTAAATAATGTATTTGGTGTATTTTCAAATTATTACAAATTAATTTTCACTAGTTATTTTTTACATTTCCAAATACATGTTACTATAGTATTGCAACTTTTTTTATGGAAGGGGCCCCCAAAATTGCTTTGCCCCAGGCCCCCTGAATCCTCTGGGCGGCCCTTCCCAGTGTGTGTGAGGAGCCGGGGAGGGAGGGAAACGGGGTCTCCTGGAGCCAAGCCCGGGCTGCGATGGCGGCGAGGGGCTCCTGGAGTGTGTGAGGAGGTGAGCGGCCGGCTGGGTTCGTTGGTGCTGAGCAGGTAGCCCACAGCCGGAGATCCTCGCCTTCCCTCCTGCCGGGGCTGGGCCAGGGCACCGTGAGGCTGAAGAGCAGCAGGTCCAGGGGGCTCTCCAGGTCCTCGGCCGCCAGCATGTTGGGGGTGAGGGCGGTGAGCGTGAACTGATCCACCTTGGCCACCAGCAGTGCTGCGAAGCCCAGGGAGGGGGCCGTGTTCTTTGCGCCATCCTGTAGCCGCGCCGCCACCTGGAAGTACTCCCGCTCCGCGCCGCCCAGCAGCTCCACCCGCATGGGGACAGAGTCGCAGCTGGGCCAGGGCTCGGCTGCAGTGTGCTGGTAGCGGATCCCACATTTGGGGGGGAGCCCAGTGCTGGGGCAACAGGGGGTGTGAGTGGGGGGCACTGGTGGGCGGGGGGGGCTCATGTCTGGGGGTGGGAGGGGGGCAGCCAAAAAATGTTTTGCTTGGGGCGGCAAAAAACCTAGAGCCGGCCCTGGTAACAGCGTATGTGTTAAATGTGGGTGTAAGCATGCACGCATCTGCGTTGTCATCTTCACAAATTTTGATGTCAAAACAAACAATTGTCCAAATCAGGTATTTGCTGCTATGTCCAATGATTTCTCAACATAAGAAAATCCTAAGTAATTTTATTGAATAGCCACTTTAAGAAATGGTTCATTAGGACTTAAAACATAAGGGTCTTGTAAAATCTGCAGTCTCTCTCACTCTTACCTTTATGTCAGGAGTTTGATGCTTGCAGAAATGTAGTCAGGTAGAAGAACACAACTGCACTGCAGTTTCAAAATACCAAGGCATTTCCTTCTACCCTATGATTTCCTTTGGAGGAGAGGAAGCAGGAATTCAAAGTATGGTCATACTAATGAGATAATACCTCCACTAACGACTTTCAGCTATGGGAATACAACTGTATTGAGCTGAAAGAGGAAATTACTCCTGGACAATGAAGGAACACCAAGAATCTTGCATCTTTTTCTTTTGTACTTTGTTTCCTATACCTTAAGAATCATCAATAGAAATGTGTCACTAAACACCATCACACAGAGCTAGGCAGGTACACCAGACCCAAGTGGAATGTGTCCATTTACCCATATAATCTCTCCAGTCAAATCCCATCCTGAAAACCTACTTCGACTGTGATGCCTACAAGAAATTAACTGCCAGACTGTTGCAAGTTTGTGGGGTACTTGCAATAGTCTTTAATATTATAACAAAAACCTCCGGCTTATTAAAACTTTGCTAATCAGTACCTGGCCACTTTACTTGTCCTCTGTACCCCTTTCCAGGTTTGTTTGTTTGTTTGTTTTCCTGTCTGTCTATTTTGCTTTTGCAGACAGAGTGAGCTCTTCAGGTCAGGGAGCATGCCTTCCTTTGGACCAGATTCCAATACTCCTACACATGCTAAATAATACCTTATGCCAAGGACAGTCCCAATGAAGTTTCTAGGACTATTTGTGGAGGAAGGTGCTATCTACTCAGTGGGACTGAGGATATCAGAATCTGTCCCTTCATATTTGCATGGTGCCTAGCTCATTGTTGGCATTACTGAACCAGTCATAGGTATTTAAATTCCTATTATTTATCTGGACTTCCAGTTTCTATATAACTGGCGATAGTCATTCCTTCTGACTTCATTAACTAATATTATAACTAATTTAGGGCACTTTGACTCTGTTGTATGCCTCATTGAATTCCTCCACAGATAGGGGGCCATTTAGGGATCTGGGGTAAAAATCTGGGGATTGGTCCTGCTTTGAGCAGGGGGCTGGACTAGATGACCTCCTGAGGTCCCTTCCAACCCTGATGTTCTATGGTATGTTCTATGAGAAGTCCTCTCATAGCCTTCTTCTGCTTCCCCCAGACTACCCACATCTTGAGAGTCTGCACAGTAAGAGAGCAGATGCCACCAGCCTGCTACTTCCTCTCCCACACAGGTGGGCAAGGAGTGGACAGACAGCAGGAGTTAGTAATCTGTGGCAGCAAGAGGGCCACCATAGATTGTTTTCCCTGGAGCAAGAGTTGAGCAGAAACCAGATTGTATTATTGGGGTGTAGACATAGCCTCAAATACACAGCAGCTGTGGCTAATTCGGGCTCTCAAGGGTCGGGCAGTGGGGCTATAAAATTGCAGTGCAGATGCGCAAACTCTTGCAGAGTCCAGGATCCAGCCCAAACCTGAACATGTACACTGCAATTTTATATCCCATAATCTGAGCCCTGGGTAGCTGACCCAGGCTCTGATACTCGGTGCTGTGGGTTTTTTATTGCAGTGTAGACATACCCTCAGAGTCACAGCCGGACTCTTTGCTCTTATTTGGACTGAATTGTAACTTTACAATCCAGCCCTTCAGAAACTATTTGCTAATATGTTTGTTTTAATAGATTGTATTACTTAATAGCAACAAGTAATTCCAAGACAGGTAACAGTACTGCTTAGGATGGTTATGTAGTAAACTTGATAGTGTAAATACCGTCAATTCCTCCCTGAGTATGTCTTCCCCGGAATCTAATTATTAATCAAATCTCATACTGGAGGCAGTGCTTAATTTGTGCTGGGGCTTGCCAGCACTGAGCCCCAGCACCTCAAGGGTTGGCAGTTCATAGCCCTAGCACCTCTGGGCTTCCCGCATCTGTTATGAAAGTAAAAAAAAAAATGCTTGAGCCCTGGAACCTCTTTCATTACAAATTAAGCACTGACCATAGGCACACTTACAAGAAAAAAATGTCTTAAGTGAATAACATTACATCACTATCCCCGTAGTAAGTATAGAAAATGATGGAGGAGATACCGAGGTAACTTTGTCTAAAAGTGACGAGTTTTAAAATTACTGTGTATAATGTGGGGATTCATTTATTTAAGTGATGGAAGTGCATTCATGTTCATGATTTAGAACAAGTGCAATAGTAACAATGGTGGCTGTACAAGTGAGTGATGTTGTCTGTCAACGGGATTTGACAGCTGAGGAGACTAGAAATGAGACATTTTGTGCCCTGTTAGTGTGATATGAATTGTACTTGCTATATAAATCTGGGGGTGGGAGCAATACTACGTTTCCTGTGTGTTTGTGTATGACAGTTAGCCTGGAAACAAGGTCAACAGTGGTTACATTTGCAAGGTTAGTAAACATTTCTCTCAGGGTATGTTGAAGGAAAAATGCCCGACACCTGATGGTCAGACATACCCAGTAGACTTTGTATTACATGACAATGAATACTCTTGTAAATAGGAAAAGAAATCAAAGTCTGACATAATTCCAAAGTTGCAGTCCTATGAAACAATAAATTCAGTGAACTATGAATCATGGGCTTATTCAACAAGTAAATCATGCTTACTGAACGTGAAACTGCAATTGCTTCGAAGTCACATGTACCCCACAAATAGATGACCTATTAGGGAAACCCCACGAGAACCCAGCTCAGTACAAACATAACAACAAGGAAATTGACACCTCCATACAGCCAATAAATAGAAACCGGGCAGGATGTATAAGACATCAGGGGTGGAGCAGAAAGAATCTACTTGGGAGCTAGAATTGGCCAACTCTGACATGTCTATTAAGAAGGCCTCAAAGTGACGGCTGGGCATCACACCAGCACCCATTAGTTGTGGTCTGCCCACTTGGCCCTGCCCCAAAATCTAAAGCCCTCTGTATGATTTATAACACTGCTTACCCTTGTGGGAATTCCAGAAGACACTACTACAAGCATTCACCTGTTCTCAATTGCTCTCTGTTGGTCACTGTTGCCTTGCACTGGTTTTTGTTATTTTCACTTGGAGAAAGAGTAATCCTATGAAAGACTAGATGAATACATCTGTTTCTCTGTTCCACAATCCAGTTGGCCAAATAGAAACCAGTAGGAGACAGCTGAAAGTTTTCACTTGGAACCTAAGTAAAAAGGCACATTTCTGGTCTTTACTGGCAGGGGCGGCTCTAGGAATTTGGCCGCCCCAAGCACGGCGGCATGCCGCAGGGGGCACGCTGCCCATCGCCGGTCCCGTGGCTCCAGGGGACCTCTTGCAGACGTGCCTGCGGAGGGTGCGCTGGTCCCACGGCTCCGGTGGAGCAGACGTGCCTGCGGGAGGTCCACCGGAGCCACGGGACCAGCGCACCCTCCGCAGTCATGCCTGTGGAAGGTCCGCTGGTCCCGCGGTTCCGGTGGACCTCCCGCAGGCATGACTCCGGAAGGTCCGCCGGAGCCGCCTGCCACCCTCCCGGCAAAATGCCGCCCCAAGCACGCGCTGGGGTCTGGAGCCGGCCCTGTTTACTGGAAAGATAAATGGTAGTTTGTGGAGAGCCTATCACTGTTGCTTTGGTATATGCATTTATACAGAAAATGGGAAGTACTTTGTTGTTGACAATCAAGAGTATTTATCTGGGGCTGGGATGGTGGTAACCTATGAATCCACCAATCAGTCAGCACTAACATGAGTGTAAAACATCCTATCAAGGAACAAAGGAGGTAAAAAAACCATTATCTGCTTGGCAAAGAAACAGAAAATGTGTTCTTCTGTGCACAACTACTGGAAGAATTAACTTCAGTATGGGTCCCACAAGTGTGAACTGGATAAGCTGTGGCAGGAGATGTCTAGCTTCCTAAATCATATATTCAAACATCAGAGTACATTTGTATACTGCACTGTTGGCATTTCCTCTGAATGTTTATTCAAAGCTGTAATACTTGCCTGCTGAATCTGTCCTGAAATGAATGTCACATTATCCTGTCTCAGCAAATTGGATTGTGGTTATGTAATTTAACCCATGCTAATACAGTGTGGTTCTTTGTCCCCTTCTAGTGACTGTACCACATGTGTCTTTACTTGTCTCTGAAATAATAGACTTGGTCTATTACTTTCAGAAGTAGAGGCACCTAGCCTGAATCTAAGCCTATGACTACACTGCAAAAAAACCTATCCCAGGCAGTGAGTCTCAGGGTACGTCTACACTAAGGGATTATTCCGAATTTACATAAACCGGTTTAGCAAAACAGATTGTATAAAATCGAGTGCGCGCGGCCACACTAAACACATTAAATCGGTGGTGTGCGTCCATGGTCCGAGGCTAGCGTCGATTTCTGGAGCGTTGCACTGTGGGTAGCTATCCCGTAGCTATCCCATAGTTCCCACAGCCTCCCCCGCCCCTTGGAATTTCTGGGTTGAGATCCCAGTGCCTGATGGGGCAAAAATCATTGTCACGGGTGGTTCTGGGTACAGCCTCACCCCTCCCTCCCTGAAAGCAGCAGACAAGCGTTTCGCGCCTTTTTTGCTTGGTGAACTGTGCAGACGCCATAGCACAGCAAGCATGGACCCTGCTCAGCTCAATACCGCAATCGTGGATGTTTTAAACACCTCGCGCACTCTCGTGCAGTATACGGTGAACCAGGACCTTCACACCGAGGCGAGGGAGGAGGCGGATATGGCAGCGCGGCGATGACAGTGATGAGGACGTAGACACAGAATTCTCTCAAACCGCGGGCCCCTGCGCTTTGGAGATCCTGATGGTAATGGGGCAGATTCTATCCATTGAACGCCGATTTTGGGCCCTGTGAAACAAACACTGACTGGTGGGACCGCATTGTGTTGCAGGTGTGGGACGATTCCCAGTGGCTGCGAAACTTTCGCATGCGTAAGGGCACTTTCATGGAACTTTGTGACTTGCTTGCCCCTGCCCTGAAACGCCATATTACCAAGATGAGAGCAGCCCTCACAGTAGAGAAGCGAGTGGTGATAGCCCTGTGGAAGCTTGCAATGCCAGACAGCTTCTGGTCAGTCGGAAATCAATTTGGAGTTGGAAAATCTACTGTGGGGGCTGCTGTGATGCAAGTAGCCAAAGCAATCACTAAGCTGCTGCTACGAAAGGTTGTGACTCTGGGAAACGTGCAGGCCATAGTGGATGGCTTTGTTGCACTGGGATTCCCTAACTGTGGTGGGGCGATAGATGGAACCCATATCCCTATCTTGGCACCGCAGCACCAGGGCACCCAGTACGTAAACCGGAAGGGGTACTTTTCAATGGTGCTGCAAGCACTGGTGGATCACAAGGGACGTTTCACAAACATCCACGTGGGATGGCCAGGGAGGGTTCATGATGCTCGCGTATTCAGAAGCACTACTCTGTTTAAACGGCTGCAGCAAGGGAATTACTTCCCAGACCAGAAAATAACAGTTGGGGATGTTGAAATGCCTGTTGTTATCCTGGGGGACCCAGCCTACCCCTTGATGCCATGGCTCATGAAGCCATACACAGGCAGCCTGGACAGTGGTCAGGATCTGTTCAATTACAGGCTGAGCAAGTGCAGAATGGTGGTGGAATGTGCATTTGGCCGTTTAAAGGCGCGCTGGCGCACATTACTGTCTCGCTCAGACCTCAGCCAAACCAATGTCCCCTATGTTATTGCTGCTTGCTGTATTCTCCACAATCTCTGTGAGAGTAAGGGGGAGACCTTTATGGCGGGTTGGGAGGCTGAGGCAAATCACCTGGCCGCTGATTACGTGCAGCCAGACACCAGGGAAATTAGAAGAGCACACCAGGAAGCGGTGCGCATCAGAGAAGCTTTGAAAACGAGCTTCATCAATGGCCAGGGTACAGTGTGACTGCTGTGTTTGTTGATGAACACCCCCCCTTGATTGACTCATTCCCTGTAAGCAACTCACCCTCCCCCTTCGAGTACAGCTTACTTATGCAAATAAAGTCACTCTCGTTTAAAAATCATATATTCTTTATTAATTCATTATAAAAAGAGGGAGAGAAGTAAGGGTGTGGTTTGGGAGGAGGATAGGAGGGATGGAGAAGGCCATTAAAAAAATTTCACAGTAATGACAGCCTTCTGGTTGGGCTGTCCACGGGGGTGGAGTGGGCAGGTGCACGGAGCCTCCCCCCACGCGTTCTTACACGTCTGGGTGAGGAGGATGTGGAACATGGTGAGGGTTGAGGGTGGTTATACAGGGGCTGCAGCGACACTCTGTGATCCTGCTGCCGTTCCTGAAGCTCCACCAGATGCCGGAGCATGTCAGTTTGATCACGCAGCAGCCCCAGAGTTGCATCCCTCCACCGCTGATTTTCCTGCCGGTCTTCCTGCCGCCACCTCTCATTTCGGGTGTCCCTCCTGTCCTCACGTTCACTGGCCTCTTTCCTGTAATTTGATACCACGTCCTTCCACTCATTCAGATGAGCTCTTTCATTGCGTGTAACTTCCATAATATCCGAGAACATTTCATCTCGCATCTTCTTTTTCCTCCGCCTTGTCTGTGCTAGCCTTTGGGATGGAGGAGGGACGCTTGAAAAATTTGCAGCGGTCACAGTGGTGCACTGTGGGATACCGCCCGGAGGCCAATACCGTCGATTTGCGGCCACACTAACCCTATTCCGATATGTTAATCCCGATATTAGCGCTACTCCTCTCGTCAGGGAGGAGTACAGAAACCGATTTAAAGAGCCATTAAAATCGATATAAGGTGCCTCCTAGTGTGGACGGGTGTGGCGTTAAATCGGTTTTACGCTCCTAAAACCGATTTAAACGCCTAGTGTAGACCAGGCCTCAGAACCTGGGTCTACAGACTCAGGCTGATGCTGTGGTGCGAAAAATAGCCATGAAGATCCCAAGCAGGAATGGCTGAAAGCTAGGGGGTTGGGTTTCAGAGCCCAAGCAGGGACATCTATCCTATTTTTAGCACCATAGTGCGAACCTGAGTCTGTAGACTCACACTCTGAGACATGCTGCCATGGTGGGTTTTGGGGTATTTTGTTTTGGTTTGGGTTTTTGTTGTTTTTTTTGCAGTGCAGACATACCCTCAGAGCTCCTAGGCAGGATTCAGTCCCTTCAGACACCCCAACAATAATGAACCGTATACATATGACACCATGGCTGTCAGTTAGGCCAGCCTAGGAACCTCAGCCCAAAAACATAGTTACTATTGCTTTACCTGAAAAAGTTCTTTTAACTGTCAATAAGTAGCAGGCTTTCATGACCTCTGGGGCTAGCCACTCCATAGACTACACCAATGTATTGCATTTAGCAACCAAAATGATGGGATCCCAAGCTTCCCATATGACCCCACTCTGTGTAGGATCCTTAGTTCCCTTATCTATGCTGGAAGCCAGTCTGGCTCCTTCTGTACACCCTGGATTCCTTTCTTCCAGTCGCCATGGAGGTTTGAGGAAGGCAGCCAGTACAAAAGATGGCATCTAGAATGAGCATCCAATTCTTCCTCACTACTAGAGAGTGTCTAAACTAAACCCTGTTGTTCAGTGAGATGATATCCATAAATTGGATCAGTTGGATGCCTACCATGGTAACAAGTCCCAGCTCCAACTCAACTCCCTAAATCCCTCCTAGACATGCAGCGTACACATTAGCTAGCAAACTGACTAAGAGGGTTTTGGTCTTTTGTGTGTTTTTTAATTTATTTATTTTTTGGCACTTGTGCATATCATGCTTAGGGGAGTTCCCAGCAACCGAGAGACCAGAGCTTACAGCTGCTGCTTTTGTCTGCTTTTGTTTTCATTTTTATTTATTTCTGGGACTATTTGAGACTCATCTATTCCCTTTAACAGCTGAGCTACTTTACATGATATAAAGAGTATAAATAATAAGAGCTGCTGGGAAAATAAAAAACTTTCATCAAAAAAATCCAAATGCAGCCAGTTCAAGTACCTTATATGTTGGCAGCATTTAGTATCTACATTATAGATGAAGTGTTCGGAGTGATAAAAGACATAGTCAAAATTCATTGGTTCCTCCCTTTATTGCTGTACCATAATAGAAGAATGAACAGATCCCTCAAAATAATTTAACAGCAAGGAAAAAATCCAAAATATGTCACAGAGAGCTAAATTCTGAGGTCTTGTGTCCTCAATCCAGCAAATTCCCATTAACTACAATCAGGGAGAAGGAGTTTCCTGAGCATGGAAAAACTCAGTAAGGATCTCCAGGATTTGGTCTCTTTTATGAAGGCAGCCTGTTGAATACACTGAAGCAAAAGGTAAGTGAAGGCTGCAGTGACATTACATATTTCACCACCAATAGGAAGATGTAGTTTAGACAAGCCTCCAGCATTTTTACCATTCAGTCAAACCTAGATTTCAGCCCCATTTATGCTGCTGCTTGCACTGTTGATACCACCGAGGGAGTGTGACCACTCGTGAATTGTGGCTGTAAAGTCCACTGGCATAGATAAGGCCAGATAAGACTCAAGGAGCTCGGTCTATTTAGCTTAACAAGGAGAAGGTTAAGCTATGGTACTCATAGCCTGTAAGTACCAACATGAAGAACTAATATTTGATGATGAGCTCTTCAGTCTAGCAGAGAGAGGTATAATATGATCCAATGGTTGGAAGTTGAATTTGGACACATTCAGACTAGAAAGAAGGTATAATTTTTTAACCATGAGAATAATTAACCATTGGCACAATTTACCAAGGGTTGTGGTGGAGTCTCCCTCACTGACAATTTTTAAATCCAGATTGGATGTTTTTCTCAAAGATCTGCTCTAGGAATTATTTGGGGAAGGTCTCTGGCCTGTGCTATATAGGAGGTCAGACTAGATGATCACAATGGTCTCTTCTGGTCTTGGAATCTATGAAACTATGAATAGAGGGATTATGGTAAATTAGAGGAAAGAGCTGCAGAACATGGGACCAGATCCATGAATAGATTCCTATCTCATTCTGTCTATCTACATTTTACTTTCCTTTTCTGTTTCTTTCAATCACTGCATTATTTTCTGCCTTTTAAAGGGCTTGGTTTGGCATTATTATCAGAATGTACTGGGGTTCTTCTTCTGGGAGACCCAGTTCACCTTGGATTTCAGCCAAAGCACACTGAAGTCAGTGGATGTTTCCATTGACTTCAATGGTCTTTGGATCAGGCCCTTTGAGAGCTGCCCTGTGGACAGCCAAAAGTAAACAGGTTAATAGCCTGTAGCTTTGCCTCAGGGTCATCAACTCTCCTAGCCAGTCATTAATAGCTAGGAAATACTCTATATAAGAGTTATTTAATGCTCAATTAACTTTAAAATGTAGATTGTTGTGCTCTCATACCTTGTCACTGGCATGTTTCCCCTTTTTGTAAAGAAACCTGAGGTTGCCTTTTAAAATTGAGCTGTTTTCTTGAACACCAGACTTTTATTGAGCAGTAAAAGGAAGTGCTGCACTTGCTTTCAGATATACATTCCAGAGCTTCTGGAATACTATGTCCACTCCATCAAGAAGCAGAGTTCAAAGCAAAGGAGAGAGGTGGGGAATTACAGCTGGAGGAATTACATACATGAAGAGAGAGGCACACAATATTTTTAAACATGTATTAATCATGACTCAAAACAGGGGCTTGAGAATGAGGGTTTGCACCTGGAAGGAGGTAGCAGAGAGAGTGAAGTACTTGTTTTCTAAGTATATGCTTTGTTGAAGCTCAGAAAGATGACTCCAAGTGGGAATGTGCAGCTAGGATGTGGAGGGGAGAAGGAAAATGGATATTTTTCTAGATCTGCCACTTTGACGTATGTGAACTCCTGCTTCCAACACAATGGGAGAGTCTGAGAAGTAGAGTGGACATGAGAATAGGGCCCTGTTCTAAAATAGCAGCCATCATTAAGCTTTCCTTCTGTTTGCTAATTAGCAAAGATTTAAAACAACAACAGAAAACTAATGGACTTGACAATGCTTTGACATATCACATTTTTAACAGCAATTTAATATTTAATAATGACTTAATTATGCATGTACTTAGATCACAGATGAGCCTGAGAGTCTTCTTTGGTGTTGGATTTGCTACACCTTATCATTCAGCTTTCATTTGCAACCCCCAAACTGGGGATGGCTCAGATCTGAGTTCATTCAACTTGAGCATCTGGAGTTTGGCATAGTGGGAAGCGAGACAAAAGATTCTAGGTTAATCGACTCTCATCTCTAATTTATATAGTACTCTAGGAAGCTTACTAGGATTGTGCAAGGTATATTAAAGGGTTCAATTTAGCCCTGCTCCTTGGGACTACATGGAGCATATACTAATGCAGGGTTTGGCCGTATGTGTACCTGTTGCACTTCCGAGCAATGAATAATGATCCCTGCCCTGAGGAGTTATACAGTACATTGGAGTCCAGATGAAACACAGGACAAGAATGGAGAAAGGCGGGAGTATGGAGACATCGTGGGTGAGGAGGAGCCTGACACTGGATTGTTTAATGGCCAAGGTGAGTGTTAAGAAATAATATTGAGCAGAAAGAGGGGATCACTTAAAGAAGAAGTAGGAGGGGCTTTCAGTCCTAGGAGGTGGTGTGAGAGAAATGAGGCTTAATTATTTGTGTCTGGTACTTTTTCTATGGACTTTATTTTTTTTAGAAGAATTTTCTTGGGCATCACTATGGGTGAGTGGCTGAGGCACTAGACTGGGAGTGAGGAGACTTGCATTCTATTCCTGGCTCTGCTACTGACTGGCTGGGTGACTGTAGGCATGTCATTTCACCTCTCTGTGCCTCTATTTCCCATTGCTTGCCTGTCTTGTTAATTGAGGACTGTAAACTTGCCATAGAAGGGATGGTTTTCTTCAGTGTGTTTGTACAGCACCTAGAACAAAGGGGTCCCAGTCTTTGCTGGGGCCTCTGGGTGCTACTGCAGTACAAACAATTTGTCTGGCTCTCCGGATGGGTGTTTTACCCTAAAGGTGTTATGTCGCACCATTCAAAAATGTGATTACACAGAAGTCCCCTTACATAATTTTTTCTTATCTCTGAATTAAACTGGTTATAAGTAGCTGATCTCATTTTAAAACACTAAGGAGATATTATTTGTGCAGCACTTCATAACCATGTATTATCAATAAAGTAAATGGCGTAACTAAATGGGTTTGTTTGGGATGTCTTTAAAAAGAAACAACCGTGCTGGCTGGCCAGCTGAGGTATAAAATGAAACAACATCCATCAGCAGCACAAGAAGAAGTGGAACCGACCCACTGCTGTATTCCCCTGAAAGCATGAGTCACAGACCTATTGAGAACAAAATATGGATGTCAGATGGTTAGCCCCTCAGGCTGTCTGGCAACCTGCTTGCTAGTGAGAAAAGGGTAATAGCTATTTCATATAGGACTAAGAAGGATGATGGAAAGGCCTATATTGGCGTAGGGAGCTCAATACCTGAAGAAACCAGTCAAGGCAGACAACATCTGTGCCTTAGGAAACAACTAAATCCGGCTAGTGTAGCTGGAATAAATACAAGATGGCATTCGCTTATTGGAGTCAGGAATTACTGATTTCTCCATCCATTTTATGGGGTTTATTTTAAAATCTTCTAGTGCTGTTTTTTATCTCTATATAATATTTATTTTTAAGCTGGTAATTTCAATGGGGACTACAGGAGTTTGAAAATCCCATCTTTATTTCTTAAGGCCAGCTTGTTTCTGGGCTTTGTGCAGGGCACAGGAAAGGGAGCACCTAAGGAGTACACCTCTGCCAAGTATAACCACAGTGCCCACATTCAAGAGCATAGAGACAGTGCCCCTGGGAGCATAAGTCACTGAAGAGGGGGCAAGAATAGGTGAGAGGAGACAATGCCATTGCACCACTCCCCTTATTGGCCTATGGGACTGGCCAGCTGGTGAGAAGGGTACATGCTGCACCTTCGCAAGAGATGGTGCAGTCTGTGTACTCACCTGTGAATCGGGGAGCTCCAGGAGGTGTTATACTATTGCTATTATCTATAGCCCTTGCACATTTGGTGCTAAGTTGAGGGAGCTTCTTGTGCCCTGCCCTCCTCTTCTGCACCTCCGCTAAAAGGCTACACACAATCTGATCCTAATGATGGGCCAGTGATGTCAGATCAAATAAACGCCCTACCTGGCAGAGCCAATTGTCATTTCTCACTCGCTGAGTTTGACCCAAGCTTTGGGAGTGTTCAGCTACAGTTGAAATTCCCACTTCCAGTGAGCACCTGACAGGGCCGCACAGGAGGGGGGGCAAGTGGGGCAATTTGCCCCAGGCCCTGGGCCCCGCAGGGGCCCCCACGAGAATTTTCCAGACCCATCTTCCCCCTTCCCCCGGCGCGTCAGTGCGCCGCATCCAGGAGCGGCCCTGGACAGAGCTAAAGCGGCCTGGCTCGGGCAGGGCCTGAGCTCCTCCCCGCTCGGAGCCGCATAGTAAGGGGGCGGGGCTGCGAGCTCCGGTCCCGCCAGAGCCATGCCGCTGCAGCGCTGTCCAGGGGCCAGGGCAGCTCCTGGACGCGGCGCGCTGAGGCTCCGAGAGAGAGGAGAGGCGGGGGTAACCCGGGAGTGGCCCTGGACAGAGCTAAAGTGGTGTGGCTCAGGCAGGGCCTGAGCTCCTCCCCGCTCAGAGCCGCGTGGTCAGGGAGCGGGGCCTGAGCTCCTCCTCGCTTGGAGCTGCGTGGTAAGGGGGTGGGGCTGCGAACTCCGGACCAACCAACAGGAGCGTAGGCCTTGCTGGAGCCACGTTGCAGCGCTGTCCAGGGCCGCTCCTGGACGTGGTGTGCTGAGGCTGGGGTGGAGGAGGGGGTAAACAGCATGGCAGGGGGCCAGGGAGTTGGATAAGGGGCAGGGAGTCCCGGGGATAGTCAGGAAACAGGGAGGGGGCAGAGGTTCTGGGGTGGTGGTCAGGGGATGGGGAATGGGGAGTTGGATCATGGGCATTCTGGGGCTCTGTCAGGACTCAGCGGGGTGGGGTGGATAGGGGTCGGGGCAGTCAGGGGACAGGGAACAAGGGGGGTTGGTGGGGCGTGGGGTCCCAGGGTGGTGGTTGGGGAGCGGGTCTCAGGGGGGTGGTGAGGGGACAAGGAGCAGGATGGGTCAGGGATTCTGAGGGGGGCAGTCAGGGGGCAGGAAGTGGCTGGGGGTTGGTTAGGGGGCAGGGCCAGGCTGTTTGGGGAGGCACAGCCTTCCCTACCCTAAAGCTCATTCCACAGTTTGATGCTTGCAGACAGCTATTTAACACAAAGAGCCAAGCTGTTATTTTTTCCATGGGGGAGAGATCACATGAGAAGAGCAATATCCTACACCACCTACCTCCTTCCCAACCCTATCAAGCGAGACCGCCCCCCCTGCATTCCCTGAGGGGTTAATTCAGTGGTTCTCAAACTTTTGTACAGGTGACTCCTTTCACATAGCAAACCTCTGAGAGTGACCCCCCCTTATAAATTAAAAACATTTTAAAAATATATTTAACACTATTATAAATGCTGGAGGCAAAGCAGGGTTTGAGGTGGAGGCTTGCAGCTCGTGACTCCCAGTAATAACCTCATGACCCCCTGAGGGGTGCCGACCCCCAGTTTGAGAGCCCCTGGGTTAATTTAATTTTAGCACCTTGTGTCCATTCACATGCTTGTGCTATTTTGAGCATTTCAGTTTTCACAACATAGGCTCATCCCAGATTCTGGAACAAGCTGAAATGCTCAGTTCATGGAGTATGTACATAAGCTATACTAAAGACAAACTCACAGTAACCGTCTCCAGTTTGTGAGGGACCCATTGGAGCCAATCTCTAGGAAACAGATACATTCATGGAGGTTAAGTCCATTAATGGCTATTAGGCAGGATGGGTAAGGAATGGTGTCCCTAGCCTCTGTTTGTCAGAGGGTGGAGATGGATGGCAGGAGAGAGATCACTTTATCATTACCTGTTAGGTTCACTCCCTCAGGGGCACTTGGCATTGGCCACTGTCGGTAGACAGGATGCTGGGCTGGATGGACCTTTGGTCTGACCCAGTATGGCCATTCTTATGTTCTAACCTAAATGAACCTAAAGTTATGGAGACAGATATGAGTCAAGGAAGCCAGCAGAGTATCAGAAACCTGGAAAAATCTCTGCCTGGATGGGCTCCGGCTTTTGGTCACAAGCTGAGGTGGTTCAAAAGTTTTGGATTTTTTTAAGCAGAATTTTTTTATTGTTTTTTTAAACAAACACAGCAAGCAGCAAATATTTGGCCACACACTTCTGAAATCCCAAACCATGTTCAGGTTTTGGCAGACTAATTTCAGCTTTTCAATTAAAAAAACACAACACATTTTGAAGGAAAGCAGACATTGGCTGTGATTTTTTTTCTGCTTTTTAAAAACCCCTAGTTTTTGATCCAAAAAATGTTTTGACGGAAAATATTTGTCCAACCCTTTTAATGAGCTTTAGTGCCTTTTAGCACTAGCTGATGCTGAGAACTAGTGATACCTTGTAAAGGTGACTTGAAAAGAAGTTCTCTCAAAACTGGGTTTGTGCCGAGATGTGGAAGGTTTTTAAATGTTTATTTTTCCCAGGGCTGCCCGGGGACGGGTTCGGGGGGCAAGTGGGGCAATTTGCCTCGGACCCCGCAGGGGCCCCCACGAGAATATAGTATTCTATAGTATTGCAACTTTTTTTTATGGAAGGGGCCCCTGAAATTGCTTTGCCCCAGGCCCCCTGAATCCTCTGGGCACCCCTGGCACCTGAACCCAAAGTTCTGATATAACAGTAGAGACTAGCCACTAGAATGGCTAGAAGTTTCTCACTTCATGAGAATCTTGTGCCTTCCATCCTAATGTACCCATCACAACGGCGTCTCTATTCTGTTTTTGGTGTGGGAGCCAGCCCAGCTTTGCTGACTCACAAGGATCAGTTAGAAATAGGGCCCAAATAACAAAGAATGAATCCAAATCCAATGTTTTTTTCGGGGGGGGAGGTCTTCCTATCCATGACTTTGCTTCCACTTATGCTAGAGATTGGGTCCAGCAGCAAAATTCAGATCTCCAGAAAGGATGGTCTAACAATTAAAGCCGTGGTCTGGGATTTGGAGAGCAGACTTGCTACATGATCCTGGGTAAGTCACAATCTTCCCATGCCTCAGTTTCCCACCTTTAAAATGGACATTTCTCCCACTCTTTGTGTGTCCTATCTATTTAATTTGTAAGTTATTTGCAGCAGGTACTCTTGCTTACCATGTGTGTGTATATCATTAGCACAACAGGCCCCTAGATACTACCATAATACAAATAACAGCATATAAACTTCCAAGAGAGTATGGCTGGAGTTCTGTTTGAGGCTCAAATTTTGCCTTAAGTGCCACAAAATCTTCCAGTGGTTTGGGCTTTTATCAATACTAACCAAACTCTGAATCCTTGGACGTTCAGTTCTCACCAAAAGAAATAACGCTTTTTCATTACTGCAGTGAATTGATTAAAATAATCAACCACATTTACCTTAGTATATTACATTCAATGGACTCTCTAAGTCAAAGTCTCATGGAAATAGGGGAGCATCAACAGTGTTTTAAATGTCAGGAAACATTTAAATGCTAATGACTGTCTGATTCACTTATAAATGAAAAGGATAATTTTAGAAAATAAAAATGACCTTCCTCCTCCATGCTCTGTTGATTATGTGTCTGTAATGCATCACCACCCACTTCTTTAATCAGGCTCTTTGCTCTCTGCAACTACACGGAGGTGTCTTGCATTTGGCAATATGTGTTTTAAATAGGCAAAAGCCATGATGGCTGCTCTGAATTACTGAAGGGCAAGCTTGTTATCCGTTCAGGGGACAAACAGACCTGTAGCAGTGTTTGTTATATTACTTCCGGGAAGAAAAAAAAAGATGGCTAAATTATCATCCAAGTGATATCATATTATTTTTTTACAAAAGCTGCCAGAACTTACTGCAGGGGTCGGCAACCTTTCAGAAGTGGTGTGCCGAGTCTTCATTTAGTCACTCTAATTTAAGGTTTCGCATGCCAGAAATACATGTTAACATTTTTAGAAGGTCTCTTTCTATAAGTCTATAATATATAACTAAACTATTGTTGTATGGAAAGTAAATAAGGTTTTTAAAATGTTTAAGAAGCTTAATTTAAAATTAAATTAAAATGCAGAGCCCCCCAGACTGGTGGCCAGGACCCGGGCAGTGCGAGTGCCACTGAAAATCAGCTCAGGTGCCGCCTTTGGCACACCTGCCATAGAATGCCTAACCCTGACCTACTGCAATGAGCTTAGACAAAGTCAATGAAGAAAAGGAAAAAAAGCGTGAAAGTGATGGTGACAAAACAAAAGTGGAGCATTTCAAGTATTAATTCATAGTGTGTGGGTTGTTTTAGGAACACTTCAGCAGCATCCATGTATTGGGGGGTGGGGATGGGACTCTCCTCTCTGGTAGCTGGCTCCAAACTACCCTTTCTTCCTTTGGGATGAAGAACCCTCCTGTTGCCTTTGAGGAAGGAGAAATTCCCCCAGAAATCATTCCAACACATTTATCAGCAAACAAACAACTCCTGTCCCTCAGTCACTGATCAGGGGGCCTCCTTCCCTTTGGGCTCCGTCAGATTCTCCTGTGCCAGGGGGTGTAGCTCATAGGGTATGTTTACACTGCAATTAAATACCCAGGGCTGGTCCATGTCAGCTAAGTTTGGCTTGGGCTGCAGGGCTGTTTACTTTCAGTGCAGACATTCCACCTCGAGCTGGACCCTGGGTTCTAGGACTCTGTGAGGAGGGCAGTCCATGAGCCCAGGCTCCAACCTGAACCCAAACATCTACACTGCAATTAAACAGCCCCACAGCCTGATTCCTGTGAGTCCAAGTCAGCTGACAAGGGCCAGCTGCAGGTGTTTTAACTGCAGTGTAGACATATCCATAGGGGCCCCTCAAATGGGCCTGTCTCTCAGCCCTAGGCTCAGACTCTTGGGCTGGTGTGTTCCTGCAGTAGCGCATGCAGCCTGCACCATCCCTTCTCAAAGGGCATTCCCCTCTGTCATGACCCCATGTTACCTACAACCCAGTTCTCACTCGGAACATTTAAGCCAGGCCACTCCTCCCTCTGCTCCCTTCTAAAAAGGACCCTGTCACCATGAGAGAGAGGCATGGTATGTGTTCTTCAAATTCTTCTGCAGAAACCCACAGCGCCTCTCCAGACTGAACTAATGAACTTGTAATTTATTATTTACAGTTAAAACCTCTGAATGGATTCTGGTACTGATCAGCTGGAAGGGCCTACTGTCCTTTTCAAGCCCTGTAAAGTCTTATTTCCCACCCCAGTGCAGGCTTCCTTTTCATAAGGCATGGAGACTGAAGTTCTCCCTGTCTGTTCTCAGTGCTACTCTGGCAGCCCAGGCCTCTACCCTCTCTGGTCCGTGGAGTCCAGCACGACCTTTCTGGCATCTTCAGCAAGCCTGGATCAAACCACCCCAACTGTCAAGTCTCCACACTCCCTCCTTCCATTACACTTTTCAACAAATATTTTTTGGGAGGGGCTCCTAGCAACCCTATGGGCCCTCATGTAGTCCTTAGGTTTCGAACCACTATCTCACTTCCACCCACATATTTTATCTTCCATATATCTCATACCTAAATAATATAAACACAACACATACCCAAATGTTCTCCAGGCTCTCCTGCAAGTGGAGAAGAAATGGCAGATGGGAATAGGGGTGGGATTTTCTGCCAGCGCCCTATCCAACCAGGGCTCTGGGGGCAGAGGCCTGACCCCTTCACACAGTTGATATGTGGAGTGGAGACTCCATACATTACCTCCTCCTCTTAGGGACACACTTTTAGCTCAGACATAAAGAGTTAGCTAAATGACTCCTGTTAATCACACTGGAAGTTGCTTGGCAATATTCCTGTGGGCCATATGCTGATTACTTGAAAAACAGCCAAACAAAAGCCCTACTTAAAATTAGAGATAAACTTCAAATCTGGATCCAAACTTTTCCCAAGCCTGTGAGGATACCGCTCCTGAGTTTTGGATCAGCCCATTGCAGACTTAAGACCCGATTCTCTTCTCTAATATGGCCATAGCTGGCTAGTTAAGTGCCTGCCTGGTTGGGTGATCTCTCCACTGGCATAAAGTGAGCTTCTTTGCCAACCACCCCACACCATGCTGGCATTAGGGATGGGTCGGGAAAAAGCACAGCTCTGCCAGTTCTCAAGTATAATCCCTGGGCTGCTCTAACTTTCACTGAGAGCAAGACTAGCATAGACCAGCCCACCGGCTGTTCCTGATGTCCCCCACCCCACCCCAATCTTGACACAAGAGAGAATCCAGCCTTTACTGTCCATCTAGGGAGTACAAGTGCATTGTAGATCTGGGTTTGTGGTTTGGGTGTTCCTCCACTTAACAAGCTTGTTTAGACTCTCTGTCCCTTCTCGTGTCATTCTTCTCTGTCTTACATAAAAGTCACAATTTCCAGTTTAAAATAGCTTTCCTTCCTGCAAGAATTAAAGATGATGAAATATGCATGCAGCAATATTAGCAGCTATTATCCTGCAAACACTTACACACATGAATAACTCCATGGATGTGCATAGTTCTGTTCAGCTCAAGAGTTTACCAGATCAGAGCCCTATTGTGTATTATAATGAAGGTCCTACTTAACTTGCAATATTGCAGAAATTGTGAATTCTGCACTATTAGGCTTCCACCACAATTTTGACAGTGGGAGCCCCGCCATGCGCAGGGCTGATAGCGGGAGCCCTCGTGGTCAGCCCTGAGTGGCCGCTGTCAGCCCCAGGGGGCCAACACTGGGAGCCCCCGCCCTCAGCCCAAGGCAGTGGACAGTGGGAGCTCCCATGGAAAACTGTGGAAGAAAAGTAATAAGGGGCTTTATTACTGTAAATGATAAGATCCATTATTACTTTTCTGTAATTTTCCATAGCTTGTCCACAACTCAGCTGAATTTTTTGACAATCCATACTGCAATTCAAGTAGGGTCTTCATTATAATGCTATTGCTAATGCAACTCGGGTGTGCAAACCACAAGGGGGCACAATGAAGAACTGAGGCCGGGCATCTACTCAGAAGCAAAATGTCATAAGTGGCTGTTTCTATTTGGTAGCCAAGGAGAGGCTTTAAATCTTTTACTCCCCTGTAATTTTCCAAGCAGCGATCACATCTTTATACATATTGGGGCCTCTTGCTTGCATGGAGTTATACTCACAGCTGCTTTTTGCAACTAAAAGTGGGGTTTCTTTGAGGCAAGGTCTGTCTTTTTGTTCTGGGTTCGTGCACAGTGGGGTCCTGGGCCTGGGCCTTTTAAGTGCTACAATAATAATACTAATAATAAATAAGAAGCAAACCAATTCACATCATTTTAAATTAAAAAGGTCAGACAAAGTGTAATGGTAGCTGTAGCCTTATTGAAATTCTACTTCTCCACATTTATTTTTGAGGGCCCCACAATGTGCAAAGTATGGGACTTGGTCATCCCTGCACATGAGATGAGCTCAGTGTAGGGACTCGGGAGTGGAGTAGAGACAAAAGGTGGCTTTCTGCTTCCCCCATCCTGGGGCAGGCTGGCTCCAAATGCAGGCTGCCCTAACTTGTGCTTGACTGGAATGCTCCCTATAAGCTGTTCTCATAGAACATCCCAACCATGTCCCCCTCCCCAGCAACATCATTGGTGCATCCTTCTACTATCAGGGGATGATGTAGGGCTGGCGGTGTGGACTTAGTGCCAGGCAAGAATTCCCACCTATGTTGAAGGAATTCACGGATGGCCTTCATGGTCCCTTTACACTAGCAGAGTGCATCCACTAATTAATTTGACCCATGTGCCCTGCCCCTAAGTAATTCATTTAAATTCAACAACATGCAATTACTGAGGGTCAGGCAGACAGAAGGGGAGAAGAGACAGAACAGAAGAGAGGTAAAATGGTCATGAGGTAACTCAGTCAGGGATGAACACATCCTCCTGTAGTTTAATTATGTCCTTGGAGGTCCTGACACTTAGTTTCTATTGGTTTTACCCCCATCATCAGGGCTATGAGGTTTTCAGCCTCTTTGTTAATATGACATGCATACGGTGGAAACCACCTATACTGAGACATTATAACTGCAGTCTTCCTATATCCAGATGCACCTACCTCCCACTTCCTCTTTTGCTAACTCGGGACGCTGACCCTTTCTATGGTCCCCAGCTTGTGGATCACAAGCAACCATGATAGCTAAAATATGTATAGACAGTGGTGGTTCTGGTTGGGTTATCTGTGGGGACTGAATTCAGGATCTATGGATATAAAAATATGAGCATCTACTGCCTGAGGTAAAGGACTACCTCTACTGAGCTCAGAGACAGCAGCACAGTCATACACCTTTATATGTGGCCTAGCCACTAGAGGGAGACAAAGAGCCACTATCATGTTGAGGTGAGTTATACAAACATATCAAGTGAGGACCAGGAGTTTAGAATGCCTGGCTTCTGCAGTCACTTTGCGAGGAGCACCAGTGAAGTGATAGGGGGTTGAGGGTTGAAAAATATGCTTGAAAAGGCACCATACATAAACCTAAAGGGCACCAACATGGGGGGTGACTGCCCTTTTTGGCCTCCTATTGCCTCCTCTGTCCTCCATTGACTTCATTAGGTGGATTCCCACCAGGCCTATGTGCATAAACACAACAGAACCTGCTGTTCCTCTCCCTCTGATATGGACAAATAAAAGAGGGAGGGGAGAAGATAATTCACTTGGCATGCAGCACTTCTCACCTACCAGAGAGGTGAAAAAATCATGAGGATTATCCAAGAGGACCCTGCTTACACTGGAGCTTAGCTTCATGATAAGAGAAGTGAAAGTCCATTAAACTGCACCCTTCTTGACCACAGATGGAGTTTCACTCTATCCAGCTTCCCTATTGACAGATTCTTCTGTACTCCTAACATGCATTACTCAGACTGCTCAGTGGCTAGAACAAGACACTAAGAATCAAGACAATGGGTTCTGTTCTATTGCTTAAAACATAAGAGAGCTACATAATCTGTGCCAGAAGCTATACAAATTATAGGTGTTTCCACCCCAAGAGCAGATCTATGTAAATCCCTTTCCTGACAACCAGTTCCCCATAAATTCCACATTAGAGAAAGCTATACAGAGTGGACTAGATTGTGCCGCACTGATGTGGGGGGGGATGGACTCCGTGGGGGATTGTGTCTCATGGAACATTGTATTAATTCTCTCCAAGCTCCCTCCTGCACAAGAAGATGTGCAGTTTGCACCATTCTTTAAGAAAGTGTCGCCTTCCCCTTGTAATGCCTGAGCTGTTCTGCAACAGTGCAGGGAGAAAGGTGCCCTTCCTTTCCCCTACTTGCACCTTCCTTCCTCCCATGGACCCCAGCAAGGGTCAAGTACAATTTGCCCAGTGCATTAATCTGCCAAGGGCATTATGCATTTTGTGCATTATGTGCTCCTGAAACAGACATCAGTGAAAAGACTTTCATATGACAGAAGATGAATAAGGCTAAGAGCACCCGTTTGTCCCGAACCAGGACCCTTTCTGGAGCTTCACCCTGCAACATGCAGCAGACATGTGGACATGGATGATGGAAAAACACCAGGGATCATCTGTTACACATTTTCAGGGCACAAAAGACCCTTCTGCCATTGCAGTAGGTAGCTGGCCCATCACACCTGAAGTGCTAGTACTTGAGAACACTCCATGGTTTCAAAGAAATCACCATCACACAGAAATTATGGCAGCATCTACAATCACTGCAAGAGTGATGTTACTTTTCAGAGAAAATAATCTTTTCAGAAATAAATATGTGCAGATCTGCCAGGCAATTTTTCCCCTCCTGCTATGGACATCTGCAGTTCATTTATTTGAATGTCTTCCGAAAATATATAACAACTGGCAGTTGGCAGGCAGAGCTTCAAAAGGAATCTCAGATTCTTTGGAGATTGAGAAGGCTGTTTGACAGACATTTCTCTCTCCTCCCCCACCCCTCACTTCTTTTTGTATACCTTAATACTGTTTTAATAAAACTTTTATTAGATGAGTCCATTTTTTCTCCTTTTACATAAAAGTCTGTAGCTTTTATGTAAAGAAATACAAACAAACAGAGACACAGGTAAATCCTGAAAAAAGAACGAGGAGTACTTGTGGCACCTTAGAGACTAACAAATTTATTTGAGCATAAGCTTTTGTGGGCTAAAACCCACTTCATCGGATGCATGCAGTGAAAAATACAGTAGGAAGATATATATTTATATACACAGAGAACATGAAAAAATGGGTGTTGCCATACCAACTATAACAAGAGTAATCAATTAAGGTAAGCTATTATCAGCAGGAGAAAAAAAATTTTTGTAGTGATAATCCGGATGGCCAATTTCCAACAGAAGGTGTGAGTAACAGTAGGGGAGAAGCAGCAAAGAGTCCTGTGGCACCTTATAGACTAACAGAAGTTTTGGAGCATGAGCTTTTGTGGGTGAATACCCGCTTTGTCGGATGCATGTTGGGGAGAAAATAGCATGGGGAAATAGTTTTTACTTTGTGTAATGACCCGTCCACTCCTAGTCTTTATTCAAGCATAATTTAATGGTGTCCAGTTTGCAAAAATTAATTCCAATTCTGCAGTTTCTTGTTGGAGTCTGTTTTGAAGGGGGTTTTTTGTTTGAGTATTGTGACTTTGAGATCTGTAATTGAGTGACCAGGGAGGTTGAAGTGCTCTCCGACTGGTTTTTGAATGTTATAATTCTTGACATCTGATTTGTGTGAATCTCAGTGTAAGCAGAGTCAGTATGAGCTCTACCCTGACATCTGGTGGTAGATTATGGGGAGTGCAGAAAGAAGTTTCAAGTATTTGCATTAGCATTTCAGTTATTTGCATCGGCACTCCCACCCCACTTAGCATACTGAACAGCAGCCTTGGATGGTTATTTTCACAGCTATGGGAGCCCCAATTTCGTTGTTATTGGGGCAGGAGCAATAAAATGTTGTCATCCCGATTAAGTAACTGAGGTACTACAAAACTGTCTTATGATAGAGGGTTTCATTATCAACGAAATAGCACTTGCTAGACAAGGGACATGGGTTCCAAAACCCAGTCAAGGGAGAGAGGCTGGGGACAGATATCTGTACTTGGTGGTGCAGGCCTCTTGTGTGAGCCAGAAGCACCAGTTCCACCTATGCCTCTCTCCACTGTGGAATGTCAGAGTTAATTTTTTGATTCCCTTAGGAATACAGGTTACTGAGCTGAACTCACTGGCACTGGGGCTCCCCTACTATGAGCTGGAATCACTAAGAGCTGAAATCACCGAAGAGCTGGACTTGCTGAGCTGAGAGCACTGAGTACTGTGCTAATGAGTGGGGGAGCCTGAAGCAATACCGTGGAGCAGAGCAGCTGGCAGAGTGGAGTGGAGCAGTTTGTGCAGCCACTGGGTGAGTGGAGCCAAGCAGCTCGCGAGGATGGCTGGAGTGGCTCACAGGACAGCTGGTGGACCAGAGCAGCTGGCAGAGCGGAGCAGCCCACAGAGCAAACAGAGCTGAGCTGTTTGCGGGGACGACTAGTGGAAGCAGAACCCCACGAAGAGGCAGGGCAGTTGGCCCCGAAACCACATAAGGTGCCCTTTTCTACCCAGGCTGGGGAGGGGGACCTCTGCAGAGAGACTCTTGAACTCTGGGGCTGCACTGACCCGGGACAGAGACTTTTGGATTGTGGGACTTTTGGGACTGTGGGTGATTTGGGGGTTGCTGGACTCGAGGGCCCCGAGAGAAGGACACGGCCCAATTTGCTGGGGTGGGTCTTTGCTCACGGTTTGACCTATGAACTCTAGCTGAGGTATTTTCCCAATTTAATGCTTGTTGTTTATCATGTAATTAAACCTTTTCTGCTACACCAAGACTCTGTGCTTGTGAGAGGGGAAGTATTGCCTCCTCGAGGCGCCCAGGGGTGTGTGTAAGATTTTCCCAGGTCACTGGGTGGGGGCTCGAGCTGGTTTTGCATTATGTTGTGGGGAAGGGACCCCTATGTATTGAACCCAGCCCTTGCTGCTATCGTTTCGGCCCGGCAGAAGGGTTACATCAGAAAGAATGAAAAGTGTAGGTACAAACGACATGCTATATTCAAATCTAGAGCTATCAAAGAAACATATGGTGGAGAAATAAGTCAACACAGAAATAGTATAAACAACTATGCCCAATCAGTAGATATATAGAAATAAAAAGGAAAGGAAGGTGATATTGCATGAAATCATTGATGACAGAATAACATTTTTGAAGAGGGTTTATGTTTCATGATGTTTCCCCTTCTGCATTGAGCAACTTAGTGTAACATCTGATGCCAGAGATCTAGATAAAGTTTGGATGCATTTTTCTAATTAAGTCACATAGCCTTGATATGGGATAGATAGGCCACCCAATGGCGAGATGAGGATTAATGAGGCAGGTAGGCTATCCCAGTGGCAAGAAGAGTGTTAAGAAGAGCCTCTGGGCCCACCTGACCTTGCCCTGCTACCTCTGCAGCCAATGTCAGGCAACTTAACCCAATTTGGGGCTGTCCAAGGAAGGAAAGCAGAGCTCTATTATGCCCTTGAGGAGGGAAGCCTGGTTCCAGTCAAGAGCCTGAAGAAGCTTGCTGTGGGAATGAACCATTTTGTGGTTGGGGTGACTGGGCAACAAAAGACTGGCGTAAAGGGACTAGCTTTGTGATGACCAGCCTGGAGGAAAAAGATTAATCTCGGGGTGACCCTGTTTTCAGTTCACCAATTTCCTATTGTTTTGGACTCTATCACCCCAGAAGGGGCAGGACTCAAGTGTGCCGTAGCTGGAGAGCTAAAGTGCCACAGCACTGGATCTTTGAGGGATGACACCTGACCAGTGGATGCCAGCAGAGTGAGTTGTGCCCTGAGCAGCCACAAGGGAGAGGTGGGTGCTGCTTAGATCACTTCAAAGGCTTGTAACAAGATTATGTCAGATAAGCAGTAGAGTACTTATTTCAACCGGTATAACAATGCACTTCAGATTTAAGATAGCATTCTATGGCTATGTGAACAGAGTTTAGAGAGGTTTAAGGATTATCAGAGATCTGGAGAATAATAATGTGAAGGTGTGGGTTGTTGTTTTTTTTAATCTACTGTCAAAAAATGGCCCACAAGACTGTGTAGGAAGAGTCATGTTTGTTTAAACCACTGCTGCACTCTCAGGACACGTAAGCCAATAAAGTCACACCACCATGTTCTGGGCTGATATAATTGATAGGGAAGCTTTGACACAAGTGCATTGCTTCAGGATTTTGGATGCACCGATGAAGGACCTTGCAGGGGACTTTAGGAGATATTCTCTACTTAAGCAATGTATTGTCTGACTTTACAGGTAAAGGATCCTAATGCATCAGCATGTATCTAATGCTTCAGAGATTAGTTCTCTATGAATTTTAGTTTGGCACATACCAAATGTGGCTGCAAGATCTAGGAGTGGGAAGAGAAAAGGAGTGGCCTTAGGTGAAAGGGTACGGTTCACAGTTGTCTCAGTTGTATGCTATTTCTATCTCCCGCGATAGAGGCAGCTGTAGGGGGAATGACCTAGTCTAGGCAAATCCAGCAGCAACAGACAATATGGAACTTTTTCTATGCCACAAAGTTAATTTGTTGGTGACAGTCTACCAACAAAATTACTGGGAAGTAGTCAGACAGGGCAGGGGACATCTTACAAGATCAACATGACAAAGTGAGCAATTAAGCTGACAAGAAGTAAGACAACAAGCTCTCTCTGCATCTTGTCATCAGCTCTGAGGACTGAGAGCAGTGCAGGTCACCTTAAAGAGACACAGCAACACAAGCCAGGTCTAGGTCAGGGAACTATTGAACTGCTTCCTTTAACACAGGATGGAGTTCATGCCAAATACAGCTATTCTGGGAAACCAAATGTATTCTGCATACACAAACTATATTAAAAGAACATTATTAAGGTTGCAGAATCAAGCACTTGGAAGTTAAGAAATGCTAGACTTAAAGTTGTCAATGTAACCTTAGTTCAGCTTCCTTGTGTGTATCCATTGGGAGTCTTTAATTACATGATCCCATATAACTTTTTCTACAGAATCTGCTTCATTCAGTGCACAGAATGGACAGTGCTCGCTTAATGAGCATCTCTTCATTATTATCTTATCCTCATTGTTCAATATGTGGCACCATGTCTTATCAATTGCACTCTGTTCAAATCTTGTTCTCAGGACAGAATTATAAATGTTATGAGTCCTTCACAGGTATTAATTTATATTCATGACACTCCTAAGAAGTGAGGGAGAGGTATTAACCTTGTTTTGCAGATTGGGAACTGAGGCACAGAGAAATGATGTCCACTAATGTTGGGTACCCAATCTAAGTTGCTTACAACCTGACTTTTTGGCGTAAGCACTTTATGGTCAAACCATGAGTACTCAGCCCTTCCGCAAATCAGCACCAAAAATAGGAGGAACACAAAATGAATGACCATCTCTGAAAAGTTTTGCTTTAAGTGACTTTCCTTCTATCACACAGGAATACTGGTCAAAGCTTCCCACCCCTGCAAAACAAGCACCACCCCCTGTGAGGAAAAAACACCCATTCCCTGGGTTGATAGCCAAGAGGGGGGATGCTGTAGATGCAACATGCCTGGTCTGCATCCCCTGGGAACTGCCCCTCACAGCACTGGCACCAGAACCATGCCTACACACATACCCCCAAAAAAGAAACAAATGTAGAATTCATGTCACCTGTGGCTTTTTTTCACCCTGAAGAAAAATAGATTCTGCTGGAGAGGTGCTACCATACACTTTTCATCCACCAGGGGCTGCTGTGGCACCAGAAGAGAGGGCAGATGGCGAACAGCCAGGCCCAAAGAGGGAGGGGGCACTTTGGCCTTTTCCCCTGTCCCACTTCTACAAAGGTTCTGATGTACTTGCTACGCAGGCATACTCTGGGGTAGCTGGTTAAATTGGCTGTTTTCCTGCTTTGTGCCACCAGAGCAGCACAAAGTTGGCAGGCTAGAGGCCAGAATCAGGGCCTCAGCTGTTACTTAGGCAACTGTGTGAGTTGCCTTGCCCTTGATTTCAGTGGGAGTTTTGCCTCATTAAAAGCAGCAAAGAGTCTTGTGGCACCTTATAGACTAACAGACGTTTTGGAGCATGAGCTTTCGTGGGTGAATACCCACTTCGTTTGGAGCATGAGCTTTCGTGGGTGAATACCCACTTCGTCGGATGCATCCGACGAAGTGGGTATTCACCCACGAAAGCTCATGCTCCAAAATGTCTGTTAGTCTATAAGGTGCCACAAGACTCTTTGCTGCTTTTACAGATCCAGACTAACACGGCTACCCCTCTGATACTTGCCTCATTAAAGACATCAGGAATTAGGCCCTTACTTTCATAAAAGTGAAATCAGGTAACAAATACTGTTAGCACTATGAACAAACTTCACTATTTATAGAAAACTGTCCTTCTGTAAATAGACTTGTGCTGTTATCTCCATGTGTGCTGGTTTTTTATATAACTTTTTTTCTGTTTTTCAGTACCTATTAACATCTGGTAGTTCCTGCTGTTATTTTGTACAGTGATAGTGCCTAGCAGCCCCAGTCAGGGACCAGGACCACGTTGTGCTAGGTGCTGTACAAACACAGAACAAAAACATTGTCTCTGCCCCAAAGAGATTAAAATAAGAACATAAGAATGGCCATACTTGGTCAGATCAAAGGTCCATCTAGCCCAGTATCCTGTTTTCCAATGGTGGCCAATGCCAGGTGCCCCAGAGAGAACTAACAGAACAGGTACTCATCAAGTGATCCATTCCCTGTCGCCCATTCCCAGCTTCTGGAAACAGCGTCTACGGACACCATCCCTGCCCATCCTGGCTAATAGCCATTGATGGACCTATCCTGCATGAACTTATCTAGGTCTAAGTAAAGTAGTGCTAGAACAACTTTTTTATTTTTTTATTCAAAGCATAAATAGCCCCAAAGATTAAAGTCAATAAAGACAAGGTCAAAATACTACACTTAGGAAGGAAAAATCAAATGCACAAATACAGAAGGGGGAATAATTGGCCAGGCAGCAGTACTGCCAAATATATCTGGGGGGTTATAGTGGATCACAAAACGAATAGAAATCAACAGTGTCTTCAATCAATGTCCTAGTCAATGTCATTCTAGGATATATTAACAGGAAAGGTGAATGTAGGACATGGGAGATAATTGTTCTTCTCTGCTTAGCACTATTGAGGCCTCAGCTGGAGTATAGTGTCCAGTTTTTGGCACCTCACTTTAAGGTGATGGAGAGAGTCCAGAGGAGAGCAATAAAAATGCTAAGAGGTTTAGAAAGGTTGAAAGAGTTGGCCATGTTTAGTCTAGAGAAGAGAAGGCTGAGGGGGGCATGTGATAAGTCTTCAAATGTATTAAGGGTTGTTATAAAGAGGACAGTGATCAATTGTTCTCAACGTCCACTGAAGGTAGGACAAGAAGTAATTGGCTTAGTTTGCAGCAAGGATGATTTAGGTTAGAATTAGGAAAAACTTTCTAACTATAAAGATAGTCAAGTACTGAAATAGATTACCAAGAGAGTTTGGGGAATCCCCATCAGAACAGGTTAGACAAACACCTGTTGGGGATGGTGGATTAGATGACCTCTGGAGGCCCTACATTTCTCTGACTCTTTCACAGTGTAATTGTCAAACTAAATTATCTGAGCATCCTGGTGTAATTTAGCTTCTAACAAAATTGCAAATACAATTCCCTTTCCCAGCATAAAATAAACAGACACTAATAGATAAAATAACCCCCAACTCTAAACAAGGCTTTTTTATAATTTCAAAAAATGGGAATGCTGTGTGTGTGTGTATATATATAAAATAATAAATACAATGTTCACCCTTTGCCAAATGCAACCCAATGTTAATCATAGAACATCAGGGTTAGAAAGGACCTCATCTAGTCCAACCTCCTGCTGTTCAAAGTAGGACAATCCCCAGACAGATTTTTGCCCTGATACCTAAATGGCCTCCTCAAGGATTGAACTCACAGTCCTGGGTTTAGCAAACCAAAGCTCAAACCACTGAGCTATCCCTCCCAATCAGTCTCTTGTCCCACCAACAGGAGGCAGTGTTATGAGTGCCAGGAAGGGCACACTGTAGTCAACATGAAAAGAACATTGCTCACATGAGTGAGAAATTGTAATACTCCACTCTACATGAAGTAGAAGGTACAGGCAAACGGGTAGTAATCAGCCCACTTCTCAGTGTAGAGCTAAGGATTACATTTGCCCACCTTCCCCAATGCTCTTTTTCTCCTCAGCCTAGCAGTTCAATGTGGAGACCAGACCTTTGTCTTTGTTTTTGGTGCAGCAACCTTCTCATACAAGTCTATGAGAGCCGCTTTTCTCATTCATTTTCAGCCATGTTTTTTAACTCAGTCTAGTATTATTAAGGAAATGCAACAAAGCTTTTTTTTATATACTATTGAATACCCCTGATATTCTCAGTATTCCTTCTGAGTCCAAGTTGACTCATTTTTTTATTTTAAAAAACCCTCTTTCCATAGAATATTGCCCACAATTCCATATAAAATGATCAACCGTTTCTTTGGTTTTGGACATATTACACAGCCTGCGTTTGTCTTTTTATTAAGCTTAACATACCATTTAAGGCACACTGACCAGATAACACTCTATAAATGACTACTTCACTTTGTCTAGCATGACGGTAAAGTATTATCTTTTGATTTATTTAGCATACATCATAGCATTTTCATCCTTTTTGTTTCCTTAGTCCAAGGTTTTTTGCCATTCCTTCACAAGTTTCTTCATGACCACACTTCAAATTCTTGTCTAATTAAGGGTATCTTAATATCCATCTCCCCATTTTTAGAGCATGTTTTGCTGCTTTGTCAGCCATTTCACTTCCAGGTATTCCAATATGTGCTGGAATCCATGCTATTGTTACAGAGATCTGCTTGCATTATTTCCATAGTTAGGAACATTATTTCACTTATTCTGTCACTTCTGCTTTCCAAAGTCCCTGCTCTGATTGTCATTATGCCTGACAAGTAATCAGATAAAATAACAGTTGCAGCTGGTCACGCATCTCTTATCCAGGTTAGTGCCAACATTATCCCCATTAGTTCAGCTGTCAGAATGGTCCCATAACTCAATAGCCTTTTAGAATTCTGGATTCCAAGACTAGGAACACAGAAGGCTGTTCACACTCTACCCATGTTGTCCTCTTTTGATCCATCTGTGTAGATTAGGCAAAGCTGGCCCCATTTTTTCACACATAAATTCAGAAATTGCTTTGGTCAAAATGTGTAGTTTGCTTCCCTTGTAGATTTGGAATTGTATTTTTTTAAAGGGGAGAGATGGGGAATTACTGTCCTTCTCTTTGCTTTCTATTACTAAAAATTCTTTCTGAAAGTTCTTTCAGTTTTTCTCTGACATCATTTTTACCCATTTTCTGACCCTGATAGTATGAGGAAGTCTGTGACAATCATATAATTTTGTCTGCTGAACTCCCAGCAATCCTCATAAATCTACATACTTCTATTTTCATTATTTCCCTTTTACCTCTGCCCAAAAGCTTAGATCTAACAGTTTCACTCTTATTCATAGATGCTTCTCCAGTGGCTATTTGCAACATGCACATTGGTACTTTTATCATTGCGCCACATGCCTGTTGCAGAGCTTAGACCTGGAGCAATTTCAGGTTTCTAAGAGTTGTTTTTGAGGGTTAACCAAAAGCTTGGCATCCATATTCTAAAACTGGTCTTCTCAATGCTCTGTACATAAAAATCAGCACTTTCTTGTCTGTACCTCCTTTGTTTCCAGCTATACTTTTAAGTAAGTTCATCCTACTTTTGTATGCAGTGACCTTTCCAAGCTAATTTAATATCAAACACTACTTCTACTAACATAGATTTTTCAACTATGTGAAATTTTTCACCATAAGGAAATGGCGTATTCTCGCCTAACTTTCTTCCTGGTGAAAAGCATTCCTTTTCTAAGTCTGACTTTAACTCCCCAATCACTTTCCTCCTTGGAAATTCTATAAAGTGCCTCATTTCTTTTCCATAGCTACATTGTCTTTCATATGTAGTCCATATAGTACAGTCATCTCCCCCCCTCCCACGCCTCAAAAAAACCCTATTGTCATCTGCACACTATGTGGGGGGTCATTTATCATAATGGAAAACAAAGTGAGGCTGATAATACTCCCTTGTGGAGTTCCATTTGTAGAGACAACCCCTCTTTTGCAGGCTTCCTCTTTTTCTGCCTCAAAATAAACTGAATGGGTATGTCACAAGGTAGCCAGTCCCTGTGAGTAGAACTGGGCCCAGCTTCCCTGTGTCTGAGCAGGTTTGCTCAATGCAGCCAATTAAAGGGGGATGAGCTACACCTGGGCCTATAAAGGGCTGCCAGGAAATAAGTGCTGGAAAGGAGTGATTGGAAAAGGCAATGCCTGGAGAAGGGAAGCTATGGTGTAGTGGGTCCCTGGAGCAAAGGACTAGGTGCTTAGAATACAGCTCTGGGTCTACTGCTCTTGGAAGGAGCAGTGCTGACTAGAACTAGGTAGCTTCCAGGAGTTTCTTTGAGAGCCCCAGACACTGCTGGGAGAGGTGACCATGAAGCCTAAAAGAAAGGAGTGAGTTAAGACTGTTCTCTGTTGCTTTCTTCACCTATGTTAAGAGAATGAACCTTCTTAAAGGAGACAAGGCATGGCAGTGACTGCTTGGAAGCTGCAGAGAAGCCCTGCCCTGGGACAGAGGAATACATAAGTGATTAGCAGAAAGAAGGCAAAGAACTAAAGTCCCTTCTAGAAGTGCAGTGCCCCTCAACAGGGAGAGAGGGTAACACATCAGAAGAGACCTTCAATAGCCTTGCCCCTCTGGGCCCTCTTGAGGGCATTGCATTCCCATCTGCATTGTTTCCAGCCTGCCTTCATACTGGACCTGCAGCAACTCCAGCACAGCTTTCACACACACACACCTACCCTGCCCTGAAGATCTCATAGCATAAAGGAGATGACAGCCAGAACAATAATGCAAACCATATAAAATAATATAGTAAATGCATTTGACCAGAAGGAGAATTTTTAAGTGTGTTTTGGTTTCTTTTGGCACAGCGGGGGGATAACTAATTTCTATCTCTCTCAAAGCCTGTCTATTAACATGATTCATCTTTCAAGCTCAGGCAGACTGGAAGTGTGACCTCTTGCAGAACTTTGCCACGTGTCACCCATCATGTAAGAGCAGTCTTAACCTATCTCACGCTACTGTCCTGAGGCTTACATAGCTAATATTTGCAAATGTAAAGTGCTATGTAAGTGCACAGTCATGAAACAGTTCCTTATAAATTAGCACTGAGCTAGAGAATTTGGAAAGTCAGGAAAAGAAAGTCAAAGACAGAGGAAAAAGGTTAAGGCCTAAAGTCGAAGAGGAGAAAGGGGACTTAACTGAAGGTCAAAGAGAAGGCCTAAGCCTGAAGTCAAAGAAGGGATTCTTAGTACAGAGGTGTCTGACTGGGGCAGAAGAATCCACCCAATAGGCTCCGAGGTTCAGGAAGCCTAGCCTGCCCTCCACTAAAGTTTGTTAGCTGTCCAGTATCAACAATAGGAAGATGTGCTGGAAAGCACCTAAAGAGTTAATACTGCAGGTCTCCCTGCATTCTGAAGTAGAATCTGCCTCACTTTCAGTTATTCCTCAGGGCTCACCTGTGGCTTTGCTGCAAGCCCCCGAGTGAGGAACAGCCTGTGGTTGTGCTTTCCTAGGAGCAGACTAGTGACCAGATGTTGACTCAGACACACTGTAGACCCTGCTTCCCTCCAGTCCTTTACGAGGAGATAATCTGCTCCAGCTCTGTACTGGACTTGGGTGACCACCCGTCCCGAATTGGGTGTGACAGGCCTGAAATGCAGAGTTCAAGTCCGAGTCCCAGACTGAATGACTCTGGGGCAACATTTGTCCTGGATTCCCTGCAGCACCACTCTGGTGCCAGCCACTTCCCGCTGTGGGGGCTGAGGTGGGCAGGGGCATTGGCTGGGGGCTGCTCTTGGGCAGCTGGAGGGTCCAGGGATCCCCACAGTGGCCCAGGCTCCCTGGGCAGCTCTTACCACAGCTTTGCTCCAGCTTCCGGACTGGCCAGGGGGAAGAGGAGGGGCAGGGCTCCTGTTTGTGTCCTGCTTCTGCCTATTGAAAAGGTGATCACCCTATACTGGACATAGATGACTTGCTCACTGCACAAGCTCCACCAATTTCCCACTGCCCAGCAGTGGCGGGACCAGCCGCATAGAGGCAACTCTGCGCCTGCAACGCAGATAGTCCTCACAGGAGAGTAATGGGATTTCTTGCCTCCCCTCCCCCCAGCTCTCCTGTGAAATAGCATAACCAGGGTGACATTCTGTCCCTTACAAAGTCATATGCTCCCTGCTCCTGCCTACACCACCACAGACTATGTCCCATAATATGTTGTGCAAATTCCAGCCAGACTGCATTGAGTTGGGTTATTGCAATCAAACATCTGTCTGTATGTCAAAAATATAAAGGTCCCTCCCTCCCCCCTCTATGAATGTTCCACAGTTAATGAGTTTTGGACCGAAGTCTGGGAGTTAACTCTTAGCTATCAAGTTCCTAAAGGCTGGCTGACGTTCCTCTGTCATCATTAATAGTAATTATAAAAGCAAAGCCCTATTGATACAGCCACACATTTTTAAAAAAAAAACCATGATAGACATTTTTATGCCATTCCTCCGGCCAGATGAGCATTAAGAGATGAAGGGCTCCCTGCCACTCTGAAGATCATTGGATTTGCTTTATAGGATCAGATGAGCAGCAAATTGAGAGTAGAAATGGCTAGAAAAAAGTTGACAGAACCACTTTTTGTCAGAGAATGCAGGTCCATGGAAGTCGAAACACTTTGTAAAATCATATTGATCTCACTGAAATTTCATTTCACAGAAAAAATGGGTTTTGTTTCCGGTTGGAACAAAGATAAATGATGAAATCTCAAAATCCTTAGTGAACAGGAATTTCTGCTTCCAAGTGGCTCTAACTGAGAGCAGTAGCCTGCCTCTGGCAGGGTCCAGTTGATAACACCTCTGACAACTCTCGGTGCACCTAGTCAATTGTGGAATACAATGTAATATGCAGTCAATTCTTCCCTGATCAGCTTACCCCCTGATCACTGTTATGTCTGCTTGTATAACTATAGATATCACTGGTCCTAAAACTAGTCAATACTCCTCCTATCTGATGGCAGTGTATTCAATAGTCTGACTTCATGCTGGGAGTATAGCTTTTATTTGCCTTCCTCCCACAGCCCAGGAGCCAAGCTAATGTTTGTTTTTTAATCAAATGTCTGTCTATTGCCCAAAATTCTTTCCTGATTTAGTTTTGGATTTAAAATCAGCATGGTTAAAAGGTTTACTGGAAAAAAGCAAGATAGAAAAAAATAGCTGTCTACAGTGGTAGCACAAACCCTATCATTAAACAGGGGAAAGGAGGAACAAGGTGATCACTGGTGTTGTGGCTCTGCAATCTGTATCCTGCTGAAGATGAACTTATCTCTACAGGGAGAGAATATAGAGAGAAAGCAGCTGGGAGAGGATTGTTGAAACAAACCAGGGGTTGGTTGTCCCTGTAGCAGATCTAAGGAGGGAGCTACCCTCTGACTGGTGACTCTGAGCAAGCTGGCCCTTTCACAAGGTGTTGTTTGTATGTAGAAGTGAAAGGTTCCCAGTGTTGAATTTCTTTTTTTGGGGTGTGGGGGATTAAACATTGATGCTAATTGTATACCGGGCAGAATGAAGCCTGAGTAATTTACTCTCACACTTACACAAGATGTAACATCTTTTATTTCTCATATTTCATGTCCTATGTCTGTAAATTTCAAGGCTGCCTGTCATGTGACAGTGGTAGAGAATGACAAAAAGAGTTCTTCTAACACCAAAGAAGGAACTTTATTAGAATAACAGAAAATAGTTATCCTTAAAAACGCTCTGCCATGGTGAAGAGCTTCTGCCCAGAACCTTCCCCTAGGGCTATCCTACCTGACTTCCACCGAATATTTTAAGAAACAGTACAGATCTACAGATCCTCGCAGACCCATTACCAATAATGGGGAATGCAAAGGGAGAGCTGAATAGTCAGCATGGTGTTTCTTCATTAAGGTTCTGGGGTCTTTCAAGTATGGTGTATCAGTTTGCTGTGCATCTGTTTTTATTGCTTCTGTAAAGAGAAGAGAGATTGGTACAAATCCCCTTTGTTGCTGTATAAAAGATTTAAAGAAACAAGAAAAGAAAGTGACTGACCATAAGGGGAAATGGAGAACTTGACTATATATAAAGCGCTATCAAACGCACAATGTAAACTGGAAAAAATAAATATTTTTCTCTCTTGCTTTGGTAATAATCTTAATGTCACTTTCAACAACAGTAGGTACTACATTTTCAGAAAGAAGTGTTTGTTCTGTTTTTTAAGGGACTGTGGGCTAGATTCACAAAAGGTCTTACTAACTGCCTAACTGCCATTGAGGCACCTAAGTCCCATAATTAGGCCCCAATGGGATTCACAAAATCCCTACTCAGTAATGCTGTAGGTGCCTAAACTCACTCTAACATTTTTTTGCAGTAAAAATTCCCTAGAAGCCTATCATAGAATCATAGAATATCAGGGTTGGAAGGGACCTCAGGAGGTCTAGTCTAACCCCCTGCTCAAAGCAGGACCAATTCCCAACTAAATCATCCCAGCCAGGGCTTTGTCAAGCCTGACCTTAAAAACCTCTAAGGAAGGAGATTCCACCACCTCCCTAGGTAACCCATGCGAGTGCTTCACCACCCTCCTAGTGAAAAAGTTTTTCCTAATATCCAATCTAAACCTCCCCCACTGCAACTTGAGACCATTACTCCTTGTTCTGTCATCTTCTACCACTGAGAACAGTCTAGATCCATCCTCTTTGGAACCCCCTTTTCAGATGGTTGAAAGCAGCTATCAAATCCCCTCTCATTCTTCTCTATGATTCTGCCTGTGCACATACACACTACAGCCCCATGCCAGGAGTCTGGACACACAAACCCAGGCAATTCACAAACTGGGGGAAGATAGACATTCCTCCACCTAACTCTCCTGCAGGGCCCAATCTGGCAAGCATGCTCAGAACTCACCTTCTAGATCAAGCCCTCATATGTTCAGCCAGGAATCTTATAACTCTTTAGCCCAAGAGTTAGAGTACTCAGTTAGGATGTCTAAGACCCCTGGTTCTAAATCCCCCATTCTGCCTGAGAGAGGACTTGAACAGGGATCCACCACCTCTCAGATGAGTACCCTATCACTAGGTTAGAGAATATTCTCATCTGGGGTCCCTCAGTCTCTCCTTTTGAACTGTTCCACTGGGATAAATAATGAGTCATTGGGCCAGAGAGACGCTAGTCAGGGAGAAGAACTGAGCTATTCCTCTGCTTTTAGCCATCCTTTCCTTACTTTAACCTGAATCTTGCCCTGCATCTGGCTACATAGCTCCCATGGTCCCCTCTTTAAGGTTAGGAAGGTTGTAGTGCCCCTCTCCACCTGGTTACCTCCTTTAATGCCAATCCGCTTACAGATTTTGATGGACAGGTCTGGGTTCTTTTGGATCCCGCCACCCACTCAGCAGGGTGAATCTTTTTTCTTTTTTTCCCTATGAAATTATTTGGTGGTGCCTCCACCTCCCTCGCTCCTTCCTGGCAGGGTCACCAGGTTAGCTTGGGCAGAAAATTCTACCAACAGAGTAATCCCCACTTACTTGACAGATAATTGGAGACTTCCAAGAAATAACACAAGCACATAAAATATATTCAACACAATAATTATATTAAACTGGAGACAAATACAACATAACAGGGTGAAACACTATTTTAGGGTCACCGGTGCCCACACTGAAAATACCTGTGACTTGATGTAACAAGTGTAAAATTAGTGTCCTGTTGGTACGCATACTTTGCTGGGGCCCTTGATGATCTATAATCACAAAATTCTTCTCTGCAGTGGTTTAGCAGTGTGGCTGACTGGGTTCAGTACAGCCCAAAGGACTCACAAGTGGGAGGAGGTGGTAAATCCCTCCACAGGTATAATATGCAGCAGGTTATAAAATCCTCAAACCCTCACTCCCTGGCTTGAGGACACAGTTCAGGGACTAGGGGGTCCCCAAAACAAATTCCCAGGCTAACTAACTAAAAGCTGGTGCACTCACAAACTCCATGAATGATTCTCAGGTTTGAAGATTATGCTGGACACCTCAGTCACTGCAGAGAGGATGCTGTCTGCTGTCAGGGATCCTCCTCAGGCAGGAATCAGGCTGCATCAGTCCCAGGATTTCCCCTCACCACAAAGGGGTGCAGGGCTCAAGGTGTAGGTTATACAACTACACTAACATCCAAACTGTAGCCTCCTAGCCCAACCTCTAGTCACACACTCAGCAGCAGCTTCCCTGGACTAGCAGGCAGAGCAGAGCTGACCATGTGGTGACTGGTCTCACCTAGGGAGCTGGAGGTGAACCCAGCCTGGCTGGGGAAATTTCCCAGCAAACACTACAAATTGGGAATCATCAGTGGGGAAGGAAAAACCCAGCTGAGGGATCTGCTGTCAGGTCCCTAGAAGCCTGTTCTCAGGGGGAACCCTGCATACAAGCCTGGGACTCACCAGCTCCCCACACAGCCAGTTCTCCCTTTTTCCTGGCTGGCTCCAGACTGACTACAAAATGGCTTCTCCCTGGGAGGGCCTGTCACTCCGTTTTGGTTTCTGGGTGGACTCTGAGTCTGCCTTGGTTCCCCCTCTCTACCAGGGAGAGTGCCTCATCCTGAGCTGGCAGCAGACAGCGTCCCAGGAATCTATGTTATCTCCTTGGGGGTTACAGAAAGGTAGGAAGGGAAGAGGATTGAGGGAGATTTTTTGGAAGGAGGGTGGGGGAAAGCCTGAGGGAAAGGGGAAGCCAAGAAGAGGGTAACTTTGAGAGAGTACGTGGGGCAGGAGGGAGAGTACACGAAGCTGGGGCAGAAAAATAAAGGGGAGGCTGTGAGGATTAACCAATTCATGTTCACAGAGTTCTGAAGATGGAAAAAGGGCTGTAAGTACCAAGTATTGCCCTTTGTAATAAAGCTCCATTGGAAAAAAAAATCAGTGGGGGAAGCATGGCTTATTTGAATGGGAATTTGCATATCAATATCGCAGTAGCATGGTGCTATAGTAGAGAGAGATTGGGCAAATAAAGGCTAGTGCCAAATATTGCTGGTGTTTAACCTCCATATCTATTTAAAATAAAAACTGAAAATGCCAGTGTATGTTTGTCCTTGATTTCCTTCCAACAGAATGTTAATTGATGTGTTCACATGTTTTGATGTGTGATTTACAATCTCTAACTCGAGGGGCAATTGCAACCAGGCTGGTAATCGAAAAGCTGAGCCTCACTACAGTGGGATGTCAACTCTCTTGAATATTGTACTCTAAAAATTCTGGCTTTCTAAGTGTGTGGGTGAAATTATTAAGCAGTGATAATCAACAGTACAGCTGATGGGGGAGAGGGTGGTGGCGGGGAAATGGAATTCTGAAAATAGCTAGTGCATCTGCTTGGTAACTATTTTTTTCTTCCAACTGGAAATATTCTCTAGTGTTTCAGAGGAAAAAAATAGAAAAAAAACCAAAAATGTACTAGTCTTCACAAAGAACTCATTGTCTAGAATTTTTAAAAATCTGTTTTTAGGTGGTACCTAGAAAAAAAAACGAATATCCGCAACTGGTTTTTGTTTAAAAAAATCTATTTCTTTTCATCAGTACTTTAAAAATTGCTTTGCAAAACCATAAATGGCCTGAAAACTTGTAAATTATAGTTTCATCCCAATACAACCTACAGCGGCTCATGTATGACCCCTGAAAACTGAGGTGATAATGAAAAACAGTGAAAGCCTGTAAACTATTGCAGCACTACCCTGTGCTACTAGACTATCACCTGTAAACTTTACGTTTGATCTAGTTTTCCATTGTGATTTCATCCTGTGCAAGAGATACTTAACTAGGAATATTTTTAGAAAAAAAATTGTTCTATTTTTCATGTGCACAGGCTTCCATGCTGTTAAATGAGTTGCTGTAAAGGTCTGTGTGCGAGAGAGAAAAATAATCATGAGCTTATGCTATTACTTGCTATTTCTGTTTATAGAGGGTGATTTGATAAGTAGATTTCAGAGTCTGCTATGGATCATTTGTATTCACTCTGAGAGGAGTTCAGAAGAAATTAACGAGAAGCTGAAATTATTGTTGGTGTGCAAAGTTTTGAAAAAGGTGGGTAGAGCAGATAACCACAACTTTCTAGTGAAGAAATCTGGCAGTTGCTGACCCAGCAGCTGTATTGCTATTTTTTGTTAAGCAATTAGCAGCTTTAATGAATTTTGATAACAAGATGCTGCAAAAATGCATACCTGAGTTATCTTTTTAATGTGGAACAAATACATTAGTTTCTCTCATAAACATGAATGTATAGGCTCTCATCTTATATTATGTAGCATACAGTCAGATCTCCACAGAGCCCCAATTATTTCAGCGAGATTTTGTGCCAGTTGAGCACTCCACTCACACATTACAGTTCAGGACTGGGGCCATACGTCTTGCCCAAGGGGAATCATTGGATCAGATTTTCAGAGGTACTGAGTGCCTAAAGATTGAGATGCCTTAGAAGTCAGGTGCTGACTTCTATTGACTTCCATAGGAGTTCGGCATCTAACCTGCCTAGGCACTTCTGAAAATCCCCTTAGGTGCCTACCTGCATCTATAGGTGTTTAAGTAGCTTTGGAAACCTGACCCCTCCCAGTTAACATCTTTTGCTGATGGCGACACTGCTGAAGTCAAGCCACATCCTCAACCAGGCAACAAGAGAATTTCTACCCATGGGAGACAGAACAAATAATACCAGCTTCCCCCTATCCAATTTCCACAGCTCTGCTTCCCATCTCCCATTTTCTCATTTGCAGAAAAACACAGGTGCTTGATTTTTAAAGGGACACAGGGCTACATTCACCAAGGAACTCTGACTTGGTGAGTGTTGCCACACCTAACTTCTAGGTGCTTAGGGAAAAAAAATCACTGGGATTCACAAAGTTTGATTAGGTGCCTCACAGTTCTCCCTCTTCCTTGGACTGGTGTAATAACAGCTCCCTGTCCTGTTTCAGTCTACTTTAGCCACAGGGGAGGCTACAAGGTGGTGATACACTGGCAGTTCCCACGAGACTTCATCTGGGCTAAAGAGATGAACCCTGGTTGCTCCAGGAGGAAGCAGCAGCTAGCAGAGGTATCCTCTGAGAACTGGCTGCAACAACAGGCTCTGTGGCTCTTAAGTCCAGATCCTGATAGTTATTGAGATACTTACCTCCAATCCAACTCAATGAGAGCTAGGTTCCTAAATACCTCTGGAGATCTTGGATTCTGTGAAGCATACCAGCCCATCAAGCAGATGCTGATTGATACATCAGTGCAAACCACTTCCCTGGGAAAGAATGCAAACAAATGACTCTTTAGCGGAAAATGCCAGATCAAATTTACTCCATTTAAAGAGATGTATTAAGAATCTCTTTATTTTTCTACATTTAATTGTTATGCTTTGAACTTTTAATTATTTTTTGGCTAAGAGTCTTAACCTAAGGTTCATAGAATCATAGAATATTAGGGTTGGAAGGGACCTCAGGAGGTTTTGATGACACTTTTAAACACCAGCCTGGGAACGTGTATGTGTATTCAATGTGAAATTCACCCCTCTGCCAAACACCAGAACAATGACTATACATCACTTGCATTAAGCAATGTATATGCCAAGCATGGGTCTGCTGTACCAGGGTGAAGTTCACTCATGGAGCATGATCCATGGGAATGGCCCAGGCCGTGCTGTAGGTTTCCTGCAGTAGGACCAAAATGGAGCTTGTCCTGGAGGAAAACATGTAGAATAAAGAAACTTTCATACCCAAAACTACCCTGCCTTTGGAGCCTGGGGAAAGAGGCATATGGAACTGCATGGAAGGAGAATGGAAAGTCTAAGGCAGACTTCCTATCAATTCTGTGCAGGGAACCTGTACATCTCATATTGCCATAATTTCTTTTTGGTGTATGCGCACCACAGCTCTCTGGACAACGTGAGAGGCCTACTCAAGTCTAAATCAAGTGCATGTGTGTGTATATAAAACAAGTGTGTATAAATCAATAATTGTGCTGACTATGTGTAGTTACTGCACCTACCAGGTCTGAAATAGTGCTGGTCACAAGTTTTTCAACAACAAGTTGGCCTCCTTGAAATCAAAATGTTCCACAGGCAAATGTCAACTTTGATGATTTTTTTTAATTTCTTTTTCAGAAGCAACATTTAGAAATGTCAATTTGAAAGTAAATGTCTTGTTTCAAATTGACATTTCATTTCAAAATGTCAAAAGGTTATATTTTAATTGGAAATGTTGAAATTTTTCATTTCAGTGTTCTCCAATTAGTATTTTATGGAGCTTTTTGTTCTGCAAAAACTCTCTGCATTTTCACTTTTTGTACTGATTCAGGATGAAAACAAATGTCAAAACATGAATATTTCTTGTGGGATGGAAGTGCCAGACAGCTCTGGTCTGAAATATTCTACCTGTCAGAGTTCAGAAGGCTTCTCAGTTAGCATCTGGAGTTTGGTCAGAGAGCAGACATAGAGATGGAGTGAAATGGTTGCAGATTATACAAGGGTTTACTGTGTTAGCTTGATTCATTTTGCTGTTTATCTTTTGCACTTAAAGTCAGCATAGCTGATGTTAAAAAAATTATTTGGATTTTGGGACACACAACCATCTGGTAACTTTTGGTAGCCAGCTCACACAGAGTATAGTTCCTAATACTTCTACAATTAACAGATTCTTCATAACTGATACAAGCCTGTGTTTGTGGAACTTAAGATCTTGGGTTTGTAGCCACAAAGTCCACCTTAATTGATTAGTCTTGTTAGAGTTGGTATGGCAACCCCCATTTTTTCATGTTCTCTGGACCATGCATCTGATGAAGTGGGTTTTAGCCCATGAAAGTTTATGCCCAAATAAATTTGTTAGTCTCTAAGGTGCCACAAGGACTCCTCATTCTTTTTGCTGATACAGACTAACACAGTAAAAGCAGCAAAGAATCCTGTGGCACCTTAGAGACTAACAGACGTTTTGCAGCATGAGCTTTCGTGGGTGAATACCCACTTCTTCGGATGCAAGTGGTGGAAATTTCCAGGGGCAGGTTTATATATGCAAGCAAGAAGCAAGCTAGAGATAACGAGGTTAGTTCAATCAGGGAGGATGAGGCCCTGTTCTAGCAGTTGAGTGAAAACCAAGAGAGGAGAAACTGGTTCTGTAGTTGGCAAGCCATTCACAGTCTTTGTTTAATCCTGAGCTGACGGTGTCAAATTTGCAGATGAACTGGAGCTCAGCAGTTTCTCTTTGAAGTCTGGTCCTGAAGTTTTTTTGCTGCAGGATGGCCACCTTTAAATCTGCTATTGTGTGGCCAGGGAGGTTGAAGTGTTCTCCTACAGGTTTTTGTATATTGCCATTCCTAATATCTGATTTGTGTCCATTTATCCTTTTCCTTAGAGACTGTCCAGTTTGGCCGATGTACATAGCAGAAGGGCATTGCTGGCATATGATGGCATATATTACATTGGTGGACGTGCAGGTGAATGAACCGGTGATGGTGTGGCTGATCTGGTTAGGTCCTGTGATGGTGTCGCTGGTGTAGATATGTGGGCAGAGTTGGCATCGAGGTTTGTTGCATGGATTGGTTCCTGACTAACACAGCTACCTCTCTGAAACCTGTCACAAAGTCCTGTGTGTCTGTACAGTGGTTTCAATGTGTATGTTGAGAGAACCCATGGGAGTACAGAGTGATAGCTTTTTATGGACATAAGTTCAAGGTGACTGTTTCTCATGAAGGAGTTAGGCATATTGTGTGAAACAAATTGAAATAACGGCTAAATGAAAGGAACCTAACACCCAACTCCCACTGAATTAGTTGGGTGCATAACTCCCTTGGGCTCTTCTGAAAATCCCAGTCAAAAATTTCATAGCCCTCTACATCATCACATGCTTCATTTTGATTATCTTGCATGTTAAATTATTTTTTGTCTGTCATTTTTTGGTGTGCACATCTTCATTCCCCTTTACACATATTTCAGTTGCTTCCCCACTTTCTTTTAAGTATGTTAGTTACTATGGAAACAACACTGGAGTTGGGAGTGGCAATGATTAGTGATGTCTGCAAGTGCAGGGTAAAGTCAATGTATATAATTAGGCCCCAAAGCCACAGTGGGCTTTGTGTAGCTAGAGTCCCAGGGTCTGGCTGGGCACAGTTCATTCCAAGATGGGGGCCTTAGCATTCTATATCCTGATTTGTGAAATAGTTGTGATGGGGATTAATTAATGTAAATGAATGACATTGTTCGAGGGTTGAGTGGGGTGTGAATCAGGCCAGGGGTTTGACTTGATATGTATTACGGGTGCACATTAAGGATGTGCTGTACACTCGCAGCAAGCATAAAAAAAATGTCTTTCTACTGAACTGTCAACTTGAAATGTGACTTTTAAATTCCTTCCTTCATTTTAATGATAGATATTGGGGCCGGTCAGAGACACATTTATCTGCAGCTGCTTTTATCTTTGATTCTTTAATTGGCAAATTTTAAGATTACCAAGAAGCTTTTAAAATAAAGATTTTAAATAAAACTCTAAAGGGCTTAGAGAGCCTGCTTGCCATGGGCTTCCTCAGAGAAGTAAAGTTTATTATTTCTTAAAGGCATTTTGTTTGTTTGTCTTATGGGTCCCTTTGCTCCTCCTCCTCCTACCAGGCCTTGTCTATGCACAGAAGTTATACCCCTATAACTTAAATTAGTATTCAAATTAGTGCAAAATGCTGTGTGGGCACTCTTATTTCAGATCAGGGGTGTCTTATTTTGGTTTAGCTTAATCCATTTTTACCAGGTTAGGCTAAACTGAAATATGCCAGTCTTAATCCAAAATAAGTGTGTCTCTTTGTAATGGGGTTGAGGGAGGTTGAGGCAATATTATGTATAAATCTATCACACTGCACTTCTTCCAGTTTACCTCTTTGCTGAAGCACAGATCAGATTTCTGTCTTTTCAGAAAGTATTACAGAGTTAAACTTCAGGACTATTTTAGGGACAATCCTGACCAGTAGGTATTAATAGTTCCCAGTCTACTTCAAAGATAGAGTACCCTACAGTTTATTAGTAAACCAACATTGTAAACAGAATAAAGTATTACAAATAGGGTTTGGAATACTATAAATGTACACAAAAGCTATTAGATGGTAAATGTGTTCCTTTTGCAGACTTCCCCTTTGTTGCTGTTGCATATATTTAAATACAAGTTTCCAACACAACATTTAGACTTCTATATTTTAGCACACACAACAAAACACACTCCCTTCCACCTTATTCCAAAGATGGCTTCTCAGTCTTTATAGTGTGACCAGAATGTGTAGAGTGTGTCTGCTGGACTCTACAGAGCTTGAGAAGAATGGCAGCATCTCAGTCCTTTCAAATGCTTCAGAATCCTGTCAGCTCACAAAGAGTTTGGGGATCTCCATAGTTAAGCATTCCAGCCCTTGGGATAATAGGTGACTAGTCTTCATTTTGCTGATGAAATGGAAATCTGGAGCCTGTATCCAAAGCGGTAGATGGGTCCCACACAGCAGACACATCTTAGTCCTGATCCATCAGCTGCTGCATCCGCAGGGTTGTCTTTAGCTCCTATGTTTACAACCATTCTCCCCTTGCCCACAAGCTGTTTGTTTGGCTCAGTTCTCAAGTGGTGAATGTGTGGGACCTGCAACATTCCTTGCTCACAATGAAGGCCTTTCTTTGGACTAAAAATAAATAAATGCTGTAGTACAAACCATGTAGGTTACATATGCACAAACTTAACACCACTTTAGAAAACACTTTTTAGTTAAAGCAGTGCTAGCATGTGTAGACCAGGCACGCACCCGTCTCCACCTCCTCTCCCTCCCCCTTGCTATCTACTCTGAACTTCTATTTACTTCCACCATTTCCTCCCTTTATTCCCCTCCTCATCTTCCTAGTCACTCTCCTTTCTTCTTCCTCTCCTGTTTATACCTTCCCCCTTTTCTTCTCACATCCCCCTCTTCTCCTTCACTTTACTCCTCCTTCTCTTATTCTTCCCCTCCCTCTCTCACATTACTCCTCCTTTTCTTCTCTACTCTTCTTTCTAATTTTCCTGACTTCATTGTCTTCATCCAGTTCTTTCTTTCCCTTCCTTCTCATTTTCTCTCTTTCCTTCTCCCATGATTCTTCACTCTCTTTTTCTTCCTACATTCTTGCTTCCCCTCTAACTCTTACTTTTTTTCTTGTCTCACTTCTATTCATCCTCTGGACCATCCCACTCTTCATCCACTCGTTTTCCTCTCTCTCTTCCACATCACCTTTTCCCCTTTGGTGAATGCTCATTAACATACTTCAATGTCCTGAAAACAGGATCAAAGGCAAGGGGTGAGGTGGAGTGAAGAAGGAGGAAGAAAGGGGAAAAGAAGCAGCTGAGCACTATTAGCGTTCAGCCTTGAACTCTATGGCCGTAAGCCACCACTTTTGTTCCAAACTTTTGAGGGTTGCACCCCACCTTAACCCTGTCTGTGCTTTCCCGCTCCCCTGGAGCTGGAGCTGGGAGTGGGGCCATGGCTCCTGGGGATGAGGGGAACGGGGTAAGGGGGCTGAGGCTGGGCCTGCAGCTGGGGCCAGGAGTGGGACCCACCTCATCCTTCAGTGACTGTAGCTCACATATATCATTCCCATTCTTGAGAAGCAGAAGTACAGCAACACCTACTGACAATGATGGGGACTAACCTTCTCAATGCTCATTGAACTCACTAGGAGTCTTTCACTGATTTCAATGATCTTTGAATCAGGCCCAAACAAAGCTACTATTGAACTGATCCAGCATTTCTTCTCACTGACTTCAGTATGTCAATAATCAGTATGAATGCAGGCTCAGGCCCTGAGTTCTTAACCCTGAATTTCTTGGGCCCAATTCTTTACTCTTTTAAGCTGTTGCCAAAGGAGTTACAATGGCACAAAACCAGAGTAAAAGAGAGAGACTCAGGATCCTTCTATTCTTAACTTGTCACAGCTTTAGCGTTATTTTCGAGCTCATTTTAGGCCAGATTCACCACTATGTTACTCTTATGCTGGTGTAATACCATTGATTTCAACTGACTGCCACTTGCATAAGGCTACAGGAAAAGAAGTGGTGCATCCGGCCATTAAAAATTAATGTAAATGGTTTTAAAACTTGTATGAGGCTCATCCATGGACCAGTCTCGCTCTTACTTTGTGTGATGTGATACAGCAACAGCAACCAGAGTTCTCCATTATTCTTACAGGCCCCTGATCCCGAGAGATGCTGAGCACCCTGAACTTCCAGTCTGGCAAGGTGACCAACCCTGACAGAGCTGTTCCAAAGACTCCTATTAATTACAGCAAGAGGCTGTCTGGTGCAATATTATATATTAAAAACTACAGCCAAGTTCCTCATCAAATGATGCACTGATCACAAAAATACGATATTACTCCTGGCATGCAATATCTTCCTTATGCATTTCCATAACATGGGGCTTGAGAGGCTAAGCACATCAAATTTTCAATTTGTTCAGCAGTCCAGTGGTGGGGAGAGTAAAGGCCTGATCTGGAAATAAGATACAATTTTTAATAGGGTAATTAACCCTTGGCACAATTTACAAATGGCGTGGTGGATTCTTCAGCACTGACAATTTTTAAATCAAGATCGGATATTTTTCTCAAAAATATGCTCTAGGAATTATTTCGGGGAAGTTCTATGGGCTGTGATGTTCAGATGATCAGACAAGATCAGGGGTCAGCAACCTTTGGCACATAGCCCATCAGGGTAATCCGGTGGCAGGCCGCGAGACAATTTGTTTACGCTGACCATCCGCAGGCACGGCCCCCCCACAGCTCCCAGTGACGGTGGTTTGCCATTCCCGGCCAATGGGAGCTGCGGGAAGCTGTTTTCTCCTAATGTTTATAGTTGTAGGGCAAACCCTTAAATATTACCTTATAACATGGGGTATAGATATTATAAGTAAGATTCATGCATGCAACAACTCACAAGCATTTCATAGTCTCAAAACTCTAAATACATTTTAATAGGTCTAATACCTATTTGGAGATATACCTATCTTGTAGAACTGGAAGGTACCCTGAAGGGTTATTGAGTCCAGCCCCCTGCCTTCACTAGCAGGACCAAGTACTGATTTTGCCCCAGATCCCTAAGTGGGCCCCTCAAGGATTAAATTTACAACCCTGGGTTTAGCAGGCTAATGCTCAAACCACTGAGCTATCCCTCCCCACTAACACACAAGTGAGCCAGACTGGTTTCCAGCTATGTGTTTGTCAGTGGCCAGCGAGGCCTAAGGGCCTTGGCATGAGCTTCCCAGCGTCACAACACATACACACACTTTGTAAGTGGAAGTGATGTCTAGGGCATAACATGTGTAACATGATGTTATCATGCACCTTTGATGGTTTGGTAGTCCTGGTAGTCCCTCTCACCTGGAATTTATTCCACCCCTTAAAGAGACCCTTCTATATCGCATGCTGCATTCTCATTTTAAAATAGAATTGGCCTTCTTCACAATGGCATTGCACTGTGTACTCATCTTCTGTCTTTCTCTGATGTGCCTAATGGAATGGAGCCCTGACCTGGTAAAGATTTCTAGGCACTACACCATGTTAGATTTTGGGAATGATGATGCTGATTTATCTCATCATAAGAGCTTTCTAAATAGCTTTCTACTTGACATGTAGATGGGGCTTTGTTTTTTTCTCAGGAATGTTATCTTTTATCTCAGGTACTTAAATGTCCCCTATTACTGTACTGTCAATGTACTTGTCCTCACAACACCCCTGTGAGATAGGGAAATGCTCTCACCTGCATTTTACAGATGCAGAGGTAAGGCTTAGAAAGACAATGATTTGCCCAAGCTCATACAGGAAGTCTACCATAGAGCAGTGAACTGAACCCTGGGCCCTAGGGGTAGCACCTTAACCATTGCACTGTCCTTTTTGTATTTTGCTATATTAAACTCATTTTTTCCTTTGGCCTGCCAAATGTCCCAAATGATCCCAATTTCTCTGTATTTTATGTGGGTTCTATAGAAATTGTGCAAAACCCCAGAAACTATTTCAAAATTCTCCACCATTTCTCCTAAACCACAACAGTGGGAACAAACATGTCTTAGCTGATGCGTTCTCAGAGAGTCTCCAAATGCAGAGCAGTATCCACAAGCTGCTTTTTTAAAGGGCTGCACAGTGAATCACAATACAGTGGGAAGAGCTGCATCCAGGTCTCTCCTTTTCTGGGATAAATTTGCAGTATTTTGGCTCTGCAGATCACTGCATCTGTTAGGAGCTTCTTTGAGTTAAGAGGTTTTCTTTTCTTGTCTTTTCTTTTTTTTAACCAATTAATAATAATAATTAGTTTTCAGATTAAATGAACATTGTTTAGGAGTTTCATAAGCACCTAAGTGACTTCGTGCTCCTTTTCAAAATCCCACCCATAAAACATAAGGGCAAGACTGTGGATTTAATTTGGGTTGGGTGGGGATGGTGGGTTTGAGAACACCTGCGCATCGCCAGCTTCTGACTGGCATGGTGCATGATCTAGGCACAGACCCTCTGGGAGTACTGGGAAAATGCATGCGGTAGCTTTTACCGAATGTTGCATTCTCCACCCAGTGGCCCAGGTGTGATGGTGGAGGGCAGCAGGGTCGTGGCTCAGGCCTTGCTCTGCAACTTCCCCTGTTTTTGTGTCATTGTGTATATGGTTGTGTGAGTGCAAGTGTGAATGAAGTGGGCGTCTAGTACAGCTGTCACTGCCAGTCTTCTGAAGTCCTTATGCACTAGGAGCCTGATCCAAAGCCCACTGAACACAATGGGATTCACCCATTAATTTCAGTGGGCTTTGTACTAGGCTGTAGGAGCACAAAGACTAGGCACAGTCCTGGTCCCTGCACAGAGGCTTAATGGAAACAGAAGGAAGGATCTTTGTACCCTATCACCTGAGCACTCCTACAGGGCAAGGCAGAATTGAGAAATGTGCTGGTACGTCATCCCTCATGACTTGCTGATGCTCTGCATGTTTTGTCTGCACATCCCAGAAAATAGCTGCCAGACTGTTTCAAAAATAAGCTATGGAGCTTCTCCAATCTACACCAGCTGAGGATCTGGCCCCATGTCTATTGACCTAGGATACTCTCTTAAAACCTGCAGTTTGAGAGAGCCCATTGCAGCAGTGTGGAAGAGCCAGGAATGGCACATTTCTCCAGAGTGGAGCGTACACGCTTTTTGCAGACAGTCTGGCTCAAAGAAACTATCTCTGTTCATAATTATTTGCAAGGAAAACAGACGTTCGGTGTCAAAGCATGTTTTACTATATCTTACACTGGAAACAAGGAGCAAGACTACCCTGATTCTTATTACTTCCTTTCAAGAAGCAATGGCCATAGAGCATGAGTAAAGGTGGCTCTGCCATTTTGAGCATACATCTGACATTAGTAAGATGTATCAAGGGGTTGCACTATATTCTAAGTACTTACATGGGATTGCTCTTGACTTTAAAACCAAAGCTGCTCTACATATTATTTAAAATTATGCTTCAGTCCAGTACTCTGACTTCTCTCTTGATGTTGTGTTCTCTGTCTTAAGTCCTAAACTAGGATTTCTCCGCTTAAAAAACAGTCTAAGGCTCTGATTCTCCACTCCCACAGGCTTGACACCCATGTGACTCCCTTGATTTCAGGGGAGTTACTTCTGATTAAGCATCTGGAAAGTGTATGAAGGCAGTAATAATAATAGTAGTAATAAACTTCAATGGTCCACCTTCCCATCTCTAATTGGGGTTATGAAGTCAGCATGTATTAGACCCAATCCCGCTCTCACAAAAGTCAGTGACAAAACTTCTGTTGACTTAAATGAACTAAGATCCCATTGGGGCAAACTATGTTCCCATTTACACAGGTGTAAACTCCCCAACTACCTTACACAAGTGTAACTAAGGCCTGGTCTACACTAAGGGCGGGGGTCGAACTAGGGTATGCAAGTTCAGCTATGCAAATACTCGAAGTACCCTAGTTCGACTTACTTACCCATCCAGACGCGGCGGGGTCGAACTCCGTGGCTCCAAGGTTGACTCCGCCACCGCCGTTCGCGGTGGTGGAGTTCCGGAGTCGACTGGAGCTCGCGCAGAGTTCGAACTATCGCGTCTTGATTAGACGCGATAGTTCGAACTCAGAGAAGTCGAACTCACCGCGTCGACCCGCGCGGTGAGTATGGACCTGCCCTAAGAGTAGAATTTCTGTAAATCTGTTTTCTGCCACAGATTTCCTGAATGACCTTGGGCCCCTCCTGTGTCTGTTCCCCCTCTGTAATGGTGGTAATCTGTGAGTAGTGCAAGAATATATACATTAAAGATTGTGAGGCACTCAATATGGTAATGGGGGCCATGTAAATATCAAGGCTAGATAAGAGACAGAATATGGTGCATTGCCTAAAATATATATAGGGCCTGATTCTCCTCTTGCTTCCATTGGTGTAAATCAGGAGTAGCTAATCTCCCCTCCCTACCATATGCATTATAGTGAGTATACTGATAGATCAGAGTGCCTTAACATTCATTACTCTTCTCCTTGGTCCCTATCTTTCTCAGTTCTTTAGATTTCTCCTGCGTGCACACATATAATTCCCCTGGCCCAATCCTCTTGTCTTCTAGAACTTATAGACTTTAAGGTCAGAAGAACCATTGTGATCATCTAGTCTGGCCTCCTGCATATTGCAGGCCACAGAGCCTCGCCTACACATTCCTGGAATAGACCCCTAACCTCTGACTGAATTACTGAAGTCCTCAAATCATGGTTTAAAGACTTCTAGTTACAGAGAATCAACCATTTACACTAGTTTAAACCTGCAATTTACCTGCACCCCATGCAGCAGAGAAGGGCAAAAAACCCACAAGCTCTCTGCCAATCTGATCAGAGGGAAAATTCCTTCCTGACCTCAAATATGGTGATCAGTTAGACCCTGAACATGTGGGCAAGACCCACCAGGCAGATACCTTGGAAAGAATTCTCTGTTGTAATTCAGAGCCCTCCCCATCTAGTGTCCTTTTGAAGGCCGTTTGGTATTTTTGCTATTGAAAATCAATGATGGGCCATCGGCCATTGTAGGCAGTCCCATCACACCATCCTCTCCATAAACTTACCAAGCTCACTTATCAAGACCTTCCCTGTGTCAAGGTGCTCTCATCTCAGCCTATCTCTACCTCAGTTTGAGTTCCACTTTCTGTAATACACAAATACTTCCACCTCATTCCTCTCCTGCTCAGTGACCACTCTACAGTACAACAGCTCCCAGTTCAGAATCCCATCTCCTCACTATAAATTCTCCACCTCGGTCCTCCGTCCTTGTTGACCCACCTACCCCATTCCCAGCTACTGCTACCAGCTCAACCCCCCAAAACCCAAAGAAAAGGTTTAAATGGGTCAACTAACACAGGTCAATTATTGCTTTTAATATGATCCTTGGTTATGCTTTCTTCAGTTTGTTTGGCTTGTGGTGTGAAGATTTACATAAGGTAAGATTTTTTTAGGATCTTTGAAACAATAAAACATGACTTGACACAGGAATGCATACAGAAACCATCTGACTTTTGAAAAGTCCATGCTAAAAACAAAAGCTTGTCTTTAGACTGCAAGAGCATGAAGAAATATCTAAGTCTTCAATCCTGCAAAAACTTATGCATGCAAGCAACTTAAGTCCCCCCAAGCCTTCCCATCAAACTCAGTGGGAACTCGCCTGAGTAAAATTACTCACGTCCATAAGTGTTTCAAGATCAGGCCCCAAATCAGTAAGAATTTTGCATCCCCATAATTTGTAGCACAAACAGTTATTTATTTAATAAAACAAGTGAAATAAATAGTTGGAAGGTTTTAAATATCAGTCACTCCTGGAATTTGTGCAAGCGCATCATTCACTCTGAGTCAGGGTGGATCTTGCCTCCTGATTTTCAGATTCAGAAAAAATACAAGAATTCAAAATATACCACCAAGCTTCACTTGGTTTTGAAGCAAAACCATGACTCAACTTCAGGTTTCTCCAACACCGGGCTCAGCGCCAAGTATGGTTGTAAATGTTGCAAGGTTTTCAGGCTGAATCTGGGTGGAATACCATGGCTCTGATCCTTATGGTGAGCTCCATGTGGGTGGACCCCTGCACACACACCCCCAATGGGACTATGCACAGGCACAGAGGTCTGTCTGTATGGAGCTTGTTGTAATTGTGGGGTTCAAGTTTGTAATGAAACCTCAAGCCCACCAAGTTTTTCTTGTTTTGTGAGCACCATACACAGCTCTGCCTAGTTCTAATATTCAATGAATTTCACCACAGAGTACATATTCATAATCAGGTTATAATAGAAACCTGCCCTTATAGTGACACGGCCAAAGTTGGGAGGCCTCAGAGTTAATCAGCTTTGAAGCTAGATAGTGATTTAAACCATTAGCCCCATGCCTGGACCCCTGCATGGACTAGCCAGGCTTTACGTCTGGGGGCAGAGAAGTAAGATGGTGCTACATTCATGTTTACTCCCCCTGGAGCACGGGAGTGGAAAATAGGCACAGCCTTGGTTCCACTGATCAACACAGCTAAGAGTTCACTTGAGTAATTCTAATCTTCCAGAGCTGCCCCCAGCTTCTGCTGCCTACTCGTTTTCTCTAACATGGAGGAGCAGGACAAAATATCCAGCCTCAGAGTGTTAATGGAGCCAAAGTGCCTGGGAGCAAGGGTGGGGGAGCAGAGACCTCCAGACCTGACACAGATGCACAGCTTCTCCATATAGACTCCTGCATTTCTTGGACCCATACAGTGTGGGAGCAGCACCCACTTCCTGATCCGGAAGTAGCACCCCCTCTCTTCCCTCTTCCATTGAAACAGTGAGGTAAATACTACATCACTATGTGCCTCCACTTCAGCCTAATGGCATCTGTTCAGCTCCTGACTGTGCAGGGCTTCCAAAGACTCCCTCTGCTACCGGATGGCGATGGACACCATGCTTCTCTTCCCTTCACCTCCCTTCCTTTCTAGGGCCAGCTCTACTGTTTTCGCCGCCCCAAGCAGCGTGCCGAATTGCCGCTGCGGAAGGCGGGGGCAGTCCTTGTGCCCTTAGGGCGGCTTGCGCGTTTCCGTGGCAGCTGAAGACAGAAGCTGTGCCGCCGTGGACAGCTGAACACAGAAGCTGCCGCTGAATCGCCGCCGCCACGGAAACGCGCATGCCACCCTAACGGCACATGAACTGTCCCCGCCATCCGGCGGCAATTCTCGCACTGCTTGGGGGCAAAAACACAGGGACTGCCGCCCCTTGCAGATTGCCGCCCCAAGCACCTGCTTGGGATGCTGGTGCCTGGAGCCGGCCCTGCTCCTTTCGATGATAACTCATCCCATCCCTGCCATTCCCATCTCTTCCCATACCTTGGCAAGCCAAAAAGAAAATAAAAGAATCTTATATAAATAAAAGGAAAGAAATACCCTCCCTCACTCCAATTTGATATATGTCTATAATCAGGGAGCTAACGGGGCATATTTTGGTCATCACCCTGGCTGCCGTGCTTCTGTGTTGTGTCCATTTCAACAACCCTTATGTCCTGATCTGTACATGAGTGTAGTCAGATATAGGATCGGGGCCTTAGTCTATCTTTGGCCTCTATCCTGCAGTGAGCTTTATGCAGACCTTTCCGCCTGTATGGAATTCATTGCAGAAGGTGGCCTTTAGCTTGTAATCTCTTCAGGGTGAGTGTCTTGCTAGGTGTTTGTACAGGGCTTAGGATGGATCTGGATGCTGATTGGTGCCTTTGGGGTATTACTGTATTAGAAAGAGCAATAATACTTCTACTTGTATTCTTTCCAGTTGTTTACTACTTTGATTATTATTTATTTATACCTGGGAGCTCTGGTCATGGTCCAGTGTGCAGGGCCCTCTACAAGCACAGAACAAATTACATTATTATAGTGGGGTCGGGGTCTGATCCTGGAAGCTATTTGTATTACCATTACTATAATTAATTATTTTTACAGTTGCTGCACAGAGGACAAATGCAGCATTAGAAAGCTTAAGAATATGATGTTAATGTGGAAGAAATTAATCCCATGTCACTTTATGCTTCTGGCTTTGCTTGTGCTATCATTCCTCCTTTTGCCTTAGTTGCTCATTTGTCTCTCTCACGTCAGCATTGCTAACCCCAAGTGTTCAAAAATTACGAGTCGGGGTACCAAAAATCAGGAGATTGGCTTAAAAATCACCTCATTATAAATGTAATTTTGATGGGTTTTTTTCTTCTTCTAGTGTTTGTGCCTGCTGGGGGGTGGTGTCACATTTTCAAGCTTTTCACTGCAATTATAAGCACTAAAAACTATTTTTTTTAAAGTGGAAGCTGAGATGCTCTCATAGTCACATGACTCCAGGAGTTGGGTTCTTGAGAAAAACACCAAATATCATGAGACTCAACAAAACTGAAGATGGCTGAAAGTTTTACGTCAGTGCTAAGGTGGCTCTGAAACAGTCTTTCTTTGTGACCAAGGTTTATGACCACCCTGCTCTTCCCATTGCTAAATGGAATGGAGTCCTGGCTAGACAGGAGGGAAGTCTCAGAGGTGGGGATGTGCCAGTTTAGCAAATCCAATGAGTTAATAGTGACAATGTTCAACAGAAGCAAGGAATAGGTGGAAGTAAGCTCCATTAGATTAGAATAATTAAAATGAGACTGGATAAAACTCTCAGGTACCATACGGAAGCATGATACATATAGACAAGGTAAATAGCACTACAAATGCACTGTACGGCAGAGATTCTCAAAGTGTGGTCTGTGGAGTATTTGGTGGGAGTCGTGTAAAGAGCTGGCTGATTTCATGAGGAGAAGGATGGTTTGGTGGTTAGGGCACAGAGCTGTGATCTGGGACAGCTGGGTTTAATTCCGTGATGCTAGCTCTGCCCCCTCAGGTCTATGTGTTGGATTGTTGTTTTTTTAAAGTTTGATGAAATTAAAAATAATTGTCATTGTTCTTCTACCTGCTCTATTAAATATACATTAAATATTTCCCCACTCTTCCTTTACCTTGTAAACCAATTGTATTTTCCATGGGGATGTGATTGATGATGAATGGGGTAGTGGAGACTGTGGGAGGGGCTGGTCTGCATGATTGTGAATGGAAGAGGTGGTGGCTCCTACAGGGGCATAGACAACTTTTTTGAAGGGGGGGTGGTAAAGTTAACAAATAAAATAACCGTTGAATCTCACTTTAATGAGTAATATTTTATTATGACTAAATTTGTCTGCTTGTAATACATTGGAATAAACAAGCTTCTATTCCAAACTGTTTTCTTCATTTAATAACTAAATCCCTAAATTGTTAGTAGGGATAAAGCCCCTTCCTAGCTCCCAGCTGCCTATACCCTGGGCCCTAAGATGATCTCTGAGTTAAAATGTGGTGAGGCAAGGCGGATGGGGTATTAATTTTTATTGGATCAGCTTCTGTTGGTAGGAGAGAGACCAGTTTGAGCTTACACTGAGCTCTTCTTCAGGTCTGGGTTCTGTGTACGCTTGGCTTGGCTCGCTTGGCTCTCTCACTAACAGAAGTTGGTCTGATAAAAGATATTACCTCACCCACTTTGTGTCTCTAATATCCCCGGACCCACAAGCTTACAACACTGCATGATTAAAATGTGGTGAACACACTGATAAAATCTGGTCTTGTCCTGGGAAGGAAATAGGTGGAAGGACCAGACTGTCAAAAGTGCCGCGCTTAGCACCCATAACTGGAAACCGACTTTCAAAAGAGCCCCCCAGAGGAGCTGGTGAATGCTGAGCAGAGCACTTTTAAAAATCAGGCCAACTTCCATGGGGAGCCTAAATGGCAGCTGTTAAGTAAGGGGGCAGCTTGCCTAGTAACTAGCCTAACTTGCATGGTTGAGGGGGAGAAAACACCCTCACAAGGGCTGCCAGGGACAATCAGACCCAGGGAGCCGCCCGTGCCCTGGGGGTGCAGAGCCCCAGCCGCCCGTGCCCAGGGGGCCGCCCGGGAGGTGCAGAGCCCCAGCCGCCCGTGCCCTGGGGGTGCAGAGCCCCAGCCGCCCGTGCCCAGGGGGCCGCTAGCGACAAGCCCGCAGAGGCTTTCGAACGAGGCGGCGAACCGGAGTCTCGCTGGATTCTGCGCTCCACTTCCCAGGCTGCCCGGGCTCCAGCACGGGGCTAGTTAATAAAACACCAAGTGCGTGGCGGGCCGGTTCGGAGCCTGGCCTGCGCGGCTGCCCGGTGCGGGGCTTTCTAGCATGTGGCTGGCTGCGGGCTGCGGGCTGGGGCTGGGGCTGGGGCTGGGCACCCCCTCCCCACGCTCGGGAGCGCAGCTGCTGACTTGGGGAGTTCCTCCGATTCCTTGTATGGAAAGCGGCTCCCCACGGGGCTCGCCGAGACTCCTCGAACACCCTCCCCCGCTGTGACTCCCCCCAGCTCCCTTGTCTTCTTGCCGGTAGCAGGGAAGCAAAGGAGAAAGCGCCCAGCCGCTGCTGCTGCCCACAACTCACCCCCTCCAACCCCCCCCACGCCCACGCCCGCCTCCTCCTCCTCCTCCTCCTCTCCCCCGCGCTCGGGAATAAATCCGGGAAGGACCGAGCCAGGCGCGCCAGAGCCAGCGGAGAAGCTGTTCCAAAAGTAGCCCTGATGGCGGCGGATCGGATGCAGCCGGAGCTGCCGCGGGAGTAGCGGCGAGTCTGAGTATCTCCCTGGATCCCCCGCTCCACCCACCGATCTCAATCGGTCTCCTCCCCACCCCCAGCTCCGCTCCCTGCTGCTGTGCCCATCGCTGGGCGGCTCCTCGGAGAAAGGGCGGGGGGGGCGGCATTTTAAAAAGCAAAACAAGCCCCCACTCCTTTAATTTCATTATTTGTTCCGTCTCCGTGACTGGGGCGGGGGGAGATCGATCTTCGATCAGGAAGATGGCTGCTAGCTGGCTGCTAGTCTTTAGTCTGACACTTTTCCAGTCCCTGGTGATGAACCTGTCCTCGGAAGGACCCTTCCCCTCTGCCACAACGTAAGTCCCACCTGAGTTGGGGTCTGGACTGTGTTTTGTTTTTTGAATGGGGTGGTGGGGAAGGAAAGCGTTTCGCTGGGAAAGTGTGTGTGTGTTTGGGAGCGGGTGGCGCTTGTAATTTGCAGGAGAGTTCTCCTTCCTGGGGCGTGGGGGAGCCCTGATCAGAAAGTGGTAACTGGGGTACACTGCAGGATTTTGGCTGCTTTTGTTTTGGCGATCCAGGCTCTCCAATAGACGCTCACTGAGAAGAGCGAGAGCAAGCCCAGGGAAAGCCGAGTACTATACTTTTGAGTCAAGGGATTTGCATGAGAGCAACACTCCAGACCAATCTCTAAATATACCCCCAGCAGTTTAGCTGTGCTAAGAGGAAAGTTTCTAGTTACACACATTCCCCTCTCCCCGCCCCCACCAGCTTCAAAGGTTATTTCTGTGTGACTGGAATTTTAACACTTTCTATTTTTAAAAATACTGTAGCAATTTCTTTTTTTAAAATAAAAGATGCATGGAATACATGTCCTTGCCTTTTCCATGCATGTTTCCAAGACAGTGTTGTTATAATTTTTGGATGCAGATTTTAAAGGTATATTTGCGCTCATTTCTACTTGGATCTCCTCCAGTTCACAACATTAATATTTTGACAGTTCCAGGGTTTGTTTTGTTCGTGTGGTTTTGTGTGTGCGCATGCATGTGCAAAAGCAGACTTTTTTGCATGTTTAAAGCAACATAAGTAAAGTAGCTGTGTTTTCATGCAGACTCTTCAAACATTAGCCTTCACAATAATTACTTAAGGGGATTCACCTTTGCACCTTCAAGAGAAATATTCTTAGTAATAGCTGTTTTATGTTGCTGTTTTGCATGGATGTAATAGAAAATTTTAAAGCATTGCACAGTTGTTAACATGAAAGTGTGTCCCTGAACAAAGCTAGGATCACATAATGAAAGGCATGCAAAACAAGAAAGGGGTGGGGAATAGCCCAATATGTTATATTAGTTTCAATCAGACACTTATAGGATAAGAAGCAATGTGGACTAATGACCATATTTTCTTTTTAGAAGCACTTACTTTAGTTCCTGGGTTAAAACCTGTCATTAGATAACTTTATGTGGATGGCTCACTTTAATGCATTTTACATAAGAAAAACAAAGCTAAGGATAGTCTTCTGTGTTGTTTGATGCTGGGCAGAATTTACTGTCCTGGCTCATTCTGTACAGGAGATTTCAGTGATTATCAGTAGTGCTTTTTACCAATTAGTGCTGCTGCTGTGTTAGCATTGGTTTCGGTTCTCTGTGTTGGTTCTATTATGTATTGGAGCAAGACTAAAAGGATGCACACACTGGTACAAGAAAGAAAGGAATTAAGAAAGATAACTGCATAACCACTTAATATCTTTTAGATTGCTTTTTCATTTACTTTTATTTTCTTGGACTGAAAGAGTTACAAAGATGTGCTGTGTAAAACAAGAAGCGTTAACTAAAAAATAATGCTCAGATACCCATCTTTTAAATCCTTGCTACTCTTAGACTTCACCATCCTAGATCAAAAGACTATCTCTTATGAATTGATAAATCATGATAGATACAATTATTCACAATTGATCTTCTTAAATTTATCTAATTCGTAAAAGATAAAGAAATGGAAACCAACATGATGGAAAGCAGATACTATAATTTCCAAGTAGAATTATGGATCTCTTTTTACTTTGAGATACTTTGTTTTTAAATATTAGTAGTCCGCTCAGTTCATATTTGCTTCTTACCGTCACAATTACTCTTACTATTCATAATGATAAGAGCAAACATCAGCAGAATAGGGTATTAGTTAATCAAAGAACTTTAATGATAAGGAATGCAATAAAAATATCTGTTCTCTTGGTTAACAGCATTTATATGTTCCCCATGATCTACTTACTGTCTTTTTTTTTTAAACTCAAGCCATTGAAATATTGTAGAAAGAATCCACAGTGTCTGCTTATCTTCATAATAATGTATTTCCAGTCTTAAATGAAATCAAAGAGCAAATAAGTCTCATTTCATTTAGGAGGCAGTTCAGCAGGCTGGTAGGAGGACTTGTTTTGCAAAAAGTAATGATGTAACAGGTGAAGCCGAAAACAATGCTAGGATACTGCTTTTAACAACTGCGAGTTTAATGATGTTTTGCTCACCAGTGTATAGTGTAAATGGGGAAGAACAAAGTGAAAATGACACAAGTGAAAATGTTCATGAGTGTAAATCATTTTAGATGTAAATACCAGTAGTAACAAATAGAAAAAAGACTGAGGGGTGGGAAGAAACGGAAGGGATACTAATAGTTGAAAACCAAAGGCTGTTTAATGCCTGATATGTCACATTCATCTACAAATATTTTCAATATGCACCCCTCTTTTATCATTTACTTGAAAACTTGGTGTTAGGCGGTATTTGAATATTGCTTGGGTGGGTGTATTGTAGTTTAAAATTAGCATATCCAAGGCTACATAGTTGTTGATTTTATCAACAATTGCTTTTCACCCCATTACCCTGTGTATTTTGCATCAGTTAATGTCATTCTTATGAGTTGTATCTTTCCTGCAGAACTCAAGAAATTCATGTAATCAATACAGTGATATAAAAATATGATATCTTTTTTGGTAAAGAAAAACTCAAAAGCTTTCACTAGTGTCTCTTAGATAGAATCTCAGCATTTGATTGATTTCACTACTTTGGCTTTGATATGTTTACCCAGCAAAATAGGGGGAGTCAGCTTATTAGAAACATCTATACTGAATGAAATAGAAACCTGAACTGTTAATTCAAAATCAGAAAATATGTTATAGTCACATAGTGCTGCAAGCAGCCAACATTAGAATATTTTAAACAGATTGAAGATTTTCTGTATTGGGATATGCAGGCATATTGATGGATATAACTTGATCTTTTGATATAAGGTTTGACAACTGATCAATATATATTGCACATTTAGTTAAATATATCATTTTCACTGAGTCAAAATATTAAGGAATTATACAATGCACTAAATTATACAGTGCACTAAAATATACAGTGGTCTCTTATGTTTTGACGTCCAGTAATTCAGTCATATGTGCAATATTGCATACATTTTGCACTTGTATGAGAATATTTTTTTTGTATGGCAGACCTATCATACATGTAACTGAACTGCTGGTAAAAGTACACAATGCATTTCTTTCTTTCTAGTCTTATATGTACATTTAATGTCTATATATATCTAGATATAATATTTTAATGTTAGATGCATTTTTTAATTTTATTTCTAAGGACAGCCTAGCGCACTGTGGTGCTACATGAATAAAATAACAGTAATAGAAACAAAATAAGCCATTTTAATTTTAGATTTTTTTTAAAAAACAGTTGTACTTTTGATATCAACTAAAAAGCAGTGATTACAGTAGTGTTGATATTTACTATAACACTGATTAACATAAAATGTAAATATGTACTCCATGCTTTGAGAGGACTAACTTGGATATTTTGTTACACAATTTAAAACTTAACTGTTAAGTGTTTGACAAATTTAGGGTTGGATCCTATTAAATTCAATGGGACTGCTTTTGTGTATGTATTTGCAGAATTGGCTCATAGTTTGGTTCTATCAAATCCTTTAAAACATTTTCTGTCTTTAGTTCTCTCTTTTTTTTTAAAATGACTCTCTCCAAATGTTTTGGATTTTAAAATAAGAAGTATAAGTTCATGATATAACCGAGACAGACTTCGTCACTTGGAATGAGTTATAAGATTTATTAATATTATTCAGAATATGTAAAATATGCGAGAATAACAAGGAAATTGTGCATATACTTATAGACAAGCAAACATTTAGTAAATAAAGGTCTAATCCTGCAAACACTTACTCACGTGAATCACTCTCACTCTCTTTTATGTCATTAGGATTACTCATTGAAGTAAGGATGACACACATGAAAGGACTGGGATCTTTATCTTTTAGGTTTTGCACATGGTCCTACCAAGTGTAATTCTACCATTAATAACTATACAAGCTAGAATTGATATTCTGTATCACTTTCTGTATTAAATGATTAGTGACAAAGGGTGGACAGAAGACGTTCACAGTGTGTGTTTTAAATGTGCTGATAAATGTACATACTTCATTTTGACACTTCCAGTATAATGATTATTTAATCCTTTTATTAAAAAAAATCTTCCTATTTAGCTTTGAAACTAGTAGTAATATGTCGAGTACTAGCACTTATAGCATTGTTTTGGTACATTCAGAAATACTCTCTGCTATAAAAAATACCCCACTGACGTGAACCTTCATGTAAATGGAACAGAGAGAGGGAGTATCACCTCTTGGTGTGTTCTCAGCATCATGTGTATTAAAACCACAGGTGCTTAAAACACAGTCTTATGAATGTACGTCTAGTAGAAATAAATTTAAAGCAGAGTGCAAAACAGCTTGGTGACCAGTATTGTTTTCCTTTTGCGTGTGTATGTGTATCGGTGTGCATGATGGTGGTAAATGAAAGTTATTTGGATTCACAGAACATGATTCCATTTATTATATTTATTATCAGTGAATGGGAGTTTCTTGGTATTTTGTTTTTATTTCTTTCCCTCTTGTTAGTGTTTTGATGTCTTCCCCTCCTCTCCACCCCCATGGTTATTTCTTCTGAGGTTTTCAAACCTACAACTGTTACATTTTATTAGGTATGAAAATCTAAACTGAAAACTTGCAGCATAGTCGCTGATCAGAAAGAGATTTTCATTGAAATAAATCAGTGGTTTAGGGTTCTTGCCATCTTTAATCTTACAATGATGCTATTTTCAGAACTGCATTGCTCATACCCTACAAAATGATTTTATCCAAGAACTCCGCTTCTAGAAAGAGAGGGAGGGAGCCTGGCAGTATGTTAGTTTTATATATGTTCACTTAAATAGAAGGTCTTTGGTGTAGATTTTTTTAAAAACAATATTAATTTAGCTGAACACTTTAATTTGGGGGAGGGAAATGGTCAAATTTTAGTTTAACCTTTTGCAAATGATAAACAGTAAACTGGGTTACACAAATCCACTGATAACTGAGGTTAGACCTTTTAATGCCTTGATCCTGTGTCCCTTATTCATGTGAGCAGCTCTTACCAAAGCAAGTAATCTCATTTAAACCAATGAACTATAATAAGATTTGAGGGTTGCAGTACTGTGTAGTATAACAGAGAGAAGAAAATAGTCCAATCCTACTCAAACTGGTTTTAATGGAAGCAGGATTGGGTCCGAAATTCCCTTGTATTTTTACAGGTGAACTAGAGTTTCTCATCCTTGTATGCCTATATATGTATTTTGTTTAGCAAGTTTATAAAGATATTCGTGACTAATGCCAAAATTGTGGACTTGGGATAAAAACCCCTCCTCTGCTTAGGAAGAAGAAACTTCACCAATCTATAATGCTGGGAATCAAATTGTTACTTGGACCTCAACTGTAATTTTGCTAAAGTCAAATGCTGTGCTTTATTTTTGTCTCTAGTAAATACTGAATCAGGCTTATTTACAGAAATGGTACAAACTTATTTTCTGGATTTAAGCAATTAGTGACCCCAACACTTTGAAAAAATGCAAAGGTTACTAATTACCAAAAAACAAACAAACCCCTAAAAACATATTCCTCATTTTTCTCCTTTGAGTAATCCCGATTCTCAGTGCTCTGATTACTGTCAAAGCTCTCCAGTATGAGCACTTCATTCTGTCTACTGTCATTAAATGATGAGTATCAATGAATATTTAAATTATATGTGAACGAGATTGCAGCCCCAATTTTTCTTTTTGTACGTACTAAAGGACCCGATCCTACAACACCTTTCTCATTCATATAGTTCTCTCACATCAGTGATCCCATGGTCCCCTCGGACTACTCGTATGATTTGCAGGATTGGGCCCAAAGCTCGGATTTTGTAGTAATAAATGGTATTGCAAAATAAAAATGAACCGAACGCTGCAATTACATATTATGGGCTTGATTCTCATCACTCCCGATTGATACTCCGATCAATGAGGAGAGAATTTGTCCAGTATCTTATTTTGAATATGCTTTTTGGCTCCAACAGCATAATTATTTCCATATAATACTCTACTGATTGTAGAAATGGTTTAAATACAAACTGCAAATATATAATATTAATAGCTGAATCCTGCCACCATTGATGACATTAATGTGCTGGTTTGAGTTTAACTGAGGACAAAGTCGGGCCCAATAGGTTTAATTTTCTAGGACATTCAGTCAAATCTAGCCTGCTAATTATGCAGTATTGCAGTAGAACATGGGTGGGATTTTCAAAAGAGCCTTAGTGACTTAGGAGCCTGTACATACCTTATTGAAAATCAATTGGACTAGTGCTCCTAAATCACATCAGCACCTTTAAAAATCCCAGTTTGTATCAGAGGAGTATATCTAGGGGCCTTATTGCATAAACCTTACTCAAGCTAAAGCCCATGGCAACTTTGCCTGCATAGGGGCAGCTGGTTGTGGCCTCGGGTGTTTCCCAGGTGTGTAGAACTACACCTTTTTGAAACTGAGATTAGTTCAGATTGTGCCCCCATCAGCAGAATCCTCAGCAGCATCTCCATCTTCCCATGCCCTCAGAGCTTGGATTTATGTAGTGAGGGGGCTGAGTCTCAGCAGGCCTGACACAGGAAGAGGCTGATCCCACAATGGACTGAGGCAGCATGGGTGATACACATCGCTCCCTCTCACAAAGATCCCCCTGGTAAAAGTGACACAGAAGTGAACTTGGTTGGTGGAGCTGATGTTTGATGAGGGTGGAATTGTTGTCCAAAGGGTGACCCCAAAGCAGCTGTCCTATGAAGCAGGGTTATCGGTTACAGGGGGCACAGATCCTATCTGTATAAGAAGTGCCAATGCTCATTCCACATGGAGGCCAGTCCTGGCCCTGATGTTGTTTGAAAAAAATAAAAGCAACTATGCTGATATAACAAACTTGCAAAAGCCTTGATGTTTCCCCCACTGTTTTATTTTTCTGGGCTTTTGTTGAGACATCAGTAAATATAAAGTGTTGTGCCAGAGCGTAGAGAACACACATGATTTACAAAGGGAAAAATGTCAACTATGGCTTTGTACGTGATTGCTTCATTTATTTACAAATGACTGTCTTTAATGGGAATTAATAGTAAATTAATGAATTATGTAATGATGGGATTGATATTTGAAAGATAATATCCTTATGTTCCATACAGTTTCACTCCTGAGCACATTTCCACTGTGACAAAAATCAGTACTAAATGTGTCTGATCTGTATTCCTTAAAAGGTGTGAACATTTGTTACCATACAGTAACCTTACTTACATCAATGAGATATCTTCCATGAGCAGTGACTTCTTATTTGAGTCAAGTTTTGCCGAATCAAACCCCATGTTTTATATTCTTGATTTGGGGTCAGAATCTGACCCTAATCAATGAACCTTTGTTGAGAAGCCCCATTCATGTCAGTGGGGTTATTGCATGGGCAAGAACTCATCATATGAGTAAGGATTTGCAGATTAGGCCCATAGCTCTCTTTTGGTTTTGTTTTTAAATAATTAAAAATAATGGGTCCTATCTTGCTCCCATTCAGTGCAATAGGAGTTTTTCATTTACTTTAATGGGAGCAAGATCAGACCCAAAATTCCCTCCTCTCACTCCCTGCCCCATTTCTCCCTAAAGTACTCTTCACTGTGTGCCAGTGGTGGAAGAGAGAGGCAGGAAGCTGGATTTTTGTTCCTCGTATGATTTTTACTGTTTATTTACAAAGATTCTAACAAGTTTATGAAAAAGATTGACATTATATTGCATCAACAAATCAGCAAGCTTTTGCAGTTAATTACAGTAATTCAAAATCAGACTGTCTTTATTTGAGGCAGTGCCTGAAATACTCATAGCATATGAATGTGGGGTTATAATATTTCTGGTTATAATAAACCTTGCTTCTATGGGATTTTTTTACCCTCTTTAATTACCTTCTCTGCTTCTCTCCCCTTCCCTGCTTTTTAAGAGTTCAATAGGAGAAAGCATGCAGATCAGCTGTGATAGATACAGATTTTGCAAATAATGATTTGGGCCCTTGAACCTGAAATTGGATCGGTGTGTTCAGAGCCCAGTCCTGCCGCCCTTACTCACCCGACTCACATAATTTCAGCTGGGCTACATGTGTGAATACGTAAAGCAAAATGTGTCTCATGTTTAGCAAAAGCTCTGATGTGACTAGAGAGAGTAAAATAAAGATTGCGGTCATCGTTTTCCTTGGCATGCTACTGAAAGTTCATTTTGTAGCCATGTTTTCTGAGGTAACAATTTTTACTCTAGGATAGCTCCTCCATATGACATCAATGGGGGGCTGGGCTCTGTGAGTTTATTCTGGAAGTGCAGCTATTGCATGCGTCATGTTCCCCTCTGCACATTGCCAGTTTCCCAGAAGATATCAATGCAGGAAGTGATATGGGTAGAAATACCTTATACAATATCATGTATTTTATTATTATCCTCATCATTATTAAAAATTCTATAGAAAGAATAACATTCTGTACTCGGGTCTATGTCACTCTGTCAAAAATTACATTACCTGTTCCCAAGTCACTGATAACTTGGAATTAAATAATCTTATGAATCAGTGTCCCAGCAGACAAAGCACAATATGGGGTATTAGTTGGTGCCTGTGACAGACCACCAGATCACACTATACAATAGAATGATGAGCTCCTTACTCACCTATTCAGAGTGTGCAGGGAAAAAAAAACCTGTGTGACTGTGGGGGACTTCAGTATGAGTGACACACACTGGAAGTATCATGCTGCCAGCACTAAAACATCCTTGAAATTTCTAAATATTATAGAATTCAGTTCAAATTCAATGTGTTGCTTCCAAACCAGGGGAATTCTATATTAGACCACGTCTTGACAGATAAAGAGAAACTGGTCACAAAACTAAATATTAATGGTAGCTTAGGTACAAGTGATCATGACTTTATCACATTTCTAATGAGCAAACTGAATAAAGTCCAGACCAGTAGTAAATATACTTGATGCTTTAAAAGGGCCTGTTTTACAAAGCGGAAAACAATTACAAGTTAGATCAGCTCAGAGGAAAAAAAATAATCAGAAAAATGTGAATGATAATTAGGAATTGTTTAAGAACATTTTACTAGATGCAAAAAAGCCGCAATCCCACAACTGAGAAAGAAGGATGTTTTGGTTAAAAAAACCAACCTGGTTTATAAGGGAAGTGAAGGCAGCTATAAAAAATAAAATAATATAATATATAACAAATGGAAGAATGAGAGTAAGGAATATAAATCAGAAACTAGGAATTGTAAAAAAAAAAAATAACAATCCGTTGGGAAGTGAAGGAACACAAGGAGAAATTTATGGCCAGCAGTATAAGATAATAAGAAGTTCAAGAATGTTAGGAACAAAAAGAATCCTAACAATGGTATTGATCCATTAATAGATGGAAATGGTGGAATTATTAATGAAAATGCAGAAAAGCTAGAATACTTCAATAAATATTTCTGTTCTGTATTTGGGGGAAAAAAATATATAACATCATCCTCTAACACACTTTCCATTATATTAGTATCTCAGTAGGATGTTAAATAGAGGCTACTACAGTTAAACATTTTTAAATCAGCAGGTCTGAATAACTTGCATCCAAGAGTTTTAAAAGACCTGGCTGAGGAGCTTGCTGGACCATTAATATTTGTTGTTGTTTACAATAAGTCTTGGAAAACTGGGTAAGTTTCAGAAGACTGGAAGAAAGCTAATTTTGTGACAGAATTAAAAAAAAGCGTAAACAGGATGACCCACAGTAGCTATAGGCCTGTGAGTTTGATGTGGTTCTCTGGTAAGATAATGGAGCATCTGATATGGGACTTGATTAATAAAGAATGAAAGGAGGGTAATATAATTAATGCCAATCAATATGGGTTTATGGAAAATAGATTCTGTCAAACTAATTTGTAATCTCATCAAAAAAAAGATATCAAGTGTGGTTGATACAGATAACGTTGCTGTAATATACTTAAACTTCTGTAAGGTGTTTGACTTGGTACTGGATGATATTTTGATTAAAAACTAGAATGATGGAAAACATGGCCCACTTTACATGGATTAAAAGCTTGTTAACTGATAGGTGTCAAAATGCAATTGTAAATGGGGATTCATCATTGAATGGATGTTTCTAATGGGGTCCATCAGGGATCAGTTCTTGGCCCTGTGCTAGTTAACATAGTTTTCAGTGACCTGGAAGGAAACATAAAATCAGCACTGATGAAGTTTGCAGCTGACGGAAAAATTGGGGGAGTGGTAAATAATGAAGAGGAGAGGTCACTGATGCAGCGTGATCTGAATCACTGTGTAAGTAGAGCACAAGCAAACATTATGCATTTAATATGGTTAAATGTATACATATAGGAACAAAGAATGTAGGCCATACTTTCAGGATGTGGGACTGTATCCTGGGAAGCCGTGATTCAGAAGAAGATTTGGGGTCATGGTGGATAATCAACTGAACATATGATACAAGTGTTATGCTGCGGCCAAAAGGGCAAATGCCTCCCTTGGATGCATGAACAGGGGAATCTCAATTAGGAGCAGAGAGGCTAATTTTACCTCTGTAATCAGCACTGGTGCAACTGCTGCTGTAATACTGTGTCCATTTCTGATGTTCACAATTCAAGGAATATGTTCATAAATCGGTGAGGGTTCACAGAAGAGTCACAGGAATGATTAAAGGATTAGACAACATGCCTTACAGTGATAGACTTGAGGAGCTCAATCTATTTAGCTTAACAAGGAGACGGTTTAGAGATGACTTAATCACTGTCTGTAAGTACTGACGTGAGAAACAAATATTTAATAATGGGCTCTTCAGTCCAGCAGAGAAAGGTAGAACAAGATCCAATGACTGGATGTAGAAGCTAGACAAATTCAGACTGGAAATAAGGTATAAATCTTTAACTGTTGGAACAATTTACTAAGGGTTGTGGTGGGCTCTTCATCACTGGCAATTGTTAAATCAAGTTTGGATGTTTTTCTAAACTATATTCTCCAGGAATTATTTTTGGTGAAGTTCTATAGCCTGTGGGTTATAAGAGGTCAGACTAGATAATCACAATGGTCCTTTCTGGCCTTGGAATCTATGCCTCTAGGAATTATTAAACTCCTAAAGTATTTAAAAGACTTGCTACAGAACCTTGTTAAATGTCTACAGAACCCTGTTGGTTTCACCCTTATTACATTCTGTAGCACTTCTCTAGCCAGGAGCAGTAATTCCATTCTATATCTATAACCCCTCTTCACGAGGGGTTAAGGTGGAGGTGTGGGGGCCAGAGTTCTAAAAGGAGCTAGAACATTGAAGTACTGCATAAAGAGGGTTGGCCTTCTACAGTGGTAGGAGGTATGCACAGGTCCACATGCATTTACTAGTCAATTTGCTGGTGTTGACAACTGTGCGCCCTTCCTTGGGGCTAAAACCATCCCCATGAGTGGATGATGCAGTTTCAATGATATTTTTTCTGCAGAAGAATAATGAGAGAGGAGACTAAAGGGAGGGGTATTGTTTTTCTGGTTTACATCCCCGGGGACAAATATATTACATTATAGTTAAACTGGTCCAGTCTTTTCATATTGAGTCTCTCTTTGGGCTTGTTCTAGTCACTTAAAATCAGTGCCTCAGTTTCCCTCATTTATTAAGTGGGGGTAATACTTACCTACTTCACAGGTGTCCAGTTTTACAGATGAGGGGCCTAGTACCTAGCCAGATTGGGGGAGGGGGACTGTCTAGATTAATTTGTTACTGAAGGTTTGTAAAGCCCTTTATGAATGAAAAGTGGTTTTATTTTTATACTCTCATTTTGCCTCAGAAAGCTGCATACGCGTGATCTTTCCTGACAGGATAGTAATTCTGATTTATCTGCTTCCCGCGGCAGATGCTTTTTATAGAACAAATGAAAAGTTGCTGTCACACCTAACCCTCCCCCTCTTTTTTGGTGACTGAAGGCCTGGGGAGTTAGGAGAGTTAATCCCCCAAATCTTTACTCCTAGGATGTACACAGATTGTAAAACATAAGCTCAGTAGCATTTTTAGAAACTAACGCAGGAGTCAGCAAAAATGTACAGAAAGCACTGTGAAAAAGACCAGCGTATCTGATTCACGCCAGCAGTTAGTTACACTCATTTTGATATACCCCCATCATTTCCCAAGATGAGAACACCTGAGGGGCTTATTTCTGGAATTAATGAGCTTCTGGAGTTCCCACTGAAGGCAGTCGGAACTGGGGGTGCTCAGCTCATTTGAAAATGGGACATAAACATCTTAAGTGTTCTCAAATGAAAACAGAGAGGGAGGCTAGTCAAGAGGTTAGGATGCTAGCCTAGGACCTATCCTACCTTGCAGAGGTGGTGTGTGAATAAATACATTACAGACCGAGGGGAGAATGGAGGCCACGTAAGTACTTAAGATAAATAGAGCTACTTAATGAAATTACTTCCAAGGAATACACAGACATGTTGCATGGGGGGCAGTGTAGGTTGGGGTGGATTTATTACAGACTATTAATTCATGCTATAACTAATTATAACCACTGAAGTAGCAAGTTTTCAAATGCGAGTAACAGGCCTCTCCGTGGTAATCATTTTTTACATGCACAACAGAAGGAAATTTGTATAATCCTTACACTGTTAATTTGTTACATTCAAAGTCACTTTCTTGTGTGGCATCTTGTTGCATTTGGCTTTTGCAGAAAAGCTAGATTTGCAAGTGAGTGGGTGATTTGCATGAAGTGTTAAGGAGATTACATTAAACTAAATAGGTGGGACCAAGTTCTGCTCTATATCTGAAAGCAGAATCTGGCTAAATTAATCAGTGTGTGACTTAGTGGCATTACACCAAGGATGAATTTGGCGTAAATGTGCATGCATAAATGTCCACAAATATAATTTGGGACCTGAGTCTGACCTCCCTTACATCAGCATAGGGCAGAAGTAATTCTACTGAAATGAATAGACGTTATTGGTGAATGCAAGAAGAGAATCAGGCCTGTACCATATACAACCAAGGTTCAGGATGAATCTGCATAAAATAATTTCTTATTGTGCATATGCAGGTTTTAATCCTTGGGGAATGAGTCATCACTGTTAAGGCCTGATTGTGTAGATTGTATAAAATAAAATGTATTACAGATCATATTAGGCTATGAAAAGGGAAATAATAACATATCACAAAGGAAACCAGGCATGATATCAGATGTGGTCATTTGTCTTCCCCTTAAATTATCAGCTCTGACATCACTTCATTGTCTATGCATTGCTGAGCAAGTTTCTATGTAAAAGAGGACTTTTTAACATGCTATAAGGCATGGCAAATTGTTCCTTCAGATTAGCAACAAATGTTATTTTGTATACATATGTGATCGTAAAGAGGAAGTATTTTCCCTGTTTAAAACATTGTATATTGTCTAATACTGTGAAGTCTAAAATGTAAATGGCTTTCACACGTTTTGCCTTTTTTTTTTTTAAGAAGCAATTAGTTGTAGAGCTCAGCATTTCATTTCAGCTTGGGTAGGAATGATCAAAGTCATTTATTTTAACCCCTCATTATGCAGAGCTGATTACCTCGTTCACCATCTGGTGCAAAAGCTTGATTTTTTTTCAGGTATTTATATTTAAAATCTTCACAAAATCTAAAGCATCAGAGTTCTGCAAACTAAAATCTTGATCTTTGTCGCAAGAGATATATTGGAAAATATTTACCATTTCTCTTCTCCACCAGGAGTTGAAATATACAATGCGGTTTAAAGAGGAGACTGGTCTAGGTGTGAGAATGGGGTGTAGGAATGCCTGGGTTATATTCTCCTGCCAATGCCGGGTTTACAATGGTGCCAGTGGCTCCATGGAGCTGGGCCCATGTTCAGATGTGGCCCCAGCCTGCTCTGCTTGGACAGCACCCCAAGACCCCGCTGGCTCCCCACGCCCACCACTTGCTCCTCTCAGCCTGCCCCCTGGCTGAACCCCAGTCTCTGCTTCCTACCACCTGTGGGGCCCTGCCTGTCTCCCCGGAGTGGAGGTGCTTGAGACTGGTACAGAAACCTGGCCAGTCTCAGCCAGGTGGTGGTGGTGGGACAGTGTGGGGGAGTTGGCTGGGCTCCTCCAGGCAAGTGCTTCTTGAGGGAGCCTGGCTGGGGCAGGCCCTGGTCTGCCTGATCGTGGCACTCCCGAGGGGCTGGAGCGATTCCCTATCCTGGGACCAGCCCTGGCTGTGCTGCTGCCTCCCAGCAGGGCCAGTGAGTGTGGCCGGGAGGCAGGGCATAGGGGAGTGGGTCTCTGGAGGGGTTTTGAGTGGGTGCTGTGAGGGGGTGGGGAAGATCTCTGTGTGTTGCAGCATTAGGGAGTGGGGGTTCTGTGGGGGGTGATGAGACATTGTGATGGGGCGCAGGGCAGGGGGGTGCAAGGCAGGGGTAGTGTTGTGCAAGGAGCTGTACATTTGTGGGGGGGCACTGGGCATAGGGAGTCAGGGGGGTGTTGGGCAGAGGGGCTGTGTGGTGTGGCATGGCATGGGCCTGCTCCTGAGGGGAAGGGGCATGCTGGCAGCACAGGGCTGGGCGGGCCACTGTGCGTCTGACAACTGTGGTTTGTAAATAGTGTCCTCACACTGGTCTGGATGGAGCAGAGCCGCCCTGCCATGGCATGTCCCATTGCCTCTGGCTGGCCTCTTGCTCCAGGGACTGACCCCCCCGTGCCATGCTCCATTGCCCCAATGGGGGCCCACAAATATGTTTGACGTGGGGCCCACAAAAGATTAATCTGATCCTGTATAAGGTCAGGGGGCTGGGAGTTAGAAGAACTCTTATACTACTGTCTACCCTTAGAATATTAGGGTTGGAAGGGACCTCAGAAGATCATCTAGTCCACCCCTGGCTCAAAGCAGGACCAATCCCCTGACAGATTTTTAGCCCAGTTCCCTAAATGGCCCCCTCAGGGATTGAACTCACAACCCTGGGTTTAGCAGGCCAATGCTCAACCACTGAGCTATCCCTCCAAAGGCTCTCCCAAAGGAGAGAGAGCTCAGTGGTTTGAGCATTGGCCTGTTAAACACAGGGTTGTGAGTTCAATCCTTGAGGGGGGGCCACTTAGGGATCTGGGGCAAAAATCAGTACTTGGTCCTGCTAGTGAAGGCAGGGGGCTGGACTCAATCTTCAGCAAGTTATTTAGGTCTTGATCCTGTAGAGCACTCTGTTTCCATTAATCATAATGTCATTGGGAGTTGACTGCTCTCAGCATCTCATAGAATCAATCCCTTAAGCTTCTCAGGACCTTAGTTTCCCAGTCTGCAAAACATCACTCCCTCACTGGGATGTTGGAGGACATAATTAGGTACTTGCATGTGCAAATACGGTCACTGTGCACACAAATTGCATTTTTACACACAAGTATCCATTATGCGTCATGAATAGAGATTTTTCCCCCCTGCCGTTTCTGCAAGCACAGATTAAGCAGCAATGACTGAAATTTTGGTTCCATGTTTGTATTCACCTGGAGCCCAGTTCTGCCACCTTTACACCCAGGGCTGGCTCTAGGCACCAGCGTTCCAAGCATGTGCTTGGGGCAGTACTTTTCAAGGGGCGGCATTCCGGCCCTTTGGGGGGGTGGCACTTTTCAAGGGGCGGCATTCCGGGTTTTTTGTTGTTTTTTTTTCCATCTCTGCCAGTGAATGTCACTGGTGACCAATCACTTCACTTTTATTCCAGGTCTGAGAAGTTCCTTTGCTGTGAGTGATCATTATGCTAATCTATGTGGCTGTGGGTTCTTTTCTTTTTAGCTATGGACAAATTTCCACCAGTGACCAACATGAAAACAGCAAACTCATTTTCAGCAATGATATTCTAAGCTGTTATTTGGACAGACCTCCTTTAAAGAATGGCTGGTGCATTTATTTAGTAAACCAGGTTAGATCACCGTGAGTCACATTCGGATACCCTTACTCATGCACTATCTTATTTCTTGAATAGTCCCACTGAACTCAATGATTCTGTTTGGGGAGTAGGATAATATGCACCATGAGGAAGGGTATTAGAACATGGGCCTGTAGGATCACTGGCCCTGATGGGGATATTTCTGGGCCACACTCTCAGTAGAGAAGCGATGCAATGAAAAACAGTAGCAATGGCAAATCCATCCAATTTATTTTATTTTTTTTGGAAGCATCACAGAACTCTCCTAACCCAGACAATCTATATTGAAAAGTCACTCCCTGATTGGCAATACTTGTATAGCATCATGCAGAAGAAGAGCATAACACTTTATGAAAAGAACATAATTCCCCTTAAACTATACAATCAAAACAAAAATATGTGAGTCAGAAGCTGGATTCTGTTCCTGGCTCTAGCACTGACCTACTGGATTGCGTTTCACAGATGGGTATCATCATCATCATTATATATTAGTTGTAATGCCTAGAGGCCCCAGCTGGGATCTGGTCCCCATTGTGCTGTGTGTAGTTAAAGAAGAGCTCTGAAAGGCTTACAGTCTATGTAAACAAGACAGAGTGGGAGGGGAAACAAGCACAGAGAGGTGCAGGGACTTGCCCAGAGCTGCACAGAAGATAATTGGCATAACATAACCCTGGACCCCTGATTCCCACTATAGTGCGCTAACTAACATAGTTAGTCCTGTAGCCCAAGCGGTAAAAGTCTGCGTAAAGTGATGATGAATAATGGGGAGAAGGGTTGTCACAGCTGTGTTTAAAATTTTTTGCTTTTTCCTTTTTTTGATCAAAACAAACAAGGAAACGACATGAAAAAATGCTAAGTCATAGAACATTATTTAGATTGCCAAGTCAAATACTCCAAAGTTAGGAAATGTCAGCTTTTAAGTTGCCTATGCAATCTTTATTCAGCCCTCCTTGTGCATATGCATTATGATACAGTCTTTAATTAAATTATCATATATGGATATTTCCACAAAAATTCATTCCTCTTTCTGGAAGTGGCTAATTATACTGTTCACCAGGAGTTAGTAGGTGCACGTGCATTCTGGGTGAAACCTTGTACCTAAACTTAAAAATGTGTTTTAAGTAGCATCTGCCCTTACAGGGCTACCCAGGAATTTGTCAATAGCTTTCCCTTCCAGAGATAACTGTTACAGGCTGTAAGAGTCCCAATCCAAACGTGTTCCACTTACAGGAATCCAGTCTAGCATATACTTATTTAAATATCAGGTGAGCCACAAATTGGAGATCAACTGAAAAATAATTAATCCCAAGCCTGGTTAAAACAGAAACAGAGGAACTGATTACAGAGAAAGTATGAAACTGAGTTACCATGAGATACCTCTAAAAATTCACGGTACGCTGCTTTGATAAACTAATAACTAGGGATTCTATAACTGTTAGAGTGAAACAACTCTACAGTAACTGAAATAGGCCTGTTTATTTTTCCATGCAGGCTCATAAGTAGATTTTGGTCCATGCCCATCAAATATACATATCCTGTGTGTATACACAATGTATGTATGCAAATATAGACTGTATAGTGTGTGTACATACTTTGTTTTTGTATATGGGATTTCTGGTTCAACAGTAATTTGGTTCATTGCCAGGTTGGCCTGTTAGCACTCTATAATTAACATGGACACACACCCCTGCATGTGACATTTGTTTCACCTGGGAAAATTAGATAATAAACTAATGAAGATTTTCTTGGCTGAAAATGCTGTGTATTTTCAGAGGGGAGCAATTACAACTGTGTTATGCAGTCTTTGTATCTAAACAGAAAATCATCAGACAAATAGGCTTTATTTACAGAAGCATATTATTCTGGTGTGTGTGTAGGGGAATGAGGGGGATGGATGCATGGATGGATGTACATTTTATATAATCTCTGTCACATAGGCTGGAATGAAGTGATGCCCCTGCATTAGGACACAGGGATATTCAGAAGCCTGGTAGTACATCAGGGATTTTTTTTACCATCTGATTTTTGCTTTCAATTGAAAGCTGTTGTCACCTTCCATTGTGTCAGAATCTGAATTGTAAGGGGGTGGTTCAGAGAGCAGTACTTCCAGGAGAGACATTTAAAAGGCAAATGCTGTGGCGTAGTACTGGAGAGCACCCCATGGTTTGGTTATGCTTTGCTGGCATTCATACAACACCAGGCAAGTTAAACAGCCCATCATTTGCTGGAAAATGTAGAATTAGAAAACACCTCAAACTTTCCAGCCTAAAGCTGGATATGACTGACTGTGTTCACTTGGTGTGAGTCACAGGACGCGGTTGTGCTTAGTGTCTAGGATGCCAGTGTGGAGGCCCTATAGAGCGGGGCGTGGAGTCTTGGAGTCTGGTTATTGCTAATTGTTTTTGCTTCATGTTTCTCCACTGTGACAATGGGATAGTAATACTTGCCTCTCCCAGAGGTTTAGTGATCATAATTTAAAACGTAAAATGCTAATGCCTGTTACATTTGAGAAGGTAAGAAAAGGCTGTGTACAAAAACTTACTAGAATGACTTCAGAGATTTAAAAAGTATTCCTGTTAGCGAGAGAAGGTGGGTGAGGTAATACCTTTTATAGGACCAACTTCTGTTGGTGAGAGACACAAGATATTACCTCACCCGCCTTGTCTCGCTAATATCCTGGGAATGATAGTTACAGCTACACTGCATACAAGTATACCTGTTTTCAGCCATTTCCTTCATTTATGGGCTTCAAATTAAGATCAGGAAGATTTAGGTTAAATATCAAGGAAAAATATCCTGACAGACTTAGGGCTGCCAACTTTGGGTGGATGAATTCCTGGAGGTTTCATCACATGACATTATCTTTAATTACATCTTTAATTCCTGGAGACTCCAGGGCAATCCTGGAGGGTTGACAACCCTAGACAGAGTCCTTAGAGTACAGAATCATCCCTTAAGGTGTTTTGTGGATGTTTCCAATCTATGAGACTTCTAAAATATTACTGCAGATGATATGAAAATATAATGTAAAGCCTAATCCTTCACTAGTTTCCATTGCTCACATGTCTTCTGTGCAACCTGTTTTTATACTAGCAAAATACATTTTACTTTCCATACCCAGCTGGAAGATTGCGGTATGCGATGGATGCAGGGTCTGGTAATGCAATCAAATGTATTTTTGAATTGTGTGTTGTGTCAACTACCAGTCATCCAGAGGAACTGGCATTAATGAGTATATACAAATCCATGGTTCAACATGCTTTCCTCAGCTGATTTTCTAAGGCTTCTCTGAATTAAACATCTGTGGGATATTCTTTTAAGGAGATTTCCCACTTCACTGTGGCTCTGCATATAACATCTTTATTGCCAACATTCACTAGAGGAATGCCATGACAGTCGTTGATATTCTGTCTGGTCTCAGTCCACATTATCTTTTAATGAAATAAAATGTAGCTTGTTCAATTATTCACGCTTTGTGGCAAGATATTGTTAAACACTACAGATATGCAATCATTCTCCCCTGAATATTCTGGTGACAAACAAGTTCACAGAGTCATAGAAATTAAAGATAGAAGGAGAATCAAGTAGGTCATTTAGGCCATTCCTCTGCCATTTGCATTCTTGGATGTCAGTGACATTACAGTTTAATATAGTGAGTGTGTATTGTGCCAAATAGGCAGACCTGGGGATTGAGTTCCTCTCTCACACCGAATAGGGACAGCAGCAGTGGATGTGTCCTCTCATCACCCTACATAGTGCCTCTGTTGTTGCAGTTATTTATATTGCCATTACACCTGGGAGCTCCAGTAATGGATAAGGACCCTCTTGTCTTAAGCACTTAACAAACACAGAACAAAAAGATGGTCACTGTCCCCCAAGGTGCTGACAGTCCAAATATAAGATAAGAGACAACAGGTGAATACCGACAGAAATTGCGGTTTGGAGAGACCACACCTAGAAGGAAGAGAGGAGTTCACCTCATGCCCATTGAAACCTTGGTGTCTTTCCTATGACTGCTGATAAAGATAATAAATAATGCCCAATGGTGGTGTTTGGCTGTCTTGTGCCATGACATCTATCCACTCTGAAGTGATCTAAGACCACCACCTCGCTTCAGATGAGTCACTGATCTTCATGATAGCCAAATTCTTCCTTTTCACATGCACGTGTGCATCAGAGGTTGAAATGTGTGCCTTTGCCTTACTTCCATTTATCTGCTATCTCCTTCATTCATGTTACAGAACAGTAATACACTAACTGTTTGCTATACTGCAGGTGGTGACTGTTGTTAATGGATTCTTTAAATGCAGAGATATTAATGAGACAAACAATTTGTATACTATCACATGATCAGGGATCAGAATTTGTCCATGTAGATATTAAAATATAATTAAATATGCTCCATTACTGTATTGAGTTTTTGGCTTTAACTAGGTGACCTTGGGCATGTCATTTGGTCAGTTTTTGCCTCAATTACTCTATCTGTAATATTGATTACAAACAGCATGTCATCATTCTACATCAGGCCAGGCTTAATGACTGATTATTTCCTATCTCATTTCCAACAAGTATTGAACCATTTGCCTCCTGTATGAGAGTGTGGATGGAATCCTGGCTCCACTAAAGTCTATGGCAAAACTTGCACGGGGTCAGGATTTCGCCCTATGAGGTTTGAAATAGCTGCTGTGATACTGATGCAGATAGAACTACTGCACATATAGATTGATAGCATATAGATTTCCTGCATCTACCCTGCCTTCTTTTTTGCCAAGCAGTGTATATTCTTGTTAGTGTTTATCTTTATCTCCAGTTGCCTCTCAAATCTTTATCAGTTGCAGCTAGTAACAAGTTTGTATCTAGAGAGGTGTGTGTTGCTTGAGAGAGGATTAATTCACTTTTTTTTTTTTGAGAGCTCTGCCATTGACTAGCCAAAATAAAAAAAAAAAGTGGTCTCTGTTTGTCCAGGGTAGAGTGGGCAGCATGGGGACCCTTGCACTATTGCTATATTTGTTCTGTGGACAAGGCGAGCGCTCCCATTTCTGGGGATGGGAGTTGTCTTTCACGAGTATTAAAAAGTCTCTATCAGACTCAGGGAGAACGTATCTTTACCAAATAAACCATAGGTAGGTATACGTTACTCCTAGGATAGAAAAAATAAATTTCCTCTTTTGTTTGTTGTAGGCTAGATATAGAAATGGACTAAGACCTATTTATCAGTGGCCACTGCTCTCCTCATTACATGCTGCCATAGTTGTAGTCATCACTGGCATCTAAGCTGTGGCTCCCCAGATATATGAGAGAAAGGGCAGAATGTTCTTGTGAGGGCCTCTTATCATTGGAATCACTCCCACCTTTTGGTCTGTAATAGCCAATGTATTGACCTCTAGAGATCACTGAAAGGCAATTGGGTTTCCCTTGCTGAAAGAGAGTGGGAGAGTTCTTGTTCCAGATATTTTATATGTATGAATGTGTGCTGATGGGTTACTGTTGGTTGTTGGGGAAATAGGGGATACAAAAATGGTCAGTTTCAGGGTTCTTTATCTAGGAATTGTCAGGGATTGTCTAAAGGAAGGGATGTGCATGCAAATCTAAATAAAGATGTTTCCCAATTCAATCTCAGTATTTTTGGTTTTATACAGTATTAATGATAAATAATGTGATTCTGCTGCCTCTTAGGCCTGGTCTACACTAAAAAGGGGGTTTGAATTAGGGTACGCAAATTCAGCTATGTGAATAGCGTAGCTGAATTCGAAGTACCCTAATTCGAACTACTCACCCGTCCAGACGCGGCGGGGTCGAACTCCGCGGCTCCAAGGTCGACTCCGCCACCGCTGTTTGCAGTGGTGGAGTACCGGAGTCGACCGCGGTGCTTCCGGAGTTCGAACTATCGCGTCTAGATCAGACGCTATAGTTCGAACTCCGAGAAGTCGAACTCACCGCGTCGACCCGGACGGTAAGTGTAGACTAGCCCTTAGAAGGAAACCAGAAATCTTAAAGAAGTGGTACAAAATGGATGGTAAGAAAGAAATGTCCATTTGAATAAGCTGGATATAGCTGGATATTGTTACATTTTAACTTTATTATTTTGTTTTATTTAAAGATGATAAAGGAAGTGAAGAATCCATAGTGGGGTTGTTTTATTGATTGATTGTATGTTGTTGTAGAGGATGGTTGTGTGATTTTCGTCTTGTGGCATTTGCATATGTATCTCAGATTCTTTGGTATAAAAAGAAGTGCTGTCTGATTTGCATTTTGAGAGCAGCTTGGATTCAGACAGATGACAATCAAATTGGAATATGCCAGTCTGCAGTGCGGTTGTTAAGTGCAAGGTTGAATAGTAACTGAAGTTCAGTTTGGAATTTTAAACCCTGCAGCAGGGGCATAGTGTGTTCTGCTAAGAAGCAGCAGGGAACTGGCTCCACCTGAAGAGACCAGGTATGGTACAGTGGGACCGAATTCAGCCTTGAGTGTCTCTCCTTCCTTTGGGATCACTGATATCTGATGAAGTCCACGCTGTGCTTAGAGTGCACTCACTGAGAGCATTCACACAACAACAGGGTAATATAACTAATAAGGATTTGCTCTGTTTTCTTCATTGCTCTTGTTGCTTTTATTTTTAGCTCTCTGCTACAAGAGACAGGACTGTGGATTGCTTGCTCTGTTGTGCACGCTCTCTCTCTTTCTCTCTTTGGCTGTCTCTCTCTGTCTCTTGACAGGTGTAAGGATGATCCTAAATATAGAATCCACCCGTCAGTTGGCTTCAGCAATCAGCAGGCACTGATTTAGCATTTCTCTTAACCTACTAAGTTCCAAATGATAGGGTTATTTTTTTAAATCTACAAACAAGTTAAACTACAAGGTATTCTTAAGATTATCCGCAAATTGGGATATGTTGTAGGATGTATGAGCTATGCCATAAGCGGGCGTCCGTGAAACAATAGAAGGTTGTCAGGAATGGTTTGCTTAAGATGCAGTGATGGAATATATCAGGAAGGGGCAGAAAATGCATTTTAAACAGCTCCTGTATCTTAGCCACTTAATGAGATGTTAGATCATTGATTAGGAAGAGATTCAGGACACATAAATAAGCATATTCTTCACGTATCGGGTGTCGAATGCATTTTTAACACTTGTATTCTTCATGGATTTCCCAAGGAAAATAGAGTAACAGTCAGTGTGATGGGTGTGTGGGGGTGTTAATCAGTTGCATCCTGAGACAAGAATGAAATTCCAGTGCATGGTGGGAAATACAGTTATCTCGACTCTGAATGTTTTATGTTGCTTTCATGAAAACATTTTAAGGAAAAATAAAATAAAGTGTGATAACTTTATTTCATAAAGTGCAGTCATTAATGACTTAGCTGAGGTCAGTGCATTACCGATATTTAACACTTGGCCAATCTTAATTTGTTATTAAAAACAATTTCCAATAAAGGTATTTGCTAAAGACCTGTGATTTTAAATTTAAGGGAACAGGTAGTTTCTCTGTTTAGATTGCCATCAGGAATTAAAAGGATCTCATCTGTCTCTCGCATATCTGTATACCATTAATTTTAATAGGAGTTTCGCACAGCACATAGAGAGGGGTGTTGACTTGTTAGCCTGGAGGATGTAATTCTTTATGTTCTGCATCCCTTATGACTGCACATGTCTATGGAATGTATATGTGAAATCAGTAACATCACAGACCACCTTGAGGATAGCTCCTTTAAATGGATCAAGACCGCAGTAATGATTTTCCTCATTAACTCTGTTACAGGTGGCTTCTCTAGCTGCAAGTATTCTCTCCCAGTTTGCCATGGTTCAGTGCCTTTTGTTAATGGCAAAGCTCCCGTATCCTACATCCTAATTCCGTAGAAGCCTGTTCTCCCCTCTCCTTTTGTCATCACTTTAGGGTGGAACAGGTTGGTAGCCCACCACCACCCTTATTTATGATGTCTTCATGGGGCAGCCAGCTGGGCTGTGTCCTCCAGTATCCCAGTTCACCTGGAAACCTCTTCAGGGAAGCAGGAAATACTCCTCTTCCTTCCTCTACTGGCTGCTTGCCAGGTCTGGGATTATCTGCTAGCATGGTTCACTCCATTGATTTAAGCCCCAGAGTGAGGTAAAAGAGCAATGTATCAAGAGCAGCAGGACTCTCACTTGAGAAGATGCTTTGAGGAGGAGAAGTGGTTTCTGTCCCTGTTCCCTTGTGATTGACAGGTGCTGAGATAATTCTCCCTCCCCCTGCTGCAGCCAGTTGAACAGGGTACCAGGTTGGGATTTCTATTCTCAGGTGTGGACCGTGAAACTGTCTGGTGTAAACTCGCTGGCTCTTCATAGTTGAGAGGCAAAGCCTGCTGAAAGCTGGCAGTTTTGGCTGAGTGTCCATTTGAGTGTCTAGGCTCAAATGAATCTGAAACGGCAAGCGGCACAAACCCAAGAAAACTGAGCCCGATTTCCAAAGGAGCAAAATAAAACTTGTGTGACCTGAAACTGCTCCCTTTTTTGCACAGCTGTAGCTGCTTGTGCACAGATGGGCTCAATGTGTAATGACAGCTGAGAACACTGACCTTTCACCTAAAGCTATCATCTGTCTCTATGTAGCCAAGAACGTCCATGCTGGAAAAATCAGAGCATTTTTTTTAAATGCATGTACTAACAACTGACAATGTTGGGTTCATTCCTTCCTCCCACCATCATCTCTGCCAGTCTTTCTCCAGCAGTAGATGGTTCCTTGTCTTCCAACAGCCTCCTCTCTGCTTGGCCTGGGCTTTGGATGGATTCTTTCTTTTCCCACTCTCCCCTTTGCAGAGTGCACTGGGGAGAGAGCCCATCTGCTTCACCATCACCTATATAACTCTTCCTAGTCAGAATCTATTCACCCTTCCCCCATCCTTACCATTTGTCTGGATAGAAGATACATTTAGCTAAATAGAATAAACATCCAGAGCCAGACCCAAAGTCTACTGAATGGGAGTCATTTCATCAAGTTCAGTGGGCTTTCTATCAAGCCCCTAGTCTGCATTATTTGGAAGTAATTCTGTCGGTGCGTTTTACCCCAGGATAAAATTGTGTGAAGCAGAGATATCATTCAGGTAGGAAAATGAATTCTAGAATAGGTCATAATAAAAGGTGAATTTGGAAAATAATGTAGTGGAAGTAATGGCTACACTTTGGCATTAGATTGTGTTAAACAGGAAACAACCTCCCCAGTTCATCCATGTAAAAAAGATAAAAGGGTTAAAGGATCAGGATGTAAGATTAAGGAAGTAAGAAGGTTAATAAGGGGATACACACTAATTGTGTACATGAGTATAAAGACCAAAGACTGTCTTTATAAAAATAGACCTCCTGGAGATATTATGTGTTTGGCGTGTATCTGGGCAATGTTGACCTAAAAGAAATGTTGGGGATTTGCTGCGTATATGATTCTGCGGCAGTTTGAGCATGAAAATTGCTGGCAATGGTATCAGTGGTCTTGAGACCATGGACACTACCATTTCTTATCCTGGCAACTATAAGACCAGCTTATCCATAACCCTCCATGCATGTGTGAAGGGGAAGCTACAAGGTATCTTGTGCAGCACAGGAACTGCTCCCTCCCCATGGTATCACCCACTCTAGGGCAGAAAGGGAGTGGGGTCATGGCCCTATCCCCCTCCCTCATGCTGGTCTTTGCAGCTTGCTGGGCATGAATAGAAAGGCAGGCAGGATCATCCTAGACCTGCACAATCCTCCTTCATACTGTGAAGTCCCTCCTCATTTTCCTCTAGGGCAGAGTTGGCCTATGACTAAATGGCACAATGTAGACTGTGCTGTATAAAGAAAAGGCATGGCCTGCCACCGCTAGAACACATGGCATCTTTTAGTAGTTACATGTTACAAAGAAGTTCACTCAGGATGTACTGGCAGTCACTTGATCAAATAGATGATATAAGTTATAAGTTGCAAAAAATTACTCTCCATGCATGGTGCTTCGATTCCTAGCTTTCGCATGTTGGTGGATTTGAGACCTCATGAAAGAACCCTTGGCTAGAGCATTTTACCAGTCAGAAGGAGAGTGAAATGTGTGTCCTTGCTGTTGGGTTCCTGTCTAAGGCTTTTAGAGGTAGCAGTAAACAGAATCCTTTTATGTATGAGGAGTTTTCACCCTCTGTTTTAAAATGAATTGACATTCTGGTTCCATATCCTATATGAGAGGATTCCTCACAGTTAGTCACACGCAAGACGCCAGACTCAGTTTTGTCAAAGTAAAAGGCTCAGAAAACAGATGGGCTGGATGTCAGTTTAAAGAAGCAAGGAAAAACTGCAATCTTCGTGTTTGAATGTATGCCCAGGCTATGACAATTACACTGTAACATCTCTTCTGCCATTCCTGAAGCAGGGTTTACAAGCTCCCAGAACCTGTGGGTCAGCCCGGTGGCTTCTGTTCTTCTTTCCTTCAACAGAATTGAAACATTTTTTAAGGTGTAAGCTTGAAAATGTTTCTGGATGTTTGAAAGTTTAAAAATAACTAACTAAATAAAACTGTGTTGCATGTCTAGATTTGAAACATTTATTCCTGTCCTATAGTTAAAAATGCAGTTCTCTTTCTTTCTGTTATTTCAAAATAGAATACGACTACGTAAGAATAGGGCCTGTTCCCGGCTGAAACATGAGTGCCACTACTGAGCACAGTTGTGGGACTATGGCACAGAAAGAGAGGATGGTTTCTGAGGTAGGCAAGTCATATAGGGCTATATGGGTCAAAACTAACAGCCAGCACAGATCACATAGTGTGCACATATCTGTCTGCATGTGCACCTTTCATCATATGTGAGCCACCGTCAGACTAGGTGCCTGCTCATGCAAGGCCCAGGGCCTCACTGACCACTGACAAATGCACAGCTTGAAACCCCTCTGGCTTACCTGTGGGTTAGCATAGTTAAAATAGATATTAGTGTTATAAGGGCAAAAGTTGCTAAACATCAGTAAGAGATCCCCATGCTGCTTGCCGTGGGCCAGCCCTAAAGAACATAGAGAGCCGCTTATTACATAAGCGTCTATCACCTTTTTAAATCTAAGATTGTTACTCCTGTGTTTGTGTATGTTTCCTGTTTTAACCTTGTAAAGAACTTTCATTTCTCTTCTTAGTTAATAAATCTTTAGTTAGTTTATCACTAACTGGTTTGGTTTGAGATCTGAGGACAGTTGAGCTGCATCTTTGACTGGTTCTTTGGGACTGAGAGTAACCTGAATGTTGTGGTTATTTTTGGTGTAAAGTGACCATCTATCACATAGTCCAGTTTGCCTGGCTGGCAAGATAGATTGGAATGCCCAAAGGGACTGTCTGTGACTTCACGGTAAAACTGGTATAGTGCTTTTGGAGTTCATCCTTGTTAGAGGGTTGGTGAAATCTAATTATAGAATATACAGTACGTTTGGTATTTCTGCCTTGCTTTTTGTCACTCTGCCCTTAGATTAGCATTCAGAGTTGAGAGTCATTCCAGATGGCGTGACAATGTGAACTTCTGGTCATGGGCCAAGAACTAACCAAGCATTTATGCTGGCATTGCCAGCACCGTCTCAACATGGGTGATGTTGTCTAGGGAGAAGGCATGACCACCCTGGCTGGGGGATTGCGTTGATCCACAGCATCCTGTCAGCAGCTTCCACTATTATGTCTCTTGTGGAATCCCAAATGGTAACCATACAGGAAAGCCATTCTGCTTACCATCCTCTGGGTTAAAAGCTTGTTAAAAATCCCAGCCTAAGGATGTAATTGATGCTTCTTTGTTTTTGCTTGGTTGAATCTAGCAAGTAGTTTGTTACAGTTTCAGTTGTCTAAGGTATAACAAACCTGACAGGACATGAACCAGAGCAGTTGTGAGTTAACCTTAACAGCAGTATATGGATGGAAAGGCAGCACAAATTGCAGTGTGTGTGTGTGTGTATACTACCCATTTTATGGACTCTGTTTCTGCAAGTGGAAAGAATACTCAACATAGTAAATGAAATGAAAGCCGCCCACTTTCTGTGCATCTCAAACCACCCCATTTGTGTAAATGCCATGCTATGTAAACCACCCCTCTGTGTAAATGCCATGTAAACCTTCTTGACTGCAGCCAATCAAATTCTGGTTCAACAATTAATCTTCTGGTGACTACAGAATAAAAAGGGTTGCAAATCCTCAACTAGCACACTCCTCTTAAGGGAAAAGTCAGTATGTCAGATTTATGGCACTAGTCTAAATGCCTAGAATGGCTCTTATTGAGAGATTGCCAGCAGGGCCCACCTGCAGTTTATCTGTCCAAATAAATATGGTTCAGCCTTATACCTAGGACATAGGGGTTACAGTGGACGAGAAGTTGGATATAAGTCAACAGTGTGCCCTTGTTGCCAAGAAGGCTAACGACATTTTGGACTGTATAAGTAGGGGCATTACCAGCAGATAGAGATGTTCAACATTGGTAAGGCCTCATCTGGAGTACTGTGTCCAGTTTTGGGCCCCACTTACAAGAAGGATGTGGAAAAGTTGGAAAGAGTCCAACAGAAGGCAAGAAAAATGATTAGGGGGCTGGAGCACATGACTTTGAGGAGAGGCTGAGGGAACTGGGATTGTTTAGTCTGCAGAAGAGAGAGCTGCTTTCTCGCAGTTAGTCACACAAGGAGTCACTCAAGAGGAACCAGTTTTTTTTCCTCTAAGCACTGACAAGGAGCCCCAAGGAGATGTTTCCTGGAACAGTGCAGATCCACACTGGTTCAGAGCTCAATGCCAAAATCTAGCATTTTACAAACCATTACCCAATGTTTTTTTATTAGGATGAATTTAGTGCTTGTCTGACTGTCAGCCTCACCACCATAATGATTGGAATCTACACCAAAGGACAAGAGCATAGACAACAGTTGTGCAAATTTCCTCAGTCCATCCCACCAACATGCGACCTCTAAGGATGAGACATTGTGTCTCCAGCCCCGTTTAATCCTTGGTACCTCACCTGATCCTTCCACCATCAAGGTCTCATATACACTTTTTTTAGTGATGTCTGAAGGAAACCCAACTTGACCTTGGTCCTGGAGCTGTAGTTTTTGTTTAATGTGACTATGGATGTGTTTGAATGCTATCCAGGGACATTCTAGAATATTCACTGGAGGAGGTGACTGACTGCTTCTTCTGTAACGTCCTGTTGATGTGATCTAACCACATTGAACCAGACTATGACCCTGCCTGTGTTCCCATGCAGAGGAGGAAGGAGGCAAAGGAGCATCATTCTACCCTGTGAAGGCTACTGGTATTGTGTGGTTGGGGAGGGAGCAGGGACAAATGGTCTATGGGGCGCGGGTGGGCAGCGGTGGGGAGTGGGGAGAGTTTTGGCTCTGCTCCCAATGCAGTATCCAGCACACCTGAGCCAATGCATAAGAGGAAGTAGGCTGTGCCAGGAAAGGGGCTGGGTGCAGTTCCCCAAGGAAAAATGGAGAAGTGGAGACCAAATTGTGTTTCTGCATCACAGCTCATTTCCTGCTCTGCTCCTGGGGCAGTTTGACAGCAAGCCACCCCTCACTCAGAGTGGATTGCCAGGTGCCAGTTCATCCCATTGTGTTAGCAGGCTCCATTCAAAATCCTCTTCCATGGCTGTAAGGATGGATGGTCCAGAGGTAAGGGCAGAAGCCTGGGACTTGAGAGACCGTGCTCTGCCAAAGGCTTCCTGTGTGACTTTTTGGAAAAGTCACTCATGTTGTCTGTGCCTTCGTTCCCCATCTGTAAAATGGGGGAATAATAGAGCTTCTATAGCCCTCATAGGAAGGATAAATACATTAAAGATTCTGAGGTGCTCAGATACTATGGGGTTAGAGGACATGTAAGTACCATAGGCTGTAACATCAAAACAACATTTAAAAAAAAGACTCCGTTATAATCTAAACCAAAAAAAAGGATTCTTCACAGAGCATTGTGATGTGACTGCAGCAATCTGTGCCTGGAGACTCAGACGGGGAAGTTAATTGCTTTCCCAATAACCAACTAATTCTGCAGGTGCAAAATGTGAAGGAATTCATATCTAAGCTGCCACATTCACTCTGGAACCATTCATATCTCTTGGCACCTCACAGAGTATAAGGCCTCTCATAGCTAAATAAGAAAGTGAAAAACATTCTGGTCATAGGATAGTTGCCTATAAAACTAGTGTTCTGGGACCCGCCTCTGATTTCATTCACTCAGATCTCAGCATCTGCCTCTGGGAGCGTGATGGTCTAAGCGGTACTTTCCAGACTGCGCTGCAGTTGCTGAATTCGTGGCCACTCCTGGTGGTTCACAGGGGATGCATGCCAACAAACTCCAAATTAGAGTCCAGGAGCTGAGCTTTAACAAGCTCTAACAAATATTGTGAGATTTGTGATTAAAATTGTAAGTGTTGACAGCCCTGTGGAACAGATTACGTTGGGACTCTGTGCCTGGCTATAATAATTTATTTTATGGATCATCAAACTCCTCTTCAGAAACAGAATCTAATATGTGAAGTATAATAGTGCCCCTGTCAGGGTAAAATCCTCTTGAGTACCTCAGTAGGGTGCTTGAAGGTTCCAATGTGGGAGGCAGGATTCCTTCTTTCACAGGCTGCGGCTTAGATGCTGGAGCATACTTCTACAATAGAGTGTGAATTCTACAGCAAACTTCTCTACCCAGAATACAAGGAACCCTGCATAGTGCTAAGTATTATCCCCATACATTCCAAAAATATCTTTCTCTGGCTGAACAAGCTGTGATGTGATTTTAATTTTACTTCTTTCTGGATGGGACAGCTTGAACGCAGTACAAGCAGCCCAAGGGATAAAATGCGAGTCATATTTTGAAATAGATCCATGTGAAAGGCTGAAGGGCAGGTGGATGAACAGATTGTACAAAAGAATGGAAAAGAAGTGAGATTGGAAGGAAAGTAGATCTAAATCAGGTGGGAAAACTACGGCCCGGGGCCACATCCGGCCCTCCACGGTGCTCCAGCCAGGGAGTGGGGTCGGGGGCTTGCCCCATTCCGCATGGCTCCCAGAAGCAGTGGCATGTCCCCCCTCGAGCTCCTATGCATAGGGGCAGCCAAGGGGCTCCGCAGGCTGTCCCCACAGCTCCCATTGGTCGGGAACCGTAGCCCATGGGAGCTGCAGGGGTGGTGCTTGCGGACAGGGAAGTGTGCAGAGCCACCTGGCTGCACCTCCATGTAGAAGCCAGAGGGGGGACATGCCGCTGCTTGTGGAAGCTGCTTGAGGTAAGTGCTGCCCAGAGCCTGAACCCCTCCTGCACCCCAACGCCGTGCCCCCCCCTTCCTCCGAACCTTTTGGTCCCAGCCCGGAGCACCTCATGGACCCCTAACCCCTCATCCCCAGCCGGAGCCCTCACTCCACTCCCCCCGCCCACCCTCTAACCCCCAATTTTGTGAGCATTCATGGCCCAACATACAATTTCCATACTCAGATGTGACCCTCGGGCTAAAAAGTTTGCCCACCCCAATCTAAATTAAGGAAGATATGGCAGCAAACAATACCGTAAAAAAGAAGTACGGTATATAAAAGGATTCTCTAAATTCACTCAGAAAAATTCAAGTTAGGGGTAAAACAGGGCTGCTAATAAAGGAGAAAGAGGAACTGGCAAGTCATGATTGTAAAATGGCAAAACTTTTAACCATCTTTGTTCATCTCTTTCAGTAAGAAGGATAAAAACAAAGAAATCAAAGAGCAAGGACAATATTAGCGCCAATAGTCTGACTCCCGAAACAGGAGATGAACAAAGAGATGGTGAAAGACTCTCTCAGAAAATTAAATACATAGTTCAGTATCATATATCCTAATGTTTCAAGTTTCCTCTGTGAGGTGGTGGATGAATGGGAAAGCTGAATGGAGCCAGCTTTCATGGGCCAAGAGCCTTGTATCCCAGCCAAGGATATGTTAATCCCTGTGCTGGCCATGTAGCTATCAAACCCCTCACCCCCAGGGAGACATAACCAAGCTTCAGTTAACCAGGGTACTCTTTGTAAATGTGCAGGCGGGACTAGACAAAATGCCTCTGAGAGCTCTAAAGGAGCCTCAGAACTTCTGAAAATGATCTGCTATAAATCATGCGTGTCAAGGGAGGTACTTGAGGACAGGAAAAGGCATTTAGCAAGAAGGAAAGATAACTTAGGAAGCTATCAGCCAATTAGTCTCTGTTCTGGGCGAAGTATTCAAACGTAGCTGGGAGTCGTCTTGAAATATTTTGGATAGAAGCATCCAACTGACAAAAAAGCATTAACAAAAGACACATTCATCATCATAACTACTGATCAAGTAGACAAAGGAAATATAGGCACGTCATAGAGTGTGATATAATGGTGTGTCATACATTGATAAAGAAAATGGATAAATACTAATTGGATAAAAACATCATAGCATGGATTCAAAATTGGTTGATGAACAGGAGCAAAGGTTAATAGTTGATTTCCCAGCAAGGACTTGTTTTCATTAATGACCTATAGGGAGGTGTAACTTTAATTCTGATCAAATACATTGATGGCACCAACATTCAGAGAAGTGGCAAGCACAGATATCTAACCCACCTGCTAAGTGACCTGGAGACTTTGGAACAGTTGAATGCTGTGAGCTGAGATTCACTGTGATGGATTTAAAAAAAAATCACAAGAAAGATGAGATTAAATTGTATAGAAATAAATTGGGGGACAGCTATCTGGAAAACAATGAGTGATTAAGAGCAAACGATTGAGAGAAAATTAGAGAAAATCCCAAGGAGTTTAAAAAAGGTCCAGAAATTGGAGGATAAGTCATTTGAGGAGATTAAAGTAGCTAAACTTAAATAGCTCAGAAAAGAAGACTGGGGACATTGTCATGGTCTATAAATACCTTCAAGGAAATGGTATAAATGAAATAATGGAATTATCCGGTATTGGAAGTAGGTGGACAGAGAGCAATGGCTTGAGGCTAAGAGAGAAAAAGTTTGCTAGGTATTTGAAAAAAAGCCCTCTTGAACAGCAAGAGCAAATAGCCAATGGAATAGACTGCCAATGGCCAGAACACCCTCATTATACGTGTGCAAGAAATAGGTAAGACATTAGTCTTGCAAAATAGAAGAGTAGAGGGCGGTGTTGGGGTTTCTAGTTCCTAGTGATCATTCCTGCCCCTACTATCTCTGTTTTATTTATCACTATCGGTTAAAGTTAACGAAGAGCAGAGAAAAATCACACACTAGCTATGAATTTGCAGTCATCTTATATGTTCTGCAGGGCTTATTAGAACCTCACAAAGCCTCCTTGCAAAATTGTCTGCTTCCGGAAGTGCATATAGCAGAAATGCCATCACCTGGGCCAAAGACACTGCCTGCTCCTTCAGTACAGTCACAAAGAGCCATTGTTTGCTCCTGAGGCTATGTTACAGTATCCTCTCTTTGACTATTTCCCAAGCAGTGTGGTGATGCCTTGCACCTCAAGTCATTTGGTCCTCCATTCGCACAATGGTGCCCATCTGTCCTCTCTGACACTGTGCATATAAATAGGATTTTTCCCCATGGCAAACAAACCTTCTGGCCTTGTGTGTTATATTGCATGTTACACCTTCTCGGAGGGATGAGAGGAGGTTCTTAACATGGAGGGTAGGGCTTTTGTACACAGCATTGTTCAGTTTTGTTACGTAATGTTTCTTGGACTGTGGTCAAGAGAGCACCTAGCGCTCTGTAGAACTCATTATCATAAGGAAAAAAACAAGAACAGTCTGTGGCCAGGGTGTTTCCAGTCTCTAAGGCAGACACAGGGAAGACATTCAGAAGCCCTGGTCAATCCAGAGGAGGGAATAACTTCCCTCCCCCACCATCTCTTATTAATGTGGGCTTTATCGAAGGAGTTGTAGGAGGGTTCTAAATGAGGAGAGGGTGTGGATTTGGCAAATTGGGAAGGTATTTAATTACTAAAGAGCAGCATGGGCAATAGGAAAAAGAAATGAATGGACCCCAGCCCCATGGACCCTTCCTGATAATCCGCAGAATGAAACGTTTTAAGAATCAAACAGTAGGTTTGGGCATGTAGATGGATTCATGAGGTCTCTAGTGAAGTGGTCCAAAGAATGAAGTTTCACCAATGCAGTGCATATTGGAAGTGACACACACCCTTAAGAAAACCCAGGAGGGATATTGCAAGGGCTGCAATTGGACTGGCTGGACAGAGCTGACTGCATTTTACAAATATTTAGTGACATTTTAATGCTTTACCTTAAGCAATCTCTCTCTAGAATTTAGCTTAAACTCACTGTAACTGAGATGATCAAAATGAATCCATATGACCGTCATGAACTGTAGATTTTTAAATGGGGGAGCCTTCCATAATGAAAGGAGGCAGATTCCAAACTGATGGAAAAATATTACTTTCACACAGCTTGCCATTAGCCTGTGGAACTCATTGTCACATGATATCATTCAAGCCAACAACTTAACAAGCAGACCTTCAGCAAAAGACTGGACAATTATCCATATAACAATCTCTTCGAACCCATGTCTGTAGGGAAAACTTGGTTTCAGCTGTACTCCTGAGAAGAAGAAGATAGTGAAGGGGTCTAACCTGTTAGGAGTGGATCTGCTGTTTTCTAATAATGCCATGCTGTTTACTTTATGTAAGGTAGTTTCCCCCTATATCAGCATCTGAGTGTTAGCTTTTCTACAAGTGCTTTACAACCTAGAGTTAGAGAATGAGGACTTAATGGGCTGGTGATAAGACTACTGACAGTTAATGGGGGGAGGGGATATTTTGGGATTCAGCCAAATGTATGGGATGGTGTTTGCTACCAGGACCTGCTCAGGTCCTCCTACATTAACAACAAGTTACAAAACATTGATCTTGATGGAGCTGTAGGTGACCATTCATGTGGCAGGAGGAAACTACTTCCAGAGGTATCAGGGAAAATCTCCCAAAGAGGAGGAGGGTTTGTTTTTTTTTTTTTTAAACTTTGCTGTGGTTATTTGCTATGAGCCAGATCTCAAAATCCTTGTTTTTCTATTACTCAGCCCTTTCTCAGGCAAAGCTCCACTTCAGTGGAATACTGGCATGAGGAAGGAGGAGCTCTACAGTTACCCTTGGTTTGAAATTCTGGAACCTGTTTTAGATACGCTCAGGCCACACTGTACACTGTCAGAGCAGGGGTAAACGTTTGCTAAGTGTGCCATGTCCCTCTGCAGTGGCTGATCCACATAAAGGACAAGAGCCTACTATTGCTCTCAGCTCATGTAATTACTACTTTAGTTCAAGTGTGCTTTGGAGCTGAAAGTCCAGGGTTTTGTTCTGACTGATGTAATGGCCTGTTTCATCAGACACGAAACTGAGAGAACTGGTGATAATAGGTCTCTACTTCTCTCCTTAATAAAAGGTTAAAAGATTAAAACTAGGAGCTGTTGTGTAGCCAGTAGGAATTGAGACTTGCAACAAGAGCTCTGGATTCACAGATTTGTAGGCCAGAAGGGACCATTATGGTCACCTACTCTGCCCAGCATAACCCAGGCCATAAGAACCTCTCCCAGTATTTTCTGCATCCAGCCCATTGCTTCTGTTTTGAGTGATAGCATTCGATATTATTATAGAATGGCCTGTTCTGGTTTACTTCTCCTCCCTGAGGTGTCCAGTTGCAGAGAAGGACAGAGAATTTGATAATTACTCACTCAGAGAGTTAGGTGGCTTAAGCATTTCATTTCCATTCATCTTTAAATCAGAGCAATGTTCCTGTTGCAAAGCCATTCTTGGGTTGAAGGGGCTGAAAGAGAAATAGCCAGGTAACCTTTCCTGTTTGTTCTTTGGTAGGCTTGGAGCCCAAGTACTAAAATGCCACTTCTAATCTCCTTCTCTAATTCTATCTATATTTTATTAACTTCTGTTTTTACGAGGCTGTTCCTCAGTTCCCATCTCCACTGAAGCCTGCTGTGGATGGCCCTTTCCTAAAGATGGAACAAAATGTTATGCTATACAAAGCACACAGGATCTTTCCAGGGGGAAGGCAAATACACTGCATTTATTGAAAATATAAGAGTTAGCATATGCTTTTCAGTCTCACACACACCAAGTCCTGCCAGTTGATGTTTATATTTACCAGTCTGTTCTAGCTTGAGTCAATCTAATGGCCAGTTAGATTGAGCATGAGTGTGGAGCTGGGTTCTGTTGGTCGTGATCTGAGGCTTTGCAGGACTGAACCCAGAGTTCCATGGCAAAACACCCCAGCTTTATAGTTGTAAATTCCCATTTGAGTCCATGCATTTTGCAATGTCATCCTGTAATCATTAGTCCTTAAATGGTGTTAATCTTGGGGTTTTCTGCTGTTATTATTTGATGGTTATTGTCGGGCTTCCCATCGTTATCTTCTATTTGTTGTCTCGCCTTCGGGGGTGCCTGTCTCACCTCTGAGGTCGTCAGTGCTGGTAACATGTTTAGCATCGGATATGATGGATGTTTTCTGATTGTCTCCTGGTCTTTCCAAGTCTCTTACTTTTTCTTGACCATCTAGACATTTGTGATGGCTTTGACACCTTATTTTTTCCTGATGCATGCATTCCTCATTCACACAAACAATCTCTTACAGAAACTTTCAAAGGTATACAGACAGCAGTATTGTATATTCAGCAGAATACATTTGAAATCAAGCCTTGCTAAATCTTATAACTAAAACAATTCACATTGGAGCTTCAGGCCCTCAACGTTCCTCTAATCTTCTTAACATAGACACAATACAAGATCCTGTCTCTTACTTACTAAAACCTTAAAACAAAGAAATGTATATTTAACTAGAGTGCCTAATTTGTAATACATATAGGAAACCATACTAGACATTATAACTTATCCTAAAACAAAAGGGTGCGACCATAATCAGTCATAAGGATTGTTCTGTTCTGTCATTCCTTTCTGCTATTCAAAAAGGGTGGCTGACAGGATAAAATCAAATCATACATTAATTCTCATAGTACAATTATAAAATCCTGCTCCTACAAAATCACATGCAACCTGCAATGTCCTTGGATTAAAAAAATCTTTGGCCATGTCACATCATTTCGGTGTGCTATTCACCAGGTGACTGTTCTAAAGAATGGCCTTCCAGATAGTGGGTTATAATCAATTGTATTTCAGAAATACAAAGTATGGAAAATGCTAAGGGCTAGTTGGTGGCTGGTCTTGTGTTGGTGGGTGAGAGTGTACATGAAGCTTTTCTTCACTCTCCTTGAACAGTGGTTAATCATAGCAAAGGCATAATGTGGTTTGGTGCTCAACTTCCTAAAAGATGTGGTATTGCCAATCCTAAACATTTAAAATTGTGATTCTGGCTTAAAAATCATGAGATTTTTAAGAGGAATAGCTCTTGGGGTTATTTGTGTATTGTATCCTTTGTTCTCTAGTGTCGTAGCCTTTAGGACACGTTTAAGCTTTTCTCCGCAGCCATGAGGACTAGAAACATTTTTAAAATGAAAGCTGAAATTCTCATGGAATAACCTGATTTCAGGGGGTGGGGCTCAAGAAAAGCACCAAATATTGTGACTCTCATGATGAACATAAGAATGGCCATACTGTGTCAGACCAACTGTCCATCTAGCCCAGCATCTTGTCTTCTGACAGTGGCTGGTGTAAGAACTGGCATGATTGTATAACTATGAGAACCATTCAAAAACCCAGTTTTTGTCTTGCAAAATTTCAAATGTTTTCAATTTATTTTTGGTGGTGAAAACAAAATGCAGAAATCAAAAAGTTCTATTTTTCATGGTTTCTCTTTTACAATCCCCTCCCCAAAACTCCCCACCAAAAAACAAGACCAAAAAATGTCAAGGGAAACAAACATCTGCCCCACCCCCAAAATACAAAGAAGCCACTTTTCATCAAATACTTTCCAAATGAACAATTTTGACCATATCTAATAACTATGATATTTTATGCTTGTATTTTATAATATAGACTATCAGTGGAAATTAGGACTGTCAAGCGATTAAAAAAATTGGCTGGGAATGGTGAACCACAGCCACTGGGAGCTGCGGACAGCTGTGCTTGTGGATGGTCAATGTAAATAAACTGTCTCGCGGCCCGCCAGCCAATTACCCTGATGGGCTGTGTGCGGCCTGCGGGCCATACATTGCTCATCACTGATTTATATAGAGGGTTGATGGTTGATGGTTCGAAGGTTGATGAAGCTATAGCTGTACTACAAGCCCACCAAGGGTAAGAGGTTGCTCAGAAAGCAGTTAACAATCCCGCTGAGGTTCCAAGTGTTTAATATAAAGATCCGGGACTTCAGACTAGAACTTCGCTTCACCAAAGAAACAAATCTAAACATGGAAAAATGATTAAATATTGAGAAAAACATTGCAAAATATAAAATAAATAAAAAAAGGAAAGGAAACTTTGAAGCTTATGTACAATGCAAATGCCAGGGCTAGCAAAACTAATGCTGGTCCTAGATTTACCTATTGATTTAAAACAAAAAAAAATAGTAAAATAAAAAGTACAAATTAATGTTTTATAAACCCGGGGAAAAGAATTTTCAGCACAATTCCTTTCTTTAGGCAATATAATATTTTCTGTCTTCTTATCTATCCCTTTCTTAATGATTCCCAACATTCTGTTTGCTTTTTTGACTGCCACTGCATATTGAGTGAATGTTTTCAGAGAACTATCCATAATGACTCCAAGATCTCTGTCTTGAGTGGTAACAGGCAATTTAGACCCCATCATTTTATATGTATAGTTGGGATTATATTTTCCAATGTGCATTATTTGCATATGTCCCTACATGCTTCTGCCACCATTCCAGAGGACATGCGTCCATGCTGATGACGGGTTCTGTTTGATAACGATCCAAAGCAGTGTGGACTGATGCATGTTCATTTTCATCAGCTGAGTCAGATGCCACCAGCAGAGAGAAGGTTGATTTTCTTTTTTGGTGGCTTGGGTTCTGAAGTTTCTGCATCGGAATGTTGCTCTTCTAAGACTTCTGAAAGCATGCTCCATATCTCATCCCTTTCAGATGTTGGAAGACACCTCAGATTCTTAAACCTTGGGTCGAGCGCTGTAGCTATCTTTAGAAATCTCACATTGGTATCTTCTTTGCGTTTTGTCAAATCTACAGTGAATGTGTTCTTAAAATGAACAACATGTGCTGGATCATCATCTGAGACGTCTATAACATGAAATATATGGCAGAATGCAGGTAAAACAGAACAGGAGACACACAATTCTCCCCCAAGGAGTTCAGTCACACATTTAATTCACGCATTATTTTTTTAATGAGCATCATCAACATGGAAGCATGTCCTCTGGAATGGCGGAACCATGAAAGGGCATACGAATGTTTAGCATATCTGGCACGTATATACCTGGCAATGCCGGCTACAAAAGTGCCAAGAGAATGCCTGTTCTCACTTTCAGGTGACTATAATTAAGAAGCGGGCAGCATTATCATCTGTAAATGTAAACAAACTTGTTTGTCTTAGCGATTGGCTGAACAAGAAGTAGGACTGAGTGGACTTGTAGGTGCTTCAGTTTTACATTTTGTTTTTGAGTGCAGTTATGTAACAAAAAAATCTACATTTGTAAATTACACTTTCACAGTAAAGAGATTGCACCATGATACTTGTATGAGGTGAATTGAAAAATACTATTTCTTTTGTTTATCATTTTATAGTGCAAATATTTGTAATAAAAAGTAATAATATAAAGTAAGCACTGTACACTTTGTATTCTGTGTTGGGATAGAAATCAATATATTTGAACATGTAGAAAAACATCCAAAAATGTGCAATAATTTCAATAGGTGCTCTATTGTTTAACAGTGCAATTAATCACAATTTTTTAAATTGTGATTAATTGCACTGTTAAACAATAGAGCACCTATTGAAATTATTGCACAATTTTTTAAATTGTGATTAATTTTTTTGAGTTAATCGCATGAGTTAACTGCAATTAATCGACAGTCCTAGTGGAAATTATAGATAAAAAGCAATCATTCTGTAAAAATGCATACAGAAAGATTCTATCAAGATGCTCAGCGATTTGGCACATAATAATGGGTTGCTTTTGTGTTACATGGAAGATAGCCATCATTTTTGAGAATTTTTGTTAGCTTCACAAATATAGGGTTTCAGGGAAGGAGTTTTTTCTCAGTGACATTTCACTTTTTTTGTCATAAACCCAGTAACCTTTTTCTCCGAGGACCAACATTCATGTAACGATGGAAAATTTGGAAATGTTGATAAAACAAAGAAGTCTGAGCATAGGTCTAAATAGCAGATGCTCCTAAGTTCTGAACTGGGCTCTGGCATTTCCTCTCTGTGGCCTGGAGCAAACCATTTAATCTCTCAGCCTCAGAATTCCTATCAATTGTATATTGAAGATTAATTAGTACATGTTTATAAAAGGTGTTGAAGATGTACAGACCTAAGTAGTATTGGCAGACATTTCTTGCTGCAATGACTCAGGAAATCCATTTTCTTAAAATTCAAGGGAATTTCCAGACTGTGTGTGGTTCCTCTGAGGCAGCAGTCTATTTTGGTGTCATTTTTCTGAAAGTAGATTGAATTGTCATGCATGGAGAAATCTAAATCTCTCTCAGTAAGTGATTGTGCTTTACTCTCTCATTTGTTCTCCACAGCCCCTTAAAGATTTGCTCATTGTGCAACTCTCATGTCCCCACTACTCCCAATTCTAGTGGGGTGAACATTCCAATGTGTACAATAGAGAGCAGAGTAATCTAGCCTAGCTCAGTGGTTACTGAAAAGCATTGCCATCTGCTGGTTATTCATTAGTCTGTGTGAAATTAATGGACTCTGTCCAGATCAGAGAGTCTGCACTAGAGTAGCCACCAGTGAAATTGGTGCCAGTTGTCAGCTCTCTTAGTAGAGGCCAAGAAGTAATGCCCATTGTGACTGAAATTTCCTCTCGCCAGCAGAAATTGTCCTGCTATCTCATGTTTCTTCTGACATATTAGTGGTTCATTGTGTGGGAGAGTCGCAGTATTGCCTTTCATGTGAGGCTTCAGCTATAGATAAATGGAGGCCTTTATTCTCCAGGTCTGCTAATCCACCACCTTCCATAGTGCTAAATTCATACAGACAGAAGTACAGGAGTGTAGAGAGGTGTTTCTGGTGCTTACTGTTGCAGGTAACACACTGAACATTGGACTCAGGGCTTGTTTTCTAAGTACTGTAGTGAAGGAAGAGTTAATTTATGTTTGATAAGTTTTATAATTCATATCGTGTTCCTATTGCAATCTTAAGCCCCTGTGATGCAAGTATAAGTCAGTGCTCCCATTTGCATGTGAGTATGTGCTAGCTCATCTGTTTGCAGGTTCAGGGTCTGAGACAATATTTGTAGAAAAGCTTTGCACCTTCTATGCAATGTTTTGGATCCTGCAAGTCAACTCTGTGGCTGACTGAAGTCTACGTGATGCCCAGTATTGACAAGTACAGAGCAAACAACATATGGTAAGATTCCGATGGAGTCATTTGTTAATGCAGCAAAGAATCCTGTGGCACCTTATAGACTAACATGTTAATGGCACTGTTATCTTGCTTGGAGATACAGGTTTCTGGTATGATGCATAGACTTTTTTCTATATTTGCTATGGCTTTATGCTATATGCTAACAAAAAATCTGAGTCTTTGCCTAGTCTTCAGAACACACTACTGGCTAATATAACCTCAGCAAATCCAACCATCACTTCTTAATGTTGATAGTGCTTGAAAGATTCAAAATTGAAGGCCAAATTCTGCCCCCAGATAAACCCATGCAACCCTGTTGACTTTAATCAGAGTTTAGTCTCTGGTATTCATTTTTATTCTAAGTATTCACATGCACCTTATTTTCAAAAGCAATTAGAATTGTGAGCGTTTGGACATGTTTTTCCTTTCATTTTAGAAGGCAAGAGTAGTATTGTTCTCCTGCTCTCATGGAGAAGCTCTCATGGAGAAGCTATGTTAGGCAATTATGTAGCAACAGAGCAATAATATGGTTACCTCTGAGAGGACTACCCATCAATATTAGGATGCATGTGCGCACATAGCAATCTTGTTTTTCCAAAGGTGACTTGAGATTTTTTATGCAAGCAGGAGAGAGCTGTATTACTTAGATTGCTGGCTCTTTGGGGCAAGGCCTGTCTTGTTTGTTCTGTGTTTGTGCAGTACCTAGCACAATGGGCTCCTGGTACATGACTGGACTTCTAGGTTCCAGTGCAATACATGTAATTAATAATAATGCGTGGACTTCAAAATCCAGCTCCTAGCCCTGTGGCAGGCTACAGGATCTCAAGGCAACCTTTTCCTAACTCATAGGAACTGCCATTTACCATCTATAAGTAGGTCACTGTCCATAGAACTGGGTGGGAAGCGGTTTTCCCATCAGGTGAAAGTTTTCGAGATTAAAAAAAAATCTCATTTTTTTTATTCTCATCTCCTAAAATCATGGGAAATCTTTTGCCATCAATGATAGAGGAAGAAGGATAGCCTGGTGATTAGGGCACTCATGCTGGGATATGGCAATTCTGGTTCATGGCCTTGGTCTTCCATCCTTTCACATCCAGGTGGGTGTCCTAGCCACCAAGCTATCAACTATTCTGGGGTGGATTGCTCTCAAATGCTCCTGTTTGGAGCTGTTCCACTTCATATAAATGAAGTTCTTTGGAGCACGTATGTGAGTCTGGGTCCCCCATCCCATCTGAGTGCCCTAACCACTGGGCTATAGGGTCAGTCTCTTCCTCTCACCTTGGATGCAGAAGACCTGTTCTCCTCCATCCCAGCTGAGTGTACTTACTACCAGGCTTTTGGCTATCCTGGTCTCTCAGCATGAAGGAAAATCTGCCCAGCCTTTCCCTCCCCGGTAACATTACTGTAAGGAGAGGAGATGCAGATAGGACATAAGGTTCTATAGTGAGCTGAAGGACCCATCTGTCTTTGAGGACTCATTTATTTCCTTTCAGGAAACAAGTAAAGCAAAATTATTATAATGTTCCTTGGGATCTTCACCATTAGTGGCTAAAGCCATCATTAATTTGGCATAGCATTATTAGTTATAAATTAAAGCAGAAATCAGCTGAATCCATTTGGTGGCACCAGTCTAATTTCCTACATAGATATAAATTTTATGCTGGTGTGAAAGCCTGCATTAGCACTTTTTTATAGCTCAAGCTATTCACTGTGTGTTTCAACACCTTTGTACATCTAGTCCATTAATGTGTACTATAAAATCTTCCCTTTTTTTCCTGCTAAGCTTGTATATCACAGCTCAGCCTATGTTCCAAGATGACACTATCCTGAATTCAAATTATTCTGATTAGTGTAAGAACATGCAGCCTAAAACAAGAGCAAAACTATGTTATCCAATATGCATTGTGTATCCCTAATCTATGCTATGCTTCCATGTGCTAGAATCCTATTAATATGAGTGGAAGCTGTGTGTGTGAGACGAGTGAAGAATATTCATTGGTGAACTGAACTGAGGGTGGGAGATATGCCTTGCAGGTGGGAGGGAAGAATTTTGGCCATGGTTGGTGGTGTGTGCAGAAAGTCTAATGCTGCCCTGGTTACTCTGTTGTTTGTAGAGTTGCAGAGTAAATCAGCAATGTATGTGTAAGTGAATTTATTTACATCAGTGTGGTTAGTTGCAGAACAGCTTTCAGATTCGAGGCCTGAATTAACACCAGGCAACATATCAGAATGGGATTTGATCTCTGTAAAAAAAATTAGGTTCAGTAAACGCTGCAAATGCTGATAAAATCTTCTAAGTGAAAATGTAGCCCACACAACTCCTGGGTATGGTGCTCTGTCCCATGTAGAGGCACTAAGACCACTTAAAGATTAATGAGTCTGCTACAGCCTCAGCGGATAGCAATGTGGCTTTTAGCTCATGCAGTAGAGGTTCATGCACTAAGCTCCAGAGACCCCAGATTTGATCCTGTCCCCCGGCTGTCAGTGTTACACAAAGATATGTCTGTGAGAAATTCCCCACTTGCACATTCTAATGGGGTAGATTTGTGAGAGTAAAATTATGTCCACAGTTTTAAAAATAATGCAGGCTTTAATTTGCTTGGGAAGATTTTGCTCTGTGTGTGTGTGTGTGTGTGTGAGTGTAAACAATGCATACTTTTAAAGAAATAAAAAAAAGGGCACCATAAATCACAACAAATATAAATCTCCTGTTCTGTTTTTTTTAAAGATGATCTCTAACTTCACTGAAGGAATTTATATTGTATAACTATATGTATGTATGTATAATGAATTTTATTCAAATAAGCAGTTATGTGCAGTGTTGACCTAGATATGCTTGCTATAGGAATCATAACTTCATTTTTTTGTTTGAATGACTGAGGATTTAAACTTTCTATGAATGTAGGGCTTTTTTTGCATTTAACTTTCTACTGCATGTCATTTAAAAAAAAAAATCACATATTGAAAAACACCCATGGGTCTGATTTTAATGTATAAAATCAAAAATAGGTGGTGGCATGCAAATTTCAGTACATGTTGGAAGGAATTTGTGATCTAGAATGATTGGTCCCTGGCTTCATAAAGGGGCATCAGAGGGTATTGCAAGTCCACTGACACTACCCATACCATCCCCAGCCTCCATTTCCAACTTTTGTGTTTTGTACTACAGGCTGTAATACTGCATCTGTGGCTATAATTTCAGAGTATGAAAATCTGAATTAAAGGGCTGATGCATTGTTCAAACATTAATAACATAGGGGACTAAGAGGAAAGGATGGCTGGCCAGGTCTGAGATGGGTACAGAGTCCAATCAGTTTACACTGTGCTCCAAAGTGTGCATCTCAGATATAAAATGGAATGATGCCAGTTTAGGCCAGCTGAGGAGCTGGAGGTCTTTATTCATGTTTATGCATACGTCGGATTGCAGCTGTCCATTGTCAACTTTTGTGATTTTTATCATGAAGTGTTCTTGAATTTCCAACTGATGGAGTCAAGTGATTTCCTGAGAATTACAGCTTTCATTTTTTTTAAAAAGTGAGTTTCCAGCTCATGATTATGGCGGCAAGGTGGTGCTTGAAAATATGAAACCTAAAGGCTTGAAAGCCAAAAGAGAAATAAAAATAACTCCAAATTGATTCATTTAAAAAAAAATAAACCTCTTGATTTTTAAGATTGCCTCATAATTTTTGGGAGGGTCTCATGATTTTTGAGTGATTGATCCTACTGAGCTGTGTGCACCTCTCTGTTTTAGGTGGCGAAGAATTGTGCAGCCTGTGAGTTTTAAACATTTGTAACTTTATTTCTAAATGAAATTTCTTTGGACATGTCTAGAATGAGGACTCTGGCCCTAATCCTGTAATATGTAGCACAGAGCTGGACTGCTGTTGCATTTCTGTGGCGACTCAGGCTTTCTGGAGGCACAGTGGGCTACGTGAATGCTCCATGTTACAGTACCAGGGAGTTATTCCATAATAACAAAATTGACGTTTACAAATTAATGTACAATACTTACCAGAGTCCAAAAAACTCAACCTGATTTTAAAATAGCTCCCCTTCCCCACGATTATCCTAATAAAAATAATGTAATTGGACCTAGATTTATATATATTTATATACACACACACACACACACACACACACACACACACACACACACACACACACACATTCCCCTTGTCCTGATAAAAAGCATGAGAAATTTCAGGCTGGAGTTTAATTTTCATAAAGCTAGAAGCATCTGAAACAAAGCTTTGAAACAACAAGGCATCCTTGACCACAAGTATAGCACAACTCTGTATGGAAATTGCCGGTGCTTTTGATAAAGGGCTTTTATAGTATGCTTGCTTTCTTTACAATAATGGAACACAGTTTGATTTATATTGTTAGTGTTATGATTTTCTGGAATAATTACGGTGAAGGCCATAGTTATAAGAATGAACGGTAAAGGAATAAAATGCCTGTAAGAATAGGCATTTTATTCTATGCTGTGAACCATTTTACATGACTCTCAATAATTGCAGCTGTTAAAAGTATTGCACTTAAACTAATAAAATGGATGAAAGATGACAGAGTAAACCTCTCTTCCTTAATAAGATTTAGTGTATGAAACTCTCCTTCCTCAGCCACCACAAAAAACTATTCTCTCATTGGGGGGGGGGGAGGGAAGTGGGAGGAAGGTAGTGATAATTTTACAAGTTAAGTGAGTCTGGAGTTTGTCTGTTCCCAATGAAGTAACTGACAAGATTACCATTAACTTCACCAGGAGCAGGATCTGGCCTGTCAGTTGATTGTCCAACCACAATGAAGACAATAGGACTCTTGTCATTGACTTCAGTGGTGGCAGGATTTCACCCCCTATGTTTTATAAGCTTGATTCAACTGTGCAAGGTGCAGAGGCCACTGGGATTTGAGAGCACTCAGCATTTCCGAGGAGATGCTCAGTGCCTATTGGGATCAAATCCATTGTAAGCAAAATAAAGCCATATTAAACAAAGCAGCTCCCCATCATTTGTTTCCTTGATGTTAATCTGTTCTGCTAGTGCATTTTTATTGCCCCGTCCATTCTTTAAGTAGCCATTTTTCATCACTAGAGTGAAATAAGAGCTTATCAAATTCTCGCCCCAAAGAATCCCAAGCAGAAATTGTAATTATTGCTGTTCAAATGCTTCCAAATGGCCATGCTCCTTATTTACGTATGGCATTGCTCATATGTTGCATAGTTTGTATTCTGTCTCTAGAAACTTTGGCTGTTAATATGCTGACATTCATAAGAACACTTTGAACCTTTTACATATCCATTGCTTTTCCTCAGCTGTTTTCTTAAGTGGCATGACTTTAAACTGTTCTTATTATGATGTAAGTTGCTTTCTTATAAAGAATTAGTTGACCACAGAAAGCCATGGACATAATCTTGATTATGAAGACTGTGAAAAATCACTAAAGCTGAGTGAGTACAATTATTTTGTATCCACTAGTGCTAGCTAACCATGCTGATTTCTACTTACTGTTTAGCCAGTTTTAGGCCCCATTTCACCAAACCACATAAGGATGTGCTTAAAGGCAAAAACATGATTAAGTCCTAGGGACTTCAATGAGACTTAAGAATGTAGCTTAAAGTTGAGCACATGCTTAAATGCTTGGATTTGAGCATGCACTTAAACTTTAAACACATGATTAAATGCTTTAGTAAATCAAGGTGTAAGCACTGTTGAATGGGGGCTTGATTAGCAGTCCATCCCTATTCAGCATGTGCTTAACTGCTTTGCTGCGTTGGAGGCGTAATGATCATTCATAGATTCCAAGGCCAGAAGGGACCATTGTGATCATCTAGTCCAGTGGGTTCTCAAACTTCATTGCCCCTTTCTAACAACAAAAATTACTACGTGACCCCGAGGTGGGAAACCGAAGCCTAAGCCCACCCGAAAGAATTCACTCCTGTGCAACTCAAGCCAGAGAATTTCCTGATAAATAATCCCTAGAACAGATCTTTAAGGAGAAAAAAAAATCCATTCTTGATTTTAACATTGTCATTGATGGAGAATCCATCACGACCCTTAGTAAATTGTTCCAATGGTTAATTATTCTCACTTTCAAAAATGTGTGTTGTTTCTACTCAAGACTAGATGAATGCTAGCACAAGCCTGGAACATACATTCAGTAGCTTTTTAGCAAAAGGCAGTGGAACAAATAGATTAATTTAAAGCCAAGATAGTATTGTTAAAATTCGTAAGTGCTCTTGTTGTCAGCGTAGAATGTTTTTTACTTGTTTTAACTCGTTAGGGAAGCGTGTCTGACTTTTAGTTCAGGATCAGGCCCTTCGTTTTCAGATCTCTGTGGGGTAAAATTTCACCCGGGGTGCAAAACCTCACACCTTCCTCGAATTTGCAAACAGCAGAATATTTGTGGCTTCTTCCTTCCTTCCAAATTTGTTCTTATTTCTTTCTCCCTTCCACTTCCTCAAAAGAGAGATTTTTATGTGTTTATTGTTGATTTTTGCCTGGCACATGTGCATTAATTTGCTGCTGAAAATTGTTTTTCACAAGTGAAAATTTGCAAAGATCCACCAGTGATTCATTTCTACTTGTTTAAATGGGCCCCATTGAAGTCACTGCATACAGTGGTTTTTAAACAATTAATTTGTCTACAATGATTGTTTTGCTTGAGTAAGGACTGCAGGATTTGGCCATTAGAAATTAGTTAGACAAGCCATTTTATCTCATCTCTATCAGACGGAGTTGTTCCCTGCAGTGTATTTTCTAGAGCCTTTCATGTTTAATTACCAGTATATGCCAAGCAACTCACAAAATGTATAGCATTCTCGGGCTTGATTTTTTCCATTGTGTTTTATGTGGATGTGACTCCACTAAAACTAATGAAGTTACAGCAGCATATACAGTTGGTGTAAAGTCATGGAGTTTCAGGTTCCTACATTTACTGCAGTCTGCTGAGAGTTTGGTTGGAAGTGGGGAGTTTTAAACATCTTTAAATGATGACAATTGTTTAGTCATCTGTTCTTTGTGAATTTGAGGAATCCTGTTGCGAATTGCAGCTGTAGGTCGACTGAATTTTGCTTGGCCTTAGGTTCTTGTGGGTAAATGGCAGAAGTGAGGGTTCTTTTCCTGGTGCTGACATTAGCTCCTCTGTGTCTTCTGGCAAGTTATTTACCATTTTGGAGGAGGTAACACTGACAGACTCACAAAGGGGGGCAGTCCCTTACACTGGTCTAGATGGCCGATCACAAAAAAAGGTTAGATTTGTATTAAGTAGGTCACTTGCCTCTCTTTGTCCTAGGAGCACTAATGTTTTGCCTACTGCCCCTCCCCAAGACTGGTATGAATGGATTCTGTGAATGGGCCAGCATGGCTTCTGTTTAGCAGGGGGACTGGATCCATAATAGATGTAGCTCTTCAAAAGAAAGAGTAAAGGTCAGAAGTAGATGTGATGGAGATTTGCTGATGGAAAGACCATTTTAGAGAGAGCCAGGACTCATCTGGAAGATTCAAGTCACACACGGAGAGGAAGGAATTATCATCTGCTCTGTGATTCTTTAAAGTCAGAACCCAAAGCTGAAAAAATATAGTAGCAGCCACCCCTCTCCCCACCCCAAGAGAAGGAGTTTTAATTCCAGAAAGCCATTTGGGAGCATATATGCTTAATCTACTACCACCGGGCTCATTTTTACTGCATGAAAGATGCACAGGAGCAAATTTCTCACCGTGTCAAATTACTGTGTGACATGAGCTCCTCCAACATTATACCTCTTCTGAAACATCCATTCGCATCTGCAAGGATTGTGGGAAAGTTACTAGAGGCACATTGTTCAATGCTTGATAAATTCAGGATACTACTCGCTAGTCACCAAACTTGAAACAAGCTTCTTAATTACTCTGAAACCAATAGTTGTCCAGAATAGTCTAATTGGGACGATCTGAATCTGAAGGTCGGTCATTTTTGTCCAAGAAAACAAAGCAATTCGTATTCTCTTGCATCACAAATACTTGCAGAAATAGGCTGTATTTGTAAACAAAGCCAAAACAAAGTAGATTTTAGGATTGACGATTAGGAATTCCTGTGAGCTCATACCAGCTCTGTCACTAACTACCTCTCTCACCTCTGGCATAGCATATCACCGTTTTGCCTCAGTTTCTCCTACCGTAATGAGAGCTGTACATATCTGCCTCACAGAAAGATTATTTAAGTTTAGAAAATGAGAACTTCTATGTGTTGTCACATGCATGTTAGTGAAAGGCTTGTCTCACATCTGCCTTTTGTTTGTACGTGCTGCCTAGATTGTGCTATATTATGAAATGGCATCCTCTAGTCAATAAGCAAACCCATGACACTTTGTTTCAGTAGCATGCATGCCACATACCACTGAATGCTGCAACCCCCTCTTTAAATATCCAATAACGTAAGGCTTTGCATAAAGACAGAGGCAGTCAGGTGAGGATCAAGGTAATTCTCATACACCTCATGACATAAGACCCATTCAGAACTCCTTAGGAAACTAGTAAACATCCCTATTCTTGCTATTTGTATAAGATATGTGTGGCCCTGTCTTCCTTTCCATAGACCACCAACCATCTCTCAACATTACTGGAGAAATCGTGAGCTTACTCCTTGCAATGTCAGCTATAACTTGGGCAGCAAAAAGTGCTCACTAGTTTACATTTAAGTTGGTATCTCTTTAAGTAATGAATTTGGTATAAATGCATTGTTCACTCTCCAAGTGTTGCCCTTGTGGGCTATCTTTCAGCACCATGCAACGTGAATTCTGCACAACGTGGGAGGAAAGCGTCTCATACATTGATGGAATCAGAGTGGTCAGTCTGCTCCAGAATAACCATAAATCATGCACTTTTTTCCAATCTGCATCCAGGGTAGAATTTACCCCAATAGAGGAATCGGTTTAGTCCAGGAATTTTCAAACTTTTTATAGGTCAGGCCGTGTCTTAATACAGGGATTGTCTTGGGACAATTCCCCTCCCATTGATGATCCCTTTGGCAACTGTAGCAATTGCTTGTGCAGAACAGTAGGCAAGTATTTGATATTTTTAGTTGGCTTTTAATGTAGGTTAGTAGCTGGAGATTAATAAAAACCAGCACTGTGTGACCAGAGCATTCATCACAGAGCGCAGTTTGGGAATCTATCATTTAGTCTTTGTAAAGTGAAAGTAATCTGCGCAGGAGAATAGAAGTATATCAGATTTGTGTACAACTGGGAGTTTAACTTGAGTAGAAACGTCAACATACCCTTTTTCACCAATACCTTTCCTTGAAAGTGCTCTCCATTTCTCCCTCTGAGGGTATTTAGTAGCCTGTGTAAGTCAAAGTATTAAGATGATTAAATATTAAACATAGACTCTAGACCTGCATTAATTAATCCGGTCTGTTACCTGTACAAGACATAAAGCCATCTCATCTTCATTCTTATCACAGTGTAATCTGTTGCAGTGCATGCACAGATCTCACATAGCAGAGCACGCTTATACTGTGGATGAAAAAGGGATTACGTTTCAAGGACAGCCTTAGAAAGAGGGTACAAATAGATAGATCAGGTTTTAATAATACTTTGTGCCGTTAATGGGAGGATCTCAGACTGCTTTGCAAATGGTAACTAAGACTCATAGCACCTGCGAGAGACAGGGAAGCAGCATATTCCTTCTGCAGGTGGGTAAAGAGAGGTTAAACAGCTCCATCTTCTTGTACAGAATCTTGTGTGAACCTACCCAGTTGTGTAGGTTTAAAAGAACCTGATTGGCTTGCACTCAAATGCTTGTTTTTGTGTGTGTGTGTGTGTGTGTGTACCAGTGGTGCCCATAAACAGAAGTTTTGTTAATAGAGGTGCCCTAAATTTTCAAGCAAAGATATCTATATATTAACAAAACCACCTAGGGGATTTTAACACCCTGTTGCCATTAATATAATGGGAATTGGGCGTGCAAATACTTTTGGCAGCTTTAAAAAGATCAGCTTTATTATCATTAGAGAGGCAATTAGAGGCTCCAGTCAGGGATCAGGGTCCCATTGAGCTAAGTGCTGTACAAAGACATAGTAAAGAGACAGTCCCTGCCTAAAGAGTTGACAGTGTAGGTTTAGAACGAGATGCAAGAGATGGATGAATCAAGGTGGTGGTGATAAGGGTGAGTTTACAAGACAACAAACGTGTTTTCCAACAAACATGGACTAGCTATGCACACAGTGTAGTGCCACTTGCCTAAGTCAGGCGCTGTTTGACTTACGTGCAAACATAGTCTGTGAATGAGCCTGCTATTTTTAATACAGCCTGAAGCCTTGGTTCGAATAAGTGGGTGATGTAGTGCTGTCAGATTTCACCATTTTTGGTGGCGGTCTTAAAGCCCCAGCTCCTGGAGTCACGTGATCCCATGAGAATATCAGATTTCATTTTTGTAAGTAAGTTTTTAGCCCTCAGATTTGCTGAGGAAAGCTTGGAAATGTGAACCTTAACATCTCAAAAGGCAGATGGCAAGTTAAACCCTACAAATAATTGTTTGGCTTAAATATCATGAGATTTTAATCTCATGACTTTGTGGGACCTATGATTTTTTGAATGGATTGACAGTAATGGAGTTGGGCACCTCCACTGTCGACGAGAAATTAGTAGAGAGACAAAGGCAGGGGAGACAACTTTTTTTCCCCTTCATGCAACATCGACCCCAGTGGGCCTTATTCTCAGCTAGTGCAAATGGAATTGGCTCTACTGACTTCAGTAGAGGTGCAGCCATTTACATCTCAATGGAGAGCCTGGCCCAATATGCATCGCATCCACTGTGCTGATGTAATACAACATCCCTAATCTAAAGAGAAAAGCAAATCTAGTACCTTCCAAAGCACATCTGAAACTTTAATCAATAACTGGAATGTAAGAGCTTGGCAGTGGGACAGGCATGGGGTTTAAAGCAGGCTGCGTGACCCATGTGCAAGGAATCAATTTTTATGAGGAGTAGAATCTGGCACTTGTCCTGCATGATCCGTCGAGATTCAGTTTGACAAAATTTGGATAATGGATTAGTGCTGATTGAAATTAAGTAATTTTATGTGACTTTAACATGCTGCCTAAGATGGTTCAGTCAATAGTACTTAAACAGAGATGCCCCAATATTAGAGGATGGTTTGAAGTAAGCAAACAGCATGTTCTGCACAGTGCTGTGTGTATATAATTATCTCAGCATGCCTGCCAGGAGAAGGGGAGAAATCTTAACATAGAAGCGCGTTACTAAATCACTTCTTTTCCCATTTGAGTCTAAAGCAGCATTGGCTTTTGGTGCTGTGTACCCTGGAAAGTCATCTTTACAAGTAGGAAGACCCGAGAGTGCTCTCAGACCTGGTCCATGCCTAAAATTTAGGTCAACCTAACCACATTGCTCAGGGCTGTGACAAGTGTGAGGTAGTTAGGTTGACCAACCCTCACTGTAGATGCAGCAAGGTTGACGGAAAAATTCTTCTACCGCTTCTCAAGGGTGTGGATTTACTATAGTGACTTGGGGAAAAAAAACCCTTCTGTACTGTAGTGACAATGCTACATCAGTGTAGCTGCTGCTGTAGCTCATGTAGTTGTACACCACATGCCCTTAGTCGTCAGCAGACTTACTGCACCCAGCAGCACCACTGAAAGCCAGGTGCTGGGTGTTTCTATCACTGAGGAGGCTGGGAGCAAAGTGTGCTCTAACAGTGGGGCATTGAATCCAACGTGTAAATATCAGACACAGGTATGGGCTTAGCACTATGCCTTTTCTGAGAGGTTGCAACATGACTGGGCACAGAGATATTTACCTCTGAAGTAAATCGTGTTCCTTGCACAGAAGGTAAGTGGACAGATTATTGCCAGGAGTGAGTGGATCCCTGATAAGGGAATGGACCTGCTGCTTCAATACTATCCCTTCGGTGAAAAAGACAATCCAGCTGTGCCAAGGTGTTGCACAGTTAGACTTCCTTTCCACGGGGCGAGTGTTAGACATTCAGAGATGTCGCGGTGATTAACATGTCCTCTGAACGCTGTGCGCTGTCACGGCAAGGTGCCAAGTTGTTTGATTATGGATTTGACGATGAAGTGAAATTCAGACTGCAAAACCTCTCTTGATTTCTCTAGCGAGAATGGCAGCCATTTTACTGAGCTGCTCAAGGACTGCCTGAGCCTGCCAGTCTAAAAACACTTTTTAAAAAAAGAAAAACAGCTGTCAGCCATTGGTTCTGGTACAAAGTAGAAAACTCCATTCATTATTTACTCAGTTGGTCGCCCTCCCTGTTGCAATGTAGGTGCCTCTCCCACTTGCAGCCATCTGTAGCCCTACTCTGTTTCTACGCACTGCCACTCGCCCATGGGTGGATCAAGGCTAAATAAGACCCTCTGCCTCTCACGCCGGAGAAATGTCTCTTCCCTTGCCAAACGGCTTTTTTCTCAGTTCCCTCTCCATGCATTTCCAGACACGTCACATCCATACCCTGTCAGTGCCCTGCTGTGGATTCCCTGATCTTTTTGTTACTCCCCCAGGACTGAGGCTGCCTCTTACAGATAGTCAGGCTCAGAACCAAGGCTCCTACCTCCAATTGCCACAGCAGGGAAGTGTTGCAGCACCTTTCCTTTCAAGGGAGAGGGCTGCTTCTTCTGTGGCTGGTGCTATGTGCATTCTGTCCGTGCTCGGACTCAGGGCACCATTGTGGTTTCATTCAGAGCCCTTGGTTTGCATTTGCACTCTTTTCAGGAGAATCAATCCTTTCCTGGTCCAACATGAATGAGTGAAAAGCTGTGTCTGATTTCCAAACTTAGATTACCTTTCAGTAGCACAGTCTGCTCAAGTGACCACCCTCACCAGCCGAGGCTTGGTATAATTTTTGATTAAATACTTCTGTTACTCAAACTTGCATACAGAAATGTCTTGATGTTGAGGCAATGGAAATAGAGGGGAGGGTGCCCAGAAGGGAAGAGGGATGCTTGATCAGGTTACTGTTGTGATGTATCTGTTTTGCATAACTCAGAGAGAAGAATTGCTTTAGCAATTGGCGTCCCCCTCCCTTTGCTCACTCTAACGATTGCTAGAGAAACTGATTTAATCAACAAACCATGCAAGTGCAGTGATTGTGAATCAGATCCTTGTGAAGCAAACAAATGTTTCACAGTAAATTGCCAAAGGAGACCAGCTACTCTGCTCTCTTTTTACTCAAATAGATTGTCTTTTAAGCAGCTGCCTCATAAAAAAGCCTGTGCTATGTATGGACCTTTAATCAACATGTCACTAAAGCCTGCATTCTGGTATGCTTCATTTGAAACACATCCAGTGCTTTTATTTATTAAATCGTCCAGTTCCGATTCCAGCCACTATTAACCCTGGTAAGCAAAGATGGATGAGTGAGTGACAAAAAGCTTGTGTCAGAGCGGAGATCATTTATGCGTGTGTGATGTCTTGATCTGTTTGTACATCCCTCTTGGGGACCGTCGGGCAATTAAGTTCACCCATTACAAACAGAGCCCTTTCTGTACACTCTGATTTGATAGGAGAATGGGTAATTCCTGTTAATGACTACTACATCTGTTCAATTACAATGCTTTGTATTGATGGTTAATTAGGGAATGTGTCTAGATGGGGCAGGGGAGGAGAAGAAAGGGGGAGGGATGGCTCCCGTGTAAATGTCAGACACTCTTCCTCAATAGTCTGTCTTTGTAACGTGCATTCAGTGCACTGACAGGCATTGTAGCCTGACCATAGGGCATGTACCCCAGCCTGAGAAAGGAGAGCAAAGTCTCTTTGAGAAGGAGTTGTTCTAAAGCTGAATTACACTTCATGGCATCTTTATCCAGCTTTAGTGTGAAGTGACCCTTGCTGACCTTTGGCCCCGTCTGCATGCTCAGAAATCATTCCTAAGCCTTGGCTTTAAACCCTGTTTCAGAGCACAGGCTTTATTGCCGACCCCAGGCATTCAAAAATCGTGGGTTAGGCCCTTCCTAAAATCATGAATGATAGCTTAAAATCATGAGATTTTTTTAAAGGGTTGTTTTTATTTGCCTGCTGGCTTTTGAGTATTAATTGTCACATTTTCATGCTGTTTTTTCCACCTGCAACCATGAGAGCTAGAAACTTACCTATTTTTAAAATAAAACTGAGATTCTTGTGTAATCACATGGCTCCAGAAGCCAAGGCTTTAAGAAAAATGAGAAATATCAGTATTGAAAAACCTGCTATAAAATCGCAGGAGCTGGCAATGCTGCACGTGGCTGAGCTGGCCTGTGAGGCCTGGTGGTAAGTGTGTTAGAGATTTGTGATATAAAACCCTGGAGAAGGTTAGGCACATATGGCTTTAATACAGATGTGGCCTGTCCACACTGGCTGGCATAGCCATGACCATGATCCTGTGCCCATTACACAAACAAGTGGTGGTCACTCATGTGAGTAGTCCCATTGAAGTCAAAAGGCTACTGGATGAGTTAGGGTTTGCTAATCTGGGCCTGATCTTTTGCATAAACAATTTTCAACCCTCTATTTAAGACTGTTTCTCAGTACAGCAAACTGCACTGTGGACTAGATTAACCCTTTACTCAAGGAGTACAGAATATTGGTTATTTCGTTACAGAAGTTTTCCCGACAAGGATCATGACAGCCATTAATATGCATCTGCAGTTCAGGAGCTAGACTATAACATTCCACTGGCTCCCCCTATTTTTTTTTTTTCAAACAGGAATTTACTGCAATTTCAGTGGAATTGACCTTATAGGACATGAGCAATTTGAAGACACCAGGATTTTATACACTCTATTGCTACTGTTGTGGATGCTTAACATTCAGTTCAATACCCTTTTGATTTGACAATTGTTTTTGTTTTCCAATTTCCTTTCCTTTCTTTTGTTTTATTTTTTAAATGCCAGCATTGAATGCAGATAAATCCTACCTTTAAAAAATGGAGTCTATTTACATCTCTGCAGCGCAAAGTCTCGTTATGCTGTGACAGTTGTGGTATGTTACAGAGGTGACAGCTTTTACACATTGGAAGTCGGCCTTTGAAGGCTTGAAGATATTTGCAAATGAAATAGATTATTAGTCTGGAGGGTATTCTGCAACAAAGAGATGCCACTGTATATAACACTTCGGTAAACTACTTTTGTAGATGAGAGCAGCGGTAACTGTAGGATGATGAGGTAAGGTGAGTTGGAGTCAAAGATTTGTGTTTCTTTGACTATGTGGCCTTATCGTATACCAGCATGTTACCTTCTGATAATAGATGTTTTATTTATGACTCCTTGTGATGATTAAACAGGAGGAATCAACTGCACAGAACACTGTCTTTCCAAACAGTCTCTAAGGATCAAGTCTTGGTGGTGAACTGTTCTTGGTTGCATAGTAGCCACCATGTTCGCTGACACATTCGCTGTATTAAAAGTATTTAAATCAATGTGGAAGTTACCTAGACCAGTGCTTCTCAAAGCCGGTCCGCCGCTTGTGCAGGGAAAGCCCCTGGTGGTCCGGGCGGGTTTGTTTACCTGCCACATCCGCAGGTTGGGCCGATCGTGGCTCCCACTGGCTGTAAGTGGTGCGGGCTGAGGGACATACTGGCCACCCTTCCTGCAGCCCCCATTGGCCTGCAGCAGCGAACCACAGCCAGTGGGAGCCGTAGTCGGTCGAACCTGCAGACGTAGCAGGTAAACGAACCGGCCCAGACCTCCAGGGGCTTTCCCTGCACAAGTGACGGACCAGCTTTGAGAGCCACTGACCTAGACTATGAAATGCATGGTATAAAAACAAGTCTATTTTAATAATATTTGGTGTTTTTCATCTGGAGATTAAATATTAATTGGTGCAAGGACTGGAACCCCTCCTCAGCCCCGAATATCAGGACTGTCCCTATAAAATTAGGACCTCTGGTCACCCTACAAGCTAGACAATATAAGATTGGTGTATTTTAATTTATTTTTCTCTGTATACATGGAGCATAAATAGAATGAGGACATCCAAAGACTGTGCTTACCATGGGCTGCATGGTGCCCTGATTTACAACTTGTGGAATGCCACTAACGTCAGTCAGGCTGCACAGTTGGAAGGGCTTACTGCTGCACCACTGAAGTCAGTGGAAACTTTGCTATTGACTTCAGTGGGAGCAGAACTGGGAGGCCTAAATCAAGAGAGAATTTGGGTGTGATTAATATATTCTGAGGAGATGTATACATGCACTTCTGGCAAACATGCATCTTCAGTGATAAATGGTCTTAGAAATATCTACAGAACAATACATACAATGATGAATGTCACAATATACTTTTTAAATGATCTCTTTGGGTGCTGTTTTGGTTTGGGATCTGATCCTTTCTCAGACAAAACCTCTGCTGCAGGGCTTTGAGTGCAGGAGCAGGCCCTGAATTGACAGGCTGATCTTACCAACTTTCTAGCACCAACCAAGTGCTTTCTTGCCGCTACATTGGGCAGGCAACATTTACACACTTTTACCACACAGGCATGTGTGAGATACCACCACTTTCTGCATACTCTATAATAGGAAATTAACTGCCGTGCCTCAGATACTGGTGTGAGGTAACTGTTGACTCTAATGATGACAACTTTATATGTGTCACTGTACAAAGGCTTGTGTAGCTAATTCAGCCAAAAAGTACAGCGCCTAACTGCTGCATTCTAGGTGCATGAAGGCAAGCCTGTGCTACAGTGTAAAGACACGACGTGGGTGGCCCATATGGAATTCTCAGAATTGCCCTGGGAATGTATATATTTGTCAAACTGCGTATTTTGATCCTCATTTGTATAAACCTCTTTCCTTGTTAACCTTAATAATCACTTCTTTACTAGTATTCAATCTGCCATATTTTAATTTCATTACTAAGATTAAAATGCAATGCTTATTAGTTTTGGAGAAAAAAATTCATTTCAATATAAATGACAGCTAACGTGTGAACCTGATATGTTAAATGCAATTGATAAAACTGTTTCATGCATAAAATGCCTTAGCAAAACTGCATTTTAAGCACTTTATAAAACCCCATTACAGTGAAATTTATTTTTCAATCATGGTTTTGATGATAATTTTTTTCTTCCAGCGAGCAGTGCTATGCCCAAGGACAGAGCTACTACATAATAAAATAATATTCAGAAGCACTTACATAGCGCTTTTCAGCCATGGGGATCAGATTCTAATACCAGTTCCATTGGTGTAAGTCTGGAGTAACTGCATTCTGATGAGTGGGTTCAATTCTCATCTCATTTATACAAGTGTAAATCCACAGAAGTCAATGGAGTTATTCCTAATTCTCACTGTTGTAACTGAGGTCAGGATTGGGCCCAGTGGAATTATTTCCAACTGATAGCAGTTCAAATGAAAATACTCTTAATTATCTAATATGTTTATTTAGGTCCCCATCATCCTACTGTCTGAACGTCCTGAATTTCAAAGCACTTTACATAGGTTAGTTTCATTAACCCAAGTTTAGAGAAGTGCAAACAAGAGTCTGAGTCTGTGTGAATTGCTAGTGTCTCACTGCACTGCAGTTGGCTTTTGTATTGTGTGTTAACAATCGTGACTATAACTTCTCATGTACAGACTGCACAATGGATTTTTGCACGACACAGCAAGCAACACTGTCTAAATTACACTAGAAGTTGCAGTTGTGTGTCAACATAGATTAAACCACAATTAAATACGTGCAGAAATATTCCAGATAAAGAGCTAGGAAAAAAACCTGGGTCTTCTATTCCTGTGCTCTATTAACTGGACCAGATTTCCTCATTATTTAAAAAAGATTTATATTAAGCTCCATCTGCTGTAGATTTAAAAACAAGCTCATTATCATGCATGATGCAATTCTAGTTTTGGGGCTATAGCAGTGTTAAGTAGATTTTGAGTATTTGATTAATTTTCTTCTTATAAGCAATAAACGTACTTGATAGATATCCAGTTGTAAGAGCCTGTAATGAAACACATCTAGGAAACAATGGCAATCAATGAGCTGTAACTTCATTAAGTCTTATCTCTTTATATGAGATACTTCTCATTTAACTGGAGGTGGTTAAACTTTAATAATTTTTTAAAGGGCGTCTATTTAGGATATATGTTAATTCTGGATCTGAATCAGTTTGTGTCAGGCGTAAATATCTTGGGTTAAACATTAAAAAAAGGAAGTGTGTTGTGTTTAAAATAATAAATGATTTTCCGTATAATAGTAATTTCCATTACGGAACATTTTTTCGTGTTGTTTACTGGAACGCTGCAGATTGTAAAAGGAGACTCTTTTGGCAAAAAAGAAGAGAAGTATTTGTGGAGCAGCAGCTGTAATTATGGGCTTGCTCTGCTAAACACCTGTCTGTCACTTGATTTATACAGAGTTTGCTTATAAAAAGTAGCAACACAATTGAGGACTAATCCTGCTGTCTTAATGCAGGCAGAAGTCTGGAATCTATCCTAGGTCAATGTGGCCACCATTACTGTAGATTCTCAGCACCTCTTGGTCTTAAATCTGTTTATTTTTACAACACTCCTGTGAGATAGAGAGGCAATGTTGTCCCTGTCCAGTGCTACTGGAACACTTTTTAGAGTGGAGGAGCTGTGCCCCCCCTCCCGCCCCTGCCAAGGCCCCCACAGCCCGCTAGAGCTGGGTCTGGGAGCAGAGTTATGGCTCTAGGAGAGTGGGAATGTGGACAGTGGGAAGCGGGGGGGCAGGTGGACCTTGGGGCCAGCAGCCAGGAGCTGAGACCCAAGGTGAGGGGGCTGGCAGCCGGGAGCCTGAGTGTGGGGGCTGGGAGCCAGCACCTTGGATCGTGGGACTGGCAGCAGGGACCCTAGTTGTGGGGCCAGGAGCAGAGCCCCGCATAAAACCTGGGGGTGCTGAAGCATCCCCTGCACCCCTCGTTCCCGTGCCTATGTCCCCATCTTCCAGACAGAGATCTGAGGCACATAGAGGCAATGTGACTTGGCAAAGGTCACACCATAAGTCCAGAGCAGGGGCTTATCCCCAGATCTCTGAAGTCCTAGACTAGGTGTGTTAACCACTGACCCATCCTTCTGCTAACTTTCCCTGGTGTAAAGACTACTGTGTTGGGCTCACACTATGGTGTTTAGCTGAGGTGCGGAGAGACCATGACGGACTCTCTGCATCACATAAACCTCACTTTGGGGCTATTTGCTGGAGCAGCTGGTAAAGCAGTCGTGGATGTTTGTGAACCAAGCCTGCATAGGCCTGCGGCATGTGCTGCAATGGGGAGGGATCTAAAGAGCCGTCTTTTTGGAGATCCAATGACCCGGATGCCCTCGTCAAGGATGTGGAGGGGCTGCAGCTGCTACTTCAGCTTTGGACCTGGTTTTGGAGGTGGATTTTGCCTCCCTACCCCACTTTAAGAAGCCTAGGTGTGGATTTCACTCACGATGGGCAAATTCTGGGTATTTGCCTTCTAAAGCCTTTCTGCTTAGCATGGAAATGCTAAAGCCTCCTACAGGAAAAGAGGGGGGTTAGATGTGAGGGAGGGCTAACCTTCTCTCTCCTCCTGCCCTCACCAGAAAACCCAGATCTCTAAGGTGACATGGCATTCTAGAGTACAGAGATTCATATATCTAGCTCACTGGATCAAATCTGGTGCAGATAGGGATTGGCTCCAAATCGTTATCATCTGTGGCGATCACATATACTCTGTGCCTCAGTTTCTATTTCTGTAACAGTGGGATAGTGATTCTAACCCATGTACAGTGCTTTGAGAGTCAGGATGTTGAGCTAATAGGTTGATGGGAATCTAAATGTACAGATTAGAGAATTAACAGTATTTCATTTGCATGGGTGTCAATTGGGAATAATTCCATTGGGCCCAATTCTGACCGCAGTTACAACAATGTAAATCAGGAGTCACGCCACTGACTTCAGTGGATTTACACTTTGTATAAATGAGATCAAAATTGAACCCATTCATTTGAATGCAGTTACTCCAGACTTATACTAATGATGCTGGGAGGATGAAAAGCACTATGTGTGTGCTGCTATTATTTAATATTATTTTATTAATATCCAGATTTATTGCAGGCAGCAAGTTTCATGAGCACTGCATGAAAGATTGATGAAGAAGTTTATTAATTTAAAGTAGTGGGGGAAAATAAGGTGGTATTTATTAGTATTCCATCAGTGTCAAGAGGCTGCAACTAATCACTGAGCTAGACACTAGACAAACATAGAGTAAATAACCCCTACCATGATGAGTTTGCAGTCTGAATAGACACTAAAGAAGCCTTTCCACCAGAACAAGAATGACAGTCACTGTACAGAGGCCCACACCTTCTGCCATACTGACAAACAAATCAACCAAATAAACAACCCTACTTCAAGCAAAGTGTTTATACTGTGCAAAGAGAGAAGACCCAGAGACTTCCTGGAGTGCCTTAAGGGCTTGGCTATTGGTACTTCCATATGAAAGGCACTCCTGTACCAGGGGCAGCTCTAGACATTTCGCCGCCCCAAGCACAGCGTCATGCCGCGGGGGGCGCTATGCCGGCCCCGTGGCTCCGGTGGACCTCCCGCAGGCGTGCCTGCGGAGGGTCTGCTGGTCCCGCAGCTTTGGTGGAGCCACGGGACCAGCAGACCCTCCGCAGGCGTGCCGCCGAAGGCACCCTTCCTGCCGCCCTCCCAGCGACCGGCAGAGAGCCCCCCTGCGGCATGCCACCCCAAGCACGCACATGGCGTGCTGGGGCCTGGAGCCGCCCCTGTCGTGTACTGTATAGGCAGCAGTGTGTTACCCTTAGAAAGATCAACAAGATGGACAAAGGGGAGTGGGGAAGAAAGAAAGTAATATTCCCATTCTTGCAGTATAATGGATGCTGCATTGTGTACACTCCATCCGCACACTAGCGAGTTCCTTCATGAGCAGCATGGCTCCCAGCAGTAGCTATAGAGGCTATAATCTAACTCTTATTTAGACAAAAGCTTGTTCCGGTCATCTCCAAGAATTAGTCCCATGTGATGTACAGTTTTGCAATGAATGTCTGGTAGTGCACACAGACCCCACTGTCATCGGGATAGAACTGGGATCTTCAGCACTCGTATCACAAGCCCCTACCATTTGAACTAAAGGACAAAATCCTTTGTATATACCTTTGTTCAGTACTGATGGAATTTTACATGCCTTCAATCCACCAGCAGCAAATAGATTATGCCAAAGTATCCGAGAAACCAATGGGCCCAGGTTCAGACATGCCCAAAGGTTATATAATTAGTTCAGCATGTCTCTTATTGTGGTTGTAAAGGTCCTTGATGGTGTGGCATCTGAATGAATCGTTAAGTCTCCTGTACTAACGTATAAGTCAATCAGAGATGTGACATTCACTTCCTGGGATACTGACTGCTTTTCTTTTATGTGGCTTCCATGTTACACCTGGGCTTTAAAACCGAGGTGACAGTTTTACCCATCTTTAGATACTGTTGGTGTGTGATTCAAGGTAATGCCACTTCTCTAAGGGATCGATCTCATGCCCATTATTGAAGTCTGTGGGAGTCTTTGCATTCACTTCTATGGTCATTGGATCAGGTCCTGTGTGTTCAGTCTTCTGAAATGATGAGCCCCCTTCTCTTCCTTTGACTTGGAATAAATGGAGGTGAGGGCAGTCAACCCACTGCAAGGCAATTTGGTCAGTATCTCACAGGATCTGCCTCTCCTTGCTTTTTTCAAAGCCCAGCCATCCATCCACTAGCACATGTGAAATACAAGTACTGTCCGCTTGATAGGTCATTAGAATATATAGTATTATTAAAATTCTCCCTAGGAGTCATACACACTAGTAAAACTAGTGATTTCCTTATAGAAAGTTAATAATTCCATTGTCATGTGTGTTTTTCTTTCACATGTCATCTAGAAATTGTAATAACAAGCAGTTTCTACTTGCCCTTCAGTTTTGTCTGAAAGGAAAAATCCTGGCTGACAATTCTGTATTTATGATAATTTTGTAGCAGGATTTTTTCTTTGTGCTCCCTTTCCCCCTCCTTTCATGGATAGTAAATCTTCTTCCAGAAGCATCTGATTCTGAAAGTGAAGGTTATTCTGAGTGGGAAAACAAAGAGTAAGGGTAGATTGGATAAATATAGCAGTGCTTGCTCTTTCGTTATTTCTGAGTCAAACCTCCTTTATCTTCATTTTTCAAACATTGCTTTTCAATTGAATTAAGAGCATGTAGTCTGCATTTTGGGGGGGCAGGGGTTGATACGCTGAGAAATATTGAACTATTTTGTAAACAATTCACTTTCTTGTATTCCACAATTTTCATTATTTTAACTGTTGCTTATTAGCTATTCAAAGGTGTGCTGGACACATTCAGAATCACAGACAAGATGTGCCCTGGTCCTGAGGAATTTACAGCTAAGGTCCCAAACCTCATTGTGATCTGCGTTGACTGACTGACTGCAGTGGGCAACTAGGGTATGTCTACGCAGCCCCCGGCTTCGGTTGACAGACTTGGGCTCGGGGGGGGATCATGCTACTGAGCTAAAAATAGCTGTGTAGATGTGGTGGCTTGGACTGGAACTCAGGCTCTGAAACCCGACCTGCGTCTTAAAAGTGCTGTCCACACAGCTGTTTTTAATGTGTTGGCGTGAGCCCCGCAAGCCTGTGTCTGTCACCCTGGGCTCAGAGTTTCATTGCTGTTGGCTGTGTAATCATTGGGACTCCATGAGGGTGTGCATAGCAGTCTGCCCATAACATCAGAGCCAAACATAGCAGGATTGGGCGTTACCTCAGTGCCCATAGCCTCAAAGCCATGGTAGGGCCTGATTCTGATGTCAATCACAAAACAGATGCAACACTGTCTGAATTAACTGCCCTCCTTTCTTTAATTTTTGAAATCCACTAGGGCTCTACTTTTTTATATACTGAACTAGTGGTGCACAATACTGTGTGAAGTTTATTTTAAACACACATTGAACATAAAAACAAACAAACAAAAAAACCCACAACAGATTTGGGTTGTGTAAAGAAGGGTCTGTGAGGCAGAGACCTTTGATTCTGATTTTCAACCAGGCGTATGTTTAAATGGCCATGGTTAAACCCTGTGACTCTGGAGATTGTAAATTGCTATAGTGAAAGAGTGTCTGTTGTACTGACTGTCAAATTGGTCTTTATGGACCACCTCGTAACATCAGCCCTTGAACAGAGTTTCCCGCTGAACTTACCGAGGTGTTCTGCTTAAAAAACACATAGCATGCTGTGGCCCTGTGTTTGAAATTTCAGGCCACATTCTGCTTTTGAACACTCCAGATAAGGTTCCCATTGAAGTCAGTAGGAACTGCACATGTGTGGAACATATACTGTATATGTAATCTTTTTATGTAGATCTTTTCATCCATAGATCTCAAAGCCCTTTAACAAAGAAGGTAAGTCTCATTCCTATTTTGTAGGTGAAGAAACTGAGGCATGGGGAAATGACTTGCCCAAGAGCAGCCAGAAAACCAGTGATGGAGCAAAGAACAGAACCCAGGACTCATGAGTCCCAATCCACTAGGCAAAACTGCATTCCTTCTTGGTTATTGTCTTTATATATATATAACAACAATATATGCAATATATATACAACATATATGTTAGTGAGGGAATCTTTGCTATGTGGAATGTATAGCATATTGCAGTCCATATCAAAGGAAACCTAACCTCAGTAATTTTTTACTCTGCAATAATTCTCAGTGCCTGAGATGACAAAAAAAGGGTTCAGAGCAATTGTATTATTGTCTCTTTTGAGCTTAAATATATTCTGATTTTCTCTTTAAAAGTTCTCATTGCAACTTTAATGCTATACTAAACAAAAATAAACCTCTCATCAGCATCAAGGTTCTGTTGCTGGCCTTATCAGGAAAAAAGATTGCTGCCTCTTTAAGTCACAAGACCTCAGGTTTGCTGTAACAACTTTCCAATTGTTAAATAAACTCTGACCATGAGCAACTTCTCAGACAGACATTACACCGTAGGCTTCAGTGAAAGAAGACGCAGACAAGCTCTCATTTCTTTTCTTTTTTTTCTTTTTAATTTGACGTATTACATTTTTACCAAGAAAAAAAATTACAATGAGATAATGTGATACATTTGGATATGTTTAACAGAAATTGCCATTTTGGACTGGGATTACAGTCTACAAGTGTTTTGCAGAATTTCCCCTGCAAATTTAGTACTGAGAATGTGTCCAGTTCAGAAACCACATCTAATAGAAGCTTGGAATAGCTAAACCGTATGCAACCAAGCCACTTATAACTGGTAGTGAGGTGGAGGATTACCATTCACAGTTATAAACATTAGACAATTTAAGTAAATACTACTGGCGTTACTTAGATGCTTGTGGGAATGAGAGAGAATTGCATTAATCTTTATAGGGATTTTAGAACAGTAATTTACAATGTGATACTTCTAATATTACTGTGGGGGGAAGGATCTAAATGATTATTCTTTATTATACAGTACCCTATTGTATTAGCCACTATAGAAACAATTAATACCAAGAGAATCCATGTCACAGAAACCCCGCAGTCTATGGTGACTAGTCTAGACAATATTCTGTCCTGGATATAAACTATAAATCAATATTTGAAGGTACTAAATTATTTTAAACAAAGCTAGCATGGGGAGGGAGATTGTCATTTGTTAATTTTAGCTTATTAATTTCATTGTTGTTATCCCGTCTAACTGTGTGGAGCCAGTTGCAAGATTGGGACTAAGTGAGATCAGAAGCAGGCCTGGGATCTTTTTATTTAATATACAATTTAATATTACTAGAAAAACTGAACATATTTTTCTACATTAAGGAGGGCATCAGTTGGCATTTCAGCAGTTTCCCATCATGAAAGAGATTGATGCTCATTTTTTTAGGAGTAATTTGCTTCAAAATTCAAAAAGTTTAAGTATGTTAAAGTAATTTTAACTAAACTAGGTTTTTTACCATCTCAGATCTAATTGAGTAGCTGACAATTACCATTAAAAAAATATTAACTGTAGAGAGCACAACTGTGGTAAATGGAAATTGTCAATTTAAAAATCAATCCTGTCTGATTTTTATCAATTATTGTTACAAATAAGACCTAAACTCTTTTTATAACTAGAATAGATCAGAGAAAAAAAATTCTGTTTTTTTTCCCTTCGGTTTCCTTTATTTTGTGCACTGGAAAACACTTTTTGAATAATGGATGTCACTATTTCAGTTTTTTTGTTTGTGTGGGTGTTTCACACAACTAGGGAGATGAGACATTTTAAAAAAAATAGGAAAATGTGATGGTAAAACACACAGAAATTGGCAGATGATCTCGGGGCAACTGTAGTTCCTGATACTACTACCTACTAATACTCTCTCTCTCTGTGTCTCTTCTTGTGTTTAAGTGACTAGATTTCAAATTGGTGTCCCTTTCACTAAAGCAGATGGTAGGCTTAGTAGATCACAGCTGCAGGGCACACAAAATGCACCATAAAGAATCCACATTTATAAGCAGTTTTCTAGAATAGAAAATACTAGATTAAATGTTTACTTGATATAAAATGCAGAGAAGATTTGAACCAGGACCTTTAAAATAATTTATATGTGATGCTTCTGAAAAAAAGAAACATGGAAAATAATATGGAAAAGCTTCAGAACAATGTTTGAATTAATTACAGTAGTCAATGAGAATGTAATCAATCAGCCCAGAGACACATCATCAGCATGTTGTCTTGCCATGTGGGAGTCTCAAGATGAGAATGAACAAAGGAGGGAGTTGATAGGGGTGAACTGTTGTTGATATGATGCCGAAGAGGAAAAGCAAAGCACACACTGTATCTCTGGGGAGCAAACCATCCCTCATAATCTGATCCACAGAAGAGCATTAATATTACTCCTGAAGGCAGCTGCTTATTTGTTGGCTGGGAGGCTGGTAGCAAATTGTCGCAAGTGGGACAGTAAGTGGAAAAAGCAGTGTTCCAGTGGGGGGAGTAGGAATTAATAGTGTAAAAAAAGGGAGAGATGTGGAGGAAAGAAAACAAGAACATTGACTTCAATGGAGCCAAGATTTCCCCTGCTGTCTCTCTGCTAGCATTTGTTTTAAAATTGCCCACCCTTGCATTACTGCCAGTCCAGCTTCACCAGTGCTAGCAACATTAGAGTGCTGGGATAGACTTGTATACTGGCTGTTCAACCACCGTGTTGCGTAAGCCCTGGCGAGCACTCCCACTGGTGTTAGCATGACGGTCAGAAATTTTAAGAGAACGTCTAGCGTAGGCAGGGCTGCTGAGTCTAATTGTCTAAGTGGGTGAACATAAGAACATAAGAACATAAGAAAGGCCGTACCGGGTCAGACCAGAGGTCCATCTAGCCCAGTATCTGTCTACCGACAGTGGCCAATGCCAGGTGCCCCTGAGGGAGTGAACCTAACAGGCAATGATCAAGTGATCTCTCTCCTGCCATCCATCTCCATCCTCTGATGAACAGAGGCTAGGGACACCATTCTTACCCATCCTGGCTAATAGCCATTTATGGACTTAGCCACCATGAATTTATCCAGTCCCCTTTTAAACATTGTTATAGTCCTAGCCTTCACAACCTCCTCAGGTAAGGAGTTCCACAAGTTGACTGTGCGCTGCGTGAAGAAGAACTTCCTTTTATTTGTTTTAAACCTGCTGCCTATTAATTTCATTTGGTGACCCCTAGTTCTTGTATTATGGGAATAAGTAAATAACTTTTCCTTATCCACTTTCTCAACATCACTCATGATTTTATATACCTCTATCATGTCCCCCCTTAGTCTTCTCTTTTCCAAACTGAAGAGTCCTAGCCTCTTTAATCTTTCCTCATATGGGACCCTCTCTAAACCCCTAATCATTTTAGTTGCTCTTTTCTGAACCTTTTCTAGTGCTAGAATATCTTTTTTGAGGTGAGGAGACCACATCTGTACACAGTATTCGAGATGTGGGCGTACCATGGATTTATATAAGGGCAATAATATATTCTCAGTCTTATTTTCTATCCCCTTTTTAATGATTCCTAACATCCTGTTTGCTTTTTTGACCGCCTCTGCACACTGCGTGGACATCTTCAGAGAACTATCCACTATAACTCCAAGATCTTTTTCCTGACTCGTTGTAGCTAAATTAGCCCCCATCATGTTGTATGTATAGTTGGGGTTATTTTTTCCCATGTGCATTACTTTACATTTATCCACATTAAATTTCATTTGCCATTTTGTTGCCCAATCACTTAGTTTTGTGAGATCTTTTTGAAGTTCTTCACAATCTGCTTTTGTCTTAACTATCTTGAGCAGTTTAGTATCATCTGCAAACTTTGCCACCTCACTGTTTACCCCTTTCTCCAGATCATTTATGAATAAATTGAATAGGATTGGTCCTAGGACTGACCCTTGGGGAACCCCACTAGTTACCCCTCTCCATTCTGAGAATTTACCATTAATTCCTACCCTTTGTTCCCTGTCCTTTAACCAGTTCTCAATCCATGAAAGGACCTTTCCTTTTATCCCATGACAGCTTAATTTACATAAGAGCCTTTGGTGAGGGACCTTGTCAAAGGCTTTCTGGAAATCTAAGTACACTATGTCCACCGGATCCCCCTTGTCCACATGTTTGTTGACCCCTTCAAAGAACTCTAATAGATTAGTAAGACACGATTTCCCTTTACAGAAACCATGTTGACTATGTGAATGGAGGCTTTGAACTGCTATGACAACACCCTATGCATTCTCATAGAAAATGGAGGGCCTTTCTCTTGGCCCTTTTGTGAACAATTTTCCGGAATATAATGGAGCATTGTAGCCCTGCTATAGAACTCTATCAGATGGGTCAGATGGAGTTGAGGGGTGGGGTACTAGGGACTAGAGCTACTGTAGAGGTACCTGGCCTCTCCATGGATTGCCTAGCCTCCTATGAGGGACCTCCATGGGGACCTGGGTAGGTGGCAGGCTCTAAGGGGAGGCAAACCCCATCTTCCTGGACAGATGCTGTCAGGGAATCTCCAGAAATTTCATTAAGATTTCCATGCAACATTCCTACCCCTTCCTCCCTCAGCCCACACTCCTGTGGCTTTCCCCACAATATGGCCTGTTATTACTGAGACACCTAACGAGCTGGTATTCTCAGTAGACTGGAATTATCAGTGAAGCCTCTTTTGGCACACACTGGGAACCTCTGGGTATTATAGTTACTGCCAAAAATTCAAAGCAAACCTTTGTTTTTGGATAGTGAGTGAAGCTATCCAATCCAAATGTGGACACTGTCCCCTTCAAATTTTGGAGGCACTAGGTTGTGCTGCATTGTAAATGTAAGCATTGTTACATTCCCATCGCATTGTGCTGTATAATTTGTGTCACATTCCAAACTGATGGATCACGATGGGATGCGCAGTAATGAGATGCAACCCATTCTTGGGTTATTTTTTTTCCCCTTTAACAAAGGCATTTCTTTCTTGGATTAGATACAGCACATCTGTTTTGCAACTGAATCTAAAATAACTGCAAATCTGGAAGAGACCGTATCAAATGTGAGAAATGGCCAATTTCTTTTTAATATTGAACCATTTTACAACATTAATATTTCCAGAATAGCAGTTCTTAGCTGCTGAGAGCACAATTAACTTCCAGGATTTCTACCCTCCTGAGAGGTACCACAGAGAGCAGAATGAAAGCGCACAGGCATAAAAGGGGAGCCAAAGGCAGCGTGGCTCCTAATTGCAGGAATATGCAGACATGGCCATCAAGGGATAAATGCTCTTAGGGACAGGCATTTCTTGCGGGTGCTCTGAGATCAGTGGAGTTAAGACCAGATTTCCCTGTGGATCTCTCGGCTCTGCAGAGTTAGAGATCCATGCTCTCTCCTCATCCTCTAGAGGGAAGAATCTGATGAGTTTGCTGTACACTGAAGTTCTTTGTGTGTTCAGATAGCGTTTTTTCCCCTTCTGTTGGTTTTTCTATGGGAGGGGAAAACATAGGGACACATATATAGCTAGATGAATGATGAAGACTAGAAATAAAAGCGGGAGAGGAATTATTTAGGATGGTAAATAGGATTAACCGGATGAAATTCAGAAAGAGAATTTCCAGTGGGATTAGGTGGTGGCATAGTCTTCCAAAGAAAATTTTGGCAAATCCATTGAAAAGTAGACTAACCAAAGCTCTAGAAAATGGACTAGGAGGAGCCTAGCCTGCACTGTCAGGGAAATCGGTTAGGTGACCCAATCAAAATTAAAGATGGCCTGTGTTCTTATCTGAACATAGGAAATTGCCATTCCCATCACCACTGCAAGGGGGAGGGTTCATGATTTAAAGATCTCAGTCCTGATTCTTTGCTGCGCAGAGTTTCTGCTTCATGCAGCAGAGGAAAACCCATCAGGGAGGCTGTTACCATTTCTTAATTATCTGTGCTGGCCATGGCATAGATTCGAGTTGCCTGGGGGCTTCAGCAATTATACCTGCTGGTATTGTTCCCCAAGGGATCATCTACTGGCTGAGGGGATGCTTGGTGCCTATTGGACACCTCTGCACATCCCACTGTACTGATGCCAGGTGGGGTGGTGGTGGTGTATGAGCCAGGTCCATGACAGGGGAATTCTGATCTGGGCAAAGCTGGCCCTTTTGCACCATCAGAGTGGTGCAAAGAGGCCAGAATGCGATAGAAAATCTGGCCTTGGTTTGTATTGCACTAATTCACACTGTTTTGTGTCGCTGTTGAATACAAACAGCCCAGACTATTGCAATGGAGTTGTCACAGAGGCCCATTTGTGGTTCAGTGCTGTGTCGGCAGTTCTTGTAAGGCCTGACATACTCACCACACCTAACACACTGTGGTCATAATCTCAGTTTATAAAATGGCATGTAGGATTATTAATATTCTTGCATGATGTATGTATGGGGCATGGATATGGATATATAGCTCCCTGAGTTCTGGATATGGCCTAGAATAATATACTTAAAATGTGTTTGGCAAGCAATGTGTAAGCACAGTCTGCCTTAGATAGAGGTATGTGCATTTGCTTTTCTGACCAGCCTAGTTATCAGGCAGAGACACTATAAGGTAAACAAAACAATCAAGCTAACAAGTAGGGGAGAAGACAACATGGTGTCTACAGCCCAGCAGGAGAGAGACGCTTGGTCTGGGTTTTACTTTTCTAAGAATAGATTGCAAAGGTTTACTGGCTGAACCTCCCTGTCATTATAGACCAGTGATAAGCAATTGAATCAACTGTGTGTATACAATATTACTGTATTATAAAAGTGTATCTAGTCACGTCTTTTCTGCCAATGATACAGTGGTGATTAATATCCTAGTGAAATGTATGTATTAACACTATATGAGGAAATATGGGTGCTTAATGATACTATACTTTAAAGTCTGTGACCAAACACCGTGAGAAACAGTTGCATTCCCTACTGTCTGGGAGGGAACCTATCTACCTGTTTCCAACAAAATTAAACAAGGTTTGACCAAAAACACTGGAAGCCCTATTTACATGGAACTAAGCAGGGGGATGGGAAGCCCTCAGGAAGAGAAGAGCATGAGGTCATTCTGCATCTTGGAACAAGGTCATTGAACTTTGGAAGAAATAAGCAAGGACAGAAGCCATCTTTGGCATTCATCATGAGAGACACACGCAAGGGGTCAGAGCTCTTGCAAGCCGAGAAAGATGGGTCCATCAATCAAGGGTGTCAAAGTCTCTGGGAATGGAAGATTGATAAGGAAATGACCTTGAACAAAGATTGTAGCTGATTGAGTAAGGTCTTAGCCATTAGAAAACACATTTTTGCTTTTTTGTGTGTTTGTAGCCCTTTTTTAACTTTATTCCTCCTGCTTGGTGTCACTTAACTCTGTCCTTTCGTTAATAAATTTGTTTTATTTTTACTATAAACCAACTCAGTGCTCTGCTTGAAGGGAAGAGTGTATTTACCCCAGTTAAGTAAGCCTTGTCTACATTAAAGGGAAAAGTGGATCTAAGCTATGCAATTTGAGTTACGTGAATACCGTAACTCAGATTGATGTAGCTTAGATCTACTTACCACAGGGTCTACACTATGTAACGTTGATGGGAGATGCTTTCCTGTTGACTCCTCTTGCTCTTCTTGATCAGGTGGAGTACAGGAGTCAACGGGACAGCGATCGGTGGTCGATTTAGTGGGTCTTCATTAGAACCATTAAATCGACTGCTGATGCATCAATTGCCACAGCGTCAATCCTCTAGTAAGTGTAGACAAGCCCTTAATAAGCTGTAATATCCTTTTGGCTCTTTAAAGGAGCAAATGAACCTTAATATCTCTCTGACTGGTCCAGGAGGTGGCTGGACGTTGCAGAGCATATGGCTTTGGGAAAATTCAGAGTTAGGATTGCGTTGAGGTCACTCTTCAAGTGCTAACCAAAGCTGGTAGAAAACAGTGAATGTGACTGGTGTATTGCTGGCAGACTGCTGGGTTCAGAGTTGCTGGACTAAGGCTGCACTTATACACAACCACTCCGGGCATGCGAGTTGCTGGCAGTGAACGTCCCAGGCAGGGAGTTAAAGTAACAAAGCTTTTAATGCACATAAGGTTTACAGGGTAAGAGGTGATACAACTCCTCATCCCAGATTGCACCCCAAGATGTGATAGTAGTGTTACAAGTGTGGGTGATGGCTCATGTACAGAGAAAGTTTATAATAAAATAAAATCTGAATGAGACAGCCTATTCATGTGCCTCGACTGATTTGCGGTACATAATAGTACAATGACAATAATCCCCAATGATTCTGGAACTTTAACTGCTGCATTCTCCTACCTGTCAGTGCTACCTGTTTGAAACAAAAACCTCTCCTTACAGGGACAAATGCCCTGGATTACATGGAGGGCAAATGACCTTGTGCCAGTTCGATAAAGGACTGCAATCTATATTCCTAAGAGCTCGACCTTGTTCACATGGCATTGAAGTGAAATCCAAAGCATATGCACTGTGTGCAGCTGCTATGCAGAGTGATTTACATCTCTTCTGGCTTAACTCCTGTTTAGTGATCAGAGCTGAATCTTCAGCTGAATCAAAGCCATCCAACAGTGTTGTTACTCTGCATCTGCTGCTGTGACCAAGGCTGAGAGAATCTCTCTTGGTCAAACTCCCACTAGCTGCCTTGTGCCTGTGTTTGGGTTCTGCATAGCAACTGGGGAGGTGAAATCCATTACAGCAACTTCACAGGAGGGTGAAGGGCTGTTTCGTGGTCCCTGCTACTCCATCCTGGATCACATTCTAAGGTGACTCTCTGCCCCCATTCATTGTATAGGGAGCCAGGACACATAACTCAGCTTTGTGGATCACAGTGTTGTTCCTGTGACTTTCTAGGCACCTAAAAGTGGGGCACAGTGACACTCAGCCTTTGAATCATAGAAGATATGGGTTGGAAGAGACCTCAGGAGGTCATCTAGTCCAACCTCCTGCTCAAAGCAGGACGAACCCCAACTAAATCATCCCAGCCACAGCTTTGTCAAGCTGGGCCTTAAAAACCTCTAAGGATAGAGATGCTACCACCTCCCTAGGTAACCCATTCCAGTGCTTCACCACCCTCCTAGTGAAATATTTTTTCCTAATATCCAACCTACACTCCCCCCACCCCTACACTGCAACTTGAGACCATTGCTTCTTGTTCTGTCATCTGCCACCACTGAGAACAGCCTAGCTCCATCCTCTTTGGAACCCCCTTCAGGTAGTTGAAGGCTGCTATCAAATCCTCCCTCACTCTTCTCTTCTGCAGACTAAATAAGCCCAGTTCCCATAGCCTCTCCTCATAAGTCATGTGCCTCCAGCCCACTAATAATTTTTATTGACCTCCGCTGGACTCTCTCCAGTTTGTCCACATCCTTTCTGTAGTGGGGGGCCCAAAACTGGACACACTACTCCAGATATGGCCTCACTAGTGCCGAATAGAGGGGAATAATCACTTCCCTCGATCTGCTGGCAACGATCCTACTAATGTAGCCCAAGGGCACACTGCTGACTCATATCCAGCTTCTCATCCACTGTAATCCCCAGTTCCTTTTCTGCAGAACTGTTGCTTAGCCAGTCGGTCCCCAGCCAGTGCATCGGATTCTTCCATCCTAAGTGCAGGACTCTGCAGTTGTCCTGGTTGAACCTCATCAGATTTCTTTTGACCCAATCCTCCAATTTGTCTAGGTCACTCTGGACCCTATCCCTACCCTCTAGCATATCTACCTCACCCCCCAGTTTAGTGTCATCTGTGAATTTAATGAAGATACTGAACAAAACCGGCCACAGGACCGACCCCTGAGGCACTCCACTTGATACCAGCTGCCAACTAGACGTTGAGCCATTGATCACTACCCTTTGAGCCGACAATCTAGCCAGCTTTCTATCCACCTTATAGTCCATTCATCTAATCCATACTTATTTAACTGGCTGGCAAGAATACTGCGGGAGACGGTATCAAAAGCTTTCCTAAAGTCAAGGTATATCATGTCCACTGCTTTCCCCTCATCCACAGAGCCAGTTATGTCATCATAGAAGGCAATCAGGTTGGTCAGGCATGACTTGCCCTTGGTGAATCCATGCTGACTGTTCCTGATCATCTTCCTCTCTTCCAAGTGCTTCAAAATTGATTCCTTGAGGATCTGCTCCATGATTTTTCCAGGGACTGAGGTGAGTCTGTAGTTCCCTGGATTCTCCTTCTTCCCTTTTTAAAATATGGGCACTATATTTGCCTTTTTCCAATCACATCAGCCAACTCCCTAAGTACGCTCGGATGCACTGCATCCGGCCCCATGGACTTGTGTATGTCCAGCTTTTCTAAATAGCCCTTAACTTGTTCTTTTGCCACAGAGTGCTGCTCACCTCCTCCCCACACTGTGCTGTCCAGTGCAGCAGTCTGGGAACTGACCTTATCTGTGAAGACCAAGGCAAAAAAAGCATTGAGTACTTCAGTTTTTTCCACATCATGTGTCACTAGGTTGCCTCCCCATTCAGTAAGGGTCCCACACTTTCCCTGATCACCTTCTTGGTGCTAACATACCTGTAGAAACCCTTCTTGTTACCCTTCACATCCCTTGCTAGCTGTAACTTCAGTTGTGCTTTGATCTTTCTGATTACGCCCCTGCATGCTCAAGCAATATTTTTATACTCCTCCCTAGTCATCTGTCCAAGTTTCCACTTGTAAGCTTCCTTTTTGTGTTTAAGCTCACCGAAGATTTCTCTGTTAAGCCCAGCTGGTCGTCTGCCATATTTGCTATTCTTTCTGCACGTTGGGATGGTTTGTTCCTGTGCCCTCAATAAGGCTTCTTTAAAATCCAGACAGTCTTCTGGACTCCTTTCCCCCTTCATATTAGCCTCCCCAGGGATTCTGCCTATCAGTTCCCTGAGGGAGTCAAAAGTCTACTTTTCTGAAGTCACGGGATCTTGTGAGGATAAATAAATTAAAGATTAGAATGTGCTCATATACTAGGGTAATGGGGACCGGAACATAGATAGTAATAATAAGTGCTGACAGTATGCTTGATTGTTCAGCTAACACGTGGTCTGGTCACTATAGACAACCGTATGAGAGATACAACTGCAGAAAGGTTCACCTGACACTTGAAGACTTAGAATCAAAATACAACTGGGAGGCTAGTCAGTCTCTATACCATGTAGTCTCTAACCTCTCTGCTGCAGCTGTCAGCTAGTGCTAATTGTGTTGATGGGTTTTGTGAGAGGAACTCTTGTCTATGATATGCGGGGACCACCATGCAGTCTACAAATAGTTACACAATTGGTTGATGTAAGACCAGGCTAGATTTGAGCTAACAAAAGATATTCACATTAACTTATGTCTCAGTATTGGTGGCATATTCCAAAAGGACACACAGGTTACTTTTTCAACAATCAAGGGCAAGGCTCTTGTGCCCTTTAAACAACTATTTTCATGTGTCCTGACTTTTTGCCCTTTTTTCGATAGGTCATTGTATACAGCTTCCTCACCGTGTTGGGCCTTTGCAAGGCAGAGAGCTTCTATGAGCGAGAGAGAGAGAGAGAGAGAGAGAGAATGAATGTCTAAAGCAGAGTTACAGCAATATCGAGGGGACTTCGGAATCAATCTGCCTCCTGGAGGATAATCTGTCAGCCTGCATTTGTGTTTGTGATCATCATAACTATTTGCCATTGATCTGATGGGACATCTCTTTCTCTCTTCTTTTTATTTCTGTAGAATAAAGTCATGGGTGGATAAAATGCAAGTCGATCTTGTAACGTTGGCAAGAAGCGCAAGTGGGGTGGACGAGCTTGCCAAGGTGAGTCTAAATGGGTAGAGCCTCTGTGACAACTAGAACAGTCAAAAATGGATGGTGCTCATCATATAGGGGAAACAATTAATTCATCCCATCCTCACAGTGATTTCTTTTGGAATGAAAGCCTATAATATCCCTTTTCTCTTCTGTTTACATAGAAGGACATGAATAATGGAGACATCCATTAATTCACTCTCTTTATATTGAAGCTAATATTTAATCAGCTGTGCAGTACCGGGCATAAGGTTTATGATTATTACAACACCCACACACAATAGCACAGCTCCTTTTACATTGTATATTTGTCCAATATGGTATCCAGGAAGCAACTATTCAAGGAAAGTTCATGGAAAGCTCTCTGTTTTGAAAGAGAAGACCGGTTTTCTGACATATAAATTCTCTGAATTGAAGAAGTCTTTGTAGCCTAGATTTCTATGGAGGAGAATGATACTATCTAATGTTCTCTAATGTTATACTACTTTAATCCAGAGTATATTTTACAGAAGGAACAAATTATTATTATTTTTATTATGGAGAAGAGGTATCCATGTTACTGTACACACTATTATTGTGCACACAAAAATAAGTTAAAAGAACATTATTAAAGTTGCGAAGTCAAGCACTCAAAAATTAGGAAATGCCAGAATTAAGGTTTCCTGTGCAACCTTAATTCAGTCCCCTTGAGTGCATGAACTGTGATACAGTCTTCAATTTCATGGTCACACACTATTTTTTCCATCGGACCTCTTCCCCAGTTAGTTCACAGAATAGACACGCTCTGAATATGAATCAAGGTTATGCAGGGAAGGGGACAGTTGTTTGAAGGTCCGTGCATCATTTGTAGCAGAATTTGGAAGGTGTATGGTGAATGAAGCAGGAGAATGCAGGAAGAGAAAGGATGGTCTCATGGTTAAAGCAGTTGAATACTATCCCCAGGAATTAAATTCTGTCCCTGTCTTTGCCATAGAGTTCTTATGTGACGTTGGGCAAGTCGCTTATACCAAATTTAGTGTATTCTGTATTTTCTGGGTGCCTGAGTTGAGACTCTGGGATCTAATTTGCAGGAGTGCTGAACACCCTCAGCTATGACTGAAGTCAATGGGACTTGTGCTTTGATCATATAAAATGCCATATAATGGTAAGAACTCTAAAAAAGGAGCTCTTAGGCTGCTGAAATTTGGAACCTAAAATTAGTGAACACTTTTGACCTTAATCTTCCTGGGCCTCATTGCCCCTCCTGTAAAATAGGGACAATGCCCCCAACTCATCTCACAAGTGTACTGTGAAAATGAATTCATTAATATTTGTGAAGCACTCAGATGCTATAGTGATCAGCACTATAGAAAACTCATAAGGAAACTAATAACACTGTTTTCAGAGGAGGATTTAGATGGGTTTGCAGTAAAGAAGGCACACACTGAACAATGAGGTGAAAACAAATCTCCTCATTAAGTGAACACTGTCCATTCTGTGCACTGAATGAGGCAAGGGTCCTACAGAAAAATAGTGTGTGAGAGTTAGAGACTGTATCCTAATGCCTCTGGCAGCCAAATTAAGGTTGCACAGGCATCCTTCATTTGGAATTCCTAATTTTTTAGTGCTTGACTTTGCAGCCTTACTAATATTCTTTTAATCTTGTTTTCGTGTGTAATTTCCTAGGTTTTTTAAAAAGGAAACTGGAAAAAAACACATCCTGAAATTCCATCATGTGGGATCATATTGACACTCTTACATGGTTCATCAACAGGAAAGGAACCCTTAGACCCACTGCATACACCTCTGACACATGAGCTAATGGAGTAACTGATAGGGGGGATGAGATCCTTTGCCAGTGGTTTCAGAGATTTTCACAGCAGAACATGGTGAGACTCAGAAATTATAGGTTCCGTTCTGTTGGAGGGAGTGTGCTCTAGCAGGTATAGACTCTTCTGTGCATGTGCCCCAAGTGTGACACATTCTGCCCCATCCCTTCAGACTTGTCCCAGTCCTGTCTCTTACCCATCCCGGCCTCCTTGTCCCAGTTCCATACTTCTCACCTACTCAGTCCTAGTCTCCACATCCCAATCCTGGTTTTCTTGCTCAGGTAGTTCTAGTTTCCCCACTGTGGACTTCTGATCCCTTTATTAATTTACTCCCAACTCCCAGTTTTCTTGTGTAGCCATTCCTAGTTCATCCCTCCTCCAAACCCCCATCTCCTTACCCAGCTAGTCCAAGTTATCCTCTCCTGGCTTCTCTTCCAATCTCTCTCTCCCTCACCCTGGCCTTCAGTCACACCCCTTCTTGCTCTCGTGTTCCCAGTCCCAGTCTTCCTTCCAGGCTTTTTGTCCAATCTCAGTGTCCCCTCTCAGTTCTCTCCCCTCATCCTGGCTTCTGGCCAGATCTCTCTCCTCTCCTTCATCACCTCCTCCCCCCCTACATATTGGTCCTAGTCTCCGTAGCCAGCCAGTCTGTGTCTGCTGCCTGACTCCTCATCTGATTTCAGTCTGGCATTTCCCATCCTTCTCCCAGTGTCTTTTCCCAACCCGCCACAGTTTCCCCTCTCACCTTAATTCACTGTCCTAGTTCCCCACCCCCAAGCTTCTTGTCCCAATGTGTTCCTTTCCCTCCCCTCTGGTCTGGATTTTATCCCCTCTGCATGAGACTCAGTTGGATTCTTCCTCCATGCAGCCTGGGCCTACTGGCAGATGTGGGGGTTATGGGGGGCATAGGAGAGACAGTCTCTCTGCTTAGATGCCTGGACTAAGAACAGCCCATAGCAGCCCCGAGAACTGCAATTGTAGACAAAACCCTGTTCAGCTGTGGCTTGGAACATGCCCAGTGCATAGAAAATCTTTGAGAAAACTGCTAAAATCTAAGAACCCTCTACTGAGCATGTTTGATCTGCAGTTCTTCAAGGATTAGGATTTGGACAAATTAGGATGGAGTTTCGAAGGGACAATAAAAGGCACATCTGTGAAACAAAGGTTGCCCCCTGCCAAATTTCAAGTCCTTGCTCCAAAGCATGGAGGTGCTAGAGCTTTTAAAAGAAAAAGTGTCTTGAATATTTTAACACAGTCAAACAAAATATTTATCCATATTTCTTTCTTGGTAATTGCTGAACCCTTTTGCCTGAAATTTAAAAAAAAAGAAAATCAGCCTGAGGCAGACACCAGGGATGGAAAATTTCAGCCCAAATGGATATAGCTTGGCCACACTTGAACCAGTTGAAAACAGGTTCTTATAATGGGAAATGTTGGGCAACCTTACTGTTGAAACAGTGCTATCAGCCCTGCCTAGAATATACCACAATTACATGAAAACTGAAGGAACTGTTAAACTCTGAACATGGTAGCTAATCCCTTTTGAAAGCCAAAATGTATAGCACACTTAATACAAATCAAAGTGCTGTTTCAGTGAGTATGCGGACTGCCTGTGTGTGTGCGTATGATTCCAGAATAAGAAGCATTAATGCAGTATGTTTCCATGTAAAATATCACTTCATATTAATGTCATTAATGACAGATCTATACTGCCGTATGTCTTTTTTCTGTATCCACAGATTTGAATTGCCTTTCTTTGTAAATGGGAATGTAAGACCCTGTAAGGAGTGACCTATGGAATCTCTCTCTTTTCTCTTATTTACCAGTATCCTTGTCACTTTCTGATTTTTAAAATGAGACTCCATTAGTGCTTAATTGCATCTCTTCTGAAATGAACCCCTGTCAAGGCTGAATCCCCACTCTGTCACTCCGAATGCAGAAGATGGGGGCCCACAAGGATTTTAAAAATTAATACTTGCCACCCCAGGCTTGTATTACACTCCCAAGGTTACAGCTTTTCTCTGGCCTTGGCTTGGTAAATGCTGCCACTACCCAAATGAAAAAACAAAACAACAACAACAACAACTCAACTCTTTGAACCCAGGAAGGAGCACTTGGGAATTCCTCTCTGTGGGGTACCCTCAAGCCCTTTCACCCCTCCCCCCGCCCTTCAGGGAAGAGCTGAGAAAGAAAACAAAGGAAATTAGCTGTGGCTACCAGCTAATAAAACAACATGCACAGACCTCTTAGGACACCAAAAATCCAATCCTGTTCTTAAAAAACAAAAAGGAAAAATTACATCTGGAACTTAGGTTTTTTTTGCTAGATCGTAAAAGAAACCATTCCAAAAATTAAGCACCTAAACTCGCTTTTTTGGGGGTTCAGCTTAAAGGTTACAAGCAAACAAAAGCATCAGGGGTTAGCACAAAGGAGACTCACAAGCCAAAATAAAAAATAAACCTGATTGTGTCTAACTAAACAATCCCTATCCAAATAATTTCTTCTAGGTATGGAACATACATTTTCATACCTGGTTCAAGCCTTACACAGCATTCCTGCTCTATCCCTGCAGCCCAGAGAACAACAGACAAAAGGAAAGTTTCTTTACCAATTTTAAAAAGTTCTACCTTCCCATTGGCTTTTTTGGTCAGGTGCCCACTCCTTTTCTTTTACCTGTGGGCTTGTTACCCCTTTACAGGTAAAGCAGGCAGAGAACAGACACCAAGAGGGATTTTACAGCTAGCTGGCTGGCTGGGTGTCCATCAAAGGGAGCTACTCCCCCTCCCTTCATGTATCACAACTCCAGTCTTGCTATATGAGAGATTAACATATATTAAAGATAAAGCGCGTGTGAATTCTGCAGTTAGGGTCAACTAGCACTTTTATTCAAAGAACCTGCTTTCCATTGCTCATAGCTTTCTGAAACATGGAGCTTTTAGGCTAAATTTCCAGGGCTATTGTTTGACCCAAAGCCTGCTTAAGTCAATGGAAATACGTCTGTTGACTTCAAAGGGCTTTAAAGCAGCCCTCTAGTCTCCACACTTTAGGTAAACTTTGAGAGTAAAATAGTTGTCTTTTCTTTTTTCTTTTCTTCTTTTTTTTTTTTTGGAGGTGAGAATGATGAGATTTAAAAAAGAATACACAGTTTCTATTATAAAATAATAGTCATGACTTTTTGTGAGCAGCTGTAGCGCCGGAGTGCGTGCGCGGAGGACGGGGGTAGATAGCTGTAAATTGGCCAGGAAATAGGCTTTAGGAAGGATAAGTGTCTCTGTGTTCTAGAGAAAAATCCATTCTGATTTGGCCAAGCGATAAGGGTTTGAAAATCACCGCTAGCACATATAATAGATTTTTGATAATTTTAAGGCCTGATCCACCTCCCACTAAAGTCAGTGGAAGGACACCCGCTGAGTTCAGTGGGAGTTACTGCATCCTTCCCAGGGCTACACTCACCCATTTGTGTCACTAGGACTTCTGGGGGCATATCCCATGATTCTTTGTGCTGCAGCTTAATATTAAATACTTGCAATAAACTGCTTATGAACATTCTAAGACTGATAGAAGACCCAGAATAATGCATAGAAATGATTTGGTGAATAACTTTGAATAGTGAATACATTTGAGAAAATTGTTGCTGCTTGTGGACAATTGGCCAACAGAAATGGGTTGAATATTATTATTTATTTGTATCGCAATAGCACCTATATCTCCCAAACAAGGTTGAGTCCCCGTTATGCTAGGTGCTGTGCATACAGATAGTGAAACCCCTGCTCAGAAGAGAGAACAATCTAAATAGACAAGACAGCCAAAATGTGTGTGTGTGTGTAGGGAAAGGAACCGCTAGTATCCTTATTTTATGGATGGGGAACTTGAGCACAAAGAGATTGATTTGCCCAAGGTCACACTGACAGACTGTGACAGAGCCAAGAGTAGATCTTGGATCTCCTGAGTCCCAGTCCAGTGCTTTACCCACAAATCATCCTCCCTCTAAACAGTTTGTTATCAATTATTGATTAGCTGTAGGAATAAGCAGTCACACAACTAGCAATTAACTACAGTTATTATTACCCTTAAGATGAACTGTGCTTAATGTGTATGCTTCCTTTTGTAGTTCATCTTTGTGCCCTTTGCTGCTTATGTATGCTGTATGGGAATGGCTTCAAAGTGGTTTTCCAAAAATAGTTTTTAATCTGCATTTTTCAGTGCAGTTTTCCCAGATATTAATTAGGGGGCTTAGCTTGAGAACTGGGAAAGTGCCAACACAGATTTTCCACCAACTGTGGTGTCCTCATCTCAATTCCAGTCCTCCAGAGGTTGCCTCGGCAAAGAGGGGAAGTCTTGAGTTGATAGGCCAAATTCTCAACTGCTGTAAATCAGAGTAGCTGCACTGAAGTCAATGGAGTAACATTGATTTATACCAGCTGAGGTTCTGGTCTGATATCTCTAATTTAAAAAAAAAACAAGCAAGCAAACCTTATTTGGAAAAAAAACATTGAGCCATTTTTATACATCATACATGAGAAATAAAGGACACAAACATGATCACTTTTTGCCTGTTCAGTTTCCCATTTGAAAAGAGTACTGTGGGTTGTACTACCAGTCTCACATCCTGATACTGTCCAGTTTCTGATTCAGTACATGTTTCTTACTAAAAGAACAATGGGAAAGAACTCCTAGTGAAGCACAACATGCAGGATGATCTAGAGTTACAAGATGTTGCACATGTAGCAACCTCCCTGGCACTTGGAGGGGAGGCCCAAGGTTGCAGGAGGGGAGAGTTTGGAGGAGGCACCAGTAAGTCAGTCTGTGTGCATGTGGCTTGAAAGTTTGCTGCAGTTACAGCACCTCTGTAAATAGTTCTCTTAATAAAGGGCCAGTCTAGTTTTAGAAATATCGTGTCCTCTACTGTTGTGTTACATTAAACAGTGCAATTGTTGTGGGTAGGGTTACCCCTGACCGGTATTTGACCGACCTGGCTTTTTTTTTAAATGGATTTCCCAGTTGCCAGAAAAATAATTTAATCTGCTGGGTTTCTTTTTTTATGTGGGTCTAAAGATTTGCATTATTATCACAATACACTGGTATATCAAATGTTAAAAATTTCTGTGTCCAGCTAAAGATGCTGCAGAGTTCCCAATTCTGTAGTTTAAGTGATAGATCAAAACTGTTGAAAATACAGCAGCTGTCTTCCCACCAACATGTAAGCGCACCACACGAATGTGTGAGAGAGGGTTTGAGTCATGTGAGAGTGAGGAGAGGTGCAATGTTATCAATCTTATACGTATGTGTTAGCTCTCTAGTTAGAGTGGCTGCTGAAGGGGTAGTTGCGGAATTGCCTTGTGGTTGAGGTTAAGGTAGTCTTGCCTTGTGGGAGTGGTGCCGGGGGTTTTTGCATTTCAGAGGTGGTATGCCTAGTTGTTGGCTTTAAAAAAAGAAAAAAGATTCTTATTTACACCAAGGCTTCTTTAAACTGCTCTGGCAGTGTGCAGGTGGTGTTAGCATTGTATAAGCGTAATTGCTGTTCACTTTAAGGACTCAGTGTAAATCAACCCTAGGGTAAATGATATGCAGACCCTAGTGAGCAAGTGTATTTTTAAGCTTCCTGAGGACTATAGAGACATATTTTAAAAAAGTGAGTGTCTGTAGATAAAAAGAACAGGAGTACTTGTGGCACCTTAGAGACTAACAAATTTATTTCAGCATGAGCTTTTGTGAGCTACAGCTAACACGGCTGCTACTCTGAAACCTGTCTATAGATAGGCTCCTAAATCCATAATAAAGTACCAAAATAAGGGGCCTGTTTCTCAGAAATGCTGAGCACCCAGGTGATCCCATTGTCTTCAGTTATTTTCTTCAATGAGAGCAAAAAAGAGTTTATTCATAAAAGGTACAAACCCATGTGTGTTAGTCCTGGACAACCAGTGCCACATTGCTCAGGAGTGAGTGGAGAATGGTTTGAATTGTAGAGCTAAGTACACAAATAGTTACTGTTTTTTAAATGTGTGTACAGCTTCCATTTTAAATAGACCTTTCACAGCAAAGGCCCGTGACTAAGCTAATTGACACTTTTTATAATTTAATAAACTGTGACAAGTCTGCTTCTAATTACCCACATTAGTTGCTAATATACCTCTAGCAGAAGGAGAGAGAGAGAGAAAAGGAGGGACCCTTGCAAAACTCAGAAATCAAATTCTCAGATTGAGCGTGTTGACCCTCAGCAGTGCACTAGCCTGTCCATTTCAAACTGATTGACAAGGAGCATATGTTGCATAAATATCAAAATAAAAATGTGGTTGTGTGTTAGAAGTTTTGACATGACGAATACACAGGAGCTGTACCGTAAACTGCAGTGGCAACAAATAACGTTTTACACCATGTAACCTTTTCAGGCAACAGGCTAATTGAACACAACAGCAGTTTAGAGATACCGTTCCAAGGAGAGCTAGTTTCTGAATGTTTCCCTTCTGATGTAGTAGCAATAGTGACTCTTGCATGATATTCATGAGGCATACTGTTATTATAGTCCCAGGAGTCGCAGAGAAAGATAAACTTGTTCTTTATTAGAGCTGGTCAAAAATGGGAGGACATTTTTCTTTACAATTTTGTCTTTTTTTAAAAAAAGACCAAAATTCCAAATTTCAACCTCAAAAATTATTCGACATTTCTGTTTATTTTCAACCAGTTCTGTTCTTTATCTTTACCCATATGTATTATTGTGAACATTACCAGTTGATGTTTTCTGCCTTTCCATTTAATTTTGGATCAGATATTTTTAAAGGAAAAATTATTTGCTCATAGGGGGAAAATAATAGTAGGGTTGGAAATGATTGGTTTGGAGAAATGGTGGGAAGGATATATTTTATTTGCATATTTTATTTGTCAATAAATAAATATGTAGGCTTCAGCATGGCAGAGGGGAGCACAGGCCACTGGCTTCACGGAGGTGGGAGATTACCCTGCAGCCCCCCTGCCTGCAGAACAGATTCGATGAGAGTGTACCCGACCCTGACATAGCCTAAGGGGTAGGCCTGCCCCAGAAACACACCCTTGCCCCTCTGCACCAGGTGCGCCAAGATAGGAAGTGAGAGGGGCAGAGTCTCTCACGCATTCCCAGCTCTGGCCCCCAATCCAGGTGTGGGGCAGTCAGGCTCAGTCCTGCAGGATCCAAGTGTGGAGGGGCTTAGTGTTGGGGCATCCAGGTGTGGGGTAACAGGGTTCAGTGTTGGACAGTCTAGGTGTGGGTGGCTTAGTGGGATATGTGAGGGGATCTGGATGCATCTGGGCTCATTGTGGGGTTCCGGGTGCAGGGGGAATGGAACTTTGCAGGGGGGTTGAGATGAAGATGGTTGCAGCTCAGCGGTGGGGGTCTGGATGTGGGGGGAATGGGGCTCAGTGAGGGGGTCTGGGTGTGGGGGACTCAGCGGCGGGAGGGGAGGTGCTGGTGTGGGGGTCTGGGTGCAGCTGGTTGGGGCTCAGTGGGGTGGGGGGCCAGGTACAGGGAGTCGTCGGAGTGGTCCAGGTGCTGGGGGGTGGGGCTCGTCAGGTTGGGGGTTCAAGTGTGGGGGATTGTCGAGGTGCAGGGATGGGGGTCTGGATATGGGGTGAGGAAGGCTCAGCCGGGGGGTTCTGGGTATGGGCAGTGTGGCTTGGCAGGGGGGTATGTATATGGGGGGGTCTGGATGCACAGGGGTTGGGTGGATGGAGGAGCAGCTCCCTGTACAGTGACCTCTCCCACCATGGCTGAGGAGCGATGGGGGCAGGAAGTGTGTGGGGGGGTGTGGAGCTTCCTGCAGCCGGGGGAGGTTTCTGACCCAGCCCTGGCTGCTTCTTGCAGGGAAAGAGGAAGATCTGTTGTCTCCCACCCCGCAGCCCAACTGTGACTAGCAGCAGAACCTGGCGCAGGGTAGGAGCCACCAGCCAGGGCGTCCTCAGCCACTCTTCCCCCATCCCCCCGTCTGCAGTGATTTATCTCTCTGCCAGGTGCTCCAAAACAGCACACCCACACTTCCCTTTGCTTCCCTATCAGAAATCATTTTTCTGTGGGGAAACAAAGAAATCTCTGGGAGACATGAATTCTGTGCATGTGGAGTGACACAGAATTCCCTCAGGAGTAATAATACAGCAGGGCTCATTACTGGAGAGTCAGTGTGGTTGAGCCGATATAACGGTGTTTCTCAAACTGGGGTCGCCGCTTGTGTAAGCAAAGCCCCTGGTGGGCCGGGCCAATTTGTTTACCTGGGCCAGTTTGTTTAGCTGCTGGAAGCGGTGCGGGCCGAGTTTGAGAAACACTATGATATAATATAATATAGGGCTGGCACTCAAGATCTCGAGTTCTAATCCTGGATGTATCACCAACCTGTTTTGTGGGCTTATGTCACTCACAGTCTGTGTCTCTTAATTCATCTGTAAAAAAGGGGATAATACTTAGCTACCCCATGGCTGTTGTGGAGGTTAAGTGGGTGAGATTTGCATGGCTCTTTTAAACATGTAAAGTCTTATAATTGATGAGCATGGTTATTAAGGGATTTTGCAGTAGGGCAATGAACACAGGCACTGAAAATAAGCATTTCACTCATTCACTGAGGTGAATTAGAGCCCAATGGGTAGTGTTTGAGAGAATAGACAAGATGGGATAGGGTAAATAGTGGTCTCCAAAACGTGAAAGCAATGTTTTAACAATATTGTGCTCCAGAGAGACATCCCTGCCACTGCTATATAGTTTTATGTGAAACCAAATACCAGAGGAGTGAGAATTATGAAGAGGATCCTCCAAATTAAGTTCCGTCGAGCTTACATGTTGCTAACTGATGTCAAGATGTCAGTGGAATGAAATCACTTTTAGAAATGCAGGCTGGGAAATTTGAAGACACATCTGCATGTTATCCTTATGATCCATATGGAAATTAAGGGATTGTCAAAACACTGGGTGCCTCATTTATAACTTGCACATGCTACTCTCCCTCAGCTCCCTTAGCAATAAACCAGCATTTTGAAGTGCTCCTTCTTCAAGCATGTGAAGTCAGTTATAAGAGTCTAAGCATAGGTGACTGCATTACCAAAGTCCATTCAGACTCAAGGGGACGGGGCGACTCAGCATTACCATACTTTCAATTATTTCTACGTGATGAGCTGGGAAATTATTGAGCATATTACTACTCCTGGCATATGGAGGTTTTTTTTATTGTTTTTAATCACGCCTGCAAGTGTAAGTGGCAAACCATCCTATTCCAGCTTCCTATGACACTTGCTTTCTGCTTGCTCTCATAGCAGCAGGGGATGGATTTCCTTGTTCCAATGCTCAAATAAATGTGTTAGTCTCTAAGGTGCCACATGTACTCCTCGTTCTTTTTGCTGATACTGACTAACACGGCTACCACTCTGAAATCTTTCTGAACATAGTGGTCAGTCAGATGCCAGAAAGGGAATCTAGTTTTCTGTGAGTGAAATTCACCCCCATGTAGAGGGTTGGCATGGGGCTTCAGCTTGGTGATAGGTTTTCCCCTGTGTATCACTGTTTTTAAATGAAATAAATAAATGTTCTTTGGCCAAAATATGTCAGTAGTGAAGGATTATTGAAGTACTTTGCTATGAGTGCTCAAGTTTTCTATTGTCCTGATCCTGATATACTCCCACATTTAGTTGTGAGCATCTATTATCAGCATGGGTTGAGGAGTATAGACTCCTGGGTTCTCTTCTTGACTCTGCCACCAAATTTTCTGTTTTGTGATGGGGAAGCCACTGAACCTTTCTGGGCTTCAGTTTTTACATTTGTGAAACAGGGACAATACATACCTCTCAGGGAGACTATATGGCTTAATTTTGTAAGATCCTTGCTCTCAAGATATTCATGCAAGTGCGAAGTTGACTAGAAGATGAAAAGTGCTATGTACGTGTTGTCTATTACAGTATTGTTTGTTATCAGTATGACATCCAGTGAGATATTTTGAAAGATCATTTTTTTATGGAAAGGAACATCCCCTCCCCCCACTCTTATATTTGCTGTGTGATAGGTGAAGAATTGAATGTGTATTTTGAGATATTAGATACATATGAAATCGAGATCATGGAAATAATTTCTTGCCTTTACAGACTTCCAGGCTGAGTACCTGGGTAGACAAGGATAAAGCTGGGCAAGGTCTCAATCCTACAAAGTGGCCCTTGAGCCCCCGCTTAACTGTAAGCCCATGAATAGTCTCGTGACTTTGGGACTACTCATGTGCTTAGACAGAAGCAGATGCTTAAGTGCTTTGCTGGATCAGGCCAGATTGCTCAGCACTTTGCAGGATCAAGTCCCCACTGTCTGCCTGAGCCTTGGTGAATGTATCAGTTACGAGTGGGCTCTCTCTTGTCAGAGTTCTAGAACTTCCTAGTGCATCCATCACTACTCATGAGATGTCCCGGATATAGAAATTGTCGGCTCTGTCATTTCTGCTCAGATCACCACAGCACTCCGTGACGAATAATTGTGAAAAAGCAATGGAGAATGTAAAATATTGGGGCATTTTCTTCCTTTGTGGGGGTGATAAAAATTTCAAGAACAAAGACGTCCGTGGGTTGCTAGGAAACTGCTGTAATTTTATTTAGACTTTGTATCTGACAAAAAAAAGTAAGCCATGTTCAACATGATCTCCCTGATTTTCCTGGCATGAACATTTTTTTTTTAAATGGTGAGGATTTGTGGCTACAGTTTGCAGTTTATGCTCTATAATGAATCAGTTAGTTGCAAACAAGTTAGGGAGTCATAAGTAAAAGCCTCAGGCCCTGGACTTAAATAGAGAAAGTATTCGTGTTGCTTCAGGAATTTGTTATGGGCAGTAAGAGTACAGGAATTATTTACTTTAGTGCTTGGAGCGATCTACAAACTAGATTCAAGGGAAGTGTGCAGTATAATGGCAAATCAGAAATAATAATAAGGGGACACTCTAGACTAGGTTAGGGTGAATATGTCCATTCTTGGAGTTTTCCTATTTCTACCGAAATCAATGACAACTTTCTTTATTACCTTCATTGGCAGCAGGATGGAGCCCTTTATTTTGAGAGGCTTAACAAACCCAATATGTACAGAAACAATGTTATGAATTAAACAAAATATTCTGCAGTGCTGGAAACTTATACGTGCCCTCCCCCCGACCACTTTCGTAGTCCCTGAGCGACTCACTGTCAGTGACTGGAATGTGGGTAGTTGTGCCTAGTAGTTGGAGCAGGAGTCAGTAGCCAGGAATAGGAGCCAGGGTCAGAGGTCAGAAACAAGGGTTAAAGCCAAAGTCAGAAATTGGAGCTGAGGATTAGTGCCAGGTTACTGGGTGTGAGGAAGGCAAGGGTACAGCTGGGTTCAAAGCAGGGGCAGGTGCTATCACAGTAGAGAGCAAGTGCTGTGAGCAATTGATGAACTGCTACTGCTGCTGATTTAAGAGCTGGTCTGCTGACTCCTACCAGTAGCCGCTCAGATGGCCTATGACATGGCAGCTCTGCTCATTAGGTTGCTTGGAGACTGGCTCTACTACAGACCCTGACATTCACAATCTTTAATATGTTAATCCTCTTGGCAAATGAGGAAAGTATTGTTTGTCCCCATTTTACAGATAGGGAACTGAGGCACCAGAGACTAAATGATTTGCCCAAGGTCATACAGGAAGCTTGTGGTAGAGCAGGAACTCAAACCCAGGTCTCCCATATCCCTTCCTCACATATGCACAAAAGCATTGTACCATTTCATGAAACCACCCAAATCACACAGATCAGTACAATTTGGTACAAAGATGAGATAAACTTATAATTTAAAGAAGTCACATAAATGGTGACTAGCCAGTTTGATAAAATTAAAATTTATCTTTCTAAAGTAGTGCTAGGAACCCAGGTAAGGAATTGTATTTGTGTGACTTTCATATTTACAATATTCCATTAAAGATAGGAATTATCCTTTTCTTCGGTCTTCATGTCAGTAGCAAGAATTGTGTTGTACTCTTATGATTCTTATTCTTTGTATTACTGTAGCTCCAAGGAGCCCTAGTAATTGCCATGGATCACATAGTGCTGGGTGCTGTACAAACACTCCCTGCCACAAGGAGCTTACACTTTAAGTACCTGTTATGAATGGGCAATCTGACCTAGTGGTCAGAGCAGGAGTCAGGTAGGAGCAGGTTACGAGGAGATCAGAGTCCAAGACAGGCTAGAAGGCAAACTGGGGGTCAGGTGTGAGGAAAGAGGCAGCATCAAATTACTAGATCATCATCAGCAGGCTGTAGGAGCAGGTATTGCAGGGAAAACAGTCTTGAGCTGGGAGAACCCTGTTGCAAACATAATTTCCTGTTCTTGTGCTTGGATTAAATAGGGACTGAGGCCCCTTCAAGGTTCCTCCCAATCATATTCCAGGACTGGACTCCTTTGTTAGAGTCAGTTGCTCTTTTAGCCCTTGTTCACAGGTTCCTGGGTGGCAAGTTGGGGCTGCCTAACTCTTAAGCATCCTGTAGACTAGGGTTCAAGCCTCCCAGTCCCTGATGGTAAAGACAAATGGATACCCACAGACATCTCAATTGATTAGACTCTGCCTGTTGGTATGCATACTTCCACCTTTTCATGTTCTCTGTATGTATAAATATCTCCTGTCTGTGTGTTCCATTCTATGCATCCGAAGAAGTGAGCTTTGGCTCGCGAAAGCTCATGCTACAATAAATTTGTTAGTCTTTAAGGTGCCACAAGTACTCCTGTTTTTTTTGCGGATACAGACTAACACGGCTGCTACTCTGAAACCTGCCACAGACAGGGTATCTAGTTGTATCCTGACAGTACAACTAAATGCTGAAATGTTGTTGGCCTGCATGATAGGTGGTGGATAGTAATTTTGAACAATATATTCAGCAGCAATATAATGCATCGCAGATAAAGATCAGCAGTAGTCCAATAATTCTTGCCAGTACTGTTGCACCAGTGCAAGACTGGAGTGAGACAAGTATCTCGGTACTCGTGTGGCCTCCATTGCTGCAGTATTTGAGTGTCTCACAAACATCAATAGATTTATTGTCACAACATCGTGTTGCTATAGACAAGTACTATACTCCCTATTTCACAGGAAGGTATCAGAGGTATACAGAGCTCAGTTGTGGTTGCTTAACACTTGAGCTCTTTTGAAAACCTGGCTCTACGCGCCTTGCCCAAATTCATGCAGAAAGTCCAGTGACACATCTGCAAATAGAACTCACATCTCCCAAATCTCAGTTCAGTGCCTTAACCACACTGCCCTCCTTCCTAAGAAAAGGACCCTTTGTTTCTTAAATTTGGAAAACTTGCATTACACAAGGTACACAGAAACAAGTAGAGGTAATTGCAAAACAGAATAAACAATTCAGCCTTCGCATGAAAACATTCAAAGGAATTAAACTATAGTTTGGAATGATTCAGTGCTCCTTTATTATCTGTTTCTGGGCAATCTGTGCAAACAATGCAGAGGATGCTGGCCATTGAAAGGGGAGCACATTCAGTGCTCTTGGAAACTTGTGGGAGGAGCCAGCTTTTCTGAGTGTTATAATGTATTAAAGCCATTTCAATGGAATTTCAGTTATAGCATGCCCCATATATAAGACACAGTATAATAAAGGCCCTCAGTGAGTGTGCATCTTTATTTCACTCTTGATTCATATAAAAACATTTGACTTCCCTTATCTACCCTGCAGCAAGCAGAGAGAATGTCTTTTTTGTAAGGGATTTGTAAATACCGTATGCCCTTGAAGACAGAGCGGAGAGGGGTACTTTTCTGTAGGGGAATTGGCAGTTCTTCTAATCTTCAGCACATTAGACTATTGTTCTTGTTCTTGTGTGCTTTCACGCTGAAGTGTTGTGGTGTTTTTTTTTTTTATAAACTACGGTTCATTATCTTTGAATAAATATCCATTATTTAGAAAACTATTTTAATACATTCTCTCTTGAAGGGAAAAGTACATGACTATTGACTTGAGAGAGAAATGAGTGTATTTTTCTTGCTGTGACCTTACAGATTTGACTTATCCATGCAATGGGGTTTTTGTTCTATTAAAAATGGCATATTTTACTGTCAATTTGAAGAGCTTTTAGTAAAACACTAGTGATTAAAGTACTGAAAATGAAGTTAGATGTAAAATCTAACGAAAACTTGCATTCACTTGGTCAAAGCAATATAATAAAATGTATTCAAATCAGCTCTTTAGAACAAGCCCCATAGATAACCAAATTGCATTTTGAAAGGTGAATAAACACACCTTAGATAAGGACCTTTATGACTATTAGAGATGAGCTTTCGCTAATTATGTTTGACTGCTAGGTGGAAAGCTTTGAGAATGAAAAGTTTGTTGCTGCATGCAGATAATGAAACCTCCTCTTGCTGCTCTGATTTTCTGCAGTATCAAAGCTGAATTCAAGGAAAAGGGGAGCAAACAAATAAATTATGTAAGCAACTCAAGTAATTAGTGACTCTTTCTTCCATTATTCCTGCCTTGGTGGATTAGACAAGCCTCACATTTGAGGAAAGATTGGGAAGCGTGTTAACGTTTCCGAGCACTCTGAAAAACCGAAACAGGTTTGTGTTCAATAGATAGCGGGGTATATCTCCCGCTGGAGTTAGTGGCGGGTAAGGGAGGAGTAATTTTGATACTCTGAGCCCTGGGGATAGGATTAAGTGAGGAGAAGGGGGAGAAGGCGCACTGTGTTCTCTATGTTATAGTACAGCATCCTACAAATTTGCAAATTTAACACCATTAATTTGGGCTTGGATAGGGACTGGGAGTGGCTGGCTCATTACAAAAGCAGCTTTGCCTCTCCTGGAATTGACACCTCCTCATCTGTTATTGGGAGTGGGCTACATCCACCCTGATCGAATTGGCCTGTCAACACTGGTTCTCTACTTGTGAGGTGCTCCCTTCTCTTCATGTGTCATTATATGATGCCTGCATCTGTAACTTTCACTTCGTGCATCTGAAGAAATGGGTTTTTTACCCACGAAAGCTTATGCCCAAATAAATCTGTTAGTCTTTAAGGGGCCACTGGACTCCTTGTTGTTTTTGTGGATACAGACTAACACGGCTACTCCTTGATACTTGACATCCTACAAATGTTTATTCCTACTGTACCAGTTTCCAAGTTAGGTCATCTGGTAACAGCATGTCTTTAAATCCCTGACAAAGAGGCAGTGTCTCTGGAAATAATGTGAACCTCAGTAGAGTGAACCCTTCTCAGTGCCTGCAGTGAAGGCTTTTCACTGAATGGGGTAAAGGATTCCAATTAGGCATTGTTGGATCTCCGCTATAATCATGTGGATTATTCCTGGAGTAGGAGCTTGGGAAGGGAAATGAAAATGTTTCCCTTGTTCCTGAAAGTGGTACCCAGCATTCTGGCTAAACTGCTATTCAATTACCTGCAACTTCCCACAAATCCCCACCAATAAAAGGTGTTTAAATGTTGCAGTGTATTGAAAGGCTAGAAGACTCGGTGAGATTCTAGTGCTGTGCTTTGTTCTGTGGGCAACATCCTACTTTTTGCAGGCACATGTGATAGCACCATACATGGTCCCTCTCTTAGGACTCTGCGATTGAACACTCAGTGCTAGGACACTTATAACTGGTGAGGTGGGAAAACATTTTAATTTTCCTTATCACCCCTAGCACTTATTGCATCAAAATCTCACTACCTGCATACACTACCCTCAACCCCTATGTGCAGATTGAGGGTTTGCATATATTTATATGTTTGCAGTGGGTGGTGTTTTATTTTAATAGAGCAGAGCTGATTCAATTGTTTGGAATTAAATATTTGCTGAAATCAAAAATAGCCTTTTGTTGTTGTTGTTTTTTGGTGAATGGAAAGTTTTGCAAAACATTTTCCCCTCTCTTCTTCCCCTCCCTGCCAGTGAAACCCAAAAATGGAAAAAAAAAAGGTTTTTTCTGTTTGTTTGGGATTTTTTTCTTTGCCTCCCTCTTTTCAGTGGCAAAATGGAAAGAAAAAGAACAAAAGTGGGGGAAAGGCAGGGGTAAAATGAAAAATTTAGAAATTTTCAAAAGCAAAAAATTTAATGAAAAATTTAAAATAAATGAAAAATGGTTCTTTTGACACCCTGGAAGAATAAACAATATTTCAAATTGATCTAATTTCTTTGCAAAATCTCATTAACCTTTTAATCATATTTGTTGCATAGTTATCAAACCATGAAAATCCATAATTCATAATGGCTCTGCCCCTCATTAGTGCCAATGGTACTGCATTTGGCTTCAAAACAGAGGCTTTGCATATATGAGGATCACTAAGATTACAGTGGTTGTCTCTTAAGTGGTTAGGGTGGGTATTAACTATTGATAGGACATCCTGGTGGGTTTGATACACTTTGTTTAAATCTAGACATCTTGAGATTACAAAACTGAGCTCAGATTTGGTCTTTTTGGCAGTCACGTGAAACAATTTTGTGTCCCTTCTCCCCAGTGTACCTGGCTCTTGACTAGAAATGTAGATATACATATTACCAGTCTGGATCAGACCAGTATCTAATTTAGTATCCTGTCTCTGACAATGGCCAGCACTAGACACCTCAGAGCAGGGTACAAGAAATTCTGTAGTGGTCAATTATGGGATAAAACGCACATAGAATCATAGAAATATCGAGCTGGAAGGGACCTCTAGAGGTTATCTACTCCACCCCCCCCCTTGCTGAGAGGCTGGATCAAATAAACCTAGACCATCCCTGACAGGTGTTTGTCCAACCTGTACTTAAAAACCTCCAATGATGGATATGCCATAAACTTCCTTGGTAACCTTATTCCAGTGCTTAACTATCCTTCTAGTTTTCCCTAATATCTAACCTAAAGCTCCTTTGTTGCAGATTAAGCCTGTTACTTATTGCAGTATCTTACATTCAGTGGACACGGAGAATAATTGATCACCCTCCTATTTATAACAGCCTTTAACATATTTGAAGACCGTCTTCTTTTCTCAAGAATAAACATGCCTAGAGGGTTTTTTTAAACTTCAACCACAGGTCACATTTTCTAAACTTTGTATCATTTTTGTTGCTCTGCTCTGGACTCTTTCCCATTTGTTCCCATCTTTCTTAAAGTGTGGTTCCTAAAACTGGACAGTGCACGCCTGCTGTGGTCTTACTAGTGCCGAATAGAGTGGAACAATTACCTCCATATCCTACATCTGACACTCCTGTTAATGTGATACTACCTTTTTTTTGCAACTACATCATGTTACTGGCTCTCATTCAATTTGTGATCCACTAAAACCCTTAGAGCTTTTTCTGCAGTATGACCGCCTTGCCCAGGGGTCGGCAACCTTTCAGAAGTAGTGTGCCGAGTCTTCATTTATTCACTCTAGTTTAAGGTTTCGCGTGCAAATAATACATTTTAATGTTTTTAGAAGATCTCTTTCTATAAGTCTATAATATATAACTAAACTATTGTTGTATGTAAAGTAAATAAGGTTTTTAAAATGTTTAAGAAACTTCATTTAAAATTAAATTAAAATGCAGAGCCCCCTGGTCCGGTGGCCAGGACCCAGGCAGTGTGAGTGCCACTGAAAATCAGCTCGCGTGCCGCCTTCAGCACTTGTGCCATAGGTTGCCTACCACTGGCCTAGCCAGTTATTCCACATTTTGTATTTGATTTTTTCCTTCCTACGTGCAATACTTTGTACTTGTCTTTACTGAGTTTCATCTTGTTGATTGTCCAATTGTCCAGTTTATCACGGGCCTTTTGAATTCTAATCCCATCTTCTAAAGTGCTTGCAACTCCTTCCAGTTTGGTATCATCCACAAATTTTATAAATATACTCGCTATTACATTATCCAAATCATTAATGAAAATATTGAATAGTACCGGATTCCAGGACAGACCACTGCAGGACCCCACTAGATATATCTCTCCCCCCCACACCAGTTTGACAGTGAAGCATTGTTAACTACTCTTTGATTATGGTCTTTCAACCAGTTGTGCACGCTCTTTATAGTAATTTCATTGAGACCATGTTTCCTGAGTTTGCTTATGAAAATGTTATGGAAGACTCTGTCAAAAGCCTTACCAAAAAAATCTAGGTATATCAGATCTACAGCTTTCTCCTATCCACTTGGCAAGTAACCCTTTCAAAGATAATTGCTGATGGTTCTGAGATTGCTTCAGTTAGTTTCTTAAGTACCCTAGTGTGAATTTCATCAGTCCCTGACAACTTGAATGCATCTATCTTATCTAAACACTATGTTTTTTAACATGTTCTATCTAACCCCTATCAATTAATAGTTGGTTTATGCCCTGAAGCAAAAGGTTTATGTCCCTTCTATGGTTTTGTTATCCTATCTAATGTAACTAAATATGCATGTTGTCATTACAAAAACAAGGCCAGATTTTCAGAAGACATCGGCACATTGGCCATAACTGTCACTGCTGGATGATGAGTAGCTTTGAAAATCCGGCCCATATTTAGATGCCTAAGTAGGACCTGAGCGCCTTATAAAATCTGTCTCTAATTGTAGATGCTTTGCCGTCTGACTATCTTGTCCATGATGTCTAATTTGGTTTTGGACCTGCAGTGGGAGCTTTAGGAAGGCATGAGATAATTAGCCATGCTGGAATTTGACCAAGATACTGAGACTTGCAGAATGAGTCATGAGATCTTTAGCGTGCTCCCCTTGCACATCACTGGGGCATTGGCTGCCTATCAACTGAGCAAGAAGCATCTGTGGCTGAATCACCGCTTTTTGCAGAACAGTGGACTTATATTTGCTTGTGAGAACTTATGTAATCATAGGCTTGAGTGGTGGATTGTCTACAGGCGTTTTGGGGATATCTTCCCAAAAGCAAGAATTAAAACACTTTTTTCTTTTTAAATCAGTTTTTGAGGGAGAAAAACGTTTTGATTTTTTTGAAAATAAATAAATAAATTATATAATCCAGTGTTCTGGAAATCAAAACTGATTGCAACTAATGGTAATTCATGTGAATGACAGAACTGACAAGACTTATCAGACATGACTGGTTTCATTCATCAGAATGGCATCAGACCTGGCAATGTTCAAAATCCACCAGCCGCAAGGGGCAGATCCCTATATTGGTGTGTCCCTTTAAAGCCACCATATAACTATACCCTGAGAAGCCTGGCACAGCTGGTAGAATTAGTCTGCTGGATAGCTTCTGAGATCTTTCTGCTGGAGCTCGGCCAGTGAATTAGTGTTGGACCTGTTCCTGTGTGTGTGCCTAGAATTACTTCCCACAAGACAGTATAACCCCCCATCAAGCAGTGTTTCAGAGAGGCAAAGCACGTTTGTAACCTCAGACCATCTGTTGACTGCATACATTCGTTTTCCCCATTCACTATCTAGCCATAAGGTACACACTCTCTTTCTTTTTCCAGATTGTTGTTAGAGTTTTTCTCCCCCTTTAAGGAGGTTGTGTAGGAAGAAGGGGTGTCCTTTAAAAAACAGAAACAAACCCCACATCTCTCTGGTTTTTGGTAGTTATCCCCCTTAGAAACACCACAGAATAACAGAACTAGAGGTGCTCCCTCACCACAGTGTATTTTAAATCATGGAAGTAAGGACAATATTAAAACAACAAACCAATCCCCTAGATATACCTTACTAAAATCAAGGTAAATAAGTGTCTAGATCATCAGGAAGTGTAAATCAGCATAACTATGTTTAATTCAGTGGCGCTACATTGATTCACCCTGAGTATCTGGCTCTTAATCTTTTAGGAATAATAAAACACATCAGTGATTTCTGGGCTCAACTTCAGGGACCTTTACAGGCATTTGATTTTCAGATAGGGGATGCTCAGCACTTTGTGAAAGTCAGGGCCCTTTAAGGTCTCAGGTGAAGTATCTACCCCTCCCCCTATCCCCATCCCCCGCCAAAAAAACCTGGAGGCACCCAGAATAATTACCTATTTTTGAAAAGGAGAGCCATCATTTTTAAGGCTCAATCCTGAAAGCAGCAGACCATTGCTTGGGGATGCCGAGGACTGTTAAATACCACTGATTCTGATCTGCTCATCTCCTTGCAGAATTGATTCCATAGTGTTCTAGATGGGCCGAAGTCTAATAGAGGCACTAATCCTTAAGCCATCGTTGTGAGATGGGTAGTAGTGAGGTAAATACAATATCCTTTCTAAGGACGGGGAAACTGAAACACAGAATCCAAAGCTCCCTGGGGTAGGGACCGTCTGTTCATTATATGTGTGCACAGTGACTAGCACAGTGTGGCTCTGATCTTTGATCCTTTAGGCTTTATTGCGATGCAAATAATTAGTAATAATTATCATAATAGCCTCATGGGTGCGGAGTATTAATATTAACAATAATGATAATAAATTTAGCCCTTCATTATGCCCACATAATCCCCAAATCAGTGGGGACACAATTTTCAGCAGAGAGGCTGTGGCTTGCCCAACTTAGCATAGTTTATTTGAGAAGTGCATAATAATAACTGAAGAGTTACTGGCTCATAGTCCTGTATTCAATCCACTAGGCCACTGTGCTGTTATTACAATGTAAATAAACAGGCCCATATGCTCGTTCTGAATGATTTCCTTTTCTCATGCAGATTTATACGAAATACAGCGATCTGTATACGGTGGAAGCCAACAATGCACGTGACTTGGTGGAAATTGCAGCTAGCAATATTGAAAAACTACTGAGTAACAGATCAAAAGCCCTGGTGGTGAGTACTAATTGGATCTCTCTCTCCAACTTATTTCTCATTCTTTTTGAGTCTTCATGTTTACTGATGCATGTTTTTACTGTTGTTATTTTTGCTGCTTATAAATGTAGGGGCAGTGTCAGTCTGATATGTACGGGATGTGACATATGCAGAATGATGGCTTGCAAGTTCATGATAGAAAATCAGCTCATTAGTTAGTTGGCATAGGACAGACGTTTATATTGTTGATTGACACATTAGGGACCCAGGCCAAATGGCAAATCAGAAGATAAATAGGTTGAAAAATATTCCTCTACGTGCACATGAATGTTCATGACATGAAGGTGATAGCACTCTACAGTCATTAGTAATCTTGAAACATTGAATGAATACCGGATCCTCTAAGGTAACTTATTTTTTAAAATATGTGAACATCATCCATTGGGTAGATGTGTTTTGAGACAGACACCCAGTGAAAGATGGGTAATATAAGATGTATCTCTAAGTAAATCACTTAGCCTTTATCGACTCATCTTTTTAACCCTCGCATCTTTCGTGATGGCAGCATCTGATTTTCGTCTTCCAACAATGTGTTCATGTGTCTGCTGAAGGTTCACAGTGTGTTTATTCTACGGCTGACTGGCCATTTTACTCCATATTTCAGCCACCTGCAGTGTAAATGAAATTCACCTTGAACTTCTTATAAGAAGTCTGTGCTCAGTTCTAATCCCATGATCCCTTATGTTTTGAATTACAAGTAGTTGCTATTTCAAACTGCTTATTGGCAGTGATCCTTTCCTTTCCTTTCTTTTCCTGTCCTCTAAATAGGCCAAGTCTGGCTAATTGCTTCTTGTAATTCATACCCACAAAACCCTGATTCATTTCAGAGTAGCCTTCTGCTGCCGTTTTCAATCTCAACAATGCCCTTCCTAAGAGATGCTGACCAGCTTTGCATGGAGCACTCCAAGGGCTTGTCTTCACTACCAGGGAGATGTATGCTGCTGCAATTGATGCAGCGAGTGTCAATTTAGTGAGTCTAGTGAAGATCTGCTAAATCGACGGCAGAGCACTCTCCAGTTGACGCTGGTACTCTAGCTCTCTGAGAACATCTCTCATCAATGCAATGCAGTAAAGACTCTGGGGTAAGTTGACCTAGGCTATCACGACTCCAGCTATGTTATTCCCGTAGCTGGAGTAGCGTAACTCAGGTCGATATACCCCCGTAGTGAAGACAAGCCCCAAGTGTGTTCACTCCCTTGCCTTTCCTAGTGTTAAATCTAGAAACGGGCATACCTTGAAGTGGGGTCTAATGGATGGAAGAGTGGACTGGGAGATGGGTCACTTGGGTTCTGTCACCTTCACACTGACTCTTAGTGTAGCCTGGGACAAGTTACTTAAAGCCAGTTTGTGGTTGGTCATCTAGGAGTGGGGGAAGAGAGCACAAACAGCCTTCATCCCACTCCAGTTGTGCCTGGGTTGAGTGCCAGCAGCTGGCTGGGGAGTGAAACCACTGCTCTGTATTAGCCTTCAGTACTAGCCTCCTTACAGGTGGTGAGGAGAGCCATGCACTTATAGTAGCCTGGCCTAGGGGGTCACCATGTGCTGTACCCATTTAAAGGATTGTGGATCTGCCATTGCTTTTCGTGCTTTGCCAGGAGGAATTCCTGATTACTCTTCCAGATCCCTTAGCTTTCCCCATCCTTAATGAAGGGCTATATCTTTAATACACAAACTTTTAACTTCTCTGTGATTCAGCTTACCCAAGTGTAAAATGGACATCATGCTCCTCACCTACAATATGTCACTGGGTGTTCTGAGGCTGGCTTAGTGTTCTCATAGCATATGAACTTTGCGTGGAAGAATTATTGTGGTGAATTATGGTATGATAACTACTGTTTAGACATCTGAAAACATGCCTGTTTCCCCACTACTTTCCCAGTCCAATAATTCAAACTATTGTACACCTAAGGCAGTGTTGCCAGTTTTTGCAATTTTATTGTTAATCCAAGAGGTTTTATTGTTTTTCTTAAAATCTCAGCTGCTGAAATCAAGAGTATGTGAGAATCTCAATTTTCATCTTAAAAAAGTAAGTTTCTAGCCCTCATGATTGCTGAGAAAATCTTGAAAAGTCAAGTGAATGCACACTAAAGGCTCAAAAACAAGAAGGCAAATAAAAAGAACCCCCAAATTATTCTTTAAAAAACTTCTTCATTTTTTAGCCACTTCCATTAACTTTTGAGGCCTGATTAATGATTTTTCAATGCTGAGGGTTGGTAATGCCATTACCAATAGGCACCTATTACAGGGCTCGTTATTTATACCAGTGTGGCTGTAGTCTCCTGATGCATACGAGGAACTCCTGTTGAAACGTGGGAGGATCAGACTCCTGGCATCTGTACTTATCTTGCCACTTTATCCATCAAAAGTGAAATTCACCCTGCGCAGAGGGCCAGAATTGGTCCTAGGCATCACTTAAACCCTCTGCACAGATGTGAATTTTGCTCACAGTCTCTTAGATCCTAATGCTCCCTCTTTGGTGCTGAAACAGCTCAGAAGTTACCATTTTTAGCTGGCCTTTATGAGGTGTTTTTAATCATCTGAGGATCTCTGTGATTTACAAACATTAATTAAGCAAATACAACAGATGCATCCGCCCCTCCTTGGATGAGCATACTTTGGATATATATAACCCTCATCCAGCCTACCACAATTGCATATTCATCTGCTCCAGTTGGCAAGGCATGGCGTTGGACTTCTGCAGACTCCAGTATTTAAGTGTTTACCTCTATTCCTACGAAATGTTCTCCCAGTCTTTGTTTAGCTTTTTAATGCCATGTGTGTGTATACACACACTTTTTAATGCCTTTATATGTATATAGGCATAAAAGTGTGTGTGTATATACATATATGTACATATACACTTTTGTGCATGCTGGAAAACTGGATATTTAAATCTAGTCAGTTCCTTTCAGAATATTGTCTGCCGTTATATAAAATACCTACATACTCTTCAAAAGTCATAATTACCACACTGTTGCCAACCTCATGTAGTCAAAAATTATGAGTCACATATTCCTAAATCATGCGACTGGCTTAATAATCGTGAGATTAAAAAAATTGGAGTGTTTTGGTGTTTTTACTTTCTAGTTCTGATCGATTAAGGTACATTCAACTCACATTTTAAAGCTTTTCTCCACAGCCACTTGGGCTAGAAATGTTTTTAAAATGAAAGCTGAGATTCTCATGTATTCACAAGACTCCAGGAGCTGGGTCTTTCAGAAATATGCCAAATAGTGCAAGACTCCCAATAGAATCATGAGATTTGGTAATACTGTTACCAACTTCAGTTTTGTTCCTGGCTTCTGTTCTCTATTAATTATCAGTCTGTGATTAATCTCTGTGATGTAGAGTCTTCCATGGCATTACCTTACATTAAAAATTACCTGATTCATTCATCTTGCCATAAACGTTGATGGTTGAGATACTTTGTATTGGTTTTTCTGTTCACAGCTTCCTGCTTTTGTCATCAGTGCACACTGTGACTTCGGAGTTTATGCCCTCCTCCAGGTCATTTTTACACACTTGGGATACTCCCTTGTTATCTTCTGAATTTTAAACTGTTGCCTTCTACTAGCAGTTCTTCTTCACCTCCCAGGCACATTTCTGTGTCATGCAGTACCATCTCCATATGACTTACTGATTTTGTAACCAGATCATCTGTGTTGCAGAAAGTTGATCAGAAATGTAGATATGTTTATACCTACAGCTTCAACTTTGACTGAGAGCAGGAATGGAGTCAGGCATAGCTGTTACTAATCACCACAGTGGGTTTTTACCATTGGGACTAAAGTGTGTCAAAGTGTTAAATTCAGAGCGAGGATGATGCAAGAGGACAATACAGCTTCTAGCGATGCCCTGAGGGAGATACCAGTGAATGACATCAGCAGTCTCATTGTTCATACACTGGCATAGCCAAGGGACTCCACTGGGTAAATGATGTTCCCTAGGCAAATAACAGAAACAAAGTTGGGGCAAGGTTGTAATAAGCAAATATTGGTGGTGACTTTCCCAATAATATCCTGGTTTCCCTCAGGTTGCCAGGATGACTATAAATGAAAATTAATCCTTCTGTAACAAAATCTGCAGTGCTGTACTACACCCGTGTGCTAAACCTCTATGATGAAGATTTTTGGACAACATTATCTGATGGTTTTGTACGTGATATATGAAAGTGTCACTCCATCAAGCATTGCGGATAACTCAGAGGGGATTCATTATTCTATTTCTGGTCTGCATATATTAAGTAAATAGTATGACATTTATGTGGAGAGATTATTGTGAAACAATGGACGAAGATAGCAGATGCTTTTCTAGCAAGAAGAGAAATTACGTTTGATTAATCATCATCTTTCCTCTTAGTTAGGTTCCTATATTTACTATTCCCAGAAAGTAAGCCTGTCCACCCCCCTATAATCTGCCAAGGTCCAAATATGGGGCAGAAAGTGTCACAAAATTCCAAATGAGAGTCATACAAATATTAGAGTTGTGCAGGAAATGCCATGGAGTTTTTTCTTGTAGCGTTAGGTAACCGTTTCTGTTCCCATCCCACCATGATTTTTTATTTCTGTTGGAAATAATTTTTCTGCAATAAAAGTTTGGGGTACCATCTTTATGTAGAATTTAAGTATTCTTAGAACTGAAACAAATGATGTCCCTCAAAATGAGAGATATTTGAGATGTATGAGTCCATCTGGTCATGTCTGTGTAGGCAAAAAGTTGTGTTCTTCAAATGAGTTAAGCTAATTCGATTGCGCTAACTCAGTTAAAAACTCCCTTTAATGCCTATATAGGCCCTGTTTAATACATTTAAGATAGGTGGCTATAACATGACTAGATATTAAATAGAGCTTGTCTGGAATTTTCTGTCAAAACAATTTTGAATGAAAAATTCAGTTTCTGCAAAATTGGAATTTTTCATAGGAAAACTTCAAGTTTGCAGAATATTTTTGATTTTCCACTTTGTTTTGAGGCAACACAACATTAAACTATAGGTCTATGTTACCTGATCTGGAGTAGTATTTCAGAGGCCCGATGCCCACATTCTTCTCCAGTGGTTGGGCTCTCTGGCTGGATGACGTCTCCTATGATGCAATGTGGTCTCCCCTGTGAATGTGAGTGCATCATGGGAGATGTCTTCCAGCCAGGTAGCTGAGCCACAGGGGAGTGAGGGCATGAGTTGCCTCAACAACAACCATGAGGCACAGTAACATCGTAAGCAGATGTAGTTTAATGTTGAACTGACTCAAAATGAAATGCTTTGACATTTCCAAATCAAAACTTTTTCATTCTACAAAATATTTTTTGATATTTCAACTTTTTTGTTGTGATTTGGGAATGTTGAAGTATCAGAATTTCCCATGGCACAAATTCCATTCATTGCTCAGCTCTAGTATTAAGCTGTCTACTCAGATGTTAAGGAAGGGGCGGTCATGCAACTGAGTTAGCTTAACTCAGCTGAAAAATGCACCTTTTTGCCAGTGAAGATAGGGCCTCTGAGATTAAGCATAGCTATAATAATACTACCTCTGAATGGATACCTGCTCAACCATGCAGCCAGTTAAAAGCCTTTTCTTGTGGTAACAGAATAAAATGTGTAAAAAGGGGTATTATAGACTCCTTAATATTTGTGTGATTGAAGGCTTCCCTTCATGTTCTGAGTGCAGCAATATTATCTTTTGCCAATAATTGCAAGGCCAGACGAGACCATTGTGATCATCTCATCTGACCTTCTGTGTAACAAAGGCCATAGAACAAACACTCAACGTCAAACAGGAATTATTTTGGGTATCTTTTTGAAAATAATCCAATCTTGATTTAAAAATTCCCTGTAATACTAACAGTTAAAAGAAAAGATTTGTTGGCAACAACACTGATGAATTTTTCAGGAATGTGCTGCAAAGGACAAGGGTATATTTAGTGTAGGCGGTAGTATGATATAAGCAGGTTATGCGCTTTTACCCAGCAATTTCGAAGTGTAATCTACATTGTTCAGATGATCAAAACGTAGCCTCTGTGCATATGAGTTCTTGAACACATAATTTTTGTGTAATATTTCTTATTGGCCTAACCCATCACTCAATGCAAGTGAGTTCAACAGAAGTTGGATCTGGCCTAATGTGCATACATGAGAGAAGTATCAGAGCCGTGTTAGTCTGGATCTGTAAAAAGCGACAGAGAGTCCTGTGGCACCTTATAGACTAACAGACGTATCGGAGCATAAGTAGTGTATTCTGAGGAAGTGGGTATTCACCCAGGAAAGCTTATGCTCCAATACGTCTTTTAGTCTATAAGGTGCCACAGGACTCTTTCTCACTTTATAAATGAGAGAAGTTACATCTGAAAATTTAATCCAATGAAAATGAGTTCTGCAGGTATATGGTCTCACATGATAGTATACAAAACTGCATGCACCAGTGATTGCACTAGGGTTGTCAGGTGTCTGGTTTTCGACCAGAATGCCCGGTCGAAAAGGGACCCTGGCAGCTCCAGTCAGCACTGCTGAATGGGCTGTTAAAAGTCCGGCGGCACAGTGGGGCTAAGGCAGGCTCCCTGCTGCCCTGGCTATGTGCAGCTCCTGGAAGTGGCTGCCATGTTTGGCTCCTAGGCACAGAGCTGCCCCGAGCGCCGGCTCCGCAGCTTCCATTGGCCGGAAACCGCGGCCATGTATGCAGATGGGAGCAGCATGAAGAGCCGCCTGGCTGTGCCTACACCTAGGAGCTGGACATGCCAGCTGCTTCCGGGAGCCGCCCGGAGCCCACACCCCTCACCTCCTTCCACACTCAAACTGCTCCTGGAGTCTGCACCCCACATCCCCTCCCACACTCCAACCGCCTGCCCAGCCCTGAGCTCCCTCCTGTACTCCAACCCCTTGGCTCCAGCCCAGAGTCCCTCCCCCCAACTCCTCATCCTCGGCCCCACACCAGAGCCTGCACCACAGCCAGCGCCCACATCCCAATCCCCAGCCTGGAGCCCCCTCTAAAACTCTGGGCCCCTCATTGCTGGACTCACCCTGGAGCACGCACCCCGAGCTGGAGCCATCACCCCCTCACACACCTCAATCCCTTGCTCCAGCCTGGGAGTCCCCTCCCACACTCTGAGCCCCCCGGTCCCATCACCCAGCCCAGACTCCCCTCCTGCACCACAACCCCCTGACCTAGCCTGGTGAAAATGAGCAAGGGTGGGGGAGAGTGAGCGAGGTGGGGAGGGTGGGATGGAATGAGCGGGGGATGGGGCCTCAGGGCAGGTGTGGGGCAGGGGGCGGGGCAAGAGTGTTTGGTTTTCTGCAATCAGAAAGTTGGCAACCCTAGATTGCACACAGTTATATGTGTACAAATGGAGGTTGGGTTGATGCTTCTTTGAAAGTATGACCTGTAATAACCAAGTACCTCTATCTCTACCTGTATTTTTAATGCAGTTTCATTTTCACAAACTGGTTGCTCTTGGCAGGGAAGTTAAGTGTCTGCACTTGACTGGATGCTTAGGGTATGTCTTACTTTTAGCTTAATAGCTCAGATTACATACAAGATGAAACTTCCTTCTATACTCTTCTAAAAAGTGGAGCTGACCCTTTAAAAACCATCTGTGACAGGGTATACATTGATTAATAACCTTTTGTCCCATTTGCCGCCCACACTCCGTGGAAGCATCTTGATCATTTGTTCCCAGATAAAAATACACACAAATGCCATAAGAAATATAAGACATCAGACACTGAGAGGGCTTTATATTTCTGCTACATTTTCACTTGTTACTATCAGTTTTTTGCTTAGGGTACGTCTACACTACGGGATTATTCCGAATTTGCATAAACCGGTTTTGTAAAACAGAATTTATAAAATCGGGTGGAGCGCGGCCATACTAAGCACATTAAATCGGTGGTGTGCGTCCATGGTCCGTGGCTAGCGTCGATTTCTGGAGCGTTGCACTGTGGGTAGCTATTCCCTAGCTATCCCATAGTTCCCGCAGCCTCCCCCGCCCCTTGGAACTTCCGGGTTGAGATCCCAGTGCCTGATGGGGCAAAAATCATTGTCGCGGGTGGTTCTGGGTAAATGTCGTCAGTCACTCCTTCGTCTGGGAAAGCAACGGCAGACAAGCATTTCGCGCCTTTTTCCCCTGGATTGCCCTGGCAGATGCCATAGCATGGCAATCATGGAGCTTTTTTTGCCGTTTGTGACTCTCACCGTATGTGTACTAGATGCCGCTCACAGAGGCGATTCAGCAGCGCTACACAGAAGCATGCTTTTGCTTTTGCATGACAGCAGAGATGGTTACTAGCCATATTGCACCATCCAAACCCTTCCATAAATTGGAACTGAGGATGATCATGGCTACCAGTCCTTTTGTACCATTTGCTGCTAGTGCCCCTGGTCAATCAGCCAGGGGCGCAAAAGCCAAGAGTGGTTACTAGCCATATTGCACCTTCCATCGTTTTGTACCATTGGCTGCTGTCATAAGTGCCCCTGGCCGATCAGCCAGGGGCGCAAAAGCAAAAATTGGGAATGACTCCCTGAGTCAATCCCTCCTTTTTGGTATCTAAAAATAGAATCAGTGCTGCCTAATATAGGCAAGTGTGCTAGAGAACCACCTGCTCTGTGTCAGAGCCCGCAGAAATTATTATCTGTATGCTATTCACAGGGGGTGCTCCTGTAACAACCCCACCTGTTGATTCCGTTCTTCCCCCAGCCTTTCTTGGCTACTGTAGCATTGTCCCCCCACTTGTGTGATGAATTAATAAAGAATGCAGGAATAAGACACACTGACTTGTTAGTGAGAAATGAGTGGAAGGCAGCCTCCAGCTGCTATGATAGTCCAGACAGGACATTAAGCAGTGTGTAGGAGAGAAGCCCAGCATCCCACTGCTAGTCCAGGGGCAACTGAATCTTTTCTTTACACATGAAGGGTGGGGGCTGATGGAGCTCAGCCCCCTGTTGCTATGATGAGGATGGTTACCAGCCATATTGCACCATCCATCCACCAGAAAAAATTAGGGCCAATAGGCTGATGACGAGGACGGTTACCAGTCCTTTTGTACCATCAGCTGAGGCTGATGATGAGGATGGATTTCCATCTTTTTGTACGATCAGCTTATGCTGATGATGAGGATGGATTTCCATCCTTTTGTACCATCAGCCGCCCATGGCGGGGGGCGGGAGCAAGGATGTTGGTGTTGAGTGCTGCACTATCGCGTCTATCTGCAGCATTCAGTAAAGATAGGGTGACATGTAAAAGAGTCAGAGGATTGTTTTACCTTTCGCTTCTGGGGGTGGGTGGGGGGTGGGTGAGTAGATTGCCAAGCTATGCCCTGACCCGCGGACACTGTGTTTGACCCTAGAAGCATTTGGAGCTCAGCCAAGAATGCAAATAATTTTAGGAGGCTGCAGGAACTGTGGGATAGCTTCAGTCCTCCAGTCCATGCGCATCCATTTGATTCTTTGGCTTTCCGTTACGCTTGTCACGCTGCAGTGCGCTGAGTCCCTGCTATGGCGTCTGTCTGGAGATTTTTAAAAAAGGATTCTGAATTTCATCTTCTGTAACGGAGCGCTGATAGAACGGATAGAACGGATTTGCCTGCCCTTACAGCGATCACATCCGCATGGTCCATGCGGGAGCTCTTTTTTTTATTTTGATTTTGGACTGCATCGCCACCCGTGCTGATCGGAGCTCCACGCTGGGCAAACAGGAAATATTCAAAAGTTCGCGGGGCTTTTCCTGTTTACCTGACCACTGCATCCGAGTTCAGATTGCGGTCCAGAGCGGTCACTGGTGCACTGTGGGATAGCTCCCGGAGGCCAATACCGTCGATCAGCGTCCACACTAACCCTAATCCGATATGTTAATACCGATACTAGCGTTACTCCTCTCGTTAGGGAGGAGTACAGAAACCGGTTTAAAGAGCCATTAAAATCGATATAAGGTGCCTCCTAGTGTGGACGGTTTTGGCGTTAAATCGGTTTTACGCTCCTAAAACCGATTTAAACGCCTAGTGTAGACCAGGCTTTACTTTTTCTCTTTTTTCTATCAGTTTTTTAAGCCCTTACTGGTGGCTTAACATGATTTCAGGGAATGTTCACTTTTGCAATGGAAGCCGAAACACCTGGGTTCTTAGTTACTAGACTACAATGCAGCTTTGGGCAGATTGTATAATCTCTCTTTGCCCATTTGTAAAATGGGTTCTAACAATACCTCACTAGTATGTTGTGAAGTTTAAGTAAGAAATTGTGGTAAAGTACTTTGAGATCCATGGGTCAGAGACACTACACAAATGTACAGTGGTACTGGAATCTTTGCTTTGCTGAAGATTTGGTATGGCAGCTTACTTATTTATTGCTGTTTTGGGTGGAGGAAAAAATGAGAATATTTGTTTGTACTTTCACAGCTTCTCCTTTAATTTCCTCTGCATAAACCAGCCGTACTGTTGAAAATCTGAATTTAGTTGCTAAGAACTATTCCATTGTCATCAGTGAGAGTTAAATATGTATATCAAGAAGAGAAAAAATATATATAAGTACAGCTATCTGAATGTCTTTTATTTTTCTCTCCATTTTCTCTTCTCTATTCTATACAGCCTACAACAGCTTTTCCTCAATCAGAAATAATTCCATGTCTCAGTTTAGCTAGGACTGTTCATTTTTAGAACTGTTCAAGTGTCCAAAATATTATTTTTTGGTACCTAAACATGTATTTTTCTGGTCTCTTTTCCTGTTTGCTAAACCACACTACATGCTTGCCATGCTGATGACCACTGCAAGAGGTATTGCCACCTCCTGACACAATACTTCTGGTGTTAGAGGAAGATTAAGGCACTGGATAAACAATATCTCGAAGATATGGGTTCAATTCCTGGCCCTGCCAGAGACTTTCTGTGTGACCCTTAGTACACCTCTACCTCGATATAATGCTGTCCTCGGGACCCAAAAAATCTTACCGCGTTATATCAATCTTGCTTTGATCCACCGGAGTCCACCCGCCCCCCCCGCGCACTGCTTTACTGCGTTATATCCGAATTCGTGTTATATTGGGTCGCGTTATATCGAGGTAGAGGTGTATCTCTGTTTTAGTTCCCTGTTGTAAAATAGGGATGATAATCCTCCAGTTCTCTCACCCTTTGTCTTTCTTGTGAGCTTAGATTGTAAACTCTTCTGGTCAGGGACTATATCTGTTCAGTACCTAGCACAATGAGGCCCTTATTAAATAATTAATAGTGGAAAAAACGTTCCTAAGCCACTTAGGAGCTTTTGAAAATGTTACCTATTGATAATGCAAGCTTGTATTTAAAAAAAAAAAAAGGCACTGCACCACTCAACAGTAGTAGCTCTAAACCAGTGATTCTCAAAGTTTTGTACTGGTGACCCCTTTTACATAGCAAGCCTCTGAGTGCAACCCCCCCCCCCCCGCTTATAAATTAAAAACACTTTAGAATATATTTAACACCATTATAAATGCTGGAGGCAAAGCGAGATTTGGGGTGGAGGTTGACAGCTTGTGACCCCCCACATAATAACTTCACAACCCCCTTAGGGGTCCTGACCCCTAGTTTTGAGAACCCCTGCTCTAAACACTATCTCTTACAGTGGCTATAACTGCGGCATTTGCTGTAAAATACTGTAGTATTTTTCTTGAGGTATAGGCATCATATTTCAAACTCCTGACAATGCAGAGGAAACCCCCTGGGACCACAGCTACAGTCTCCTCCTTTACAAATTGGTAGCTCTGGAACTGTAATCCAGCTGACCCATGGCTGGAGACTCTGCACATACTGAACGAGCCCCCCAGCATGTCATGCCCCCGCTGTGGCAATTTTCTGTTTTTCAGTGTTAACATAAAATGAAAGCAATGCCTGACCTAGCTTAATCCTCTGAGACTGGGGCTACTGTTAGATTTATTCTTGGAGCCCTGTCCTGTAGATAGTAGTGTTTTATTGCTGTTACTTACAGAACAAATTTGAGTGAAAACACGTTTAACAAACAAAGTATATTGTAGCTGTTTGCCTTTCTCTAGGTTGGTAATAGCTGAATTATGGAGAAGGTGGCCTGTAATGGCTATGGTATCTACTTCAAGATCTCCTTCAAGCTAAGGATCTCAAAGTGCTTTGCAATTAACATAGCTTCAGAATACATGGGGTGGGGTGGGTGGTAGGTTAGTATTATTGTTATTAATTCCATTTACAGGTAACAAATGGAGGCAGAGTGAGGTTGTTACTTGCTTATGGTCACAGACTTTGTAACAGAACCAGGAATACTACCCCGATCTGTCTCGCATTTCTAGCTCATACACCCTGACTGCTCCTCCAAGTGCTGGTCCCTATGTGTATTCCATGTTCCTGAATCTGGAAATTCTAACAAGCAGTGTCTATTGGCCAGCATATGTGCAGTAGTTCTCTTTTTGCTCCAGACCGAGGGCAGAAGAGGCAGTACAGGCCGACGCCTCTCCAGTTCCTTGTTGCTGCCACATGTCCTGAGTCGGAATCCCTGTGGCCACAGATTTCTCCAGCATTTATCCTTGATAGTCTGTAAATAAATTGTGTAAATAGTTCTACAGTTTTTATATTAGTATAGTTAGAGTTTTATAGTATAGTATAGATAGTGCTTTTCCCCATATTGGGGGCTCCCTCCCTGTGGTCACGGACTATTCCCAGAGTCTCGGGATTCAAGAATTGTTTTCTGCCCTTAATGCAGTTTCAAAGCTGTATTAAGTCAATGTTCAGTTGTAAACTTTTGAAAGAACAGCCATAACATTTTGTTCAGAGTTATGAACATTTCAGAGTTCCGAACAACCTCCATTCCCGAGGTGTTCGTAACTCAGAGGTTCTACTTTAGCTAGACCCCACAGGAGCCTGAACATAACCGAGAGCAATCCACCTGGCATGCAGGGCTTTTCTCCTGCTCATTCGTTCTCTCCACGTCCACGTAATGTCAGACAACCTCACCATGGTCTTTCACACAAACAAAGAGGGTGGAGCAAGATCTCTTCCCCTTTGCCAAGAAGTAGTCAGGTTTTGGAACTGTGCATCCAAACCACATCACTATCCAAGGCACATGCCTTCCAGGTGATCAAAACTCTTTAGCAGACAACCTGAGCAGACACTTTTCTGCAGACCATGAGTGGGAGATACACAACTCTATCCTGAGTGAGATTTTCACTCAGTGGGGAAATCCTCAATAGGATCTCTTTGCATCCCAAACAAACAGGAAGCTTCCCTTGTTCTGCTACAGAGGAGCTATTGGTGATGGCTCTAAGGGTGATGCTCTCCTACTGTCATGGACAAACAATCCAATATGCCTTTCCTCCTGTTCCCCTATTACTACAGGTCTTGAGAAAGATCAGTCAGAACAGAGCCAGAGTCATTCTCCTGACATCCAACTGGTTGCCAGAGCTCATGAGAATTACAGTCTGTCCTCCTATCAGGATCTGCTCCTTCTGGGATCTCCTTACTTAGGAAAGGGACAGACTCAGACACCCCAGTCTAGACCCACTATATCTCATGGCCTGGTGTTTGGATAGGCATCAGAAGTAGAATGCTCTTGCTCAGCATCCATTCAAGCTAATCTTACTCAAAATAGGAAAGACTCAACTAGAACCTGCTACCTATCGAAATGGAGACGTTTTTCTACGTGGGCTCAGTATAACAGCCTTCTCCAAGTTCTGCAGATAATCTAAAATGATTGGGATATCTCCTGTTTATACAGAACTCAGATCTTTCCATTATCTCACTGCAGGTCCTTCTTGCAGCCATCCAGACCTTCCTTCTTTCAGTAAACAGATGTTCCATCTTTACTCAGCCTATGACAGTGAGATTCATAAAAGGCCTAGTCAGGACCTTTCCATCAGTCATCAAATCAACACCTCAATGGACATGGACACTTACAGCAGACCTTCAATGGAAAATACAGGTAGTAGAGATGAGATACTTTTGTAAAATCATGGTTATCTCCTACTTTGACCACGTCACTAATGAAGAGGTCCACAACATCATCACCCAACCCAGTGGGTCATATGAAGACTTCCTGACAACGGTGAAGAAGCACAAACTGAAGTGGTATAGATATGTAACAAGATCATCTGACTTATCCAAGATCATCCTCCAAGAGACGGTATGGGGGAAGAGAAGTATAGTATAGGTAGACAGAAGAAGAGATGGATTGACAACATAAAAGAGTGGAGAGGAATGGACTTCATGGTGACTCAAGCACTGACAGACAATCATCAGGAGTGGAGACAATTGATTGATTGCTCATGAATGATGGTGCCCCAACAACCAATGCAGTTTTCGAAGTGATGATGATGATGATGACTGTTGCTTGCATGTGACAATCGGATTAATCTTTTGTCCTGACATCTTACTATCCTAAACTCTATAACCCTCCATGCCTAATCATAATAATAATACAACATGAGCTTTACAGTATGTCTGGAAAGTTAACAAATCCAAGCTCTGGTGAACCAAGGATACAAGCGAATTCCAGAGTCTCTTCATGGAGCATGTCCAGCCGGCCGTCACATCCCATTTATAATGCCTCTGCTGATTGCAACTACTGTATGATTGAATGGGGATGGTGGTGATTTATCAGGTAGACAAACCCAATGTGTTTTTGCTTCTTAGATTAAAGCCAGCACCTTGAACTCCACTCTGCAATCAACCAATCACTATTGCAATGCATTCCTGGTGTAAAACTCTGCTTAATACGTGGTTTCTGGACTAGCTTCAGTTTCTAGATAGTCTCATGATCTAGCGCCACATAGCATATGTTACAGTAGTCTAGTGCTGATATGGCAAAGGCAAGAAGGACTGTGGGGCAGTTGGTATCCAAAATAAACAGGCTCAATCATCTTGCCTGGTATAGATAAAATGAAGGGCTGTTGGCTGCTATTTGGGCATTGAAGTCGATTGGAATTCTGCATGAGAAAGGACTGCAGAATATCACTGTAATGTGCCATAATTTACCGTATTAAGTGAAACAGAAACAAAAAAAAATGACCAGCTGCTCTCTAGGCTCTTTCCAGTGTAGAGCTGGAAGTCTGTGCAAAAATAATGGGTAGAGCAATAACAGGCTGGGTGGTGCTAACAGATGCCTCCCAAAGACAAGAAAAGATTATCAGCCTGTGTCACAGGTGCCAGAACGTCTGTCAGATCAGCCAGTGATGCTCACAGCACTGGCAACGTGCTGAAATGCTGCACTGTCACTGGGTGCCCGTGCTGATGGTAGCTCTTGTAATAGTAGCTGATGTCAGCTCAGCAAGACTCATTTAGGTATGAAAGCCAGGTGGTGTTTTACACCTGCAGCAGGGGTTCCTTGCAGCCTTATCACCAGGATAATTGCAATTGGCATAACTGGTCCCTCCCCCCAATTAATTAACTCATTAAGTCCTACCACTGCTTTCAACAGAAATTCTGGGCTTTTTCAATGTTTTGAATGAGAACCGAGAGCTGCAGGGAACTGACTTTCTGATCTGTTCATTCAGTTGCCATATAATTTCTCAACTACCTCCTAAGCAAAGAACAAGGGGCTTTCTGGGAGAGAAGGTCCTCGTGGACCTGGTGTTTCATGATGTGATATTTGTGAGCAGCAATATAGTGATGTGTGATTAACTAAACTCAGGGAGGAGAATGGCGTAAGTGATATGTGGATGATGTAAATCACAGGAGGAGCACTGTTTATGAAAGGTGAATGGATTGATCCAAAACTGATCAAATTTCAGCCTTTGAACGTACAGTCAAAGGGATCAAATGTCCATTGTAATGTTAAGAAAAAAGGAAGAGGTAGTGCTGGGAAATTGTTTTTTTTGTCTGGCTCACACTGATGATCTCTCTTTCTGTCTCTTGTACTCGCCAAGCCCTGGAATGGTGTAGGCAAGTACTGGGCACGTGCCCCGAGCAGCTATGCCAATGCGTCTTAGTTCTGAGCTGTAACATCCCAGTTCTATTTCACTTTGAGTGTGTGTGTGTGTGTGTGTGTGTGTGTGTGTGAGAGAGAGAGCTTTACTTAGCCTTTTTCAAACTAACATTTCATTTCAAACTAACCAGTCATTTCACTGATCCCATGCCTGGCCTGTAAGTTAGTGATTTTCCAAGCCAGCTAAAGTAGGGCTTGTTAAGAATTGCTGTGATTCCATGGCATTCATCAAGATCAGGTTTCTTTTCAGTGAACTGTAATCTCTCTTTCTCTTGTCCTTTGCTGAGACTAGGCACCATTCAGCCCTGTCAGTTTCAGGAGCCCTATCAATAGGGAAAGCAGCAGCAGCATGATTGTGTGGATAAAGTCTTTGTTTTAAGTTTAGCTCTAAGAACTTCATCTGTTTCTTTCTTTTTTTTTTTTGACACATTGCCCAGCAGCACTGGAAGAGCTCACACTGGAGAAATGTTGTTAGGGAGGAAAGCTTGAAGGGCTGACAGCAGTCAAGGCAGGATGTACTTTTCCTTTCAGAAAGCAGCTTGCAAGGGAACCTTCCCCATACTTTGCTAGTGTTTTATTGTCACTTAAGTAGATTGCCCATCCTAAGGGTAGCTAGCAGTGGACTTTATCTGCGGGATTGTAAGACAATAGTAATTTCATGCTTCTCAGTTCAGAGACACAGTTAAGAGGGGAAAATGTTGTAAATGGAGGAAGAAGTGGAAGATACATGGAATAAATTATTGGTACCCAAGGCAAATATGTTTTGTTGCGTTTGTACATACATGTGTGTATTATATATGCGCACACACACATCTACAAATATTATCTGTTATATATCCTCCTTTCTAACATATCAAGCTTCTTTCTGAAATAGGAGGGCTAGAAACTCCTTTTTATTTTTATTCTAGATGGAACTTTTAAAAAAAAAAAAGTTTTAAATGTTGCTCTTAAATCTTGGGTTATGAAAAGATAGTTGGAAATTCCTAGACCTTGACAAATGTAGTACACAACGCACACAAGAACATCTCAAAGTAAGCAGCATTAACCCTTCCAGAATCCTGCATTAAATGTTTAAAATGTATTTTAATAACATAAAGTTAAAGGGTGATTTTATCTGTGTGAGTACTCCAAGATCATGCATAGTGTATATCTTTATGCAACAATGTGTGTCTTGATTCTTCAACCAATTTTTCCACCATGTGCTATGGTGTTGGGACTTTTAGTGCTCTAATTTCTGTGTATTAATTGCCTTTCTCCAGCAGTGCACTAAAATCCTTTAACGAGTAATTCACTGCAGTGCAAAATTTGCAGATTTTATCATTGAGTGCTTAAAGTTGTCATTCTTGACAAGAGACTTGCCAATTGTTTGTGCAGCACCTAGCACAATGGGGGCATGGTCCCTCACTAGGGCTGCTAGGATCTATGGTAATACAAATAACAAATAGTAATAATAACTGGCTCAGATACTAAACAGTGCATATCCCATATGTCAGAGAGCAATGTTGCACTTCTCTTAAAGTAATGGCTTGCACTGACAGATTATAAAACTAGGAAGAAGATCCTGGGTGGTGAGACAAGCACATTTTTGCTCTTTAAGCTGTAATACTATGTCAGTTAGCATGTATGAATGTTGCTTAAACCTTCAGATGTAAATATAGCCTATTCTTGAAAGTCACTAGCAGTGGCTGAAGCAGATGTGTTTTGGAATGACAGCTAGTGAGATCTGACACTTGTGTAGTCAAGCATTTGTCAACTTGTCCACATATCAGTTGTTTGAATTTGTTTTCACTTGCCTCGTCTTGAGTCTTATTTTATTAAGTTGGATGCAGGTTGTACGGATGCAGTATAGTGTAAAGTAGCACAGTGTGCCTGAAAGCGACAACTCAAATAATTCACACACCTTGCAAAGCATTAGAGGTTTAGGAAAGTAAACCACAAGGGCTTGCAGTGAAAATCCAAATGGAGACTGCATGATTGTAGTTTTTCCAGTTGTTTTCCCCATGGTTTGCTGTGGATTTTATATCCCTACTGACCAGTGAAAAGGGGTCTACACAGACAATCATGACTCATCATCTTGATGGTATGTAGCATAAGTCCACAGAGGTACTGAGATGGTATTTAGTACCTCTGCCGAATCTCTGGCCTCCTGGCACAAACTATTGCAGCAACAGTACTACGTTTGGACTGCTTACATATGTGACTGAGATGACATAGGCCAAGACCAGCTTGAGGCAAATATTTTTAAATGATCAGCATCACCATTTAACTTTCCCTTTCATTCCACTCACAAAATTGACTCTTGGTGCTAGAACTATGAAACAAGTATGTTTCTTGGTTCCCATTGCACCATTCTGGCAGCATTTAGTCTGTAAAAAAACCAGGAACACTGGGACCAAAGGAGTCATAGGCTCCCCAGGTTAGTATTTTCTATCCAGATACGCCCCTTTGAATGTTTGTTTTGTTTGCAACAAATTCCCTTTTGATACGTTCCATGGCTCGGGCTCAGAACGCTACATTCTAAGTTGGTGCGTTACTTTTTACTTCTTTCCCCCCTTGCTTTCTAGCTTTGTGATTCTCTTCTACGGGCGTGTTCCCCTATCTCAGATTGCGATTGATATTCTAAACACCCAGAGCCACATTATCACTGTAGGTTAGTGGGCTGACCAGATGGGGAAGGTGAAGCACTGCTCCAAAGAACCACACTGGTCCAGTCTCATATGCTCAGGGCATTTCTTTATTAATTTATGCCTGGATTTCTCGGCTTAGCATTGCGACGCATAGCTGAGCTAAACTCCCAAGGCACGTTTGAAAATTAATCTTAGGCTCCTATAACAGGGTTGCATGCCACATGGACTGGAGAGTCTGGGGTTAAGCCAACTTGATTACAGATTGAGCCCTACCTGAGAGGAGGGAGGCAATTCCTGTAAAGAACAGAAGGTGACTGAAATAAATTAGGGAGATCTAGGAAAGCTCTCCAGACAGGAACGCCTGGGAGATACCCTGACAAAAACAGAGAAGAGACTGGGAAAAAGCTCTTCAGGCAGGGGGGCCTGGGAGAGACCCTGATTAAGACAAAGAGACCCAGAGGCCAACTTATGAATCTGGGTAAGAAGTGGCCCAGGGAAGACTGCAGCGTAGGGAAAGGAGCAGACGGTGCAGACCTAGGCCAGAACCCAGAGCAGAGGATGGGCCCGTGTTCCCCTACTGGTCCCAAGGAAGGGGGCATAGAAGCCCACCACAAGTGTTATTGAGCCCACTAAGGGGCTAGAGCAGAGGCAGGCAAAGTTTTGGCCTGAGGGCCACATCGGGTTTTCAAAATTGTATGGAGGGCTGGTAAGGGGAGGCTGTGCCTCCCCAAACAGCCAGGCGTGGCCCGGCCAATGTCCCCTATTCGACCCCCTGCTTCTTGCCCCCTGATGGCTCCCCGGGACTCCAACCTCATCCACCCCCCCCCCACTCCCTGTCCCCTAACTGCCCCCAGACCCTCTGACCCTGACTGCCCCTCACTGCCCCATCCAACCTCTCCTCTCATTCCTGACTGCCCCCCAGGACCTCTGCCCCATCCAACCATCCCTTCTCCCTGACCACCCCCCCGGGACCCCTGCCCCCATGTTCCTCACCCTCTGACCACCCTGACCTCTGTCCACCCCCCCGTCTCCTGACCACCACCCCAAACTCCCCTGCCCTCTATCCAACCCCCTCCCCCCAACTCCCTGACCCCATATCGCGTGGCCTGGAGCACTGGTGGCTGGCGGCGCTACAGCCACGCCACCCAGAGCACCAGGACAGGGAGCCACACCACCCGGCTGGAGCCAGCCACGCCACTGCACAGCACAGAGCACCAGGTCAGGCCATGGCTCTGCAGCTGTGCTGCCCCAGGAGCTCACAGCCCACCACCCAGAGCATTGCACCGGCGGCGGAGCGAGCTGAGGCTGCGGGGGAGTGGAACAGCAGGGAAGGGGCTGAGGGTTAGCCTCCTGGGCCAGGAGCTCAGGGGCCGGGCAGGAGACTCCCAGAGGCCGGATGTGGCCCACAGGCCGTAGTTTGTCCACTTCTGGGCTAGAGGATGAGAGGAAGACAGGCTTAGGAGGAGTCGGGGGAGGGGAAGGATTTTTGTTTGTGTGAAAGATAGATTTGGGACTTCAGTGTGGACAGCTGTGACCCTGGAAGGGATGGACTTAAGATGCAGTGTAGTTTACTGTAGCTGTCAGAGCCTTTCCTCACTGCAGGGAAAGCTGGCTGCCTCCTGCGACAGGGAGAGGCTCCAGCAGTGAGGAAAGGTGACAGAGGCAGTGGAGAAATGTTCCAACAGCTCCCCACTGCTGAGCCTTTCCCTACTGTTTCCTCCTGCTAGAGCCTTTCATAGACATGCGTAGCTATACACTGCAGTGTGGATGCAGCCAGCTTTTCACTGCAGCTACATATACCCTGCATGCCACCACAAGTGGCATGCTCTGGAGATGTAGAGGCAGGAAGCTTTATAGATTTGTAGCGTTTAAAGTTAGAAGGAACTATTACATCATCTAGTCCAGTGGCTCTCAGTCTGTGGTCTGCAGGCCACTTGAGGTCTGCAGACTATGTCTAAGGGGTCTACAAAAGGTTATCGTTTCAATAGTGGCAGCCTTTTCTATACAAGAACCTCGGAAAGTTCTTCTTTGAGTGATGGTCCCTATTGTATTCCATTGAAGGTTGTACGTATGCGCCATGCGTCCAGGTAGATAAACTGAGGTGCAGAGAAATCAAAAGCCAGTAGAGATTAAAGGTAGAAGCCTGATGTCTGTATGAAAAATTCTCAGTGTCTTTGGGTCCTGCTATTGATGGTTGCAGTTCCTGTATTTGCATGCAAATATACACCCTGATAACTGGGATGCAGCATGTAGGAGGTCTGGGGTTAGACTGCAACTGCTGCAACTATGTTGGGTTCAGGTGCAGTTGCAGGTGGGAAGTCCCTGTAACTCAGTGGTCTGCCTGGGCTTTGGTCCTGGGCATGGCAATGCATGGTGAAGGAGCATGCCTCTGGCTCGCATGCAGCTTGCGGCTTCCCTCATGTTCTCTCTCCTATCTCCAGCGTGGAGGAGAGGAGCAGGTTTCAGTGAGGGTCCTTTGGCAGGCTTGAGGATGTTGAGAGGACATTGTCCTCACACTCACTCTCATATTTATAGGACACCAGGGGCCACTGGTGCCAGCTGAAATCTACACTGCAACCTTCCTGCTGGGTAGCTTGGGCTTATTACCACTGTTAGGTGATACTTATAAAGTAAGTTGTGACCTCTGCTTTTAGCCATTTTATGGTGTTTCCATGTTCATATAATTGTTTTCATGCTCATATCAATGAAATGCTGCACATATTAGTGTGCATTCAGATGTCTCTACACTCCACGCCCAAAGGCAATAATTGTATTCATAGCTGCAGATCCTCAAATGGGCATTCTTGGGACTTATCTGTAACCCTAAGATTTTAAGTGACTTCTCTGAGAAGTAGGTAGAAGCCTGTGGCAAAGCCAGCAATAGAACCTACATCCCTTTTTCTCCAATGCCTGTATTATGATCTCGAGGCCATTCAAGTTACATTAGAGGGATTTGAATTTTGTGAAGTTTATGAACAGTTGGGGATTGTTTATTTTTAATCTGCCTGCCTCCCTTACACTGGTTAGCACCTTGCTGGTTGAGTAGCCCCCTGTGAAAGGGTATACCAGGCCTTTGTGGCCCCCTGTTGGAGGTCCTATGTGGCCCCCTGTTGGAGGTCCTATGGTCCTACCAAACCCGGCCCCAGGAAAGGAGCAGCGAAGGAGGTCCTCCAGGCCTGCCTAGAGAGAGGCTGCATGGAAGCAGCCAATGGGAGTCCAGCAGGCTCAGCTATAAGGAGCTGTGGGGGCTTAGTAAATCAGTGCCTGGGTGGGACCAGAGGGGCAAGGGAAGGTGCTCTGCTTTGGCTGTGGGAGTGCAACTGGTGGCATTTGCTTAAGTTGGGAGAAAAAAGGAACTGAGAACTTTAACCCTGAGGTAAGGGGTGAAGATAAAGGGGCCAGGTGTGAAGAGTCCCAGGGATGCAGCAGCAATGAATTGAAGGGAGTGAAACATGGCTACTGTTTATAGGGTCTCTGTGTTGGAACTTAGGGTTCCCCCGCTGGCAAAGTGGCCTGAAGCCTGAGCAAAGGGCTGAGTTTAAAGGGCCCAGAGCCAGTGCTGAAGACGCTGGTGAAGGCAGACAGACCATTTTTGATGGATTCTCTGCTGGAAGGGATTAATTTTTGACTGTGTGACCCAGCCGGAGGGCTAAGCCTCTGAAGACCTGCAAAGCAAGGCTGACAGCCTACAGGGGGTAACAGAAGCAGGAAAAGGCCTGCAAACCACATGCAACAGCAAGACGTGCTCAAGAGATTAGTGGCCTCTGTTATGCCCCCTTTTATTCAATGGGGACTATTCACAGAGAAAGATACTCACATTTCTTTGTCAGAGTGTGGCAGAATCAAGCCATTTACTTTTATGTGTATACTTTTCCTCACCCCCTCATATGAATTAATTATTTTAATGCCAAATTAGGATATCCTTTCTCAACATGAAATAGCACTTTACTGCATGAGTAGTGGCCTTAACTTCAGTGTAACTACTCTTGCTGTAAAATTGGAGTAAATGTATCTGAATCTGACCTTAAGATTGTAAGCTCTGACTTGTCTTATATTTTTGGCCAAATCCTAGAACATTCGGCGTCTCACTGCGATCTCGATGATAATTGATAATTGGGATATTGCTGCATAGTCTTTCCATTGACTCAACCATCCCTCTCTTTGTCATTCAGTCCAGGAAGTGTTGTCCTGAATGTTACTTTAGCCAGCTGTAAAATGGCTATAATCCTTATAGAGAGCCTTAGTATCTGCAGATGAAAGGTATTATAGAAGTGCATAATAGCATGGGGGGTTCAGTGGTGTAGAAAATACTTTCTTGGAACAATTTGAGATTTTTCTACAGCATCTTGGTGGCACAATTTGTGGCAGTATTTCAGGCATGCTGTTAATTGTAAGCCTCGGGGAAGAATGTGGGTAAATCTGGGGCTTTTCCGAGTAAGCTTCGAAGGAAAATTGGATCATCAGTGTTTGAATCTTCGGGAAACAGCTTGCTGCACAGCTAGTTAAGAAGCAACACCAGATCTCTCTCTTCAGGAAAGTACAAAGCAGATTCGAGTAGCAGATTCATCTGGCATCTTTCTTTGATAGCTTTCCCTTCCCCGTCAGTATTAAGGTGCCCACCTCCTACCTTTATTGTGCCGTTTGGGCTTTCTAGTTGAATTTCCATGTTAAAATATTCCTCAAGGGCAGCTTCTGTCAGCGTTTTATGCAACAGTGACCTTTGATGTACTTGTTAGTACAGAAGGCACAATTCCCTAGGAACCCAGCCCTCTCTTCACACCATAAGGAAGTGTCTACGGAAAGGTTCAGAAGGCAGAATATGTCGGTAGGGAGGCAGTATAATAAACCACCTTGTGCAATTTCCTGAAGGTACAGATTGTATTTTATTCTAACTCTCTCAGATCCAACTGATAGTTTGCCCACAAACAAATCGAAACGTCACCTGTGAAAGCCTACATTAGTCGGAAGTGAGTGATCCACTTTCAATTGCTTTAATGTTAACCCCTTTATAAAAGGAAGCGGAGTCTCTGATGGATGGTGTCGCTTCAGATAAATCTGCACGCAAGGGGTCAGTGATGATGTACCACTGTCACGATAATATTATAGGTGTATCAGAAGTCAGGGCAAGACGTGGTACGTGATATGCTGCTCCTCCCCTTGCACAACATAAGAACATAAGAAAGGCCGTACCGGGTCAGACCAAAGGTCCATCTAGCCCAGTATCTGTCTACCGACAGTGGCCAATGCCAGGTGCCCCTGAGGGAGTGAACCTAACAGGCAACGATCAAGTGATCTCTCTCCTGCCATCCATCTCCATCCTCTGACGAACAGAGGCTAGGGACACCATTCTTACCCATCCTGGCTAATAGCCATTTATGGACTTAGCCACCATGAATTTATCCAGTCCCCTTTTAAACATTGTTATAGTCCTAGCCTTCACAACCTCCTCAGGTAAGGAGTTCCACAAATTGACTGTGCGCTGCGTGAAGAAGAACTTCCTTTTATTTGTTTTAAACCTGCTGCCTATTAGTTTCATTTGGTGACCCCTAGTTCTTGTATTATGGGAATAAGTAAATAACTTTTCCTTATCCACTTTCTCAACATCACTCATGATTTTATATACCTCTATCATGTCCCCCCTTAGTCTCCTCTTTTCCAAGCTGAAGAGTCCTAGCCTCTTTAATCTTTCCTCGTATGGGACCCTCTCTAAACCCCTAATCATTTTAGTTGCCCTTTTCTGAACCTTTTCTAGTGCTAGAATATCTGCACAACTGTTGATGGGCTGCACCCACCAGCAGTTTGTCTTCTAGGGAGCACAGGAACTGTTCACGTCTGCTCCCCACCAGTGACTCTGAAAAGGGACCAGGGAGGAAAGGAGAGGAGGTGGGGCCAAGAATGGAGTACATTGCTCAACCCCTCCCATCCTGTGCCATGTACACATATAGCAACAGTGAAGAGAGAGGAATTGCCACACTGGATCTGACCAGTGGTCCATCTGGTCCAATTTCTGTCACTGACAGTGACTAGTACCAGCTGCTACAGAGGAAAGTACAAGAAACCCTGCAATACGTAGTTATAGGCCAACATGCCTCCAGGGAAAGCTTCCTCCTAATCTCCATTAGATAGAGCTTGGCTTAAACCCTGTATCGTGAAGGTTTATATCCTTTCCAAAGGTCTTGGGTTTTTAATATTTACGAGTATAACTCTGGATTTTCTTAGGCACCATATAAATGTCTAATTACTTTTTGAACTGCGCATTGGCCTCAGTGATTCTTTGTGGCAATGAGTCTCAAAGTCAAACACAATCTGACTGGTGCTCCTCTTGGGTGGTACTGATCTGCAGGGCACATACTCAGAAGTTTGATTTAAAAGCTACATGCCAGCCCTACAGTAAAACCTCATTCTAAAAAGTCAAACAAATCAAACTGCTAATAACACCTAGCTCTTTGTGTAGCACTCTTCATCAGTAGATCTCAAAGAGGTCAATAGCATTATCCCCATTGTATAGATGGGGAAACTGAGGCACAGGGAAGTGTAGAGAGTTGCCCAAATCACTCAGCAGGCCACTGGCAGAGCTGGGAATAAAAGCCATGTCTCTTGAATCCCAGTCCATGCTGCCTCCTGGTAGTTGGAGTAGGAATAAAGTAGGAAGGCAGAAGGCCCGGGGGAAAGGGGGAGGGGGAGGAGCGCCAGGGATGGGACTTCAGCCCCGTGCTGCTCCCGGCTTCAGCCCTGCAGTGGGGTCCCAGGGATGGTGCTTCAGCCCCACGCTGCTCCCAGCTTCAGGGAGTTGGGGGGTGAATGGGAGCTCAGGGTTTCAGCCCTGTGCCACTCCTGGCTTCAGCCCTGTGGGGGGCACCGGGGCTTGAGGTTTTGGCCCCATGGCCCCCTGAAAGGGCTCGCGGACCCCCAGGTGGCCGTGGACCCCCAGTTGAGAACCACAGGTATAGAATACAGTGATCCCTGTCTTCGTCCCATTGGCTGTCCTTCCAGTCTATCCATAATGGGCCAGATCATCAGCTAGTACAGCTCCATTGAGGTTTCTGAAATCATACAACCGATATGTCCCCCCTCCTTCATAAAACTCTGTATTAACACTCTTTCTCTGACATAAGAAGACTACCTGTTTCCTTTCCAGTGCAGTGAACAAAGAATGTGACATATAAGGAATAACCACCAGTAGAAGACTTTTTTAGAGGTTGTAGGGTGGAGTGGGGTTTGAGGAGGAAGTGGTGCTGGTGTGAAGTCTAGGAAAATGTAGCTTTGGTTTATTATGATTCATTTTCCTAGCATACAAAAGAAGTTTTCTGACAAAAGTTTTTAAAAATTTGGTGAAACCCCAAACTCCTGTTGATTCCTTCATGCCTGGGATCTAAGACATCTCTCTAAGGCTGGTGAGTCGCTATGTGAGCCATTTAACGATATTTTACCATATTTTAGTTAGTGCTGACATCATTCTCCTATTTTATAACAATAATAAAAGTTGCAGCTGATCTTCAGGTGCAGAATACCCTGAGCAGTCATTGCTCATTAGTGAGGTTTTGTTTTTTTCCATTATGCCTTTTGGTTTTAATGTATTTTAAATTCAGGATATCTTATTAAAACTTCAGTCACCCACTTGATTGTAATTAAAACCACCCCTAGGCAATACATTTTGTTCCATGTAAATATGACAGGCATAATTATGGCAAACCTAATTGTTCATGTATTTCTATTTTTCATGTAGTGATAAGGTTGGGTATGAAGGTAAGTGAACAAGTAATTAGTTTGAAAATTCACCCCTCTGCCTCCCAATTCTTTCTCATTTTTTAAAAAAAGTTTTATTTCACCCTCCAACTTGATGACTGAACCACATCTTAGAAATTAACTTCAGAATGCCACAGAGATATTGCTGTAGCCCCAAATGCTATTAAACTGGAAAATGGAGAAAAACTGTGCTTCTAGTCAAATACATACAATTCTACTTTTAATTGTAATTACACAGGCCTGAACATTTCAGACTTGCACTAATGGCAACATTTTGTAACCTTATGTTCACCTGTTTCCCTTCTGTGATGAGCCTGTATGACCCATTACAGCTCTCTTCTGGAAACAGCTTCATTCCTGAAGGAATTTTTCAGGAAGCAAGCAAGGGGCACACTACCTCAGACCTAAAGAATAGCAGCAATGGTGCTTTAGGACCTACCCTCTTCTGCAAAGAAACCTTACATAACCCTTCCATTTCAATTTTTGCTTGCACACCAGCTATAGACAGGCTCCTTTTCCCTAGCTCTTCATGCTGTCACAGAGTTGTTCTGTGTCACAGCAGCAGTGACTCATTAATGCTCAGTCCAGCGTAAAGTACTGAGCAGACAGCCTCTGCTGCTAAATTCAGTAACGATTCCCCAAGTAGACTGTCTGAGTCAGACCACTGTAGAGCAATGATTTTACTTGCTGGATATATTGGGGATGATGTCACGGGAGTGGGCGGCCCTAGGGCTCTGGTTGCTGAGCATGCAGTGAGCTTTACCCTCTGACATTTGTTTTCTTTTAGCTCTTGAAAGGATTTGCATTAGTTGTAGATTTGTCAGGATCTATTTCTGTTTTTTGTTTTTTTTAAAGTTAGTGGATGGAAAGTGCTAGAGTAGCATGTTTACCTGTCTGGAAGGTGATAAAGGCATCTCAGTTGGAAATCTCAGTGGTTAATTATTTGCAGGCAATTTTCAAAGAGGATCAGTCATTAGAAACATACGTGCTGTACTGACTTGTGTAGACCATGTGTCCATTCAGCTTCTCCAGAGAGCTCTCTCCTTCAGTTGCATTACTGTTATTACGAGCTATTATTTTTATTAGGGTAATACATTTGTGGCGGAAACCCACACCATCATGCACTATTCCACCTTAAACATATTTTACTGGCATATATGCTAGTGGAAATAGCCAACTGAGGAACAACAGGCAAATTAAAAAATGTTTGTGTTGTCATGAGATGGAGGTCAAACGTGGTCTTGTCACAAATCTAGGAAAAATTACCAATCAAATGACATGTTGCATGAGCTTCAACTCCTTATACACAAAGAGGAGATCATACCCACGTGTATTCCTGTTTTCTTATGTATATTCAGACTCCCAAAATGTTATGCGTATATATTATGGAGTCACCACCTGGCGCCTCCATAATTAGGGTTGTGTCCCAAAATGGGTTTAATTGGGCTGTGTTTCACCTCTAAAAGTAGGGGTCCAGTTGGTGTAAAGTTTCACCATGGGCTAGTTTATATACCCATTGCGTTTTCTGTGTAGGTTCTGTGTAGACCTCACACCACAACTGCAGCTCTACCACCTTCCCAAAATGCCAGCCTTCCATAACCCCCTTTAACCACTCTGCTGCAAATATCCCCAACCTCCCCTCTCCCAATACAATCAACTACAACACAAACATCCACAACTATTTAGTGTTTTTTTTGCGGGGGGGAGGGGGAGATAATCTGGTAAAGGGAGGTGTGCAGCAGGTGAAATCACTTAATATTGTAGTGCATGTTCTTCTGTACAGTTGTGCTCCTGTGTGTGTGTGTGTGTATGTATATGTATATGTGTGTGTATATATATATATATGTATATGTATATCTCTATATACATATGTATATATACTTATAATAGCCTGGTTTTTTAGCTATGATTATTAAACTGTATTTGAGCTACTCCACTGGCTCCTCATAGCACCATATGAGAAACCCCAGTGTGAGTATGATCTTGATATTCCAGTTTTCCAGACCCTGTGATCTGTGTCTTAGGAGCAGGTGGGAAGGCAGAAGGTCTTTTGAAAACTTTTGTGTGAAAATACCCATATAAACTACGAATGTCATTCATGAAGAGTGCCTCCAGCCTTTAGAATGGATCAGAATTGCACTGCATAATCAAAAGTGCATACACAACATACTCCATATGCAGTCTATTAAAACATGTTATGTTTAGTATCAAATCATTTCCCAACCGTTATATTTTGCTTTTTCTCCTATCCGTAACAATATCCACAAGACACCATATTTGTGTATCTTTTTGTATTCTAGCGACATTTTTGTGGGTCAATACAAATCTGAAAATTGTGCTCTGGATATTGTCATGAATTAATATCATTTTTGCTAGATTCAGTATAGATGAACAGATAGATGGCTTTACTGAGACGTCTCTTAGTTTCGGTCTCAGAATGCAGCAGTAGCTAGGTCAGATATTGGCTGTGTGTGTGTGTGTGTGTGTGTGTGTGTGTGTGTTAGGAACATGCGGTGGGAGAGGTGCGTGAATGAAATGTGGTTTTGCTTTTTCAAGATGCCTGGCTACATGGCTCTGATTTATTATTTAGCTGTGTGCTGTGTTCAGTTCAGCAGGGGAGCTTTTCTTCCTGTAGCTCCATTGAGATCTGTGTATGTCAAGTGACCATTATACAGTGGCTTGGACATCATTCATGACTGCTTGCATTTTCTGCACACCTTCCACAGAATTTATTCTCATAACTTCTTCAGTGCCGACAGAAAACTCGTTTTTACTAGGTTTATTTCCTCTTTAATTCTCAGCACGTTCATGTAAGCATGCAACCATAGGCTGCTATTGCACTGACTATCATGTGTCAGCTGGGAAATTAGACTTCTTCAGAGTTTGGCACTGATTTAAAACTAATACCAGTAGAAGGCATACTTAATTAGCAGCTTTCCGATAGGTGTGGTGTCACCAATGGGTAAATTACCATCTTTTTAGATTGTGTACATTTTTTTTAAAGGTTTGTGATGTCTTCTGTACCTTACACAGTCCGCATCTAATAACAAAACAAAGAGAAAGGAGCACAATGTTTTGAAATGCTCATTTCATACCATTCAGGCTGTGACTTACCTGTGTCTGCACCAAACTGTTTCCTTTGCCAATTAGGATATTTTGGAATGATATAAACATTATTTTTCATTTTAGGGTTTAAGAAAACAGGTTAAAAACACAGTTTCAGGGAAACAGATATAAAAAAGAGAATGATAAGCATTGTAGCTCTCTAGAAGGGCTTTTCAACAGGGGTTATCTTCAACTACTGGGTGATCTAGTTCTTCACTCAGTCAAGGAAGGATTTTTTTTCTAGAGTGCATTCTAGTCTTTTGTCTAGTCTGTTTTTGAATGTTCTAAGTGATTCAGCTTCCAACACTTTGGAGACTTTCCACTCTGTAGTAAATGCCCCGTCCAGACATTTTCCTTATCATGTTCAGCCTCCTTTTTACCAGTTTTAAATTTCCTTCTTACACTCCCTTGTGTCACCCAAAATAATTCCTCTGTGCAGCACCCCAGTTGTCACTTGGCCACCCTATATCTATACAGACCTTTATATCTTTCCTCATATGCTAGATCCTTCCCGCTGCTTGTAATCATTTCAGTTGGTTTCCTCTGCACTCTGTCCTGCTCATCACTAACTTGATAGTGCTGAGGTGTCCGGAATTTTGATATGATACTCTAGGTCTGGTCTCAAAATAAGGAAAGAGATTTAAAAAATAGTATCTATATTATAGCTTTGCTCAGAGACATCTATTGGGTTTGGGGACTCATTGTGCAAACGGAAGAGAGAGTTTACCGCAAAGGGCTTACAATAATCTTTTAGGGTTTTATATTCACACCAATCACCCTAATATCTGAGAGCCTTCCATGTAAAATCAATAGTATTAGTGAAGTCCCCAGTGGACTTTATTGAGTCTCTGGCAGGTCCCTCTTTTCAGGATAAAAAAATCTGCATGGGGCAGGGTTGTTGGTTTGGATATTTTAGATTTTGTTAACTTACTTTTTATTTAGGCTGATGTGTTTCAGAGTCTTTTGTTTTGTTTTGTTTTGTTGTTGTCCGCTGGGGTTCGTTGGGTAGAAGGAGGTGCCAGTGTTGTGAATTCCTACGATGAGAAGACCTTTCCAAAGAAGAAGTTTTGCTGCATTTCCTAAAGACCATCATACTTCAGGTTCAAATAATATCCTGCAAATGTGTTCCATAGCCCAATCCTCTCAACTGAGACTGCTTTGTCCCCAACTCTGGTGTATTTTAACTTGGGCTTTGCGATATGCAGTGGCCCAGAAGAGCACAGCGGTCCTAGGCAAAAGACACACACAGTCAAAAGAGTAGGGGATGAGGCTATAACATTCAAGGAAATGAGTATGATGAAGAATTAGCATAACTTTTTTAATTGGTGGGGGGCGGGTGGAAGAAGGGCTTAGGAAAAGGGATTATTCAAAGCTTGTCTCTCTCCAAACCACGTTCAGTAGGCTGGGCTTATTGGCCATCGTGGTAGAATCCTAAAGAGGGATTTTAAAAAATTAGAAGGTAGTATCTGTATGAATTGAATGAGAGAAGTTATGCCATGCCAGAGGTGTTTAAGGAAGAAGCTGATTGGTGGATGGGAAAGGTTGGAAGTGTTGGTGGAGCCAATTTTTGCATTAGATTCTGCAAGTGGGAACACTCTGCCAGAGAAATCTGAGGGATGTTTCCATAAGCGTGCACTAGTACTGCTTCTGAAAATGCAAGGGACCCTCCCAAATTATGAACCAAGTGTTTATCAGTAATCCAGCCCACCTCAGAAGTCCCATAATACAGAAAATAAAGAATGGAGCTCTCGAAGTTGTAACAGACAGAGAAACATAAGGGTTAAAATAAAAAAACTATTTCAGTTAGACTTTTTGTAGCACAAGGTACATTTTTGCAGAATCCAACTCTTAAAACATTAACATGAAATAAGTATCCAGACTGATATTTTTGTAAACAAACAGATCTTTACATGCAATTGTAATGGCTGTAATAAAACAGCAGCACTTTATACTAAAAATCCAAGGGGAAACTTTGTGAACAGCAAATAAGCTCTACAGGTAGTGGCTTGGTTACTACTTAAAAAGTGTCTGCAACAATTTCTTTCAATCTCTCTAGTAATTTTGAGGAAAGGAATTTTCACAGCAATGCACAGCATGTTAGGGTAGGAGATTGAGAGGCGTACCGCAGGCAGGGGAAAGTGATTAAGGATCATTTTCAAGCTTTCAGACATTTAAAAACTGAACAATGTGCTGGCTAGATCACAACATTCTTGCTCAGGACTCATGCCAAAACTTGGTTATTTGTTCTGGAGCCCAAACAGACTGCGTGACCCACGTATTGACTCCACAATGACTTTTGCAGCTTCAGGCAAGAAAGTTCCATTCCTCAAACCATGTGATACATCTTTATCCAAACTGTACTGTAAAACACTTTATGTTGTTTGTTGAATGTTGACAATGTGCATGACACTGTGAAACAGAAGAAGAAGTGGTCTCTACCCTAAGGAGTTTACAATCTAAACAGAGCTGAAGATTCATTCTCAAAGTTATTCTTGCTGCTGCTTCTTCCATAACATTTTAAAATCTGGCCTTTTGTCACTGACAGTGCTAAGCTCTCTTCCAGGCCCACCTCCTCTCTCATTTTGTCTACTACAATCTCCTCGTCTTTAGCCTTCTGACACCCACCTAGTTTCTCAGAGGTCTACTTAAAACACTGCTGCTAAGATCAGCTTCTTTGTTATGTCATGCACCACACCTGTTTGGTCCCTCCACTGTCTTGTCCACCACAACAAACAGAAGCTTCTGATCCTTCCCTTTTTAAAGCCCTTCGCAACTTAGTCCTCCTCTACTTAAAAGCAAATGTATCTTCTTGCATCATTTCTCCCGCTCTCCCCCGTTCCTGGCAGTGATGACTTCCTCCATCACTTGTTTGGCTGCTTCTCCCAGAAACTATCTTGTACTTTTTCAGCCCCAGAGTGTGCATGTGGATCAGAACTGTTTCTTTTCTCTGAACCGGAAATTCTCCCTTTCCCTTGTGATTTTTTTTTTTTTACCAAGAATCCTCAGTTTTGTTTCAAAATTCCATCAAGTTCAGAAGTGTAAAAACATTAGTTTACTTACATGCTTAAATATTTTTGAAGACTGACAGTCACTCTAAACTGGAGCAGGAGAGAATAGACTTCAGTCTGACCATGCCATAAAGTACTGTAGTGGATTTCATTGATATCTTTACATCCAATAGGCCACATCTTGTCTTCATTTTCACCCATGCAACCCCATAAAGCTCAATATGTTTTATAGAATTATACTTTCCCACATCAGTCGAGGACACTGGGTGAAATCTTGGTCCCATTGAGGTCAAAGGGAGTCTTGCCATAGATTCAGTGCAGCCAAGATTTCACCCAAAGTATGTTAAATGTTGTTTTAGACTTTTATTCCCTGGACCGCTAACCTTCCCCGGTTCCCTCTTCTTTATCCTCCTTTTTCTTCAAAGGGTCCATATCTTAACAGCCCTTTTCTGACAGAGGAAAGCTAGACTAATCTCCTTCCATATGCTCTCCATTCATCCTCCAGAGATGTTCACTGGAAAGCAATACAAAGCGTTGCATTCCCTTCCTTCCCTCTGCCACATGGACTGCAAATGTAATGCAGCAATCTCTGCTGGACCAGGCTTTCAGAAGGAAAGTTGATGCAGCTCCTTTGAAATCAATGGAGCTATGCCATTTTACATCACCTAAGGATTTGGCCCAGTGACTTTTGATTGATCAGCTTTTCAGTCCCCGCCTCCTTTGCTTGTCTTTCTTATGCTTTTTAAAAAAATGTTCTGGGTACAATTAAGAATTATAGGTAGAGTTAGGACACTAGCTTTTTGTTTTTGCAAAAGCAAATAGAAGGTGGCTGTGACTTGTTCCCCTTTTATCTGAATCATAAAATCATAGAATATTAGGGTTGGAAGGGACCTCAGGAGGCATCTAGTCCAACTCCCTGCTCAAAGCAGGACCAACACCAACTAAATCATCCCAGCCAGGGCTTTGTCAATTCGGGCCTTAAAAACCTCTAAGGATGGAGATTCCAAAGCACAAAAGTCCAGGAATGCGGGAATTGTTTTATGAAGTCAATATTTATTTTGATTCCATTTCCACTGCAAATGTTTACTTCCATGACTAGCCCGTGAACAATCAGCCCCACTGAAGTCAATGAGGCTGGAGACCAGAATTATGATGAGACCTAAATACCTTTGTAAATGTGGTCTTAGCCACCTAAGAGGTTAGCAGTACTGTCCCCAAAGCAGGCAAAATTCATTCCCAGATCAGAAATATTAATGATGTTGTGCACTTTGCAAAATGCATGTAGTTGAGTGGTTACTGAGCCATCAGGATGCATTCTCAACTGCTGGTACTAGATATGACCCTTTTTTGTTTTTATTTGAGGGTTTGGGTCAGCTCCTGAAGATGGATCTGAATTTTCTTTTTTTTCAAACTTTGACATTTGTTTTCTTCACTGTAGAGTCAGTGCAGTGAAGGATATTAGACAGATATTGTGGACTGAGAAAGGAAACAGACAACAAAATGCACACACAGGCACACGCACTGGAACCTGACAGGCTGAGTCATCAGAATAGAAAAAAGATTATAACACGTGGAGCCTGATCCTAAACAGAACCATAGCAGCAGCTACATCTAGGCAAAGAAATGCAAGTTGTTTCTCAATCCGCCTGCATGGAAGGAATGTAGCTAATAGGAAATGAAGCTCTCTCAATATGCTAAGGGTTATATAGTTATGGCAGAAAGGAAGGGTCTGAACCACAGAACACTAATGGATTTGCATGGCAGGAATTGCTCTTGAGGCAATATTCTGGAAACAAACAAACAAAAAATCACCATGCTAATTGTCACTGCCGTGGTTGAAGGTGATAATTAAAAGGAGTGTTCAAAAGCCAGACCTAATAAATAGTAAATGAACTGTAAGTATGATCTTTTCATTTGTTTGCTTCTAGCCATGGGAGGATGCATCACCTGTCTGTCCTTTCTTGTGACCCGGTCCTGGTGTGCTCTGTCCCCTCTAGGTAGGTCAGGCTTGTCTGGACTAGTCCAAGGGGGATATTTCATCTTGGTACTTGGCGGTGAGGAGAGATGTGAATCAAGCTCAAGGTAGAAAAAGGGACAAAATTAAAACACATGAAAAGCAAATATTTCTAGTCTATTTTTTTGTATTCCTTTTATTTCTGTCATGTTCTCTTCCTCTACCATCCACATGCAACATGTTTTCCAGCCTGAGGAGTGTGTTGCTGTCCTCCACTATTTGCATTTTTCTGAATATTCAAAACTGGGTGCTCTCAGTACCAAATGGGTCCATAGGAGATGGAAGTTAATATCATCCTGTGGATGATTTTCTTGATTGTTGGGTACAGAAGGGAGAAATGCCACGTTTCCCTAAATGCAGATGTGTATTATTTTCTGTGTGTGCCTGGTATGCTCTATCAAATGCCACAGTGTGCATGGGGAAGAGGCCGCTTGAGCTCTTAAGAAAATGGGATCAGATGCTCTTTGTGGTTTCTGAAAGCTCCTAAGGCTGGAAGCTGCTAGCTGATTAAAAACCTAAACTCCAGTCATTACAATAAAACCTGTTTACTTTTAACAGTCTCGAATGGAAGGTAGAACTTTGATTGTTGCATTATTGAAGCAGCATGTGGGAGGAAAGTGAAGAAATATCGCCAGCGCTGGGAAAGGGAAGGCCTCTGTAATGATACCAGGGACCTTGATGTAATTGTATTTGCCTTCAGTCCATTGGAATCCAGTAAACAGCATAGCCATTAGAAATGATACAATATGTTCAGACAACTAATGCTACTGTAAGATGAATGATTAAGGGAGCTGAACAAAAAATCATTGTACTGTGTCCTTCCCGTGTACAGGCAAAGGGGAACTTCATCCTTGGAATGACTTGGAATGAAGTCAGAGTAACGCCAGAGATGACTTTTTGGTGCAAAGAGCTTATATGTGAATGAGAGAGAGAGGATTTAATATATAGTTTTCAGGGATATCTTGAAGTGATAGCAGCTCTATAAGCAAAAGAAGTTCTGGCAAAATGACACAGCCCCAAATCCTGTAACCACTTGTGTGCAGGAGTAATTGTAGTGAAAAGGATAGTTACCATTGAGATCAATGGAGATTTAACCATGTGCGTAAATGTGACTTCCTTACATGGGCAGGTATTTGCATCAGGACCTGACACAGTAAAATGGGAAGGGGGCAAAAGAGAGTGCCAAAAAATGCAGATTTAAGGTAAAGCGGGGAAAAAAGAGGGACTGATTCTGTAGTCACTGTACACCCACGGCTGCTAGTGATTAGCAATGGGAGCTTTGGATGGGCAAGGAATACAGGAGTGGATTTGAAATCGACTAACTAAAAAGCTGAAGTAAAAGAGAGGAAAATAATTATTTTGGTGCACTTTTCCTTCCACTACTTAGGTTATGAAATGGCTTGATGGTAGGTTTATCTTCACAACTGTTTCCTGCGAAAGACAGTATTTCTAGACCAGGCCTTAAAGATAGTGCCTACTAATTAGTTTAATGGTATATGTGAAGAAATCTAATTATTTTTCAAAATACCTGGTATCTTACTAGAGCTGTGCACAAATTATGATATGTCCTCTCTTGTCCCGTCCAGTTTTGTCTTATATTTGATCAGCAAACTGACTCCTTAACATTTCATTACAAGTATAAAACTTTCATGACTTGAATTGGGAGTTTTTGCTTTACAGTGCAAGCAGGATCAGGGCTTGGACCAAAAGAGTAAGGATGGCCCTGAGAGATTCAGAGATAATTCCCTCCTCTGGCACAGGGGCTGATGGCTTGTGTGACAGCTGCCAGCTTGTCTGATACCCTGGGAATTGAACTGGTGACCTCAAGAGATAAAAAGCATGAATTCCTGTAGCTTGAGCTAAGGAGACAGCACTCCAACTGGGATTCTAACAGACTCATATCCTTGGAAGAATGCTCTCATAGCGGGCCACAATGCACCTTCATCAGTGGATTCTTCTTCAAGTGCTTTCTCGTGTCCATTCCATGCTAGGTATGTGCGCGCCCCATGCACTGTTGTTGGAGATTTTTTCCTTAGTGGTACCTGTTGGGCTGGCTCTAGCTCTCTCCAGAGCTATGCATGTATGCATTGTTATAAGGGGCGCTGCCAGCCCTGCTGGCCCCGCACTCTCTCAGTTCCTTCTTACCGCCCATGACAGCTGGTGGAACGACCCTTTCTTGCTCTGGCAAGGTTTCTTCCCAGTGGTTTTGGATTCTTGCTTCATTCATAGTGTTAATAGTTTAGTGTATATAGTTTTTGCAAGTTGTGATAGCGTATATATTTCTTATCATCGAAGGACTTTTCACCTCAGGGCCGGGCCCTGGTCCCCAGGTTTCAAGCCTTGTGCCTCCTGGGGCAAACCTATGCTTATGAGTGACCTGAACTCGAGTTGCTTAAAGGGCTTGGGGGAAACTTACCTAAAGGACAAGTGAAAAATCTGTTGGGACTTCAGACCCCACGCTAAGAAGGTCTGGGACATCTGTCGCAGATCTGAGCTGCTCCGATTCGGCGTCGAGTATTTCGGTATCGGTGCAAAGTGCTCCCTCAGCACTATTCTCTATTCCCAGTGCCAAGGAAGAAGTACAAAAAGCAGCAAACCAAGAGAGGGTGCTCGCCAGTGCAGAAGAGAGACAAGCAGGGTGAGGGATTAAAACCCAGGCCTGGTTGCTCTTCTAATCGTGGTTCCACATCTGCACTGTTGACTCTGACAATGGTGTTACGTCTGGTGTGGGAGCTACTGTGGTACCAGAGGACAGATGGTGCCATCGACCTCAGATGCATTTCAGGCAGCCAGGACCCTTCTCTCTTTTCTGGTCCCTCCAACTCCTCTGTGGCACCTATCTGCTCCAGAAACCGGAGGCCGAAGGTGATGTCACAATTCCACAACAACCAGTACATTTTTTCTACCTGTCTTCTTCCCAAAACCTCACAGAAGCTCCGAGGACTGCTGCTTCATTCGTTGGATGTTAGGTGGGCCCTCACTTTTTATACTGAGAGAACTAAGCCCTTCTGAAAATCCTTGCAACTCTGTGGCAATAGTGGATGAGAGGGCTACTGTGTCAACCCAAAGCATCTTGTCCTGGATAACTGCCTGTATTCTAGCTTGTTATAAACAGGCGAACATCCCACCTCCAGCCATCATGACCACTCATTCCAGAAGAGCGTAGGCTTTGTCAGCAGTGTTCCTTGCACAGGTACCAAGCCAGGACATCTGCAGAGCTGCAACCTGGTTATTGGTTCATACCATGACACCATCACCCAACAGGCCCAAGATGATGCTAGTTTCGGGAGAGCAGTGTTGCAGTCAGCACATCCATGAACTCTGAGCCCACCTCCAGGAGTACTGCTTGTGAGTCATCTAGCATGGAATGGACATGAGCAAGCACTCGAAGAAGAAAAAATGGTTACTAACCTTCCCCAACTGTTGTTCTTTGAGGTGTGTTGTTCATGTCCCTTCCATGACCCACCCTCCTACCCCTCCGTCACAGTTATTGGCAAGAAGGAACTGAGAGGGTGCAGGGCTGGCAGCACTCCTTATACCAGTGCATAAATGCATGGCTCCAGAGGGCAGTAGAGCTGGCCCAATGGATACTATTAAGGGAAAAATCTCCGGCAACAGTGCGCGTGGTACGCACACACCTAGGATGTAATGGACATGAGCCACACGTCTCGAAGAACAACAGTTATGGAAGGTTAGTAACTGGTTTTTACATTTGCACGTCCTCCAGTCTGAGAATGTGTGCGCCATGGAATTCTTTGCTTTGTGTTTGGCGGAGAGGCCCTTTGTCCTAGTGCTGGTCACCTAGAGGGTGGGGAGAAAAGTTTAATTTATGCCTGCCCTATAGGAGATGGATGATGCCCTTAGTCAAACACAAATTTAAAAAGCTAATAACTAAATATGCCTTGTCCTTGTACTTATGAGGAGATAAGTAAACAATGTATATCATGGGGAAATAAATGGTTTCCAGTTCTTTGGTAACCGCAGTTGTGATATTCAGAGAGGTTACAGTAGATTTTGGCATAACTGACTTTATCGTTGATCAAGAATATGGATTTCTTTACATTAGTGGTCAAAGTGCCTAGTTATGAATGGAGAGAATTTTTTCATGTAGATATTTTAATTTAAAAAAAGCAGCTTTTAAACTAAATTAAACATTAAATGTGGGATTTTCAAAAGTGCTTGGATGACTTATTGTAATGGGGTTTGTGGCCAAGATTTCCAAAAAGAGATTAGTGGTTTTGGGTGCCTCCATATTTGGGTACCCAACTTGACACCTAAAGATGTATGGCTTTCAGAAAGTGCTGAGCACCCAGCTTCTGGAAATCAGGTCCCTCTAAGGCGTTTCATGTAGGGCAAGCAAGAATGGAGGCACTCAAAATCAATTTTGAAAATTTTGGCCTGTGCTCCTAAATCACCGAGGAGCTTTTGAAAAAAATCCCACTCTACACCAGGAACTACAGAAACACGCACCTTGTCCTCATGTAAAAGGTTAATATTATGTCTTTCCCATCCTGTACCTCAGCAGGCCCCCTGCAATACTTTTAAATTTGTTGTTTTTTGTTATAAATTGTTCCCATATGAATCCACCTAGCAATGCCAAGCACTACAAGAGAACTCCCCATCTTGTAAGTTGCCTTCTTTGGGGGCCCATTGGGTCTGATCTGTTCCTTCCATGTTTTCAGTTAGAACTCAGAGTGGTAGCCATGTTAGTCTGTATCGGTAAAAAGAACGAGGAGTACTTGTGGCACCTTAGAGTGGGCTAAAATTCACTTCATCTGATGCATGCAGTGGAAAATACAGTAGGAAGATATATACACATAGAGAACATGAAAAAATAGGTGTTGCCATACCAACTCAAAGCTTATGCCCAAATAAATTTGTTAGTCTCTAAGGTGCCACAAGTACTCCTTGTTCTTTTTTCAGTTAGAACTGTACATTTCAAGATCTGTCTTCAACTAATTGCTCCCGCAGACCCAACAATGTGTTGACAATACCACGTGAAGTTGAAATTCTGAAGTCCCTTCTCAGCACCCCTTCCATCTTGCTTTTCATTGTAGCACGACTGTTGGGAAAGAAGCCTTTGAAAATCAGTAATTAGAAAAGGCAATAATGTATTGAGTACTAGGGCGCAGACAAATAAAGACTGATATTGTAAGCCTTCAATTCCTCTAGTGAAATATTATTATGGCTTGATGTTTCATAATGCTGGGTATATTGGTATCCTCAAGGGAAACTGTAATGTGGACAAAACATAATTACAGGGGCTTGCTTCCTGTAATGTGTTTTTTTTTGTGTGTTTTTTTTGTTTTTTTTACTGAATGCAGGAAACCAAAGATCTTGCTTGGTTCAGAGCTTAAGTTAAGATACTTGTGAAACTTTAAAGATATTTGAAATGTTCTGGAGACACAAACCTTGCTAATATGGGAATCACAACTCCACTTGAAGCTGATGCCTGGTTTACTTTCAGTGCTTAAATAATGAATTGCTTTCTGGTTTTCCGAAGTTCAATGAAAGAAATAATCACTTCAAATGCCACACTAGCTTGCTTATTGAAGATGTTTGTTTTACAAGACAGCTGTCGACATTCAAACTCTCTCTAAAGGTGAAATAAGGCTTTTTTCACTGGAGTCTGACCTACTACCAACTCTGTCACCAGGACTGGATACATAGATTGTGAGTTCTTTACAGCTGGCTAGCTGGGTGACCCATTCTGTAACTGGGGTTGAGGACCTCCAGCACACATTTCATTTTCCTCTTCTGTACATCTGGAGCTCATCTTGATCACATGCATGGAGACAAGGAGGCTCTACTAATGATCTTTGGAATTTTCCATTAGCATCGATCCATCATCTAGTTATTTATAAGGGGCTTACCAGAGACTGGAGAACAGACCATGGGCCTTACTGCACTGGCCTTTTCAGCAAATGTTGATGGGGCAAAACCATGTTAGAACTTGGAACACAGTTTTTCAACATGGCTCACAGGTTTTGAACATGACTCCTCTGGGGATTCCGCATGGCAGCATGAAGGGTTGGGTGGGAGTAAGCCAAAGAATGACTGAGAATGAGGATCTATCTACTGCTTCCTCCCACAAGTGGTCCTGGGACATATACCGTGTTAGAGGCAGCTCCAGCCCTACTACCTTGTGCATCAGTCCAGTGCCTAATCTGGCTACTGTTTTCCCAAACTGCAGGACTTGGGCAGTGTCTTTGTGGGGCCTTAAACTCTTGCTTTACTTGCCTATTTACAACCTTGAAAACACAAAATGATGCTTTTGGCATTTGCCTTAGTTCCCCTGAGTGCTCGTTCCAGCTTTTGCTAAAGTCTTTCCAATGCAGCCCCGCATGACTGCAGGGACCCAGAAGCGTTTCACTAGCAGCGATTCCTTCTGGCTGCTGGAAGCCGCAGTTGTGCTGGTACCAACGGTAAAGACACTGTATCTCTCATCTGCCGCATTCAGTGCTCTCTTGCTGGTGCCCAGTCAGTGTGGAACCACTGAGGGAGGAGAAGCTAGCAGCTGAGTGCCTCAGGGTCTTGCCTGAAGGGAGTTGAGGGAGCAGATGAAGGGGACAGGAGCTCAAGGGGGAACAGCACTGAGGGAACAAGTTGGATCCTGGTCCTCCATGAACCTCTTTTTTCTTTGGGGAGCTTTCCACTTTCAGACTGGGACCAGAATTTCCACAACTAGCTAAGCTCTGTGCACAGAAATAAGCTCCCATCCATCTCACTGAAGCATATCAAGGTAAAGTCTGTTACAATGGTGTATGCATTAGAAATCTCATACTTGATTCCTGGTGGATACCTTTGTGTCTCGAACATGTGTGAAGTTTGAGCTCATAAGCCTTGATAAAGTGGAAGACTGATGGTACAAAGTTTGAGAACCACCATACTACTGAACCTTTTCATAACTAGACTTGTGAACTGGCTCTGTACGTTAAGGAGAAGGGAGAGGTGGTGAAGGAAAACATTCCACTTTAGAGAGCTGTGATGGGATAGAAGCACAATGCTATGTCCCCAGTAGGCAAGGAGTTAACTCTGGTTTCCCTTCTCTCTGCCCCGGGAAGGCTATCAGAATGGCTTCTGGTGAGCCACAGAGAGTGTAAAGTGATCATGTACTTTACCTGGGCTTTTAAGGTAACTGCAGCCTTCGAGGTTGCTTTGGCTTATGAAAAGTTGTCTTGACTGCTGGTTAAAAAGATTTGCTTGAGATATCAACCACAGCTGGCTGTTACTGTAATTTCTGGAGTTAGCCTAGTTTATGGTGCAATCCTATCTCCTTAGCTCTCTGATATCTGCAGAGCTGGAGGAAAGGCTCTTGAATGTTTAATGGCAGCACAACACTGATAAACATTTAGTGCTGGTTGGTTGCCTGCAAGTGCATCGCAGGAGGTGCACTTGTCAGGTCCCACAAGCCTATATGGTTGGGCTTGTTTTTTGGTCTTGTATTTGAATGGGGCCATCCAAGGAAATCGCAGTGTGCGGGTATGATGTTTGTCCTTCTGCATCACTATTGAACCAATTCTGCAGCACCATTGTAGAGAGGGAGGGGAGCAGTGTATTGGAGATGCAGTGTTTCCTTCTGATCATTAAAGATCCCACGATACCTTTCTCAAGCCTGAGTTTATTTAACTCTAGTAACCTGAATTAATCAACTCAGCTGGTCAAATTCCAATTTAGGGAATTGAATTCTGCTTACCTATCGTAAATGCTTCTTGCAGTTTTGAATGAATAACCATATTTTTTCTTCTCTTCCTGTCCTAAATAGTTCTGTAGCATTGTGATGCACTGTTCAGAAATTTTGCTTTGTTCAACTGCTGAAATAGCTGCATATCATCCTTGTATGCTTGGTTTCAGAGGAAAAGGGCTATACTATATTAATGTACTAGATTCATTCCCATCCCCATTATAAGACAAGGAACCACATAGTTGATGATTCTTAGTATCAGTACTGCAGTGCCTCAGTTTCAGCCAGATATTTTATAGGATGATGAAGACAGCCTTTTTAAATACTGAGGTTCCTATACTGTCTTCACTTCTCACACACACCTCGTTGATATTAGTAAGAATTGTATAATGGCTCCAAGGCAGTGTGTGGACCTGAAGTTTTAAAAGAAACCATCTAAACCAGCTGAGAACATTAATCTGTGTTTTCTAGGATAGAATAGAATAGCACTGATTAAATGATTGAAATCACTGTTCAGAGTCATCTGGTTTGAATTGCAGAAACGCATTATGCTGCACTGACAATGTAAACGCTTGTAACCTAGTGTCTCTCCCAGTGTGCGTTGACCCTGACAAGATATTCCCCGAGCTCTCTGTGATTTGTCTCACTCTGTGCAATCTAGAGTATTTGGCCTTTAATCAGTTAAACAGGTTGAAGTGTTGCTTGTAGAAGGTAATTACAGGTTCTCAATGAAAATGGCAGAGTTAGTCCGCTGGATGGCACTTGTCACACTGGGGAGAGTACAAGCAGCCTACACAAGGCATGGGTCCTCTGCAGAAGGGCCCCTTCCTGAGATAATGATACAGCTCCTAGCGGGATTGAGGGAATTGGGTAGCAATCTGACGGGGGAAGTGCTGCTTTACCTTGTGTGATATCCATTCAAGAGAAGCAGCAAGGTTAAGAAGGAAATGTTAAACAACAGGCAAACTGTGCTGAATCCTCCTTCAGTGCAGGGTCTTTGCATTCAAGATAACTCTGGTAAAAAAAAAAAAAAAAAAGGAATTACTGACATACTGATATTCTGGGACGTCTCCAAAGATATTGTGTTCTCCAGTACTTTTTAAAAAACTTCTCTCTGTGAGAGCAGCTATCTTGCTGGAAGTCCTGTCAGTTCTGGTATTTAATTAAAGTAACAAGGTTTACACTGCAGCCTAATTGGCAGTACCAATGAGAGATGGCTGCTTGGTGGCTGAAGCAGCATGTACAGCTTGTGTTTCTGAGCCATAGGCCTTAAGTAAAGCTTGAATTGTTGTCTGCATGCAATCAGGCTACGGGTATATAACTGTGACTGATCTTCAACTGACGTAAATCAGTGTAGCTCCAATTAAATCGATGCAGCTATGCTGATTTATACCAGTTGATGATGTGGCTTATAAAATGTATGCATAAAAGGTCATAAGTGGCTGACTTATGTCTGTAAAATGGCATGCAGCATAGATGTGGTTTTGTGTTCAGTGCTGCTTCCTTCCATGGGGTTAGGTTATGAGTCAATGACGTGTGTACGTGTTCCCTTTTTGAGACAAGCAGGCCGCTGTGTTTTATATGCTAGTTATTTGTGGGGATTTAGTAAAGTAAATCATGGGGGACACGTAGTAGTGTTAAGAGGCTATTGTTGAAGAAACTAGCAATCTGCCCAGGTTTCTTTCGGCAGATTCCACGGAGATCAAGGCCGCTGTGTGTCAGACAAAGACAGTTGTACAGATACATTAACCACTTACTGGTACTGCTTGTTTTTAGAAAACATAAATGAACAGAGCAACGTTTTCCTTCAGTCATAATTATGATTTGGGAAACCCACCTTAATAATCAGAATATATGTGTGCACAAACAGAGGACTTCAGGGCTGTCAATCCAGAAACCATTTTTTAACAATATATTTACTTAAAATTTAAATGGGGGAGGAAGAGACTATGCTAAGAAACTGAATCGAACAGCCATTCTTCTGAAGAGATGGTTGCACAGTACTTGCGTTAGTGCTGGCAAAAGGACTTTCACTTCCATAGAAACAGATAAGAAGTCCCCTCTGTGAAAATACATCAGATGGCAGCAGAATCACAGGCAATCTGATTAGTTCGACAAGCTGTCAATTTTCACAGGCTCTCTGTTCAGGCACAGAGCACTGATGGTTTTTGTGCATGGAAGACAGATGTTCCCTTTATAGTCCCTAAGTGAGGTAATAAAAGTTCCGTCACATGCCAACCTGCACTGAAACACACACAAAATGAGATAATATTATGCTGCTGCTGCTGCCAGCACCTCTGGTGCTTCTGTACAACACTTTGGAGAGCCCAAGAAAATGGGATCTAAAAATAACATAAGGTGCAAAGGCATTTGTGCTACATACTGTATCTTACAAGTATCAGGAGGGAGCCATGTTAGTCTGTATCTACAAAAACAACAAGGAGTCCAGTGGCACCTTAAAGACCAGACTCCTTGTTGTTTTTGTATCTTAACAAGAAGGCACATCGCTTTTTTTATTATATTTTAACGATTATTTATTGATTAAATGCATGGATTTTCTTTTTGATTTTGGAGAAAATACTCTTAAAATATTTCCATGCAGAAATCCACCAAAAAAACCCAAACAAACAACTGAGAAACAAAAAGCCCCAACATAAGCCTTTGGAATATTGCTTAGCAAGGGACTAGAACCTCTCTTGGAATGTTTGCCGGTTGACTTTTTGTTTGTCACAGACAGGTTGTTAACACTACTTCAGGGTGTGTGTGTGTTTGTGTGTATGAGTGTATGCATGTGTGTTTAACCAGGCGGACTGGAGAGGGGCAGTGCGTTAAGCCAGACAATACTAATTGCACTAGTTCTGGAGTGGAACTTCATATTCAAAACATTAGTAGATGCCAGTTTAATACATACTAAATATCAACTAAACCAGAGCCTAGAATCTAAAAACCTTAGAATATTTGTGGAATTCGTATTTGAATTCCTGGATCTGAGAACTTGTCCCAGTAGCTCTAGCTTTGGATTGGATCCAAAACTTCAAGGAGTTTATGGGCCTGTTTTTGCATTTGGATATAGCCCAGATTTCATGAGAACAGATGTTCTTGCAAGAGGAGTCCCAAGACCAGAGAGATTTTGTGAGAACAGCTGATCATGTGCGGTTTCTGTCATTTGGGGTTGAAATCTTGAGAGTGCAGCAGGATTTCATTGATCTTGAATCAGAACCCAAGCCTTAGCCCTGATTTGGTTTTGAACCAGCAGACTGAATGTGGATCTGGCCTTGCATAGCTGCAATTGTTAGCTACTTATTGAATGAAATACGTGTTGGCAGTGATTGCTGGGAGCGAGGCAGCACCATACAAGTAGGGAACAGCTTGAAGAACTGTATAACCTTTGAAAAAAATTTAAACAGTTAGAAGTAAATGTGAATTATCTGTAAATTTTCAGGCCATCCCTTATTAAATCTTCACTTCAACATTTGCTGGCTCTGACATCTTCCTTTTGGGCAAACTGTGGTATTTCCCCACCATCTACCAGAGCTTGTGGTCACAGAGGATACTATGATGCTCTCCCAAAAAGAGTGTGGTGTGTGGATAAAAGCATCAAGGTAAATGATAAAAGAGGAAATGCCAAATTGCATTATGGATTGTAGCCCGATCGGTGGCTGAGGTTAGCAAAAGGTTGGGAGGGGGGGAAACAGAGAGGGGAGGAAGGAGGGAGGAACAAAGCAGAAATCCGGCACCACAATGTCCAGTGCTGGCACCTCTCCTGATGATTTGGTACATCACCGCCACCCAACTCAAGAGAGCAGACACACATTTTTTCCTAGCATAGAATTTTCAATAGTGCTTAAGTCCTATTTTTCAAAAGTGACTTCAGAGCCTAAGTCTCATTGACTTCCTATGAGACATAGGCTCTTAAATCACTTTTGAAAAATGGGACTTATGCTGCAATCCTAAACCACTTAGGCACTTTTGAAAATTTTACCCCTAATCTCAGATCCAACATTCTGGGTATGCCTACGCTGAAGCCTGGGTAGAAGTATCCGCACTGGCTCAAAAATAGTAGTGTAGCCATGACTGCACGGGTGAAGGGATGGCCTCACTGCCCCAAGTACAATCCCATCTGAAACCCTAGCTATGTAATCGAGAGCAGCTATCCCATCCCTCCTCCTTCTGCGGTGTCTACACTGCGATTTTTAGCATGCTACTTGTTCAGAGCTAGGATGCGTATGCCTACCCGAGCTAGAAATTATACCTCCAGCTCTAGTGTAGACATACCTTTTAAAATCTACATTTACTAAAGATACTTCTCTATAATTGCTAAACTGGTCTAGAAGTCAGTCTTCTCTTGAACAGGAAACAATGACAGCCTAATAAATCGATTGGGGTGTATATTCTTATTACTGAAGTTTTATTAGAGATTTGAATCAGTAGTGGGGCAATCATGTTGGCAGAGCACTCCATAGGAAAGCTATTTGGACCTCCAGCCTTCCCTGAAAGAACACTCTTAATAGCAGAAATCAACTATATTTCTGATAAATGTACTCAAAGATTCTCACCAATTAATTTAGAAAAAGGTAATTTAGCAATCCACAGTAGTTTTTAATTCTACATCAGGGGTTTGGAGATGTATCCAACTGATATTTAAGCAAAACAATCCTTTTTTAATATCTGCATTTTAGAGTGGAAATTCTCCATGTGCATTTGTGGGGCTTTTTCAGTCATAAATCCTTAATGGCAACCACAGTACTGTTAAGGCGGAATAACTTTGCAAACAAATGGACAGTGTGACAGTCAGATGTGTCTGGTAAAAGAGAACATGGGGTTGCTATTAAGGTTTTGCATTAAAATGTTGTTCCATGAAGGTGGAGTGCATATTACTTTTCAGTATCTTTTGGAGGTGGAAGTGAATCCTTTGAGTGGTGGAATGTGTTAGCGACGGCATATTAGGCAATGGGAAGGTGGCAAGGAATGCTGAAGGTTTTACCAGTAACTTCATATTCTTCTTCGAGTGCTTGCTCGTGTCCATTCCATATTAGGTGTGTGTGCTTGCCACATGCACCGGTGCTGGAAGTTTTCCCTTAGCAGTATCCATAGGGGACTGGCTCTGGCACCCTCTGGAGTGGTGCCTGCATGCTCCCCCCAACCCTCAGTTCCTTCTTGCTACCAGTGATAGTGCTGGAACTTCTGTTGGTTCAGCTAGTTTTCCATTAGTTCAGTGTGTCTCATGAATGTTTCTTTGTAAAATAGTTGTATATAGTTTTAGTATTTACCCTTAGCATTAGTTCTAGTTAGTTGGTCCCGGACAGGACTCAGCTAGGGACATTCTATCAGTGCTCACCTGCATGGAGCCATTGCGCCTCAGGCTTTGGGAGGCAGGCTCAGAGAAGCCCTCTTTGGTCTTCGGACCCTGGGAACCGACAGCAGGATTCGAGGCGCCAGTCACAGGTAACCTAATGTAGACCTGTGGAGTCACGCGCCCCCCCGGCATGAGCGTCGAGACTGATCCATCGTGTCTCCAACGCCTCGGCACCGGTCCTGCAGCGGAACGGGGTCACCAGTCACCCGCCCGCTAGTACCTGTCGCCGAGACACAGATCCCCTTGATCGGGGAGATTCTGCTGATGGCCGGCCTGCTCCGACTCTAGGTCCCACTCTAGATCCCGGTACAGTTCAAGCAGTGTGAGGCTTAGATTGCCGGTCTACCGAGGCAGAGCCGCTGAATGCCAAAGATCCCCAAGGTCCTGCGGGAGAAACTTGTTCCGATCAGACAGGTCGGCATCGAGGCACAGCAGCCAGCATCACGGGGAGCAGGGCCGCTGGACCAGCCAGTCGAGGTCACTCCGCAGTGTCCGTTCTGCTTACAACTCTGGTGCTGATCAGGAGTCCCTGGTAGATGGAGAAGCCCTGGTACTAGTGGTACCGTTGACCTCATTGGCACCGCAACCGACCCTGTGGCCTTCGGGCCAATGGCTGGCAGCATGGTACCCCTGGAATCCATGGAGGTTCACCCAGCCTTCCCAAGCAACTCAGTCAGTGGTGGGGGCCTCAGATAGGCCATCGGCCGCAGCATCCCACCCTTCTCCGGAGATGGAGGCACCACAGGGAAAGGCCCCCCAGACCTATGAGGACCAGCCAATTGGAGCACCAGGTGATGTGGGGGATCCCTTGGCACTGGCTTCTTCCTCATCATCGCCAGATGAAGTGATTACGAGTCCCCCTCACCCAATTCCGCAAGATGATGCCAAGGCTCATCCGGAGCTTTTGAAGAGGTTCACCTCTAACCTGGGGCTCCAGACAGAGGAACTTGAGGAGCCGTCGGACTCACTGTTCAGCATCCTTTGCTCCACAGCACCCGCTAGAGTGGCTTTACCCCTGCATAAGGGGCTATTGAAAATAATTAATGCCCTATGTCACACCCCTCCTCCCTGCCACCCATGGGCTGAGTGCAAATACTTTGTGCTGGCTAAAAGCCATGAGTGTCTCTATATTCACCCGGCCCCAAACTTCCTCGTAGTTGAGGCCATTAACCAAAGGGAGAGGTAGGGTCAACCCAGAGCTATGCCCAAGAATAAAGACTCAAAGAGACTGGATCTGTTTGGGAAAAAAATGTATTAGTCTTCCAACCTTCAGTTGAGAGTGGCCAATCACCAAGCCCTCCTTGGCCACCATGACTACTATATGTGTCAGTCTGTGGCCAAATTCGAGGTCTCGCTGCCCGAAGGGTCCAGGAAGGAATTCTGGGCGATCCTCAAAGAGGGCACAGCTGCAGCAAGAAGCCTTGGACGCAGCAGGCTCTGTGGTTCACACCATCGTCTCAGCCATCTCCATGCAAAGGACGTCCCAGCTGTTGCTCTCCGGTCTGTCAACGGAGGCTCAGCAATCGATGCAGGACCTCCCCTTCGATGGCCAGGCCCTGTTTGCGGAGCAGACAGACACCAAACTGCCTGGCCTTAAGGACTCCCGCACTCCCCTGAAAACTCTGGGGCTGTACGGTCCCAGTCCAGCCTGTAAGCAGTTCAAACTGCAGCAATCTCAGGGCTAAGGGGCCAAGGAGCCAACCCCACCAGGAGCTCCCGTATAAAAAGAGTAAGGGCTACAGGCGCAACCCGAGCCACCCACCGCCACCCTCTGCCCAGTCGGGCTCATCCTGCAATAAGCAGGGGGGCAAGCGAGCATTTTGAGCGTGAACTCGAGGGCAACCTAGCAGACTATACCCTGGCTCCATCTGTCCTGCTGTTCTCTACTTGCCTTTCTTTTTTCCTCCCCGCATGGACAGCTATAATTTCAAACTGCTAGGTCCTCAATACTATGGCGGAGGGTTATACCCTACAGTATATTTCTACCCACCTCCCTTTCCCATCCCTCTTCAGGGACCCTTCTTACGAGAGTCTCCTCGCACAGGAGGTAAAGGGGTTGCTGCAATTGGGCGCGGTGGAAGAAGTTCCTCTTCAGTTCAAGAATAAGGGGTTCTGTTCTGGGTACTTCTTAATCCTAAAGGCCAAGTGTGGTCTGCGGCCCACCCTGGAGCTGAGGGACCTCAACAAATATCTAAAGAAGTTAAAGTTCCCGCATTGTCTCCCTGGCTTCTATCATCCCCTCCCTGGATCCAGGAGACTGGTATGCTGCCGTTGACTTAAAGCACACATACTTCCACATAGCAATCTTTCAAGGTCACAGATGCTTCCTCCAGTTTACAGTGGGCCCCCACCACTACCAGTTTGCAGTCCTCTGTCTACACATTCACGGCACATTATGCCATCACTCAGCAGGCCAGAGATGATGCTGAGTTTGGCAGAGGTGTGTTGCAATCTACACGTCCATGAACTCCTACCCACCTCCAGTACGTCCCTCGGCCCGCACCGCTTCCAGCAGCTCCCATTGGCCTGGAGCAGTGATCCGCGGCCAGTGGGAGCTGCGATCAGCCGGACCTGCGGATGGGGCAGGTAAACACACCGGCCCAGCCCACCAGGGACTTTCCCTGCACAAGCGGCGACCCCTGTTTGAGAAACCCTGTGCTAAGGGAAGAACTTCCAGCATTGGTGCATGTGGCGAGCACAAACACGCACCTAATATGGAATGGACATGAGCAACACATCTTGAAGAACACTAGTTATGGAAAAGATAACTGTCTTTTTTTTTTTTCTTTCAGGATTTTATATGGGTGGAGTATAGTGATGTAACATTAAGTGCCCAGTCAAACAAAGTTTTTGTTTGTGCTAATAAACTAAGCAGGGAGGATAAAAGAATTCCAAACATGTATAATAAAAGTGTGTGGCTGTACGTAACAGAAATAAAACTACATTTAAAACAATAGTAATGTTGCAAATTCAAGCACTCAAAAGTATGTATGATACTTTACACAGTCACATACTATTTTTTCCATAGGATCGCCATCTCATTTCGTTCCTGAGGGACCTGTTCTGGGGATGAATCAGAGTTATTAAACTAGTCTTGAGAAGAGCCGGGGATCAATGCATATACTCTTTGTAGGTTCCCTGTATGCGTCAAGGTTTATTATTTTTTATTAAAGAAAAAATTCAAAGATGGCCTCCAGTTCACTTTCACTTCTGCTTGAAATTCTGTAGGCACACAAGTAAAGTGATGCTTTGTTGTACTTTTGTGTAATCTTTTGACAGAAAAATATTTAAAAAAATATCCCAGGGCTCAAAATAGCCCAAATCTGAATGGAGACGTTCTGAGAGTTCATGAAGAAAGTTGTTCCTTTTTTATCTTTAAGACCGCTGTATTTACAACCCCATCTTTATCGTTTCTTTTAACTGGCTTCCTCAGTTTGCAACCCCCGATGGGAACACTGAGTCTTGCTTAGAGCAGGGGTTCTCAACCTTTTTCTTTTTGAGGCCCCCAGCAACATGCTATAAAAACTCCATGGCCCACCTGTCCCACGATATCTGGTTTTCTGCATATAAAAGCCAGAACTGGCGTTAGGGGGGTAGCAAACAGGGCAATTGCCTGGGGCCCCACACCACAAGAGCCCCGGTGAAGCTACATTGCTCAGGCTTCGGCTTCAGTCCTGGGTGGTGGAACGAGGGCCGGCTCCAGGCACCAGCCCAGCAAGCAGGTGCTTGGGGCGGCCAAGGGAGGCGGGTGGCACATCCGGCTCTTCGGCGGCAAGTCCCTCACTTCCTCTCGGAGCGAAGGACCTGCCGCCGAATTGCTGCTGAAGACTGAAGCGGCGGCGGTAGAGCTGCAGATCGCGATCGTGGTTTTTGTTTTTTGTTTTCTTTTTGCTGCTTGGGGGGGCAAAAACCCTGGACCCGGCCCTGGGTGGAACTCAGAGCCCTGAGATTCAATCCCATGCGACAGGGCTTCAGCTTTCCGCCCTTGGCCCCAGCAAATCTAACACTGGCTCTGCTTGGCGGCCCCCTGAAACTTGCTCACGGCCCCCCAGGGGGCCCCCGGAACGCCGGTTGAGAACCACTGGCTTAGAGTATACTTGGCCAAAGGTGGCTAGAATAGTGTCAACCTTCTTATGCCCACACCAGAATTCTTCTTTCTTTCTGGGCTTACCACAGATGGACACATTTCTCTTCATTTTTTCCTCTATGTCCTTATGCAATCACCAGTACTTTCACTCTTTGATTCTGATTTGTGAGACGTGTGTTGAATATGTCATGCATTTTAGCTACGTTAATAAAATAAAGCCATTCAGTGTGCCAGGTTTCTCAAGCATTAAGGAAAATTGCTGCAGTGCAAGACTGCTCATGCTGGAGAGTAACTTATAACAATTCTTTGTACTTTTTATTTACTTTTAAAATACATTTTAGTTTGCTCTAAGGAAGGGTGGATGGGGAAAGTGTCATCATTCTGCTTGTTACAGTACCACTCTATATTGCTCAGCTGTCACAGCCCTTCTCACATCAGTTCAGTGCTACATTTTAGAATAGCTGCCTACCTAGGTCCTTGAGTTCACCTGATCAGAGTCTATGAAGATACCTTATGATTAAAGTAAAGTGATTGTAATTCACTAAAACGTGATCCTGTTGCTAATATAGTGTCAATCTATTGTGTCAGACTCCAGTGCTTGTTCAGTGTTCAGGTTGTAAGTTAATGCTCAGCAGGCTCTGTTATTTGAATTATTGATAAAGCATTTTGTTCAACGTGAGAATGCAATAGCAGTTTTGAGCTACAGAGGTAAGACACTCCCATATACTGTTCCCAGGCTGTCAGTGTGAAAATGCCTGCCTGTAGCCTAAAATGAAAGATACGATGTACTTACTTCAGTTTGCTAAGATTGTTAATGGATGGCTGTGCTGGATATCCAGTTAACAAGCAAGCAGTTCTCTCACACCTGACTGGAGAGCCTTTCTGTCATTGGAGCATATGAGCAATCGAGTCTGTTTTGAAAGCCACATTATATATTGCTGAAAAGAATTCAGTATTTAATTACTAGACCTTTATATGTGAACTCAGCCCAATCTTCCTTTTTTTTCTCCTGCTACAGAGGGGAATTTGTGTTCTCTTGCAGGCTGCAATTAAGAGCAGAGATTCATAGATCTTGCATTCAGTTTCACTGATGGACAAATCTTATAGGTTCATAGGTTTGGGGGCTTTTTTGAGGTTGTTTTTTTTTTAAGGCCAGAAGGACTATTGTGGCCATCTAGTCTGACCCCTGTATAACAGAGGATGTGGAATTTCACCCAGTTATTTTCAAATCAAGCCCATAACTTCTGGTTGAGCTAGAACAAATCTTTTAGAAAGATAACCAAGTGCTGTCTGTTTTGCAGGATTAAACACACAGCTCAAACAGGATAAGAATCAAGCCAAAACTTTTTTGAGGGTAAGTTTAGATTAAATGAGGAAGCTGGATCCCTGTCATGTTAAATTTTGAGTTTATTTCTAACTGTTTTAAAGATAAGCGCCATTAACCTGCCTTTCCACATTGTCACAGCTTTATTCAACACAGATTTATAATTTCACCTTCAAGAATTTATATATAATATATAAAAGTTTCAAATGAAAAAAATACACACTTTTCCAAAACATACTGATGCCCCTGCAATTGAAGTAAAAATGGATCTTCACATGAGCACAGGGGTCTACTTACAAGATTGGTGCTTAAACGTATGTAGGCCGAAAAGTGGGGAAGGCCTTTCATTATCCTAGTTCATATAGTAATGTACTTACTGTTCCTACAAGCCTGATCTAACCATATGCTGTGTTCCCAGAGCTGCTTGGACTCTGGCATAGTTGTGAGTGACTGTCTAGTGAAGAAGAATTCTAGCATTGGCATGCAAAGGAGCGCCTTTAGAAATCTATTTTTCTTCACAGTTTGACTTCCAGCAGTCCTGCAACAGGCAGGTTATGTACAGGCACAGAGTTTTACTCAGGCCAGGCATGCAGTCATGGATTTCAGCTGTATTATTTCATTTGTTTGTTTTAGAGAATGTGTGGTGTTTACTCTCTAATGATTTTTTTTTGGCTTAGGCACACTGAATGCATTTGTGAATTAATATTTTCCCAATGAACTATAATAGCTTCTTAGTGAGTACACATCATTTAGTACACACACTTTGGTATGCATATTAACTTGAAAATATGTTATTTACCTATATGCTTTATCAGATCCCTCTGAGTCAACATAGCTTATTCTGTTGATGGTTGATGGTCACTTAGCGGATGAGAACTACAACTGCCTGCTGTGGCTATGTAATAAGCTTTATATAGCTTTTATATAGTGCTTTTCATCAGTGGATCTCATATAACTTTACATCATTAACCCATTTTACAGATGAAAACCTGAGGCACAGAGTGGTGAAGACCTTGCCCAAGGTCATCCAGCAAACCAGTGGTGGAGCTATGAAGAGTCCTTGTCCAGTGGCCTTTCCACTAGGCCACATGGTTGCTGTTATTTCCTCAATGCACCTCCCCCTCCTGTATATTTTGTATGGTGGATAATGGTCATGCTTTCTAATGTGTAGCTGTTCACAGGGCCAGTAAGAAAAATCTCATTTGTAGTCTGTGGGTGTCCCCAAACCTTGACAGTTTTATTATATGGTTGTGACAGTAACTTCACATGTGTGAGGGAAGACTGGGGTGTCTCTCTCCTTCACCATTCCCTGCAACATGTAGCCCCATCCACCAATATTTCTAGCCCCCCTCCCCCAGCCTTCCTACCCTGTTAAGCTATTAGTTGGCTCTGTAAAAGTCATTAATATGTAAGTTGCTTCTTGCTGTGTCCTGCCCTATGCTGCTGCAGCAGCAGCTTACTGGAGGGCCTCACACTACTTTTGTTGTGTAGCCCGAGCTACATGGTGAGCTGGGCCCCTCACTCTCACCACCAACCTCAGGCTGGGACTCCTACCTCAGGCTTCCCCAACCATGCCCCAGGTACATCCAGTCTGACTGTCCTCCAAACTTGGACTCCTCCTCCTCCCTGGCGGCCATCCCTCTCCTCCCACCATAGGGGTGATGTGTATCTTAACTCTTTGTTTTCGGGATTTCAGACGTTTAAAATTGCATTACCTTCATTTCCGCTGCTACAGATGTCAGCTCACATGGAGGGGTGGGGAGAGGGGCTCAAACAGCCCAGGAGGAGCAGGGTCCCCCAGAACCCATAGTGGGTAGAGAGAGAGGGGTAGAGCTCCCTTAGATCCACACATGGAATAGAAGGAAGCAGGGCTGATAAATCCACCCCACCCCTGAATCCCCAACTTCCTCTGTTCCCCCTTATATTCTCCAGCACCCTCCCCTTGCCTGAACACCCAACTGCTCTTCCTTCCCCATCACCCATTCCCATTTATCCCCCCCATAATACTCCCACCCCTTACTTCAGACCCAAACCCTTCTTCCCCTATTACCACCTACTCTTGCACCTCTAAACCATCCTCCCCTCCCCGTGAGCATTCACATGTGTAATTTATTCTTCTTTTCAAAAACAGTTTCAGCGCCTCCTCAGTATTCTCCTGCACTCAGATTACATTTCCCCAAAGTAAATTAACAAAACAAAACAAAAACTCAGCCCTGGACAGAGACATTTGTTCGCAAATGTTTTATTCTCAGTTCGTTTTCAGATTTCTGCACAGGGTGGGTTTCAAACTTCAAAGCTGTAGGTTCAGAGGGGTGAAGTGGCCCTTTCATCTCAATGAGCTGTTTTCATGAAAGAGAATACCCAACGGAGCCTGAACAATAGTTCTGAGATTCTGAACCACTGCACGGCAGGTGGAGAGTTTCTATGTGTGAGGCATACCTGTTCTCAGCGCCTCACCCCAATCTTGGCAGTGTGTTCTTGGTGCATGTGCTGAGCATGCCAATTTTAAGCTCTCCACCCAGAGGGGTAAATCTTCCCCAGATCCTGGCTCACATGGGCTTGGGATAGAGAAAGGGGGTGTCAAACCCTTGTAGATGGGATGGGAGTGGGCCCATATCTTGAGAGGGGGAGGTGATGATATGAGCCCTGGTTTTATCTCTGTGCACAAAAAATAGGTTGGCAAAATCTGGCTACTTTAAGAAAAGCTGTGTTTTGTTTTTGTTGCTACTGTATTCCTAGCTGCTGAAATAGTGCCAAATCTGGATCACTATCAGAACCTCACACCCCAATGAGGGGCACCAAATTTCAAAGCAATCCAAGCAACAATATAGATTTTAGAGCATTTAGCAGAGTTGAGCTTTAAACAGAGAGCTGGTTTTAATCTTAACTAGAGCAGCACCGTAAAAATACAAGGCAGTGTATAAAATTCCAGACTCGTTTCCCATCACAGATTTTAACTCAGATTGGAATTCTATGGCCAAGTTTCAAACGTGTAATATTATGCGTGGGAGGAGCAGAGAGTACGTTCACAGAAGCCTTCCTACTTGTGGCACCCAGTGTAGAAGTCCTTAATTTGGCAAAACTCACATTGACTCTGTTGGGGAAATTGGCCTGGGACACTTCTGGATTTTGACCCTAGTTACTTTTTGTATGTCGGTATAATGTATACACTCTGTATTAAAGTAATGGCATATAGAGTACTAAATTTCAAATTCCTTGTTGTGCAGGAACAGTTGCCCTTGCAAGGATACAATAATTCCCTTTAACTTCAGATGCAGTTTACTTGCATTCTTCATTGGATAACAGGGCCCAGTGTCTTCCTCTGATTTGTACAGTGCTGGTAATGCTAGGGTTACTGAGGGCAGGTCTACACTACTGCTTAAGTCAATCTAACTTGCGTTGCTCAGGGGTGTGAAAAAGACACCCGCTGAGTGATGCAAGTTATAGAAACCTCAGTGCTGTCCACACCAGCGCTGTCAGTGGTAGATGCTCTCCCGCCAACATAGCTTCTGCCTGTTGTGGAGATGGAGTAAGTATGCCGAGGGGAGAGTGCGCTCCCGTCGTCATAGTGTGTCGTCATCAGACGCAGCTGCGCCAGTGTAGCACTTCTAGGGTAGACCTGCCCTGAATGAATACCTTTTGTAAAATTAAAGGTGAAAGGAAAGCAACCCTCTGAGCTGATACCCTCTCCTTATTTTCAAATCTCTAGAAATGAATCTGCCCTTATGGTTTTGGTTGCATGTCAGATCTCAAACTGAAAGAGATCTGTTGTGCATGTTTGATTCAGATGTGGCCCTGATGGCAGAAATTTCATAAAAAACATCATCTTATCTTACAAGGCTTCTGCCCTTTGGGGATGAAATCTCATGAACAGCTGGTGAAATTCCACACAGCTGAACCTGGACTCCAACCCTTGAAACTAAACCAAATCCAAATACTATCTCCTAGGCCCTGATAATGTTCATATACCATGGGAAATCAGACATGAAGCCTGCCAAATAATATTCTCCTTTAAAAGAATCTCCCTTATAATGCCACCCTTAAAACAGAATTAGGGTACCCCAGAATAGGTCACTCCGATTTACCAAAGGAATGTTTGGTGTACAACACTTTTTACAGCCAGTCTGTTTTCCTGAGGTTTGGGTCTCCAGGGTGGCTAAGGAAATACTTGGAGGACATGGATGCGGCCTTCTGATAAATGATTGACACAGAGACAGTTTTCTTTCCAAAAAAAGGCAGCTCCTCTTTATTGGTGCAAATAATAATTTCTAGCACAGTAATAATTTAGAACACAAATCCCTTACAACAAATTAAAGAGCATTTCAAACTGCAATAAATACAGTTGAAATTATTCTAAATGGTTGTACCCTGTCATAGCTGGCCAGTCTTTTACAGGCTGCTGACAGCAGTTTTTAAATGCTTTGACTCTTATACATGTCCTTCTCTATGAAGACACCTACTTACATCTTTATTAATCCACACATACACAGACACATACTAATAGGGTGACCAGATAGCAAGTGTGAAAAATCGGGACGGGGGTGGGGAGTAATAGGTGCCTATATAAGAAAAAGCCCCCAAAATCAGGACTGTCCCTATAAAATCGGGACATCTGGTCACCCAAAATACTGATACTATACTGTACTATGCTATAATTATAGCTGACAGGCTTACCCTGTCTGCTGACGCAGGACTCCTGCTGCTGCTGCTGGTTTTTCCCATTGCTGCTGCTTTGTTGCTGCTGCTTCTGCCACTGCTACTGTTCTCCACTCTGCTCTGTCTTTTTTCCACCACGTCTGCTCTGCTCTATTCTGCTCTGTCTTGGTCTGCTGTATTCTACTCTTCAGCTCCTACTCCCTTCAGCTATCCTGTCAGTACACTCTCTACTGCCCACCAACACACTGACTTTTATACTGTTTCTCAGTTCTATTTTTAGACACATCATCAGACAGGGGCGCTGGAACAATTTGTATAGTGGGGGTGCTGAGAGCCATTGAACCAAACTCTAAACCCTGTATATAATGGAAACCACTTCAAGCCAGGGGGTGCTGTAGCACCCCCAAACCCTTAGATCCAGCACTTATGTCATCAGATCTTTACTGCACATGCTCAGTTCCAACATTCCAAACATTCTTGAATGTATGCCAACGTTCTAAACATTCCACACATGCTCATTGCCTTTGTTTATGATCTGCTAACCTTTCCCCTACATTTGTACTGCACATGCTCAGAAATATCGTGTGGCCTGAGGCTTCCAATGGTGTTTAGGAGTCAGGGCTTTCAGATCGCCACTTGAGGGGAACCCCATTAGAAGCATTGCCATCCTATCTCATGGAATACAGAATGCTTTGAAAATGTGTTTTGTATCAAGGATCCTCCTAGTTCTAAATTTACTGTATTGACTTTATGGAGAATTACAAGGTTGAAGTTTTATAAGATGCACAATATCAACTCACCATGACACACACACACACACACACACACAGAGTTTTAAATAATGGAGTTTTTCCTCTGGAAGTCAATTCTTTGAGAATATCATGTGAAGATTGAATATGAATGTATTTTACATGAAAATAAACAGCTAGTCTCCTTTTCCCCCTACCATTTTTTGGTGGTAATTTCAGGTCCCTTCAAAGCTTGAAAATAGCTGGGTTATATAGAGAGAGTCTAAACCAGAGTAATGAATCCATACTGCCTTGCTTCTGTATGTTGGTGGTTCTGATAAAATCAGACTCTGTGTTTGGATTTGGAAAACAAAAACCTGATCAAGGCTTTAGAAAACCCACATCACCCCAAATTTGCCTATTTCTGTGTGAAATATGGAGTCGAGAGTCGGAACCAGTTTCTTTTATACTCCCACAACTTTAGATCATTGGGTAAAATGACATCGAAATCCAAAGACTTGACTTAAATTGTGCAAAGCCGGAATCAAAGCCATTCCTTGGTTGTGCACAACTCAAATGTTGTGTCAGAATGACTCAGTGGAACCCTGTGCATGTGTTAGAATCTACCTTTGTGGTTCTCTTTGCAGGATCTAGGCCTTAGATTGTCAGCCTTTGGAACAGTTACTGTGTCTTCTATCTGTTCTGTAAAGCAGCTAGCAAACTTTTGAGGGCGCTTAAACAAATAATAAATTATGATGATTTAAAAATCTAACTTAATTTTCATTCTGAGTGTCATTTTCTTTTTCCATTTCTTTTTACTTGGGCCCTGATTCTGCAAAGAGACAAGTGTGGGTCTAACTTTCTGTATGTGAACAGTTCCAGCGAAGTCAATGAGGCTACTCATGTGTGCAAAGTGATTTACAGGATTGGGATATTGGCCACTCAAAGAGAGGCAAGATGGTCAGTAGTTAGGCTCCTAATCTAGGATTTGGGAGATCTGGGTTCAAGTCTCTGTTTTGCCGTATACTTTTTGTATAACCTTGGACATGTCACTTACAGTAGATCTACCTTACAAATTTCTGCTGGCATAGTTGTGTTGGTCAGAGGTGTGATCCCTGATTGACATAGCTGTGCTGCCAACAGCTCCAATGTAGATGCAGTTATACTAGCAAAATTGTACTTTTGCTGGCATATCTTATTTTACTCAGTGGGGATGGAATAAGATACACCAGCAAAAGCTACATCCACGCTAGAAGCACTTTGGCAGTGTAATATGGTGGTGTATAACTAAACTGGGAAAGCGCTCCTAGTGTAAACTTGGCCTTAGCCGCTCTCTACCTCAGTTTCCCAGCTATAAAATGGGTATAATAACACTTTTCTACCTTTCATGAGTGTTGTGAGGATAAATACATTCAAGATTGTAAGGTGCTCAGATACTATGGTGTTGGGGAATGTATAAACACCTAAAATAACTAGATTGATCCAGATTGAATTACATGTGTCACTTATGTTTCTGGTTCTTATTTACTAAAATAGTGTTGTTTTGGTTCACAACACTGCAGAGGAATATCTAGATAAAATGCACAATGAAATAAAACAACTCAACAAAATCCAATTGTTTGGCTTAAAACTATTTGTGTTTCTTTAAGAAGAGAAAAAAATCCTCCTCCTTTTTGATGGCTAATTATATGCTGGAATTATTTTATTTTTTAAATTATAGTATATAAAATATCTTTGTCCCATTTTTTGGCATAATCTGTAGATGATCTCAGACAATGGTATGAGCTTTGGCCTATATTACAATATAGGCTACCTAAAACAACCTGACTTCTAAGCTAAGCAAATTGAAAACATGAACTTTGTGTCTAAATCAATAAGTAGTAATATCATTGCAGCAAGGAATCAAGATAGACCCAATAGCTGCCATTCAGAATGGGGCTCTGCAGTTTCCTGAATCAGAGCCATAATCAGTTTGGTTTGTTTGCTATTTTTTTTTTTATAATGCTGGGCCTTTTAAAAAAAAGAGAATTAATATTCACAATACAAATCTAACCCCAAAGGTCAGGCAGGATTTCTAATTGGCGGTGCTTTAAGAGTAATTGTAAAGAGATTGGAATGGGGGATGGGGTGGGGGGAAGTGGCAGTTGCAAAGATTGTGCTTTAGTGCTAATGAGCAGATGCTCTGCTGTGTATTGAGAGACCTCATTGCAATTAAAAAACAGTTGTAGGTGGGAGGAGATCATTCAGCTGTGTATGCGCTGTCAGATCTACCTTGACCAGCTTTTTGTGTGACAGATGCAGTTAGATTTAAAAAAAAAAAAAAAAAGGTCTCCATAGCTAGCGGCTGACTTGGCAACAGCACTGCATGCAGCAGAAAATGAGACCTGGGCTCCAAGGGAAGCTCAGAACATTTTTTTTCTCTGGTACAGCTCAGGTGTGTCAGGATGGGGCTCATGGCTTGCTGCTGAAGCAGCATGAATGTTAGCCACTGCCACTCCCTGCCTTCCAGTGGATATCTCACCCTTTCAGGCAATGACCTTCAAGGAGACTTTGAACTTCTCTTGATAAGTACCAAGTGGAAAAGCAGCAATCCAAGAGGGAAGGAAAGTGGTACCCACAGGATCTCCCATGACGAGGTTATGCTTTAATTGTGGTCAGGTAGATAGTGAACATGGGGTGACCACTTTAGCTAAGGCTGGGGTGGATAAATGTGATACCCCCAACTATAACAACACGGCCTCTAGCATGGAGAGGGAGAGATGGAAAGGAAATGGACTCTAGAATTAATGTCCCTACCTCTAAGCCCACAGGTAATCCTGCCAAATTTATTAGAAAAACACTTCCAAGTTTAGGAAGCAGGTGCATCTTGCATAGGGAAAGGCACTTAGTGAGCACAACTCAGCTGCTGCAGGCACTGTTAGATCCAACTAATGCACTTTTTCCCCTCTGCCCCCCTCCTGTCTCTCTCTTTCACTTCAGGTCAGGGGACGTGTAGCATAATTAAAAATTGAATTATTTATGAAAAGCCATTAAAGTGGGCGGCTTGCAGATTAGTCAAAGACAGCAGAAGTGTGACACGAAGCTGCATTCTCCTCTGCCTCTCTCACTCACAGTAAATGATGTCTCAACTGACTGCCTGGAAACCAAGCTAATGTGTTTTGAGGTTTGGATTAAAAAAAAATATTGTGTGATGAGATCTATAGGGGAGATAAAACTACAGATGGAGATCTGCTGGCAAAGGGGTATATTGAGAGGACAAAGGGAAGGGCATGGAGCATGACTCATTGTACAGCTTTGGAAATTAGGAAATGTAAGGCACTAATTTCTCCATCCACTTGAGGAGTTTATGAGCGTGATGAAGTTTCTGAAAACAGTGGGAGCTCATTGAATAGCATTAAGACATATAGCGTTCTACCAATATGGTAGGGAGCCTGTCTAAAAATAACGGAGGAAGGCCTTTATTTATATGCTGTTCTCTGGTAATAAGGGCACATCTATAAGTGGGATGCTAATAATTGAGCTCCAAGACAAGTGAAGCCTTTAAGCTGCAATGCTGCTTTTGCCTTGACAAAACTTCCTTATAGGAAGGCAACATGAGAAATAGGCAGTAATTGTACCATGAAAGTCAGCCTGGTTTGCTGGCTTCCCATTCACTTTCAAGTGCAATTCAGGGTCCTGACTTTGGTCCCTCCATGGCTAGACCCTGACAATCTGAAAGATCACTTTTCTCACCATAATCTATCGTGGCATTTCAAGTCATCTGAACTGCTGAAGCAAGCAGTCCCTAGATTTAATGGTAAACTTGTTAGTGGCATTGGGAGTGCAGTGGTAAGGGTTCTGGTTGTGTGTGGGGTGTGTGTGTGTGGGGGGGAGCTATTTCTCGCCCCCCCACCCTGGAAGAAGTATCTTTCTGTGTATTTGAATGTGGCTTATTAAATTATGCTCATGTGGCCTGTCAAAGGTCTATTTAATCTAATGACAAATACTGTAGTGTGTTTGTGTATGTGTGAGGTGGTCTCATCATAAAGATTGCTTTAATTGTGAGGTGGAGTTTGTATGGAGTATTATCCACTTTGGTAATCCTGGCAAATAAGATCTCTAGTTTAACACCATCAGCTCAGGACTAAACAAAGACTGTGAATGGCTTGCCAATTACAGAACCAGTTTCTCCTCCCTTGGTTTTCACACCTCAGCTGCTGGAACAGGGCCTCATCCTCCCTGATTGATCTAACCTCGTTATCTCTAGCTTGCTTCTTGCTTGCTTATATATACACCTGCCCCTGGAAATTTCCACTGCTTGCATCCGAAGAAGTGGGTATTCACCCACGAAAGCTCATGCTGCAAAACGTCTGTTAGTCTATAAGGTGCCACAGGATTCTTTGCTGCTTCTAAGATCTCTAGTGTAGCATGTCCCTTTTGAATACCATTAGAATTATAGTGAAAACATGCCTACAGGCCCTATGCGAAGATCCAGTTTGAAAATGAAACATGCACATCATCTCTTCAATATACATAGTTCATACAATGTAGATGTTGCTTTTAGTGTGCATAACGCAATAAGATAGAGTATATCTTCTTTTTCTTTATGTGTATGTGTGCACTCATGTGGGCAGGAGGAAGGTGCAGAGTCCCATCATAATCCCCCCCCCTTACATTTCTTTTTGTTTGTTCCTCCTTTGTTCACGACAGATGGAATATAATTCTGTTACCTGATTCAAATGAGTTTCTAACACAGACCTTTGTTGCTCTGAGTGGCTAAGCTGAATGAGCATTCATTCATCCAGGAAAAAACATAGCACCTTTAAAACCCATGTCTGATGAGAGTTGGCATTATTTTGCAAAATAAGAATACGGACACATTAATTAATATGAATTGGCCGGAACTGAAGCTTAGTATGCAGAATTGAAACTGCTCGAAGCTGCCTTCACTTACACATCCACAAGTTATGCTGTATGTTCCCATGGTAATTATAGTTCTGTTCAATATTGATGAGTAATTGCTATAGCGAATTCTTAAAGCCCCCTTCTTTTTTTAAAAATGATTAACCCGTTACTGAATTTGGAGTTTATGTGAAAACAGGTGTTCAACAACCCCAGGTGAAGCCAGGATCACGGCTGCAGGTTCTGTATGCGTTCCCCTCCCTAATTTTGCTAGTCACAATCTGCCACCCTTTGCTTTATCCAGCAACTTCTACCTAGGTGTATTATGTAGAGTTGCAGTGCTGTTGTGTGATACTGTATATGCACATACTGTCCAGGATTTTCAACGGTGATACCATCAATTTCAAGCTGCCCAAAGTGAAACACCTTAAATGGGCTTAATTTTCAGAAAGTGCTGAGTACCCATTCCCTGAAAATCAGGTCCCTTTAAGATGCCTCAAGCTGGACACTCAAAAATTGAGGCACTCAGAATGAACAATCACTCTTGAAAATTTTAGACACTGTACTTAGATCCTCAGCCTACTCCCTGATTTATAGGGTTGTGAAGAAAGGCCAACTAAAGATTTTAATCTCCTTCAGCTATCTTCAGAGATCAATCTCTTAATACGTCATTCAGAAATGATCATTCTTAAAGCACAAACCATCAAAACAGTTTCCAAGTATGAGACCATCACTTACCATTCTCTTTTCTTATCAGGATGGTAACGTTTCCCCTTTGGGTTAGGACATTCTTAGTTTTGTTCTGACACTTCTGGGTCTGCCACCCAGACACTTGCTGTGGAGAGAGAACATTTCAGTAACATAAAATGATCCTCCTTTTCTAGAATATTAGCTAGGAATTATCTTCCATTATCAACAGTATAATCCTCCTAAGCAACATCCCTTTATTGCTATGCGTGAAAGTAATTATACTCTTTCTTTTAATATGCCTATTCTGTCACACTGGAAGCAGGGAGTGTGTTTGTCTTTGATCTTTGTATATAATTTTTTCCCCTAAGCCTCTGGTTCTATTCTTGAAACAGTGGCTTATAAGATACTTTCTCAAGAAAAGCGTAGCTGAACGCAATGAAAATAAATAAAATCTAATGAAAGAAAGAAGCTGAATTGTACTCACTGTCTGTGCCTGGGACTTTCCTTCATGTTAGTGGGAGTTTTGTATAAAAGCTGAAGAAGGTGTTTGGCTCAAAGTGCAGAAACCAGTGCTAGTTACTTTTTCAGTGATTCTTTAGAACTTTCTCTTCTATTTTTATATCCTTTGTTCTCTGAAACATTTTATTTTCCTTTCTTGATAAATTTCCCTTGCCACTTTTTTGTTTACCTGAGTATTTAAAGAGGCGCTCCTTGCTTTGTAGTTATTGTGTAATAAACTGCATGCAACCCTTTGAGATCGTAGCTATCAAGTCTTGTTTCTATTATTTATTTATTTATTTATTTTTGTATTGCAGTAGCATCTAGCACCTTCACGCATGAAGACCCCATTTACGAGGCATTTTACAGACACAGAACAAAAAGAAGGCCCCTACCTCAAAGAGCTTATAATCTAGGTATAAGACAAGAGTCAACAGATGGATACAGACGGGGAGCATTAGGAAACAACGAGAGAATTATTGGTCAGCCTGATTGCCTGAGCACTTTCTCATGACGTCATAAAAAAGCAGAAGCTATATCAGGGGAACATTTCTATGGTTTTCCCTTTTAACTTCAAGGTTAATTTTTTCTCCATTGCTGATATATCCTCTGTAGTTTTCTAACTACAGGTGCAGTTTCTGGGGCTGACACCTGTTTCTGAGCTGTGGGAATGGTATACCTTGGGCAAACCAATTTTTTTTGTTTTTTTTCCCCTATTGTTCCCAACAATATAACAAAAATATATAAATAAACAACGAGTTTTGTAGTTTTCCTTCCCCTTTTCATGTTTATCTAGGTTCTTGGATACCAGGGTGAGGAACATCAAAGTCAATGGAGGATGTCAGGGAAGGTAGTGTCTTCCAGTGGACAGGTCACCAGACTGGGAGCCAGAGGACCTGGGCCAGAACCTCAGCTGATGTAAACTGTCACAGTTCTTCTGAAGTCTAATGGAGTTACACTGGCTGAGGATGTGGCCTCTGGTTTCTGTTCCTAGTTCTGCTACTGGTTTGTGTGACTTAGGGCAAGTCACTTCACCTGTCTGTGATTCATCTATGAAGGGATACCTCGTTTGTAAAGAGTGCTTTAGATCTTCAGATGAAAAAGCACCGAATAAATGCAAAGTATGAGATTATAAATACTTTATTTTTGTGTAAACTAAGGAGATCTGAAGGATTTTGGTGCCCCCCATCTCCTGCTTGTCTGGCCTAGCAAATAGCATATAATTGGTAAATATCTTGTCCTCATTTTGAATAATGCCAACATTTCTATGTTATACTCTTATATTTTAAAATATATGCCACAGTCTGTCAAATCCTTTTAGGTACATCCCACATTTTGCTTTTATTTATCTTCAGAGTGGAGCATCCTTATTCACTACATTTTGGCTGCCAGCATAAATGGAAACTGTCTTGAGATGTATATGCATTTAGACTGCAACAGAATGACTGGCACTGGGTATGTGTTTTTAGTGTCAAGGCTATGGTAATATATATCATTAGTTGTAAAACATAGTCTGCTGCCGGCTCCGTGCCAGCGTGCTGTCTTATGCGCAGTGCCAAACCTTGCTGGGAACCTAATATGTTCTTTAGTTCAGCTGGAAATTTCCATAGTTGAAACTACAGCGATGAGACACCAAATGGGGTGACACAAAATATCCTTTGAACCATGTTGACTGTATTTCAATTTGACATGAAAATCGATCTCAACCTAGGCCAGGTGAGGTGCTATTGTATCTTCATCTTCCCTTTGGGCTAGATGGCCACAGTCATGAGTTGGCCATGCTATGGGAGTAAGACCTCTCTTAGGGTATGTTTAAACAGGGATAAAAGCCCTGCGGCGCAGCTACGGCTGTCTTGGGTTCGCAAGGCTCAGGCTATGTGGCTAAAAATGGCTGTGTAGATGTTCGGGCTCCATCCCCGGCCTGAATATCTACACAGCAATTTTTCAGCCCTGCAGCCTGAACTAGCTGGCTTAGGCCAGCTGCAGGTTTTTTATCCCTGTGTGGACACACCCTTAGTCCCCTGTGCAGCCCTGCTCAGATCGTGGATCTGGCTATGGGGTCTAGTCCCTCAAGTATGCAGGGAAGAGGAGAGGGGAAGCAACTGCTTGCTTCAGAGAGTGGATGGCCCAACACATCGGGGGAGTAAGTTGCTCCATGAAAAGTGGTGAAGTACTTCACTACTTCCCCGAGGAAAGGGGACGCAGAGGATGAACTGTGACTCTGAGTAACAATTCATTCTCTGGACTGGTCTTGGGGCAGCACCACTCCTTTTTTAGGACAGGTTGTAAAGTTATGATCTGGCCTTTTCTGATCTATGGGGATAGTATGTACAGACTGTGAAATAGATGATGCAGAGAGAAAACCTTGCCTTTGGTCTCCTGACATGTAGAATAGCACGGTGTGTAATAACAGCTTGTGTTTCCAATAGTGCCTTTTGTATGCAGTGTTGTCATAGCCATGTCTGTCCCAGGATATTAGAGGGATAAGGTGAGTGAGGTAATATCTTTTATTGAACCAACTTCTGTTTTTTCTCTCACCAAGAGAAGTTGGTCCAATACAAGATATTACCTCACCCACCTTGTTTCTCCCATAGTGCCTTTTGCCATTTGGTACTCACACTATTCAAGTATAGTGGTTCACCCACCAAAATGCTTAGGCCACTACTGTACAAAAGACTAGAGATATATTCAGTACAAAAGAAAGGTACTTTACAAGTACTTTTAAAATAAAAAGTTAAAAAGCAGCAGCAACAACAAAGGGGGAAGGAAGGGATAGCTAGGTAAAGGGGATTATGATACTCTTACTTATGCTCAAAAGTGTCTTACTCTATGACTTTTTCCCCTGCAACCAATACAGCTGCAAATGTATTAAAATACTACTGGGTTTGAGCATGAGTTTTCCAAAGATCGCAGTAATGGGATGAGATAAAGGGAAAATATTAGGCTGACTATCAGCAAAAATAGTTATTCCATTATGAAATAATTTTCCAAGGGGAATTTCAGAAGTCCCATCATTTTAGTCTTTGAAAACAGGAGTTAACAAAGAAATGATGATTATATTGTTAACAGTATTTTAAGAGGAAATGGACTTTCTGGCCTAACAGGTCTTTTCCAGGTCTATTTTTCCTTGTTCTGTGACTCAGTTTCTCACTCTGGGTATCTATGATAAACTTAATGCAACACAGTCTATAAGAATGCCAAAGTACTTGTATGGTTACATATATCTAAGGGCTTTGTTATATTTTCACATGTGATATTCATACTGTAAGATGGCAGGCTGATATACAGTGGTAAGGAATGATAGAAGGTTATGGCCACAGAAGCGCAAAAAAAAAAAGAGTGAAAATTGCCATTCATCTAAAAACAATAGGGTTTTTTTTGAGTGATTTACTTAGTCTAGGATTTGACTCCGGGATGAAAAATTTGAAGGCAAAGAACCCCCCTGTGATCCGATGTAATCCACCAGAAAGGGAAGGGAAATAAGCAGTGAGCAACAGTGCAGATTCTGTAATCCCTTGTTTAAAGGAAGTGTGTTTGCGTGGGGGGCTGAGGAGCAGCTGCTCACTGAAATAATATGCAGCCCAATATTAATCCAATCATAAAAATCCAATATCATTTATTGGATTATGGTATTTAGTTTCTAAAGGTTTTACGATATAGCAAATCTGGATTTTGAAGTGCCTTACCTCCTCCTTTCTCTGCAACCGCACTACTTTGTTTTTGCTTTGTAGAACCTGAAGACTATAATAGGCTACAACAGTAAGTACATAAAAATAAAAATTGTGGGTTGGAACGGGTGTTGTTTGCTGTCTTTATTAGATATTTCTCACCAACTTTTCTCATTATAGCTTGGCATTATGAGCCAGCACACACAGAAGGAAACCTAAGGTCACCATTTCTTTACACATAGTAATCCATTTTCATAATGATCTTTGGATTCAGATTGGAATATACCTCCTGTGGTTCCTTTATGTGTATATATATGAAAAGGAAAACGTAAAGATTCCATTTCTAATTGAAACGGTCGGGCAAATTCTTTAGAGAAACTTTGTTCCTGCAACTCACATGAAAGTTAATGGGAATTAAAATTAATGGAGGTTTCAGAGGCTGAGCACCTCTCATGGTGTGGCCATTTTTTGGCAAGGACAATGTGTAATACAGACATCTGCTTCAAGAGCTCTCATCTAAGACCCCATGGGTTTAGAACTTGGGTCACTGACAGTTCTGTGCTGCCACCAACGTGCACTCTATGACCTATTGCGAGCACAGACCATAGTCTGTCTCTTCTCAAGGGGTCTGACAGGCAGTAGTTCTCATGGCTCCTGATTGGCTCCCTGCCCTATATAAACCTAAGGGGATGTTCAGGAAGTGTTCCGGCAATGGGTGGATCTCCCGTAGCTGCCATGATCATTCGTGCTCCTTATTGCTGGCCCCTGAAACTTGACTCTGATTTTGACCCTTGGTATCGACCATGGCCTGGAACCTAAGTACTCCTCTGCTACTCCTAGCCTCAGGTTTGCTACTGCTCTGACCCTGGGTCCTGACTGTGCTTGTCAGGACCATCTGATTGGGTCCGTGTAGAAAAAAGGACATTTTCTAAAAATGAAAAATAGTTCAACTTTGACACAAAACCCACTTCAAAATTTCTATGAAAAATAGGTTTTCAGGTATTGCCCAGCTGTGTAATCTACCATTTCACTGGTGATCATTTACCAGAAAAAGCCTGCCATTCTGGGTGCAATCTGAGTAGACAGCCACAGCACTTTTCTTTCTACCTTACTCCTATCTGGCAAGAAGGAATGAGTTGAGCTGCAGGGAACTTCTGAGAATGAGTGTCCTTATAGTCCACTTCCAGAAGATGACCCATAGAGACAGACAGACCAAGACATTCCATGTGAGAACAACTGTTGTGAGAGGTACAGGAAGGGGACAGTCTCCGAGGGAGGAAATAGAGAGCAGTATTGGGTTATCAAATGTATGTAATACTACTATTCTGTTCTGCTAGGTTGCCGCTAAATGGTAGCAAGCTGGCAGTAGTTAGTAGATCTGGACTAGGAAGAAACTCCACATTTGAGCAGGAATATGGCAAATGATAAAATTAACAACATTTGAAAGATAAGTCAAGCAAACGGACAGGGACATTCAGTCTCTATAAATATGCTCTGTTTAACAACAGAAGCTGGATCACAGATAAAAAAAAAAATCCATTCATCTATAGTCACACCTGGGACATAGCCCCTGAACTGTGGGTGCTATGTATTCTAAAATGGAATACTCTCACATAATCCATTTTCACCTTAAAATAATGACAACAGCATAGGGGATATTTCTTGGGTATTAATGACCAGCTGGAGTTAACACCTCTCCTCCTCCTCCTCAATCATTTATTACCAGGAAATGCTATGCAACTTAACTGTCACTGTGTAAACAATGACCTTAGTAGACTAAAATACATGATTTTAAATGCATGCCTGATGAGACCACAGTCACAAATATGAACCAAAGCATTTTATTTTAGTGAAGCCCATCTACTGTCCTCCAGAGTGCCCCATAAAGTGTTCCACTGCCTATTTCTTTTATCAAACAAGGTCCTAAGACTTGCAGGCACATGCACATTTATTTGTGAGAACCCTGAGCTTTGCATCATTCTGGACCATTCATGCCCATTTTTTAATATCTTCAGTTACCTCTAATCTATTTAAAATGGCACATTAAACTGTTCCCAAACTGATACCTGCACCAGAGAAGTGCCAGTAGTGAGTACAATTATCTTACCCTCTGCTGCCAAAGTTTAATGTAAATCAGGGTGTAATATGAATTTCATCTGTTTACTCTGGCTTATTGATTTTGCTTTATCAGTAACTAGGAGAGTGTCCTCCCCCGCAGCAGTTAGGTCTTGGCAAGGATTGATCTGCTCTGCGGACAGTTGTTGACAGTAGACCTTTAAACATGCCCAGCTATTGTAAAGACCAGTGTGACATAAATTATTGAATAAATCAATATGTAAAATGCGACCCATCATCTTTTTTTACCCTTCTCTCAACCAAAATCTGTATTTGGAGAATAACAATAAAAGTTTAATGAGCATTGACATGATGAATATCTTCTCATCTTGTAAATCAAAAATTTTCTTCTTATACGTATAACAGTAAAAAGTAACATACACTGCTTAACAATCTGTTTTAAACAGTAGCTCAGAGGTAACATTAAGACCATGGCGTGATAAGGTTGATGTAGCAAGCATTTCTGATTAGATATTGTAATAGTAATGAAAATCTGTATAATTTGCCAGAGTGCAAATTAAGGTCTAATGAGCTCTGTGTGGCAGAGCCCCTCATTGATCTCATAGGGAATTTCTCTGCAGATACAAGAGTCCACCCATTGTGGGTTCAGGATTTAAGGCCACAAGCTAGAATCCCTGTAAAGTCAGTGTGGCTTTATGGGGGCTCAACAGACCATTCACGTTTCTGATTGCATGGACAACACCTACATAATACACTGATATGTCCTATGTTTAATAGGAATTGCCAGACTGGATCAGACCAGTGCTCTAAGTAATCCACTGTCCTTTCACAGACAGTCTGGCCCATACCAGTCGCTTCAAATATTGGTGCAAGAAACCCAGCAGCAGGCAGTTAGGGGAAGTTTCTCCCATTAGTTAGAGTTTGGCTCAAGCCCTGCAGCATGACAGTTTATAGTCCTTCCAAAACTCTTGTTTGGTTTGTTTGTTTGTTTTAGTATTTACTGTTATGACTGAATATTTTTTTACTCTGGATATTTTTTTTTAATTCTCCAGATAAACATATGGAGGAAGGATAATTTTGTGTTTAAGGCACATGACTGGAACTCAGGAGATCTGGCTTTAATTCATAGCTTTGCCTGAAATTTCCTGTGTAACTTTGGGCAATCACTTCATCTCTTTGTGCCTCAACTTTCCATGCATAAAATGGGCATAATATTTCCCTACATAAGAGGGTTGTTTTGAGAATGAAATCTGCTAATGACTGTGAAGCACTTATGCTGATGTGGGGGAAGCTTATAAATACCTAAATAGATAGAAATGTCCGATTCCTTTCTTGAATCCTGTGGAGCTCTTAGCATCAATGATATACAGGCTCAGTGTTTGTTGTGTGCAAAATAATTTATTTTACAATATCAGATGTGTTGCAGTGGGAGCAACAATAAAGTAACACATTAACACTTAACTTTTGACATTTCATAACTTTTGAGTGCTTAACTGTGCAACCTTAATGTTGCAGTAATATCTGTTCCCCCCATTCAATATTTTATATAGCATTTATGATCCTTCAGGATGAGATGTGCTATATAAAAGTAAGATGTTATTGCCTTTCACTAAGCATTTCATCTTTATAGAGCTGTTGCCTAGGAGATGAACAAATTCTGATTTTTCCAAGATTCCCTGCAGCATATATAAGAATATAAGAATGGCCATACTAGGTCAGACCAATGGTCCATCTAGCCCAGTATTCTGACTCTGACAGTGACCAATGCCAGATGCTTTAGAGAGAATGAACTGAACAGGGCAATTTCAAGTGATTCATCCCCTATTGTCCATTCCCAGCTTCTGTTATGAGCTATTTGAATGAAACCAGGGCTTACATATGGGCAACAAACCAAAACTATTAAGATGAGCCATTTGTGACCCCAAATTTATACTACATATAAGCAGCTTTGGAGAAAATCTTTGTCCTCATGGACAGAGCAAACATATTTTATGTGCTTTAATAAAGCAACTTTCCTGTCCATTCTAACTTACTTTTTGTTACTGGGAGCTGTATTCTATTATTCAGGTACTAGAGTTCTCTGTGCATCCCCAGAGGAATAGAATGTAGAGGACTATTATTGCTGGAAGATATTATTGGTGAATTTCAATTGTACAGCAGGGTCTCCTGTAAGATTGGTGAATTGTCAAGGACTTTGTTTCATGGTGAAAAGAAATTATGCTTCTGTGCAGAACTGAACAAGCTGGAAGCCCAAGGGGAATGCAAAAATTGTTGCCTTCCCTGCAGGGGAATATTGCATATGTGAGAATGGATGACAATAATACAGTAAATAAAGGTAATAAATAAGCAAAGCAATGTCAGTTTTCAAGTTGCAGATGGTCACCATCTGATACGAACACGATATGAAGTCTGCTGTGATTAGTGATGTTACGTCATAGCATTTGGTTCTAGCAGTGCCTAATCATACCGCCCTTCCAATGCGAATGCTGGTGACTGCTTATAATCCAGTGAAAAAACACTTCTGAATTGTTGCTGTTTCATATTTTATTATGCCTTTTCCCGCCTCTGAAAGGAAGTTATGATCAAAGATTCCTTCCCCGCTTCACCATGTATAATATGTTTAAACAGGATTTGAAGATAGGTGGCAAATAACCTGCACAAATGGAAAAAGAAAAGGGAAGATGACTATAATTCTAATTGTCCACCTCCCCTAAACAATAGGGTTGTTTTGACATTTTTAGACGTGCTGAGGATTTATCCCAGTATTAGTTAAATAGTGTTTAAAATAAAATAGCCACATTAAAGGGAGACTTGCAGAATGAATGAAGAGGAGAAGATTTAAAGAGTTTGCATTGGAATACATAGCATTGGAGCTCTCTGGGAAATATGTTATTGGTCCATTGATGAACAATCTGGGTGCATTGTGCATGGATAGATGCCTTCAGCAATTAAAGCATCTATTAATGAACAAAAATACACACCCCCGAGATTTTTTTCTTGCTATAAGAACCAGGTCTCTCCATTTAAATCCAAATGTTTAAACTATCTTTTACTAAAAATATTTTTCCCTACATATTTTTCTGCTATGAGAAATAGTTCATTGTGCAAAACTTGTGCCATTTCTATCTCGTTCAGACCCTGATGCATGAGGGGTAAACTAAGAAAATGGATTCTGCTTCTCACCAAACTAAACTTACTATTGTGATTATAACATTCAGGGTTATCTGACTGATTCCTCATGGCTGTTAAATAGTGTATTTTGTGGGCTGGGCATAAGTCTACTTAATTTATTTTTCTTAGAATCATGAACAGTAGGCACAGGGCAAGGGGAAAACAGTTTAACCTGGACATATAACCTAAAACTTCAGATTAACAAGGTAGAAGAAATACAAGAACTATATAAACCAAAAGGTGAAACATGCTGAATGCGATTCTCCTCACGCTTTACGCTGGTTTAACTTCATTGACTTCAGTAGTGTTAAGAGTGTGAGGAGAATCAGGCCTTTTTTGCATCCGGGAAAGGACATTTCAAGCAGCTTTTATTAATGAGAATTTGCCAATCCTTATTTTAACTCAGTCCCTTAGTTCGCTCCACTGGGAAGGATGAACAAACTAGATAGATAAAATAAAATCCAAACATAAATCATGTGTTTGCCGTGCAAGCACAGTGCTTTTATGGCAGGGTGTCTCAAACAGGGGTTGCTGCTTGTGTAGGGAAAGCCCCTGGCAGGCCGAGCTGGTGTGTTTACCTGCCCCATCCGCAGGTCTGGCTGATCGCGGCTCTCACTGGCCACAGATTGCTGCTCCGGACCAATGGGAGCAGCGACCCCTGTTTGACAAACCCTGTTTTATGGCATTGTATGTGTGTGTCTGTTTAATTTATAAATTCTGTAGGGTGACCAGATGTCCTGATTTTATAGGGACAGTCCCGATTTTTGGGTCTTTTTCTTATGTTGGCTCCTATTATCCCCCCCACCCCCACCCCCTGTCAAATTTTTCACATTTGCTGTCTGGTCACCCTAAGGGTAGGGACCTTGTCTTCATTACCTTTCAGTAAATTGCCTAGCCCAGCTATAGAAATCAGGTTAAAGTGTCGTTTTTCAATCTGCCTTCTATAGGGGGCAGCACATAGCTGTGCTTCCCAGAAGCAGAGCAGGAAGGAAATTGTGACTTTTAGTACCAGAACTCTCTCCCTACCTCTCCCATTGCTCCAGGGAATGAGTAAGTTGCAACTCGTCTGTACCGGGGTTCTCAAACTGGGTGTCGGGACCCTTCAGGGGGTCGCGAGGTTATTACATGGGGGGTCACGAGCTGTCCGCCTCCACCCCAAACCCCGCTTTGCCTCCAGCATTTATAATGGTGTTAAATACATTAAAAAATGTTTTTAATTTATAAGGAGGGGTCGCACTCAGAGGCTTGCTATGTGAAAGGGGTCACCAGTACAAAAGTTTGAGAACTACAGGTCTATACCAACACCAGTTTACTTCGCCCTTTGCACCAAGCACCAGCTCCACTGTGCTAGCTGCTGCATTTTGGGGTGCAGTCCAGGCTCCACCCATTTCTCACTTGTGCCCACTTGCCTGTGTAGCGAAGTAGACTCCATTGACTTTAATAGGACTACCCACAAGCTTTCAGTTAGGCATGTGCATGAGTACCATGCTGAATCAGAGCCTCACTGAACTGTTTTTGACCTTGAAGGGTGGGACTTGCATGTGGAAATATCTGTACATGCATTTTTTTTTTATTTTATTTTATTTTTTGCCCAACCATACTACAGTTTTGAAAATACTACCTTGAGTGTCCAAACTTTCATGCTGCCAGAAAGAAATATCCATTAGCCACTTGGGAAAAGAATGGTAAAACATGCACCTGCAAACAAATTATAATTTATCTCAGAATGATAATATCTTGACATTTATATAATACCTTTACATGTTTGTGTGGTAGCAGTTCAAAAAAAGATGAAGAACATTTTCTGAAAGTGAGGATGCATATGGTATGCTATGTGGTTTTGGGAGCAGAATATGCTTGTTGAATTGCAAAGGATTTGAGATGAGAAAACCAGCCCAAACGCTTTCATATCTTTTGTGTGTGTTTATTTTTACACAATTATTTAATGTTCTGTCCTAATAGTTCTTCCAGTTAAAGGCAGAAAAATGTTGTATTTGAATCAGAACAGTGGTAAAGTTTAAAAGACTGGTTCAACTCAGGCACCCTATTAAAACTTTTATATTTTGCTGAAAGAAAAAAAAAACTATAGCAGGAGATTAAAGGCCTCCGATTTTAGAATTTAAATAGAAAGTGTCAGCTTAACTTGGGAGAGAAACTTCTGAAAATATACTGACAGCCCCAGCTCCACTGAAATAGAGGTGCCTCTTTTTAAAGCAGCTTTTACAATCCTTGATAAGAGATGACTGGCTATACTTTATTTGTAAAAGCAGCAAAGAGTCCTGTGGCACCTTATAGACTAACAGAAGTTTTGGAGCATGAGCTTTCGTGGATGAATACCCACTTGGTCGGATGCATGTAGTGGAAATTTCCAGGGGCAGGTATGTATATGCAAGCAAGAAGCAAGCTAGAGATAACGAGGTTAGTTCAATCAGGGAGGATGAGGCCCTCTTCTAGCAGCTGAGGTGTGAAAACCAAGGGAGGAGAAACTGGTTTTGTAGTTGGCCCTGAGCTGATGAACTGAAGCTCAGCAGTTTCTCTTTGAAGTCTGGTCCTGAAGTTTTTTTGCTGCAGGATGGCCACCTTAAGATCTGCTATTGTGTGGCCAGGGAGGTTGAAGTGTTCTCCTACAGGTTTTTGTATATTGCCATATCCTAATATAGCAATATACAAAAACCTGTAGGAGAACAGGATTAAACAAAGACTGTGAATGGCTTGCCAACTACAAAACCAGTTTCTACTCCCTTGGTTTTCACACCTCAACTGCTAGAAGAGGGCCTCATCCTCCCTGATTGAACTAACCTCGTTATCTCCAGCCTGCTTCTTGCTTGCATATATATACCTGCCCCTGGAAATTTCCACTACATGGATCCGACGAAGTGGGTATTCACCCATGAAAGCTCATGCTCCAAAACTTCTGTTAGTTTATAAGGTGCCACAGGACTCTCTGCTGCTTTTACAGATCCAGACTTACACGGCTACCCCTCTGATACTATACTTTATTTAAAGCTCTTATGAGGTCTTGGAGTCCTGCCTCATTACTTGCTCCACTCCTTATATTACTTGCAAGTGCAGTCAGTGCTAAAAGGCCTAAAACTTAGGTTTTGTGTTCAGCTTTTTTAATGTCAAATAGTAAATTTTTAATGGAACTTCTGAAAACATTAATTAAAGCCTCCTTTTCTCCCCCTTCTTTTGATTTTGATATTTCCCAGAAGTGTTTGTAGCTCAAATGCTGCAGCAGCGTGCAGCAGAACCAGAAAGTGAAACTGGCTATAGACAAGCTGAGGTAGTTTTTGTCCGTGCCCAATGGAGTGCACAAAACTAAGCCCCCCGTTTGGCAATTAGAATTAACCAGAGCACTGGACCCATGTGCACATATGCAAATCAATGAACTCAAGGATTTGTTTGTTCAGGTTTAGCTGTAGGTTTGGGGTCTAAGTGGTAAACAGTGAATTAGAATAGATATAGATTTAGATTTATCTTTGACCCTTAATTTCCCCTCAACTGTTTAGATTTCAAATAATCTTTATAAGGACATGTTTGGAGTTTTTAAAAAACCTGATAGCTATGGGTGACCTATGAGAATAAATGCTTACATTCTAGTTTGTATCTAGTAGTGGATAGGTGCCCATATCACAAAAACAACTATGGTTCCAGTTATCACTAATTGGCACTTTAGCTGAATGCCTCAAAACACAGGCTAAGGATTTAGGGATGAAACCTGCATTCATTAAATACAAATTCTCTCTGTATACTCACAGGAGGCCTGCTCCTGCTGTTTGTATTCTCTCTCTATATATATAGTGGCTCTAAGTCTGGGTTGAGGCACTGTCAGGGTATTACAGGGAATCTTGTACTGCACACAGACCAAGCTGAGGAAATCAGAGGCCTGGAACAGTGAAACTATTGTAACCCACACACTAGAGGGGACAGAATGCCACACCCAAGAGGTGGGTGGGTTACACTATGAGTGAAACTGTTTCATGAAATGGTTGCACAAAAAGAAATTACTGAAACTAGGCACCTTTCTTTAGAGAGATGGGAAGGAGATTATTTAAACAGAGATGCAATTCTTGTGATATACAGGAAACCTATAGACCTTTGTGACCTGAGATGAGAAATCCCCTTTTTTGGAAGAACATCCTGTCCTTTATACTAAGCACATCATAAACCTTAAGATACTTAGTGATGGACTAGACCAGGGGAAGTCAATAGGCGGACCGCGCCAGATGCTTTTGAACAGACCCCAAAATCTTTTTATTTACTAAAATAAAGAATATTTTCATCAGCCACCTATGGATTATGAAAATAATTCTAAACCCTGTTTGCTCCCAGGATGTGTTGCAAATGTGTGCCCAATCTGCTCTCCACTGATCTCCCTATGTCTCTTTCAATGTTACTATTTTCCAATTTGTGTACTTCTGAATATTGTTTTCCCAGATTCATCAGCTTGCATTTTGCCAGGTTGAAGCTACTTTGGTCTGTTCATGTTGTTAATCTCTCTGCCCCTTTGTATTTTTCCGTCTTCCCTAGTGTGTGGATCCCACGTCGCATCACACACAAATTTCATGAACATGCTGCTTACCCACTTCTTCCAGATCATAAATAAATATTAAGCAGGACAGAACCTAACCCCTACCCTATGGTACCTCATTAGACATTTCCCCAGAGCTTAGTACACTGGGCCAGTTCACCACTGATGTAGGTGGGCACTTATTCCATTGACGTCATCAGAGTTGTACCCATCTATGCCTGCAGTCAATTTGGCCCACAGCCTTGTATCCTTAGCCTTTGTTTATGTTCCATTCAGCCAGTTTACAATGACATGACAGTGTTCCAAGCCAGTTTTAATTAATTTTTCAACTACGGTATCAGATGCTTTATTAAGATCCAAATATATTACAGCCACTGCATCCCTTTTGCCTACTCGTTATGTAAATCCACCCCCCAAAAAAGGAATCAAGTTTGTGTGGCAAGATTTTCTTTAGCAATCCAGGTTGTTAATTGTTCATGGTTATGTGTCCCCTGCCCCATATAGCACCTTTAAAATGGCCACCCAAATCCTATAGGGCTAGATCCTGATCTCAGTCAAATCTATGTGAATGTGGAGCAACCCTGTGATAAGTAAAAGAAGTAGTCAGATAGAAATATGTGGCCCCCCCTTGCCACAGTATTTGAGTGCCTCATGATCTTTCATGTATTCATCCTGCAGCCATGAGTTAGGGAAGTGCTATTACCACCATTTTACAGGTGAGTAACATAGAGACCAAGTGGCTTGCCCAAGGTTCACACACACACACACACACACACACACACACACACACACACACACACACACACACACACACACACACACACACACACACACACACACACACACACACACACCCCTACCCCTGAATCCAGGTTCAGGCGAGTGCTCTAACCACTAGAGGCTGCCCTGGCAGCTGCTGCTGACACTGACAAAGCCAGCCCAGCTTGCCCACTCCACTGCTTCCCCTGTGTGTAGCCCTGGCCTCCCTCCTAGCCTTGTGGGAGCTGCAGTGCACAGCACCGGGTGGAGGCTACACATCCCAAGCAGTATCGGTGGGTGAGTTTCTGTGCATGGGGAGGCTGGGAGAGGAGTGGAGCATGTTGTGGCTATTTCTGAAGAGATGGAGCATAGCTCTGTCCTGCATTTCAAGTGCTGGAGCAATTCTCTGGACCACTTAAAAAGCGCTATACCCCTGTGGCAGAGAGAGATTGGAGTGGTGCTAAGCCCTCTTGCCTTTCTGCCTACTGGTTATGATTGGCTTGTTCATACCCTTGTATACACATATGTCTGATATACACTTCTGGGCACTTGCTTGCCCAAACATTGAGAGACTGGAAGGAATTCAAGAAAATACCAATTAAAGTGAATTAGGGAATGAAAGGTCTGATTTAATAGGAAAGACTAAGAGTTAATATGTACACAGTAGCTGAATTAAATGATAAAGGAAGAGTAAAGATGGAGGAAACAATAGCAGTATACAGATTTTAAAGGTATAAACAGCAAGGAGGTTGCAAAATTGTGCAGGGTGTTGTGTGTGTGTGTGTAATTAGCAGTAAAGGAATTAAATTAGGATACACCTCATAATTTTAATGTATTTATCCTCCCAACACTCCTGTAAGATAGGGAAATCCCTATTTTACTGATGAGAAACAGAGAAGCTAAGTGATTTGCTCAAGGTCACACACAAAGTTTGTGGCAGAGCAGAAAATTAAACTAGAGTATCCCAAATCACAGCCTAGTACCATAACCACTCTTTCTCTCTTCATTTTCATATTCCAGTTTAGACCAAAATTTATTCTGCTTGGGTTAGGTCCTCCTCCTATCTTGATTTTTCTATGAGGTTTTCTGGCTGCTCAGATCTGCTTGGGATTCTAATCCCGTAAGCCTCTTCCCTGCTGCCAGAAATCCCCTCCTTGCTGTTGGTCTGTGCTTCTGACTCAGCCCATCTTCCCAGCAGTGATTCTCTTCAGCCAGGAAACAGGCAGGCTGGAGTGGGAACTGCAATGGAGCTAGGAACATAGCAGATGAATAGGTACACAGGTAGCAGCCATAGAAAGCAAGCAGGGAACAGGAGGAAATCAGCCCACTGCGGTGTCTCTCTCTCGTAATGTGGGTCTTACAGATACAGGGCAGGGGTTGAAGAGCTAGGAGGAAACTCCTTGAGCTGGAGACAAAGAGGGAGCAGTGTTCGGGATGGTAGCAGGTGTGTTGTGTGGGGAAAAGGTGGAGGGGTGGGAGAACGGAAGTCCAGGCTGCTCATACTTGTTACTTCAGCAGAGAAGGTACAAGTTTTGTTTCATCCTCTGAGCTCGTGTAGGTGTCCTGCTGACTTTATCGTTGGCTTTCTTTTCCTGAATTAACTGTTTACAAAACACAGATGATGTTGAAGAACCACTTTGCCTGGGGTAAGCCCTTGCCATATCCAGGTTTGCTCTTTGTTTTGAGAAATTGCTCCATCAAAGAACTCTCTGGCAAGATGCATTGGTTTTTTTTTTATATATCATGTAGAAATTAGGGTTAAATGCTTAGGAAAACACCAATTAGTGTTTCTTTTCTATGTTGCGGGAGTCTTAAAGGGAAGATCTTTGGGAGAAATAGATCTCGTCATCATCTTGTATTTGATGCTTACTTGAGAACTAGCCTTGTCAACTGATCCAGTGAATTCACTGAGTCTTTCTAATTTGTCTGCTGATTTCAGAATAATTAATTTTGCTTTTAAGTTTTCAGTTGCAAATGTATCTGGGAAGGAGCCATGGCAGCCTAAAATAAAATTCCTCCTTCGGATAGCTTGGGTAAGTTGGCAGTGATCAAAGCAGCAACTATTATTCATTATCCTCTAGGTTACTTAATACATTTATTCTTTTTCATTATAATATTCTTGAGAAGACTGGAAAATTGTTTGAGCCTTTCCCAATTGCACTTAAAATCAGTGTAATTAGTGTGTGTGTGAGAGGTATGGGAATGACAACTGCCGAGAGCTCTGTCTCCAGAACAGGTCAGTGACTGCTAGTCTCAGTAATGTGTCACACCCATAGAAGGGATCATCTCAGTTTATACACTATGATTGATTCACAGTGCTTGTTCCAATACTTAGCCACTCTGCCAACTAGGGTGAGATGTTAGTTATGTAGTTAATATGACCTGGACCTGTTTCATAGATAAGGATGGATAATAAGGATAAGGATTCGTGAAAGAAGGATGGTCTTCTGGTGAAGATCTCAGGAAGTCGGGGTTCAGTTGCTGGCTCTGCCAGACTTCTTATGTGACTTTGAGCAATTCACTTAATCTCTCTATGCCCATTGTCTTTTTGGCCACAACTGGCTTGATTTACATGGGAGACATGCTCAAGTGGCTGAACCACATTGCTTTGTCTAGGGCAGGGTAACTTTGCCGGTCGCATGTTTTAAGGACGTAATTTTCAGCATGCATTTGTAATTTTTCATGCATCTCCCATGAATAGACCACACAGTAATAGTAATAACCAGTGTGTAACCAGTTAACAGTTGTTACCTTGCATGACCCCTTTTAGGTATAGATTATGACAACAGTGAGTTCGGTTATATTGAGCTGGTCAGGCCAGCTGAAACTCACTGCTAGATACCAGTAAGCCCCTGCCGTCCAGGGCCGCCCGGGGTGGGGGGAAGTGGGGCAATTTGCCCCAGGCCCCACGGGGGCCCCCACGAGAGTTTTTCGGGACCCCTGGAGCAGGGTCCTTCACTCGCTCCGGGGGCCCCAGAAAACTCTCGCGGGGCCCGGGCTCGCGGGGGGTCCTTCCACCCTGGGACGGAAGGACCCCCCCCACCGCTGAATTACCACTGAAGTGGGACCCGCCGCCGAAGTGTCAGGTCTTTGGCGGTAATTCGGCAGTAAGGGGTCCTTCCACTCCGGGACCCGCCGCCGAAGTGCCCCGAAGACCCGCGTTGGGGGTCCCCTGCCGCCGAATTACTGCCGAAGACCCGGCTGCACTTCGGCGGTGGGGGGACCCCGCCGCGGGTCTTCGGGGCACTTCGGTGGTGGGTCCTGGAGCGGAAGGACCCCCCTGCCGCCAATTTACCACCAAAGCGGGGGCCTCCCACTGCCGAAGACCCCAGGCCCCCTGAGTCCTCTGGGCAGCCCTGCTGCCATCTGGCATAGGGATGCTCTTGGGGTCACAGACCCTATCTTATTGGGGCTTCTAGCCAATGCTGTAATGCAAATAATTGGGGAAAGTATTAGGATTTGCCTGTTTTGCCATGAACCTTTTATTGGAAATCTTGTGGTACATAAAACATTTTTTCTTAAGCAATAAGGGTAATTAACCACTGGAACAGATTAGCTAAGAATGTGGCAAATTTTCCATAACTTGGAATTTTTAAATCAAGATTCCATCTCTATCTAAAACCTACATTCTCATTCAGCCCCAAGTTGTTGTTGGCTAGATGGAGGAATCACAGGGTGGAATTTAATAGCCCGTGTTTTGCAGGAGATAGACCAGATGATCTTCATGATGCCTTCTGGTCTTATGACTCTATGAATGTATGGCACAGTATAAATAGTTAAGAACAATTTTGGGCCTTGCCAAATATGGAAGTGCTGAGATATACCAAAAAAAGGAACTGGAACATTTTGGAAATTCACACTGGGCACTCAAAATTCTGAGTAATTTTCCCAACATTGCTTCAGTCTTGGGTGTCTCCTTGGGTTTAGACCTCTTTGTACCTCAGTGTTCCTTTCTGAACAGTGGGGTAGTACTACTTACCTACTGTGCAGGGATGTTATGAGGCTTATTTCATTAATATATGCCAAGTCCATTGACATGCTCAGACTGGATGTAGTAGATGAAAGGAAGATGTGAGAGTAGTAACTAGGAGTATGTAGGTGATTTTACTTCGGTATGCGGCATTTGTGAGACTGATATTGGATGACTGTATATAGTTTTGATGTCCACATTTTAAAAAAATATATTGGAAAAATTGGAGAGGGGGTAGAAAAGAGTCACAGAAAAGATTTGAGGGTGACTTAATTACAGTGAATTACCTTCAGGGTCTAAAATATAGGTACTAACAGGCCTTTTTATATATAGCAAAGGAAGGCTGAGGCCAGACAGATTCAAACTGGATATCAGACACACATTTTTAACAGTGAGGGTGATTAACCATTTGAACAAACTACTAAGGGAAGTGGTGGATTTTCTCTCTGATGACGATATCTTCAAATCAGGACTGGATGCCTTTCTGGAAAATAGGCTTTAATCAAATACAAGTTCATTTTTAGTCAACTGCAAGTTACTGGGCTCAGTTGAGGGGTAACTGTTGAAATTTAATGGCCCGTGTTACATAATGGATCGTACTAGATGATGTAATGGCTTCTTCTGGCCTTAAACTCTGTGAATCTATGAAAGATGCCCTTGAAGTGAATGGATTATTATTAGCACTATTACTTTGTTCAACAAGTTTAACTGTTCATACATATGAGTAGTCATTTTATTATTATGGTAGCTGTAATAACAAGCATTTTAGCACTATCTAAGCTTTAGGTTCATAGTGACGTTTTCTATCACTCAACAGAGAACTCTAATAAGGTTAGTCCATCAGTCACTCCATATGTCTGAGGTGAACCAATAGCAATGTTGAGAACGGACATGGAAGGAAAAATATTCACCAAAACTTAATTAAGGCTATCGGAAAAGAAGGTCTGTGCATCAATTATGAATCAAGAGAGAAATAAAATGTGTTATAAACAAAGAGAGCTGTTGAATGTCCATAACATAAATAACTATTCCACATCATTAATTCATTGGCTTTTTCGCCTACTACTGCTGGAATGGCAGACACAGTCTTCATTCTAAACTGAGTACTTTTAAATATTTCTCTTTAGTCTCTCTTAAATGTATATTCACCTGACATTTCTCAAAAATATAATAACTTGGGCATGGGGGAAGATACAAAATGTGCCTGAAGCCCCTAGGGATCTGTATGTAAACAATTAAATAGTATTTGGGCCAAAGAGAAAGTGAGTGACTATATTCCTGTGGTTGTTAGGGTACTAATGTGGGAAACCCAGATTCTGGTCCCTCTGCTCAAGTGAATATTTAATTATTTTTACAAAGTTGAACTGCTTCATCAGGGAAGATTGAGAGAGACTTGCCCTGGAATTACCTCATAGCTGAGTGGTTAGAGCATTATCCAGGGACGTGGCCTCTTCTCTTGGATGGAGGAAGAAAATTTAACCCAGCCCTCTTGTGTCTGGGTGAGTGCTCTGACTACTGGGCTAAATGGTAGCTTTTGTCTGTCATCCAGTCTGACCTGGCTCAGATGTCTAATTCCAGGGGAAGGTTCACACCTGTGAATCCTGAGTGAAGATAGGCTTCTCCTTCCAGCCTACATTTAATTCCCTATGAAGAGTGGGGCTTAGATCGCACCCCGCTTCCTGCTGGCTAATTTAGGCAACTCCCCACTCAGCGTGTAGGCTTTTGTGAATCACTTTCTTAGGTGCCTCACTGTCCCCATGCATTGTGTACGGCGCTTGGGTGCTTAACAGCATTGTGAATTCCACTGGGTGGCAGGGTGCCAAAGTGCCCCTTGTGAATTTCATCCAGAGTGTTCAGAAGTACATGAATAATTTGGAGTGTGCTAAGCCCATCTCTAACTGCATCCCAACAAATGTAAAACAAATTTGCATGGATAGTATTAATTGCATCGTGATGATACTGAAATAGGTGCAGTTGAACTCTCATGCATTGGTTGCAAACATTATTACCAGTAGTGTTCCATACATGAGCCCCGATCACAGTAACCCATGCCTCAGTCTTAGACAGGTGGGCCCAGATATTAAAAAAGGCTTAGAGCCAGATTTTTAAGTGTTTGACTCCCATAATTGAAGCAAAAGTTCCAGTAAATGCAAATATAGCTACAGTAGCATTTCTACTTAAGAAATCATTTTGAAAATGGCTTGTAGGAAGGAGGGAAAGGAACAAGGGCCGGGGAATGAATCAAGAGCATCTTACTCCCCCTTCTGTCCCTGAAAAAAGAAGGCATCATTAGGGCTTTCTTTCTTTATTCGTCTCTCCCAGCAAATTACACATTCTCTCTTGCATACACACGCATCATTAAACACTCCATAGATCTCGCATAGCTTCTCCACCCTAACACTCAAGAAGCCAGTCATCAGATTAATCTTTGTCACTAACAATCACTTGTATAGCTATAAGAAAGGAACATTATAGCCATACAAGCACAGCAGGAATCTATAATTTAAACCTCATACTGCTGAATTAAGGGCATTTATCAATATACTAACCCATCTCACACGTATTATTATATTTTTAGCCCCACGGTGCCAGTATAGTCAGGTATTTTAACCCAAGGCTCTAAATGCGTTAGTAGATAGTAATCTGCTCTTGATATGAACTATTATAGCTAAGCTAAGGCATGGCTAGGGTTGAAATTATTTGTTACCTCACTGGCAGCAGGCCACTGAGATGCCCACCTGACACCACTTGGCTGCACCTTGATAGAATTAGAAGCACCTTTCCTATGTGGGCACATTCCTCCAGGCCTCAGTGCCATTCCTGCTCACCCCGCAGTCCTGTAATTGGAGAGAGCTTCCGGGAACAGCTGAGACGTCCCCAGCAACAGCTAGAAACTGGGGCAAGGGGAACCCTCTCCACTAGGGGTCCCTGGCTCCAGTGGACTTAATCTGACCTGGCCTCCCCTCTTCCAACGACATGGAGTGAAGGAGGCAGAGCAGGAACTCCCACTTTGCGTAGCCAGCACCCAGGAGCTGCCAAAGCTACACCGACCTTCACAGCAACATCTAGGAACAGGGCTGGGAGTAGCCAAGCAGGGGCTGCCTCCCCACTTCACAGCCATTGGACACCAAGCTACTTTTGCCACTCTGAACTGCAGACATTATGTTCAGCCTGCCGGTTGTTTGTTTGCCCTACCCCACAACCCCCGTTCCTCTGACTCACTGCCCTTCCAGGAATGGCTTCACTGTCCCTGTCCTAGGTGCTCCTTTCCATCCTTCCATCCTACCTCACTTATTGTGTACCGCTAGCACCACATTGTCTAGGCAGTGGAATACAGGAGAAGTTAAACACATTATTTGCATCAGTCTTCACTGTAGAGTATATGAGGGAGGTTCCCAGACCCGTGCCATTCTTTTTAGGTGACAGATCTGAGGAACTGTCTCAGATTGAGGTGTCAATACAGGAGGTTTTGGAACAAATTGATAAATTAAACAACAATAAGTCACCAGAACCAAGTGGAATTCACCCAAGGGTTCTGAAGGAACTCCAATATGAAATTGCAGAACCACTATGATATGTAAAACATCATTTAAATCAGTTTCTGTACCAGATGACTGGAGGATAGCTAATGTGACATCAATTTTTTAAAAAGGCTCCAGAGGCGATCCCAGCAATTACAGGTCAGTAAGCCTAACTTCAGTACCAGGCAGATTGGTTGAAACTATAGTAAAGAACAGAATTATCAGAAACGGATGAAAACGATTTGTTGGGGAAGAGTCAACATGGCTTTTGTAAAGGGAGATCATACCTCACCAATCTATTAGAATTCTTTGAGGGGGTCAACAAACAGGAGACAAGGGTGATCCAGTGGATATAGCATACTTGGACTTTCAGAAAGCCTTTGACAAGGTCCCTCACCAAAGGCTCTCATGCAAAGTAAACAGTCATGGGATAAGAGAGAAAGTTCTCTGATGGATCAATAACTGGTTAAAAGACAGAAAACAAAGGGTAGGGAGGATAGAAGTAAATAGTGATGTCTCTCAGGGATCTGTACTGGGACTAGTCCTGTACTACATGTTCATAAATGATCTAGAAAAAGGTGTAAACAGTTAAGTGGCAAAATGTGCAGATGATACAAAACTATTCAATTTAGTTAAGTCCAAGACAGACTGCAAAGAGTTACAAAGTGATCTCACAAAACAGGGTGATTGGGCAACAAATTGGCAGATGAAATTCCATCTTGATAAATGCAAAGTAATATATCCCAACTATACATATGAAATGATGGGGACTAAATTAGCTGATACCAGTCAAGCAAGTGATCTTGGAATCATTGTTGATAGTTCTCTGAAAACATTTGCTTACTGTTCAGTGACAGTCAAAAAAAGCTAACATAATGTTGGGAGCCATTAAGAAAGGGATAGATAATAAGACAGAAAATATCGTGTTGTCTCTATCTAAATCCATGATACTCCCATACCTTGAATACTATGCACAGTTCTGGTCACCCCTCTTGAAAAAGATATATTAGAATTGGAAATGGTACACAGAAAGCAACAAAAATGATTAAGGTATGGAACAGCTTCTGTATGAGAAAAGATTAAAAAGACTGGGACTTTTCAGTTTGGAAAAAAACATCTAAGAGGGGATATGATAGAGGTCTATAAAATCATGAATGGTGTGGAGAAAGTGAATAAGGAAGTGTTATTTACTTCTTCATATAACACAAGAACAAGGGGTTACCCAATGAAATTAATAGGCAGCAGGTTTAAAACAAAGAAAAAGAAGTATTTCTTCACACAATGCACAGTCAACCCGTGGAACTCGTTATCAAAGGATGCTGTGAAGGCCAAAAGTATAGCAGGGTTCAAAAAAGAACCAGATAAGTTCCTGGAGGATAGGTCCATCAATGGCTATTAGACAAGATAGTCAGCGATGCAACCCCATGCTCTGAATGTCTTTAGCCTCTGATTGCCAGAAGCTGGGAGTGGAAGACAGGGGATGGAGCACTCAGCCTATTGTGTTCATTCCCTCTGGGGCACCTGGCATTGGCCACTGTCAGAAGATGGGATGCTAAGCTAGATGGACCATTGGTCTGACCCAGTATGGCCATTCTTAATTCTTATGTTCTTATGTCTACACTATTCTCTTTAGCTGTGTAGTGTCCTGTGGCTTCCTGGTGCTGGAGTCTTTCGCTGCCTTGTGTAGTGCCTGTAACTCTACATGCTGTTGTAAGTGTAGCTATAGCCTAAGAAGACAACTAACTAGCAGAAGGTTGGGGAAAGGGACACAGTCAAAAGGTGTTGTTTGCTATTTAGTGCATATATATAATATATATGAATTATACTTGGGTGCCTTGCAACCTATCTATTGTTAGCTGGCCAATTTCTTGTAGGATTGGGTCTTGGGGGTGGGTCTTGAGGGTGGGGGAAATAAAGAAGGAAAGGGCAGTTTATAGCAGGGGTGAAAGTGAGCTGGTACAGCGTACCGGTAAGAAGCCGGTACTGGCCTGTACGCAGCCCACATTAAAGCGCTGCCGCGGCTGCGCTTTAACATCTCTTCCCCTTTTGCTTCCCCTGTCAGTGGCCTTGCAAAGGACCATCCTTAAAGCAGTGATTTAACGTCGCTGTCCCTTCCCCATCTGCAAACCTACCTGTATGGACCCTGCTGACTGGGGGGGGGGAGCAGCTGCCCCAGGGCTGGTGATTTAAAAGGGCCCGGGGCTCTGGCCGCTGATGCCTCTACTGGAAACCCTGGGCGGCGCGGGCCAGGTGGCGTGGAAGGGCTGGCTGGGGGATGCTGACCCCTTAGCTCCTCCTCTTCCACCTGAGGCCCCGCCCCTTTTGGGGGCCGGAGCCGGCCCCTGTACCGGTAAGTCTTTGGAGTTACTTTCACCCCTGGTTTATAGCCTATATAAAGGGTGATTCACAGAGTGGAAGAGCAGAGCTCAGAGAGGCAAGGGGGGAAGTCTTCCTGATCCTACTATCCTGTGTCAATGCACTAGATGCCAAGGACAAATTATCATTCCTCCAGATGAGTCAAGACGCTAAAGTGGTGAGTGGTGTTGCTGTGAGCTGTTAAACAGCTGTCATATTCAGTGATAGGTGAAAGGGGTTCCCGCATTTGTACAGTTGGAATGCACCTCAGGAATCCCTTCTGGATGAAAGGTGCTATAAAATATCGTGCATGAAATATATGGTACAGTTTTTGCTTGGGACTGAACCCAAAGCTAAGCAAGTGAACGGAAGGAAAAATGGGCAGCAGTTTAGGCTCTCAGTTGAAGTACAATATCCACATTCATTTCTGGAGTTCATTATAAAACAAGAATAATAGCAATATGCCAGGTTTTTCACACAATGAAAGCAATAGTTCAAGATAACAAAGGTGATTTCAAATGTGATGGGGTGCAGAATGCTGGGCATCTGAATATTTTATGCCAAATTCTGTTCTTTACCCTTGTGAATCTATTGCAGTTCCATAGGCTTTCAGATTTATTCTGGTGTGACTTCAAGCTGAATTTGCCCCTTTGTGTATGACAGAGATTGCTTAAGATTTATTGTTAAAATTATCTTTCAAGACAAACATTGATTTAAAAGACAAAGGGTTTTCCCTCTGCTGAAATCCATAACAGCTTCTGTATCTTTTAAAATGTTGAGTCATATTGCATCTTTATTAATCTGGAAAGGTGGTACAAGAGGTGGTAGGATGAACTTGGGAACCCACCATGAAGAGGGACAGAGAAGAAATGGGAAATTTAATAAATCACTGTCTAAATTAAGTCTTCTGATATATTAAAAAAGATGTGAAGGCCAGGAAAAGCACACCTCCTGCTCTTTCTATGGTAGATATTTTGGGTTGAACTGTTACTTTGTACAGTGCCTAATAGAAGGGGGTCCATGACTGGACCCTATGGAGGCTTGCACAAACATAGTCATAATTAATAATAGCATCTGAAACCTTCCTGACATTTTGGATATGTAGTCTCTTGGTTGAAACAAAGGACTCAGGGGATGTAATTCTGTTTTTGCCAGATTTCCTGTGTGATCTTGGGCAAGTCACTTAATCTATTTGTAACTCAATTTCCTCATATGTATAATGTTGATAATAATACCTAGCTTGCAGAGGGCTTCAGGGTCCAAATTAATTTTTTTAAGAAGCATGTTGAGATACCCGGATGGAAAGCCCTATATAAATGCAATATTGTCGTTATTATTCCATGTGACTCTGTGATTAAAATACCAAAGAAAAATGGTGTAAATGGAGAATCATTATTGGGCAGGTGTGTTTCCATTAGGGTGCTAATCAGTTTTTGGCCCTGCGGTATTTAACATTTTTATTAATGATCTGGAAGAATACACAGAATATCACTAATAAAGTTTGCACTTGACACGCAAATTGGGGGAATAATAAATAATGAAGAAGACAGGTCACTGATTCAAAGTGATTGCACAAGCTAACAGTATATGTTGTAATACAGCTAAACATAAATGAATACATCTAGGAACAGGAAGGGGGACTGTGCCCTGAGAGACAGTGGTTGTGAAAAAGATGTGGGTATTGTGGTGGATAATGACAGGGGTGGCTCCAGACCTCAGCATGCCAAGCGCATGCTTGGGGCGGCATGCCGCGGGGGGCGCTCTGCCGGTCCCCGGGAGGGCGGCAGGCGGCTCCGGTGGACCTCCCGCAGGCGTGCCTGCGGAGGGTCCGCTGGTCCCGCGGCTTCGGTGGAGCATCTGCAGGACCAGCAGACCGGAGCCGCGGGACCAGCAGACCCTCCGCAAGTACGTCTGCGGGAGGTCCACCGGAGCCGCGGGACCGGCGACTGGCAGAGCGCCCCCCGCGGCATGCCGCCGTGCTTGGGGCGGCGAAATCGCTAGAGCCACCCCTGGATAATGAGCAGAACATGAGCTCCTAGTGTGACTCTGTGGCCAAAAGAGGTAATGTGATTCAATGATGCATAAACAGGGGAGTCTTGAGTAGGAGTAGAAAGGTTTTTTACCAATGTAGTTGGTACTGGTGTGACTACTGCTGGAATACTATGTTGATAAATTGGACAGGGTTCAGAGAAGAGCCACAAGAATGACTAAAGGATTAGAAAACATGCCTTATAATGATAGACTCGAGGAACTACAGCTATTTAGCTGAAGAAAGAGAAGGTTAAGGGGTGATTTGATTACAGTCTGTAAGGATCTACATGGGGAACAAATATTTAATAGGGTTGCCAACTTCCTAATTGCACAAAACCGAACACCCCCTTCCCTTCTCAAAGGCCCCGCCCTCACTCACTCCATCTCTCTCCCTCTGTCACTCGTTCTCCCCCACCTTCACTGGGCTGGGACGGGGGTTGGGATGAGGGCGGGGGTGAAGACTCTGGCTGGGTGTGTGTGCTCTGGGTTGGGCCAGAAATGTGGGGTTCAGTGTGTGGGAGCAGGCTCCGGGCTGGGGCTGAGGGGTTTGGGGCTCAGAGCCTTCCCCACCAAGTCCCTCTTCCAAGGAGCCAGACATGTCGCCACTTCTGAGAACCGTGTGGAGCCAAGGCAGGCAGGGAGCCTGGCTTAGCCCTGCTGCGCCTCTGACCGGACTTTTAGTGACCTAGTCAGCACTGCTGACCGAAGCTGCCAGGGTCCCTTTTCAACCAGACATTCCGGTAAGAAACCGGACGCCTGGCAACCCTAATATTAAATAATGGGCTCTGCAGTTTAGAAGAGAAAGTTATAACCCAATCCAATGTCTGGAAGTTGAAGCTAGACAAATCCTGACTGGAAAAGTAATTAACCATTAGAACAATTTAAGTTGTGGTGGATTCTCTTTTGCTGGCAATTTTAAAATCAAGATTAGATGTTTTTCTTAAAGATCTGCCCTAAGAACTATTTTGGGAGATGTTTTGTGGCCTGTGTTATATAGGAAGTGAGACTAGATCAGGGGTCGGCAACCTTTCAGAAGTTGTGTGCCGAGTCTTCATTTATTCACTCTAATTTACGCTTTCGTGTGCCGGTAATACATTTTAATGTTTTTTAGAAGGTCTCTCTCTACAAGTCTATATATTATATAACTAAACTAGTGTTGTATTGTAAAATAAATGAGGTTTTCAAAATGTTTAAGAAGCTTCATTTAAAGTGAAATTAAAATGTTGATCTTACGCCGCTCAGCCCGCTGCTGGTCTGGGGTTCTGTTCACCTAGGCCGGCAGTGGGCTGAGCGAGGCCTGTGGTCGGGACCCCAGCTGGGAAGGGTCTGGCAGCCAGAACCCCAGACCAGCAGCGGGCTGTGCGGGGCCAGCAGCCGGGACCCCAGACCGGCAGTGAGCTGAGTGGCTCAGCCCACTGCTGCTCAAGGGTTCCATCTGCCGGCTCCTGCCAGCCGGGATCCCGGCTGCCGGATCCACTCAGCTCGCTGCCAGTCTGGGGTCCCGGCCCTGCCCACATACAGTGGGTACCTACCTTCTCCCTGGTTCTGGCCCATTCTCTTCCTCTCTCTGCACTGAGCTGAGGGTGGGAGTGCACTGAGCACAGGGCTGGGGGTGAAGGGTCGGGCCAGGAGCTAGAATGAGGGAGGGGGCTCAGGATTGGGGCAGGAGGTTTGGGTGTGGGGCACTTACCTGGTCAGCTCCCATTTGATGCGAGGGGTGCAGGTGGGAATGTGGGGATGTGTGTGCAGGAGCTCCCGTTTGGTGCTCAGGGTGGAGATGGGGATGTGGGGGGTGCAAGAGTCAGGATGTGGGGGGGGGGTGGATATGTGGGGAGGGTGCAAGAGTCATGGCAGACGGCTGGGGGCATGTGAGGAGGATGCAGGTGTCAGGGCAGGGAAGGCTGGGTATGTGTGGGGATGCCAGAGTCAGGGTTGGGGTCATGGCGGGTGGTGAAGGAGTCAACAGAGGGCTGGGTAGTACAGGGCTCAGGGCAGGGGCCTGTGGGGGTGTGTGGGGGGTGCAGGGCTCAAGGCAGAGGGCTGGGGGGGTGCGGGGCTCAGGGCAGAGGGCTGGGTGACTGCCCCCCTCAGAACCCCCAATCCCCTCGCTCCTTGTCCCCGACTACCCCCTCCTGGGACCCCTGCCCCTTAACTGCCCCCAGGATCCCACCCCCTATCTAAGCCTCCCTGCTCCTTGTCCCCTGACTGCCCCCCTAGGACCCTACCCCCTACCTCTCCCCTGACTGCCCCAACCCTTATCCACACACCCGCACCCAGACAGATCCCCCCCGGACTCCCATGCCTATCTAACCGCTCCCCGCCCCCGACAGGACCCCCAGAACTCTGGACCCATCCACCCCCCCGCCGCTCCCTGCCTGCCCCAACCCCTCTCCACACCCCTGCCTCCTGACAGCCCCCCCCAACTCCCGACTCATCCAACCCCCCCAGCTCCTTGTCCCCTGACCACCCCCTCCAGAGATGCCCCCCAACTGCCTCCCCCAGGACCCTCCTTGCTCCCTGGCCCCTGACTGCCCTGACCCCTATCCTCTCCCCACCCCCTAACAGACCCCGGGACTCCCATGCCCCATCCAACCCCCCCCTGCTCCCTGACTGCCCCCTCCAGAGACCCCCGCCCCTAACCACCCCCCCTGGGATCTCACCCCACCCATCCAACCCACCCTGCTCCCTGTCCCCTGACTGCCCCCACCCCTTATCCAACCCCTAGCCTGGCCCTGGACCCCTTACTATGAGGCTCCCCACTCATCCGGAGCCCTGCCGCCGCGCGCGCAGCATTCTGAGGGGTGGGGCTGCCACGCGTGCAGCATTCTGAGTGGCGAGGTTGCGTGCGCGGCGGCAGGGCTCCAGATGAGCAGGGAGCGTCTTTCCCTCCCCACGGAGCCAAACCCTGCCCCACGAGAGCGCGCAGAACCGGCCCCCCAGAGCGCTGCGCGTGCGGCAGCAGGGCTCCAGGGGAAGGCGGGGGAGGGGCCGGCAGCTTGCTGCACTCAGCTGGACGCTCCAGCCCGGGAGCACAGACCCTGCGGCTTGCCACGCCGGCAGGATTTTTAATGGCACACTGGAGCCCCGGAAGGCCCCAGCGTGCCATAGGTTGCCGACCCCTGGACTAGATATCACAATGGTCCTTTCTGGCCTTGGAATCTATAAATCCATGAACCTAGTAATATAATGTTAAGCTTTTGAAGTTCCTTGTGCTGCTGCTTAAAACTAGCTCTTCATTCTGTACCATGTGCAGTGATTAAAAACACTGTATAAGTAGGCACTGACACTGACTTGCTGTTTGAATTATAATGCATTAATGATGCTCAGTTTTCTTAGTAGGCTGTTAACTCCCATTGGGTCGTCTTGACTTTTGGAGGGTGTAGTGGATGTTGAGTTTTAAGTGAGTGCTATAAATAAATGCCGCAATTACTGTTGGGTAATGAAAGGGATGACTAGTTAAGTTGTAGTCTGTTTCAGCTATCACCAATGTATGATTGTGATTAAAGAAGGTAAAAACAGAACACTTATAGTGTTGCTTATTCATACTCCAGAGAGCAGAGATTCCTCCCCTCCCCCACCAACTATAGAGAAATCCAGTATAAATGTTTGAGTACTTTAGCTTCAAATACAATCAGTAATGAGACTCCGGTAATAATGTAGCCTCCTGAAGAACATACAAATTCCCAAATAGTAAAAATGGTTGGGGGCGAGGGGGAGTGGGGAGATACACAAAGATTCGGTATTAGTCTCCCTCTCTACCCATCAGTGTTTCCATATTTCAGGATTTTATATTTTAAGTTTAATGGAATAAAGATACCTTTTTCTACCATTGTTAATTAGAATTATATCCTCAATTTATTATTTAAATATTGTAACATTTTTCTTTTGAAGGTGCTATGCATTATATCCACATCATTGTATCTGGTGGAATGATTCCAAGTGATATCGTCTACTTAAACTGTTTTTTTTAATAAACTTTTTTTTTTAAATTATAGCTTGGCAATATGTGTAATTTTCTTTTTCATTTTTTATCTAGCAGTCCAGATCTGAATGATTACAATGTGACTCAGTATACTTCATTGATATTGCTATCAACATCTTTCTTCCTAGGAGATGATTGTTTAATTTAAGCAAATTGAATTACTGATGTTCTTTTTCTTGTCTTTTTGTTTTTTCTGTTCTGTTTGTTGTAAATTGCATAACTGCTTTTTCTACCCCACATATACAAAAATAAAAGATACTTTTTGCCCTCTAGTGGCTAAAAATGAACAATTTCAGCCCAACTTTTGCACAGCATTGAAATGACAGTCTTTGAGGATGGGTCTTGTAGGTCGTGCTGAGCTCCCTTTCAGCCTTTCTGAACATAAAATTGTTTTCAGCTTCTTTGGGAGAGCAATTGGTTCTGTAAAGTATGGAAGCAAAAAGCAGCAGTAGAGCCCACAATCTTCATTGTGTCTGTACTTTGTACAAAGGAATTGTGGGTCTTTGGTTATGTGCATGAAATTACCATTGTTTAGGTGATGTAGTGATTGAACGTTTGGAAACATTCATTTCAGAATGTTCTCACTCCTTTAAATTAGTTGCTATTTTTGACTCTTACTTGGCCTTTCTATCTTGGTGAAACTTTGCAAAGTCAGCAAACTAAAGGCTTTGGAAGTTCATTTGTCTTGTGGCTATGTGCCAACCCTGCTCAAGGTCCACTGAAGTACTGAGTGACACAAGTACCCCAGGAAATCTTGGGCCCTTGTGCATAAACAGCAGTTGGTGCTAAAGGAGTGTTATCTACAGCACAGGGTAAGTCTCCTATACATTTTTACAATTTTTTTTCTTAAATGCACACAAAACAGCACTTTTTTTTAAAAGCTCTAAAAAGTTTCCAACTTTATGCTCAGCTTCTGGCCATCTCTTATATTTTCTGAAGTAGACTGTCCATCCCTAATGTAAATAACTGCTACCAGCCATCAGAATGTAAGCTTAGAAATAACAGTTAAGTATTTTTTAGAAGGGTGAAGCCTCTGTTAAGGGTGAAGCTCTGTTAAGTTGTACCTTAGCTCTGAAAACTCATTCACAAACAATTGTGTGTTGTATGTGCAGGTGTGTATGCAAACTGTGTGAACTAGCTCAAACACCCCAATGTTTTGAGACCCCCATTATATTTATTTATTTATTTATTTATTTATTGCTGTAGCACTTAGGAGCCCTAGTTATGTATCAGGACTCCATTGTGCTAGACACTGTACAAGCACAACAGAAAGATGGTCCCTGCCCCCAAAAGCTTGCAATGATCTAACAGGTGGATACAGACGGATGGGAGCATACAAGGAAACAGTGAGACAATATTGGCAGGCACGAAAAGCAGTGGTGTCAGTGCACCAGAAGTGTAACAGTCGTGTTTTTTGTAAGCATCACGGCAAAGGAGAATTTTAAGAGGGTTTTTAAAGAGGATAATGAGTTAGTTTTGTTCATATTTGCAGGGAGCACCACCCAAGCGTGAGGGGCTTCATGGGAGAAAGCATTAAAGTGCTTGTTTAAATTCAACAAGTGAATGATGCAGTCTGACACCATTGGCTGCTTGGAGGTGGGAGATGACACCTTGGTCGAGGAGGATCAGGATGGACAACTGGTTCCGAGCTTTGGCTTGGAAGATGTCATTAGAAACCTTGGCGAGAGCAGTTCTAAGTCAAGTGCAAGGGGCAGAAGCTGGTTTGGGGAAGGTCTATTCAGCCCATGTTTAGGGAGCAACCATACTTAGCACCTACAGCTTGTAGTGCTTTTCATCTTCAAACCATAACTAATAACCACTTACTAATGGATCCTCTCAAAGCCAATGCCCCTGTAAGATGCTGAAAGGAAACATCATTATAAATGCTGAAACTGAGTTAGAGGGGATGTAAGAAATTGGCTGTTTTCTAGGGGGGACTGGTCCTGTTGACTGGTCTAGTGCCAGGATTTGGGCTTTCTGGAGCTTTTGTGACAGCTGGGAAACGGGCACATTAGGAGCAAGTCCTGTCATGAGGCCGTTCTTCCCTGTTTCTGAGAGCCAAGCCTTACAAAGACTGACAGGCCAGCTATACCTTATCTGTGTTTGCCGCGGGACCCAGTCCCTCCCTCAGTCTAGGTACAGCTATACATTTTGCAGGTTGGACCTGTCACACAAAGTAGCTCTGGAGAGATTAATTTGATGGAAGAGGGTGAGAGTTAGGGGAAGCTATGACTTTTGAAATTATATAGTTTTTGTGTTTGAACTATCATTTTATTTTAAGGTTCAGAATTTTAAGGTTTAAGGTTCAGAATTCACCCAGCGGCTTAAGAATTCAAGATCCCTATATATGCCTCGAAACAAGCAGTAAATAGATGTAATGAAAATGCACAGAGTAGCACAGGGCCCTCATTATTCATAAAGGTAATTCTCTGAGTATGTGACTCACATAATTCCAGCAAACTGACACTCCAACCAAGATTGTAGGATATTTTTGTTTTTTGTGGTGATGGTATTGGTGGGAGGAAGACAGAGATGCCGGCCTCTGTGACTACAGCAGGAGTCTAGTTGGAACATGTGTTCAAGGGAACCTTTTGACAAACAGGATGCTACAGCTTGTTCCCTTCTGCTCAGACCAATGTTGAAATTAAGTCAGAAATACTACTGGCCTGACTTGATATTGAATTGATTTTATGTTAACAGTTATCAGTCACAAACCTCCTATTCCTAATTATGCTACTCAAATATTCAATACAGTAACTGTATAGCGTACACATAAGCTAGGCTAATTATGCTGTTATACTTGTTTGCAGCTTGATACAGGCAGCACCAATACCATGCATTTGCATCCTAGTGTCTGATAAAATAGGTGCTGTAATAGGGTGGCCTGGCACTTTAATGCCAGCTATGGCCAATGATCAGACCTGATGCAATGACCCCAATCTCAAACCCAGGCCTTTGAGTTCCCAGACAGCCATTGCAACCTGGCCCTCACCCACTGTTGTCTGAAACCTGGCTGGCCAATGAGCTAGTAGGACTACAGCCTCAGCCAAGGCACCACCCATGAGAGCCCTGACTGGATGATCACCGGTCTCCACCAATTGGTCCAGCCATGCTGTTTAAGCCAGAAGGAGGCACAGAAAGTTGTCGGAGCAATTAGGTGATTCCCTGTTGCTGGTGCTTTGGACCCTGCTTGTGCCTGCTTCCTGTGTTCTTCACCCTGCACTCAACCTTGTTCCTGATTCCCGCTCCTGACTCCAGTCTCACCCCTGCCTGGTTCCATGCTCCTGCTTCATGCCTGATCCTTACCTCTCTCCGGTTCCTGCCCTTACACCTCACTTCCAACCAGTCCTGGCCTGGGCCCTGGGCCTGGCATTTGGTGTGTCACCCCAGCTCCAACCCTCAGCTTTGATTCGTGGCTTTGACTCTGACTCAACTCCTGGCTTGGGGAATCGGCAGTTGATTGGTTCTGAACCTCAACTTCGTTCCCTGACTTGGACACCTGCTCCGCCCACTAGACCTGCTCTGACCACTAGGCAAGACCGCCTGTATCCTGGTTCCTAACACTCAGCTGGAATGGGAGTAAGTGGTTATAACAGCCAGCAAGTGTCTCAGTTAAGTGTGGGGAATTGTAAGTGAAGCTGCAGGAAGGGAGAGGCTCCTGCAGTGGACGCTGAGGAAGGATGACTCCAGTTGGGAAGCCCTGGGAGTCGTCGGGGTAGAAAGTTCCAGCTGGATGTTTTGTTTTCCTTTTCTTTTCTGAGTTTGTGGTCATTTGGACAATAAATAGAGCCTAGACCCAAGGGCTAAGGAATAATTGAGTGTGGCTGCTAATTCCCCAGGCTGGCAAGAAAGCCTGCCTTATCACAGGGGCACTGACCATGGGCTGGGCACATCCCAAACTAACTACAGTAGAACCTCAGAGTTACAGACACCTAGGGAATGGAGGTTGTTCATAACTTTGAAATGTTCATAACTCTGAACAAAGCACTATTTGGGCTGCAGATCCAGCAGCTGACACTCCAGACCAGGCTTCATCGGGGCAGCTTCCCTGCAAGCAGCTTCTTTTCCTGGGTCTGAGTTTGCAAGCTGGTCTCCCTCCCAGGTGTGTGTGTGTGAGAGAGAGAGAGCGCAGCATGTCCCCCTCCCGGATGGGGTGGGGAATGGGGTGAAAACAGCGCGACCCCTCCAGGCCGGGGGAGAGAGTGTGAAAACAGTGGCGCAGATCCCAGCACTGCTCCTGCTTAGCTGGCTCCAGCTACCTTGGGCTAACAGCCCCAGCGTCTCCATCTCCTATCTGTAAGTGGCTGCCCCGCATGTAGGTGTAAAGGTGGGGTAGGGACAGGCAGCCCAGACATGCCTACCTTTAAGATGAAATACAGGTACAGTACAGTATTTGCTATTTTTTTTGTCTCTGCTGCTGCCCGATTGGTTACTTCTGCTTTCACGTGGTGTCTGGTTGATTGGTCAGTCCGTAACTCCGGTGTTTGTATCTTTGAGGTTCTACCGTATAAACATTTAGTAAGCATCAGCCTGTGCACACAACTATGGAATATTTTTCCCCTTCTGAATTTTCTTCTCCTTTTGTAATGTTTTATAAAGATGTGTCTTTAGTACAGGTCCTTGACTCTGGAACTCACTTTCCCCTTTGGTCAAGAGAATCTGAGTTGTTTGGCCTTCAGTGTTTATGCCTATACAGCCCGCAGCAGCAGGCTTCCCAGTCTGGCTAGACAAACTCAGGCTAGCTAGGCTTACACCACCATGCTAAATATAGACGTGTTGATGTTGCGGCTCAGGCTGGAACTCAAGCTCTGAAGCCTGGGGAAGGAGGTGGCCTTCACACCCTGAACTTCAGTCCAAGCTGCAACTTAAAAGCTGTCTACACAGTTCTTTTTAGCACAGTGGTGCAAGCCCGAATCTGTTGACCCAGACTGGGAGACTCACTGCTATGGGCTGCTGAAGACTATGTAGATGTATTGTGTAAGCCCTATCTCTTAACTCTTGGCCTTTATTTTGTTATCTTCCATACTCTCCTCCATACTAGGACATAGAGAATCTCCATTAGTAGATCCTCCTGTAAGGGATGTCTCTGTTCGAACTACATGCTCCTCTGCACCTGTCAGCTTTCCTCCCGCCCTTAATTAAAAAAACTGCTCTACGTCCTTTTTAATTTTAAGTGCCAGCAGTCTGGTTCCATTTTGGTTTAGGTAGAGCCCTTCCTTCCTGTATAGGCTCCCCCTTTCCCAAAAGTTTTTCCTGTTTCTAATAAATCTAAACCCCTCCTCCCTATACCATCGTCTCATCCACGCCTTGAGACCCTGCAGTTCTACCTGTTTAACTGGCCCTGTGTGTGGAACTGGAAGCATTTCAGAGAATGCTACCATGGAGGTCCTGGACTTCAGTCTCTTACCTAGCAGCCTAAATTTGGCCTCCAGGACCTCTTTCCTATCCTTCCTATGTCATTGGTACCTACATGTACCACGACCACCAGCTCCTCCCCTAATATTGCTAATATGGAGATGGGAGAACTGGATATGCCTGTATTCATTTGTAAAGAGAGCCGTAGGGCCAGAGCCTCTATTGCCTTGTTCTTTGCTTAGTCATTGACATCTCTACCAGGTGTATGGAAAATACTATGAGCCTGATTCAATGTTTACCAACTCCTTGTGTAGCCAGTTACACCTGGACATTGTGCATGTAAGGCATTCTGATATGGTAGCATTTCACATCCACTTTACCCCAGTGTAAATGATGACATATAGTACAAGGCAGTAAAGAATCAGACCTCTAGTAATCTGAGCTGAATCAATGACCAGACCACACAAAGAAGCAGGTTAATTAAATGACTTAGGGCTGTAAATGACAGGAAATTGAAAGATATAATGGACATCCATCATCCTTAAATAAATCCACTCTTTATAAAAACAACTAATGAAACCTTCCATGGAAGTTTATGAAATTCCTCTTAATTACCAGAGAGTTGTTGAAGTTTGAGGCAGATTTTTATTTAGGAAGACTTTTAAAACATCAGTGATAGTGTATAGCATCTGAATTTGACAGATCACAGCAACTCCTTTTGTTAGAGGGGAATAATGTGTGGTCACAACAACCCTTGGCAGAGAGTCTTGAACCACAGCAAGACACAAGAATCCAAGCAAAGGATTTAACAGACACAATTTTTTTTTCAGCCCTCAGGTTCCTTAGACCACCTAGGATACAATGCAGAACACTAAGCATGTGGAGTGCAAGGTTCCGTCATGCAGATTATTTCCCTTTATGTATTTCTCAATGCCATGGCCACTAAGGCACTGGGGGTGTTATTACAATATTGAAATACCTATTCATTGAATTACGGTAATGGCTTCAATATGCATGGGCAACTTTGACTATTATAATAATTAAAAATCGCATGGCATTTCTCAGAAGAGCGGGAGTGTTAACGCTAGCGTTCTGATTTAAGGACTGACCAACTTCACTGAGATCCAATATGATGGGGGCTAATTTAGCTACAATGAGTCAGGAAAAAGATCTTGGAGTCATCGTGGACAGTTCTCTGAAGATGTCCACGCAGTGTGCAGAGGCAGTCAAAAAAGTAAACAGGATGTTAGGAATCATTAAAAGGAGGATAGAGAATAAGACTGAGAATATATTATTGCCCTTATATAAATCCATGGTACGCCCACATCTCGAATACTGTGTACAGATGTGGTCTCCTCACCTCAAAAAAGATATACTGGCACTAGAAAAGGTTCAGAAAAGGGCAACTAAAATGATTAGGGGTTTGGAGAGGGTCCTATATGAGGAAAGATTAAAGAGGCTAGGACTCTTCAGCTTGGAAAAGAGGAGACTAAGGGAGGATATGATAGAGGTATATAAAATCATGAGTGATGTGGAGAAAGTGGATAAGGAAAAGTTATTTACTTATTCCCATAATACAAGAACTAGGGGTCACCAAATGAAATTAATAGGCAGCAGGTTTAAAAACAAATAAAAGGAAGTTCTTCTTCACGCAGCACATGGTCAACTTGTGGAACTCCTTACCTGAGGAGGTTGTGAAGGCTAGGACTATAACAGTGTTTAAAAGAGAACTGGATAAATTCATGGTGGTGAAGTCCATAAATGGCTATTAGCCAGGATGGGTAAGGAATGGTGTCCGTAGCCTCTGTTTGTCAGAGGATGGAGATGGATGGCAGGAGAGAGATCACTTGATCATTGCCTGTTAGGTTCACTCCCTCTGGGGCACCTGGCATTGGCCACTGTCGGTAGACAGATACTGGGCTAGATGGACCTTTGATCTGACCCGGTATGACCGTTCTTATGAGAGCCCAGTCACTGTAGAAAGGGTTCTGTGGGATATGGGAGGCCAGAGACAAGCATTCACTAGAGCCACTACTCTCCCTTCAATATCAGTTTGGAGACCTGAGCTTTGGTATCATTTGCTCCCAAAGCAGAAGGTAGCAAGTTTTCTGGTCTCTTGCTCACCTAAATTCACTTCACTGTCCTAAACTGTCATCTAGCATAAACAATTGCTGTGTTTCACCCCAGAGGTGGTTGCACTTTAGTAGAGGCCAAAGTGCTTCCAGTTATGTCTGTAAAGTGTTTAGGAATGCATTTGGAAGAACGGTGATATATAAATGCAGGATTATGATTGTCCCAATATAACCGTCATTGTGTTTCATGTCAGCACTTACACACTCATACAATAGATTCTGGCTTTTTTGTCATTTATTTTGTTTTCGGAACAGCTGTTAAAAATCCCCCCAAAAAACAAGGAAATGAGGTACAAAAACTAAGTTTGGGTGTGGCAAAAAAATGAAAGCTGGGACATGAACCGAGACAAACGATAAACTGCAGCATTCAGACTGAATCTTCCAGTCCTGAGAACATCCCATTGTTCCTTTTCATCAGCCTTGAATTTCTCTCCTTTTGTTGATCTGCATTACAACCCTTAAATAATTATAATTTAAGATGGAGGATTTTTGTTTTTGTGAAAACATGTACTCAGATTTTTTTTCAGACAAGTCACCATGCGTGTAGCAATCATGACTGCTGAGATGTTTGTAATGGCAAAGTTATACATTCATTATTTCTTTAAAATAGTGGCAAGGAAACAAACATTTTATCTGGAAGTTGATATAATTATTTCTTGTTTTCAGAGCACTAGTCCAGGTTGATTGCCCACAGAGATACATTGATACCTGCTGGGAAGGAATTGTTCATATTTTTATTTGTGGTATGGCTACAAAGCTAATTACATGCTGATTGTGGCCAAAACTGCCTGCTCTACTCGTCAGAAAGCTTTAACCCCAATGGTAGATTGTTTGCTAAAAGTCAGGACTGTCTTTTCCAGTTGTCCAAGTAACACTTCTGGAAGTATTGTGGGACATCCAAAATTTATTTATTTTGTGGAAAGATAATTTTGTAGCATTATTTTACAGATAAATTCTATATGAAGTGATGGTATAGATTCATTAAGCCCTTTTGTTCATAGATACAGGTTACATGAGCCCACTGAAATCAATGGCTTATAGTGAACTGTTTCTGGTTCTACCATGGACTCACTCTAGGATCTTGGCAAGTCCCTTTGCTACTTTATGTCTTAGTTTTTTCGTGTGTAAAACAGGGATAATATTAATAACCAACTAACTGACAGTGGATTTGAAGACTCTGCCTTCTTCATTTGATGTAGTTTGACGTTCTGGCATTTGTCTGAGTAACACAGCAAATAATGGATACATTCAAAATCTTCTGGGCGAGCAGATAAGACCAGTACGGGATTTGGATGGAAGCAACTGGGACTGAAACAAGGGGCTGGGGTGGCTTATGTATTTTAGGGGCAGCTATTGAAAACAGCTAATGCAAAGCATTTGTCAGATCATATGATGACATTGTGAAGAGTGACCCTCAAGAGTGGCTATTTTGTGCCTTTCCGACACAGTCGATTGTAAGCCACCAAGAGCTCACTGATTGAGTTGGTGTCTGTAATTGGCTAAAGCCCTTTAATTGTGGCAGCATGTTGCCTTCATTCTTCTAAATTAAAAACCTTAATTATGACGTCATGCCTCCCCTGCAAACACATTATTAATCTGTATGTATCAAAGGCATTTCATAAATGTGTCCTAGCTTTATATTATTTTACTGATGGCAGAATTGAGGCACAGATCGCTTAATTGACTTGCCCAATGTTAGAAAGTCAAGAGCAGAACATGATGTTTTCGTCCCCCTATTTAATACATGTTTGTATGGTTTATTTTTGTTGTCAGGAGCTGCACTAGTAGAATCCTTTGATAGCCCCAGTATTATTAAAAATACCGTGGGACTTTTAGGAGCCTTGATTACCATAGTAACTGAGTGCCTTGTAGTCATAAAAACACCCTCATGAGGTAGGGGAAGTACTGCTGTTCTCATTTTATTGTCCTGGAAGGATAAGTTACTTGCCTAGGGTCATATGGGAAGTGTTTATCAGAGTTGGGAATTGAAATCAGATCTCCTGAGAACCAGTCTATTGTGCTGACCTCAGGGCCATCCTTCCTCCCAAAGGAAAAAAAAATAAACTTGAAATTTTTGACCTCTTTCTGTCCTCACTCATATCCCAAGAGTCCAAGATGGGTCTAGGAGAAGAGACCATTCCTTAGTAGGACAGAAGAAAAGAGTTTGCCCTCCTTGTCCAACACTCACAAAACAGTTCTCTCAGTGATTCTCTCACTTATTTCAACTCTCTTGGGAAAGTGAATTAGGTGATAATTGTTAGGCTGTGGGGAGAAGAAGAAGATTAGAGGATTTTGCGGATGGGGTTGAAAATGTGATGGCAATAAATCCCAGTTTGAATTTAGCCCCAGGATGTTAATGATCAACCTAATGACTACTTATTTCACATGAAATAAGCTGGTGCTCTGACTCCAGTTTCACGCAGATAGGTAGGAATCCACACTGCACACAAAACAAAAACACAGTACAGTGAAGGAAACTCTCCATCACAGTTGCTACTAATTGACATTAATTTTGATGGCAGTCTCAGCAGAGAGAAAGAGACGAATCATTGAGCTGTAGGACTGGAAGGGACCTTGAGAGGATGTGCTGGCCACCGCTTCCTGCAGCTCCCATTGGCCGGGAATAGCAAACCGCATCCAGTGGGAGCTGCTGAGGGGGGCGGTGCCTGCGGATGGTCAATGTAACAAAATGTCTTGCGGGCTGCCAGTGGATTACCCTGATGGGCCATGTGCTGAAGAATGCCAGCCTCTGATCTAGACCATCCCTCACAGGTGTTTGTCTAACATGCTCTTAAAAATCTCCAATGATGGAGATTCCACAACTTCTCTAGGCAATTTATTCCAGTCCTTAACCACACTGACAATTATGAGTTTTTTCTTAATGTCCAACCTTAACTGCCCTTGCTGCAATTTAAGGTCATTGCTTCTTGTCCTATCCTTAGTTGTTAAAGAAAACATTTTTCTCCCTCCTCCTTATAACAACCTTTTATTCACTTGAAAACGGCTATGCCCCTCCCCCCTTAGTCTTCTCTTCTCCAAACTAAACAAACCCATTTTTTTTTCAATCTTCTCTTGTAGGTCATGTTTTCTAGACCTTTAATAAATTTGTTGTTGCTTTTCTCTGAACTTTCTCCAGTTTGTCTGCATCTTTCCTGAAATGTGGCACCCAGAACTGGACACAGTATTCCAGTTGAGGCTAATCAGTACAGAGTAGAGCGGAAGAATTACTTCTTGGGTCTTGCTTACAACACTCCGACTTTTGCTTTTTTTGCAACAGTGTTACACTGTTGACTCATATTTAGCTTGTGATCCACTATCACCTCCGATCCCTTTCCACAGTACTCCTTCCTTGGCAGTCATTTCCCATTTTATATGTGTGCAACTGATTGTTCCCTCCTAAGTGGAGTACTTTGCATTTGCCCTTATTGAATTTCATCCTATTTACTTTAAGGGGCCTGAATAGTCTTCTCCAGGGCAGAGCTTGCAGCAGGAAAATCTGCACTGCTTCTGAAAACACTGTATTTGTTCTGTAGATGTGTAGGAGACTTCCATCTCCAAGGAATCCAGCACAAACACTATAGCTTAAAAAGAAGAGACAAGCGTAAGGAAGTTTGATATATCAGCCTCAAAACTACTATTTCTTCTATCACACAGTCCTCACATTTTGTCCCGTCTAGACACTTATAAAACTGACTAAGGAATCCACATCCACAGTCATTGGAAAACAATTATCCAAAAGATTAATGTTATTGCTAAACTTTTTTGTTAAACCAGCCATTTTATTGCTTTAAGATTGGGCAAGTTGTCACCAAACCTAGGCATATATAAAGCAGAAAGAAATGCATTTGGAAGTCTTACAATTGAAAAAAAAAAAGGTTTATACTGAAAGCCATTTTTGTCTCCATGCTCCATAGGATTTGGAACAATTATCTTGGCTTATGTCCTTCCCTAGTATCTCAATTTGGTTTTTTTTTGTACATCGTAAGCTACACCATACGTTCAATTGGTACTTGCATACTGCCTGGTTTAATTTCACTTCATAATTATCCTCCTTTGTATTGGCAAGATTTGGATTTGACTAATTAAAATATTTTGAATGTCAGAGTCATATTCATTCATAATGAACGCACTGTATGTTTTCTACCCCTATATTTCCTTCCCAGTTTACATTTATGTGAGAAATCCAGAATAATTGTAGATGCTAATAAGAGTGCTGAACACAGAAGAAAAAGCAAAGAGTTTGGTTTCATACAACACCCAACATCTAGAAATAGATTAGATTCTGGTAATGTAGGGGGTATGTAGGCAAACACAGCAGCCATTATGTTCTTGACAAGAGCTCATGCACAGCACTGGGTATAGAACTTGTTAGAGCCCAGTTTAATAGAGAGATTGGCAGTACTCACTAGTGGCAGGCTGGAAGAGAGGATACCACTTCTTTGGGTGGAATTTGATCTAGAACCCTGCAGAAAAGTAATGACTTCTTTACCAGAAATAAATGGCACTGCATGGAATTTACTTTGGAGGACAGATGGGATTTTAAGGTTATATTAACTATTTTTTATTCTCACAGGTAAATAGAATTAGCTGTTCCTAAAATCTAGGGTGTTATGTTGTATAGAGTTTTGAATGACATGAGTTTAGGATGACCATATTATAGATACATTTACGTTCCCAGTACGCCTTTTTGCAAACCATCATGTATTCTGTGTGGTTAAAACATATGCTTTAGGAATGTGTTTAATTGTTCTAGTTTTCTTTCACCATTTTATTCTCCCTCTGTTTGTAAAGCCACCCCATCTTAGTATCATGCTTTTCAGGGACAGAAATGTTCAAAGCAATAAATATTAGAAATCTAGAAATCACCTGGAGTAGCTTTTCCATCCATAATAATGTTGCAGTTTTAAAGTCTGATACTTCATGATGTACCAGAGTAGAAATAAAAGCCCCTAGCCACTAGAAACATGGGAGGAGGAAGGATTCTGAGCTCTCTGTTATAAATAATCAATTTCTAGCCCTAACATATAGAAGAAAATCAAACCTTAAACTTGCAGGATGGAATATTGCCCATTACAGGCCTCACACCATGTGGCAAGGCATCTCCTTCGCCTTGCCAGGCTCCACATCTCCCCCTCAGGCAGTGGGGGCCTGGAGTAAATCAGTCCCATTCAGGAGAGTTTTTATTCCTCACTCAGGTTTTATTTTTGAATATTTATAAGGTGGGCCTCAGGGTATGCCCAAGCAGTACTCCCCAGCCACACTAAAAATAACAAGTTCATAATACAGGAAGGGACTACCTCTCCCTGCCCACTCTCACCAGAAGAGGGTTTTTTAAAGGTCACAGGGAGCCATTAATGTGACTCAGGTATTAGTTGACCTGAAGTAACCTCTTTTCAGCTCATAGGGAAAAGAGCCTTTCCACCACTGCGGTAGCTGTCTGGTCTGACTTTGTCACAAGGGGTAGAAATTCAATATCTGGTGAGGCAAAAGAGAAAATTATCTGGCAGATGTTTCTTTTCCAGTGGCATATGTTTGAAGCTACTCAAAGACTTTGAATATTAGAAGTAGTTTAGTGGACATAATGCAAATGATGTTTTAGCCCTCTTGGTCCAACCACCTTGTCTCTCTAATAATGTAAGTGAGGCAACCAAAAGTGTATGATACAATTTATCACATGGCTATAACCACCACATCTGCAATGTCTGTGTCTTTTTTTTTTCTTTTGATGTTTTCCTGATGATCATTGGCCTACACATCCTCCTCAGCAGCTACTCTTCCTATTTTTATACTCATCCTTTGATAGAGGGGAGGGATGTTTACTTTCTTCTGTGGTTCACTTTTTAATTTATGAATTCGGATAGTTAATTGAAAATATGTGGGCACTTATGCCATTGGGCAGTCCTCGTAATGTGAAGCTTGGTGTCACTACTTGCATTTGGCATTAGTTTGTCCCATGTCGCTGCTCATGTCAATTAGCTGCCTTCCAACACCAGCTGACAGACGTGGATGAGCTGAAGGTAGGTTTCAAATGGCAGAACAAAGTACTCCTAGTCATAATTTAGTGGAGGGGAGTCTGGTTGGAGGATTAGAAGACAGGACTGGGAGGCGAGAGACCTGCTAATTCCAGATATGACACTAATTCATTGTATGGTCTTTGTGATTCAGATCCCCCATCTGTAAGTTGAGGATGATGATGCTCAACATCCTTGCCTCAAAAAAGAGTATTTCAAAGAATAATAAATCCATTGGTGTTTTTGAAGTGCTTAGAGCACAAAGTGGGGGTAGTGGGGTTGTGTAAGCCCTCTAACTGAGGGTGAGTAGCTGGACTTTGAATTTCAAGGTGGAAAAGAAGTGTGGAGATTCAAAAGATGGAAGACTTTTAGAGATGAAAGTTACTTCACTTTTTTTGGTGATATTTCCACTATAATATATATTCTGTGCATAGTTCCTTTTGATCCAGAGTAAGAGTTGGAAGCTGAGGCAATGGGGTTCATAAAAGTTTAGGTCTGTCGTGGCTAATTTCTTTCCTCATCCTTATAGCAGGTTATGCAAAGAACGCCAGAATGCTTTGCACTGAGAGTCACTTGTAAACTAAAGTGAAAGGGAAGGTTTTGAGGAGAGATTTTAAAGAGGGGAAGTAGTTTGGAAGGGAGAGCTCAAGCTATCTGTCTTTCCATTCCTACCTATTTTTGAAGACTTTATCACCATAATGATCAAATTAACATACCAACATGTAATATTCTGATAAAAATGCAATTACGACAATCAGCCAAAGTACTTCTAACGATTGCTTCTCTCAACTCTGTCCTTATAAGTTTCAGGTTGTCTTAAATCTTGGATAAACCTCTAAAAAGAGAGTGAACATTTTGACTTAATATTCCCTGTGGTGCATTTTGTTGGAAAATTACTATACAGATAGTTTTAAAATTAGTAGCAATTTAGTAAGACAACAATAACTATGATCTCAAAATATTTTTCCCACTGTTTTGTTGTTATGAGTTGCTTTCCTGATTGTGGTGTAATGAGGAATATTCTGGATAATTGTACTTTGTAATAAGCAATGATTAATGCAAATCATTTGCAGCAAATATATTAATAGCTTTATAGTTACCAAAGAGCTCTCATTGCTTAAATAATGCATTAGAAAATTAAGTCCAAGGGCAACGTTATGAAGCTACACATTTTGAAGCTAATATAATAGGAAAAAAGGTTGTTTTATTATCTTCTATAATTTATCAGTTAATCCTTTTCAACCCACACGTAGATATGCATATTTAAAATTGTTTGCATTACTGATCATTCAGTACATCTTTGCGTATAAGTCGTCTGTTTACATCATTAGCAATAGTTTTGTTTTCTTTAGATCACCAGCATTTCGTCATCATATGTTAGGCAATGATTAAGAAGTCAGATTGAAAGCATTGGAACTTTAAGACCTGCAGCTGATGTTATTCAGAACTGTAGGTTTGCTAAATGGAAGACTGAAGTAGTGCACCTACGGTTCCTTTTTCTTTACATTCCTTGAAACTTTGGCCAGTCTAGAAATTAATATAAGAGCTACTGAAAGAATAAAAGCAACAGCTTAAAATGAGGTTAAAATGTCTATGGGTCCTTGCTGCTCACCGTGCTTAACCCACAGGATTCGTGTATTGGATAGTGCTTGAGTGAAACAGACGTGCTTGGACATTATCATATTGCTACCTCGGTCAACCTTCACCTACCTATCAAATGAGAAACACACCTGAGCCCCCTTCTGAACTTTGTCAACAGCATCCCAGGAGAGTGCTTACCTCTTCATGTCTTATCCAGTTAGATATTTGAGAAGCAGAGGAAGAATTCAGGGTATGTGTATAGCTGAGTACAGGAGAGGAATTGCTGCCATATTTCAGATAGTGGATTGCCATGAAGGTAATAATTGGAGATATACCAATCTCCTAGAACTGGAAGGGACCTTGAAAGGTCATCTAGTCCAGCCCCCTGCCTTTACTAGCAGGACCAATTTTTGCCCCAGATCCCTAAGTGGCCTCCTCAAGGATTGAACTCACAACCCTGGCTTTAGCAGGCCAATGCTCAAACCACTGAGCTATCTTATGAGGAAAGTAGCATGACTCCAAAATAGGAAATTTTAGCACAGTAAAAGACACAATCTGTGCATGGCAATCTCTGAAACAAGTGAATCTGGAGGGATCATTTTATTAGGCACAGTTTTTATTTTAAAACTTCCTTGGAGTCTATAGAGTTCTTAAGCTTCCTCTATTGTGCTGCCATTAGTGAGCTTTTGGGCTAATTGATTTTTTTACACATCATTCAGCTTTATAAAAGCCCCAGATGTTTAAAAAAAACCAAACCAACAACCAAAAAATGCCATTAAGGATGTTCTGTGGATTTGTGCAATTCCCTGGAGGTTGACGCGTGTAGAAATCAATGAACAGATTACACTAATCTCCTTTCTGTACTGGCTATCTACAGTAAATTTGTCTTCTGTGGCAGATCAATTTTGCATAATAGTTGTAATTTTCAACAACTGTTTCAGAACAGTGTGAAAGAGAATACAGCAGGATAAGAATTGCTTACATATATAAATACATGCTTGTCACCTGATTTTTTATTTTTTTTTGGCTGGGCTCTTGAGAATGCAAGAAAATTGGGCATAATATTGTATTTATTGGTCTTGTATGTGTCAGCCATAAAGGCCTGGCACTTTAAGCTAAAGATATAGTCCGCAAACTGCTAGTCAGGGTTTCTGTGCTATGTCCAACAGAGAAATGATTAAAAGACTTGTACTGAGTTACATAAGTAGCATAAAAAGATTCTGTATGCAGAACGGCATTTGCATGCTGTGCAATAGACAAGGCATGGGGTCCCACATTTGAACGCTGAAGGATAAATACTGAAATACTGAATAGCTGATCATTCACTTAGAGCTGTCCATCCTGTGCACTAAATAAAGTGGGAGTCCTATGGAAAACAAAAAAGGAGAGCATGTAATTAAAGACTATCATTAATGCATATGCACAAGGGGCGCTGAATTAAGATTGTTCAGGCATCCTTAATAGTGGAATTTCCTAACTTTTGAGTGCTCGACTTCACAGTCTCAATATCTATTAATGCAGTTTTCCGTATGTCACATGTCACACACACACACACCCCACACACCCCTTGGTTGCATATTTGAGTGGCCCTCTGCAAGGTACAGACTTGTGTTGCTTAGTAATTGACTTGCTCCTGTGTGCGATAGTAATGGCTAAGTGAAAAATCCTACGGTATTTAGTGCACCCATCATTTCCCCACCATTTACAGTATCAGAGTAATCAGGTTTCCATATTAAAATCTCCAGCTGTCCCCCTCATCTCACAGACTTCTTAGAATTGCCTAAGAAAAAATTATTAATAAAATTTAATATCCTTTGTAATTCTTTGTCCTCTGTGTGGCTTGTAGCTATGATTCACAGAATATTAATAGAAAAAAGTTTTAGTTTTTGAGCATGGGTTGGTTGAACTTTTCATTGAGGATGTTCTGTATTTACCGTTTATTTCTGTTCACAAATCTATCACAGACTAATTCTGATATCTTTGAATGTGTTCTCTATAAGTACTCACCAGACACTTCAGACAAACAAATTTCAGACTGGCTTATTCACAAAATGATTATGTTTGTTCGTTAATTGTGGTTTGTGATTGGTCACCTAGGTCACCTGTGCTTCCTAACTGGATTGGATTGTAAATGGAGGATAAGGAGGAGAATAAGGAAGAGCAAATGAGAATGTACTTTCTGGGTAATAATAATGATTTTGCTGAATTTTGGAAATTGGTAAAATTTTTAGATATCTATGGGTCTTCCCAAAACTACAAATGTGACTCCACAAGTAACCACAGACCACATTTGCCACTTTAATCTGAACATAATTGTGGGTGACTTTTTGTGTTATTTGAGAAGCTTGCTTAGTACTCAAGTACAAGGTGCTGAGAACCCTGTCCCTAATCAAGCAAAGCTCTTAAACCCATTCTTAACTTTAAGCATATGAGCAGCCCCATTCACTTCAGTGGGATTACCTATGTGCTTTAACATGTGCTTCCATGCTTTGCTGGATCAGGGCCAGAGTGCTCAGCAGCTTGCGGAATTGAGCCCGGAGTGGGCACAGTCTGTGAGGGTTGCTTTGCAGTAAAAGTGTCTCATAGCTAATCCCTTGCTATCCATCTGCATTTTGCTAACCTTTGTGATTGGATGCCACATTGATATAATCAGAAAGCTCTTCATCCCTGCTGTGTCCTTTGGGAAATCTAAATTTTCATTTGAATCTCCCCACCAGATTTAAATTGGGTCTCATCTGTCATTGCACATCTTAGCTTGTTCTGTCACACTGAAGACAAGGTGTAGAGGATCAAGGCAGATGGCCTTGAGATAAGTAAACAGCAACAACATGATGGATAACTAGTTCACGCAGGTTGCTCTTGGGATAGAGAGGACAAATTCAGACCTGTGTGAACTACTAAGTGTGGACCTGGTATAGCTGCAGGCTCTGTTTCATTGCTGCACTGCTCCCAAGTGTTAGAATGAATGAAACTGCTTTTTGCAAAAGAACTATGCAAAGGAACACAGCATTTTACACAGATAATCACAATACATGTTTGAGTCATTGGTAGTCCTTTGTTTACAGGGCTCAAATGCCATGTGTAGGCAACTGATTAAAATGTGACAGTATTCTCTTCCATAAGCTAAAAGGTTGTGCTCCTGTAGACTCTTCTAGGTGAGACGCATCCTATAGCTTTTCTCTGAACCTTCCCCAGTTTTTCAGCATCCTTTCTAAATGGTGCATGCGGTATTCCACCGGTGATCTTACCAGTGCTTTATACTCCTGTTCAATATTCCTCTGTTAATATAGTCAGGTATTGTGTTAGCCCATTTTGCCACAGCATTACTTATTTTATAAATTCTTTAGGACACCTAGGTGCTATAATACAAATAATTAATAATAATAATTGCACTGGGAGTTCATGTTGAGTTGGGTACCCACACTTATTTTTTCAGTCACTGCCTTCCAGAATATAGTCTCAGTCCTGTCAGTATGACTGTTTGTGACAGTTGCATTAAAAAGCTGTATCTGTATATTATAGGCAGGGTGGGTAGTGATGTCTATTATTAACATTGCTTGACACTTCCTATTATAAGAACCTGTTTTCATTTGATGAAACTTTGCCAAACTGTATCCAACTGGGCTGAAACTTTCCATGCCAGGTGTCTGCCTCAGGCTGAATTTTTTGATAAAGGCACTTCTATTGGAAGCAGTGGGTGGGAATGAGCAACAACAGGGAGATAGATTGTTTGGAGACACTCTCTAAGGATTTCAGAGGATCGGAGCAGCTGGGAGAAGAGGTTTGGGGTGGGCGATTGAGGGGATATATTTATTATCAGTTTGAGAAGGGCAGCCTTTTGGGAGGCTGCAAGAGAATTAAAAGCTGCAGGCATTGTTACTTGTCTTTAGCTTTACATTTTTTGCTTTTGCATAGTCTATGCAAAACAATGTGGGTCTGATTCTGCTCCTATCTCCCAAGTGAAGTTAATGAAGCCATGCTGATTTACACCAGTTGAAGATCAGACCCAGTGTATTTACATGTGCTTATTATGTTCCAGTCTTTTAACACTGAACTAGTAAACCTGCTCTATGAGTTTGCTGTCAGACCCCCTGCCTTGTTCATCTTATTAAAAGATGCTTACTGATTCAAAGGAAACACAAAAAAAGATCTGCAGTGCCTGGGCAGCTCATTTTTGTACATGCGCTGCTAATTGGTATTTGAATACAGGAGCTACAGATGTGCAATTTCTCTTTATACCTACAACCCTCCTATTGATTTAAATCAGAACTAGAATAATGAAGTTCTCTCATTTATTTACTTTCAATCTTTCTTGGAGAATCAATCACACAACAAATGCTTGGATCTCTTCTCAGGTACTAAAGTTACTGGAGACATTGAAGTTTAATAGTCAGGGCCAGCCCTAGACCAAATGGCTCCCAAGGCAAGAAGACCAAATGGCTCCCTCTCATCCCCTCCTGCCTCCATTTGTTAAACTTTTGAATACCTTATTTTTTATTGCATTTGTAGCCCATTTCATGACTTGGATGCATCATTTGCATGCATGATTTATCCCTGTCATATAAGATGGTAAATTTGCACATTTGGGTCTGTAAATCTGTACAGTAATTCCTCATTTAATGTTGTCCCGCTTAACGTTGTTTCAATGTTAGGTCCCTGCCCAATTAGGGAACATGCTCGTTTAAAGTTGTGCAGTGCTCCCTTGGCTGCCTGCTTGTAAGATTCTGTGGAAGAACAGCGACTTTACAAGGGAGCAGTGCACAAGTTCCGCTTCTCCACCTCCTCCCCCTCCCTCCCAGTGCTTCCCCCATCGCCAATCAGCTGTTTGGTGGTGCTTAGGACTTTCTGGGAGGGAGGGGGAGAAGTGGAGATGCGGGGCTTCTCCGTTCCTCCTCCTCCTCCCTCCCAGCACTTTGCATTTAGGACTTTCTGGGAGGGAGGGGCAGGAGCGGGGAAGCGCTGCATCTCCACTCCTCCCCCTCCCTTCCAAAAAGTCCTAAGTGCCACAAACAGCTGGGAGGGATGTGGCGTGCTCCGGAGTGGAGGTGGGAAGAGGTGGGCCTGGAGTGTAGCAGGGACAGGAAGAGGCGGGCCTGAAGCATAAGTCTGAGCCTGTTTTTCTCTGGGGAAGCTGCTGCTGCCAAGGTGCTTCCTAGCATCCTTGCCTGGCGTGGGCTGTGCCTGTGTGGGGTAAGCCAGGGGCACTTCCCAACCATAGTACAGGACAGTACTGTACAGTATAGAATGCCTTTTGTCTGCCCCCCAAAAAATTCCTTGGAACCTAACCCCCCACATTTACATTAAATCTTATGGGAAAATTGGATTAGTTTAACATTGTTTCACTTAAAGTTGCATTTTTCAGGAACATAAGTGAGGAGTTACTGTATTTATTCATGCCATATATAAGCAAATAAAAAAATGTTTCCTTTAAACTTATAGAAACTTTAATTTTAAGAATAACTGAAATGTACTAACATCAAGAAATTGAACTGTGCACCAAAACTGGGTGGACCAATAGTAAATAGTGTTACGGTAGGTGACAGCCGTAGAATGTTAACCCTAGTCCTTTAATTCAAAAAGTCGCTTTTCTCACCTTTGCCATTGCGAATTGAAGCACAGCATCAGAGAGATCCAAAGACTGGCCAATGGCATTTTCAGGAGATAAAATAGCAAGTGATCTCAGTCTCTCTTCGGGCATCATTGATCGAAGATATCTTTTAATGAGGCTGAGCTTTGAAAAGCTGTGCTCACCACTCACAACTGTGAAATTAATCAAACATTATGTGTTAAGCATGGCAAAAGACATAACAGTATTTCCTTTATATTGGTGCATAAATGGGGGTTCAATAGATATCTCTGGCGTCTCATTAAATATGTCCTTTATTAGTCGCTACTCAGGCTCTTCAAGTCTTAAAACAAAAGTACACTTTCACAATTACACAATAAAACAAGGGCTCTCACTTCACTTTAGTTTGTTTTTATATCTCACTGAATGACTGGTGATGCCCCACCCTTTATATACCCACAAGGGCATGGCTGACAGCATTCTAGGAGGTTTGAAGAATATGTAGTTTTCAGAAAGTCTGGAAGGTTCCCAGAGATTCTACCATGATCCAGAACATTCTAGGAGGTTAGTGAAAAATGAATCCATATATGCAATATTTGAAACATGTTACTTCAAACATTCTATTTTCCCTTTTGTCACTAACAGCAAAAACAGCATCCCGAGCCTGGCACCCCAGGTGGTCGCCTAGATTGCCTGCTCGTAAGTCCGGCACTGTTAACAGTACAGTACCCTTCTCACCAAAGCTTGGCAAAAGCACTCTTGCCAGTAATAACTGACATTTTTAATTAAGGGCTAAGATTTTCAGAGTTCTGGATGAAGTAAGGAGCTTTGGAGTTGTGGGTTCTATTCCTCACTCTATCACAAATCTATTTTGTGACCTTGTGCAAATCACCTAACCTTTCAGTGCCTCCTTTTATTTCATGTGAAATGGATATAAAAATATCTAATTCCCATGGGTGCAATGAGAATCAGCCTCTGATTCTCACACCAAAATCCACTTACACCACTCTGACAATGCAAAGGGGTATTAATGTAAAGGGGATGTAAACTTTTACACTCAATTAAGGCCCCTTTATGCTACCAGAATTTTGTAATGGGACCTTAATGTATATGAGAACGGGGTCCTCATTATGTGTAACATGCTTGGAGATTCTTGATCCAAAGGAAGAATAGAAGTAAAATATATTATAACCATTTGAGCTCTCTGTAATATCAGTTATTACATCAAACATCGTTTCAAAGGAAAGGTGTTATAATATAAACTGGCTTTAATGGGAAGATGAGAACATTTCTTTTTGGGCTGACTAAAGAAGGAAAGAGAAACGGGGTTTATGCCTCTTATTGGGCCTTTTTCTGTGTGGCACTGCAGTTCTATTGATTCCTGTTTAGCATGCTGTCATTTTGTCTGTGCTTTAATCATCTTTCTAATACGTTGTGCTTCAGGTAAAAGTTATGATGACACCTTTTCCTTTTCTTGAGATGAAAAAAAACCCTTGATATTCTGTGAAAATACTTTCCAACAGAAGGCCCAGTCTCAAGAAAAAAAATCATAGGGTGTGAAAAAGCTACATTCAGAGAATACGTTTTGGAAGATAAAGATCAGGTTCTCTGCTACAATGTGCAGATGAATGAATGAATCCAACAAAAACATAAGCCTTTTTCCTGCTTTGTACGTTTAAAAATCTATAATTTCCAAAGCAATTACGCAAAACAATTGGGAGTTAATTTTGTTTCAGACAATCAATAAAGAAATGATCAACACCACAACATAATTAATACATTTTCTTGTTTTGATAATTCAAGTGTAAACACATTAAAATAAAGGAATATAACACTGACATAAGACAAAGTCTTGGGAGGATTAGATTTTTAACATTTACATGCATCTACTGATAAATACATACCAATTAAAAAATATTTCCATCATCTGACATTAATTTCTGTTCACTGTGAGAATATAGTCACTTAGTTCATCTCGGTTCCTTCTCTCTCTCTCTCTCTCTCTCTCTTTTTCTTTAAAGGTGTGAATTTTTTTAAATCTCATAAACTCTGTTCATCCTTCTTTCATTGTCTAAGCTTTACATGATATGTAAAGAACAACCCCCCCCTCCAGTGCTTAGTATGAGCTATCACCAAACCCTTATTCTATGGTCTTCTGCCTCCTTCCCATTTACCTAGCTTGTTGTTTCATCCAGAGTCCTGTTTTGTTGTGATCCACTTACAAGGTGAGCTGTTCAGGGCAGGGATCTTATCCTTACTTGCTCTGTAAAGTGTCACACATGTATAGGGCTACATGCACAACGGATTGTTATAATTAGGCTTAGAAAGATTAGGCTTTTATCAGTAAGGGTAGGTGAACATCAATTACACACCAAAGGAAAAATATTTCTATTGGTAATAATCAAATTTCATGGATATGCAAAATAGTAATGTCTCAAGCAGCAACAGTTATAAAGCTTTCACTTTTTGAATCTCAACATCTCTGGCCATTAAATATTTGTCTGACATTTCCCCCCTCCCTCCAATTTCCCATAACTGTGAAAAAATTTAGATCAACAAAAAATGAAAAAAATGCTTGAAATTATTACAAACCTTGAATTCTGATAAGCCTCGGCCTCTAGATACTCTGATGCTGGGTGCTTAGCAAACAGCTGATACGCAAATAGTTGTGTCCTCCCCAGTGTCTAAAACAAATTCTTTTGTCTGTACAAAATGCCACTGTCTTGCACTATTTTACACAAGCGACCTAAATTTAATTATCCAACGGATGTGTGTATATGGAATTTCATTAGTTCTACAAAATGGAAATTGGGGGTTTCAGAAAACTTTTCTGCCTGACTGATACATTTACTGTCATTGAGTAGAACCTTATTCCCTCAGTAGACCCACTAAATTAAATGGACTGCATAGTAACTGAGTCTGATGTGGCCATATAGTGGAGTAATGGAGAATAAACCTCCTTTCCATCCCTCTGCACAGCCCTATTAATGTTCCCCTCTGAACATGATGGGGACAGCAGAAGCTGCATGTCCAGTTACTCCACCCATCAGGTGGATGGAGCATCCCATTCCCTGTATGACAGCCTGCAGAACTGAACGTGCACCTGGTAACGTGTTTCAGTAAGTTGCTTTCTTCTGGAATAGGGAAGGTATCCTGCCTATGAGTCACCATTCCTACCCTGGGTTCCTCTTTGTTGTGACACACCTGTATGCTGCTCCTTAAGCTTTCATCTAATCCAATGAGACTACTCACAGAATAATCAATGTGACTAAGGGTTGTATAATCTAGAGCATCTGCACTTGTATCTTGATCAATGAATTCCTTCCAACAAAGACTTTGGCTTGGTGAAGTTGAGGATAATTCAGTTTCTACGGTGTTCCCCTGGAGAGCATTCACTTGCATGCTCCGTATATAACGTGTTTGGCATTATTAGACAACAGCTCATTTAAGTGTATATTATAACAGCACTTCTTAGAAAGCAACTCTGGAAATTGTCTGACAGTTAAATGGGATGTTTAGGGCGAAATTGTTACCCACACACTCTAGGGCACTGCAGCATTACCCTTCCATGGGCTCAAGGCGTAACCTGGTTAATTCAGGCACCGCCACCATTTTGCAGTTTCTAGGGCATGGGGTGAAGGACACCTACCCTTACCCAGTTCCTAGGGCTCAGGGTATAATCTTCTGTGGGTTTGCGGGGCCTTTTACTGATGGAAGAGCCTTACACATTAATATTTTTAACCTCTATTTATTAACAGTTATCAAAACAGAATACACTTGTTAAAAGCATGCAATGCTCCCCACTCCTAATAAAGCAGACGAACTTTTGTTGGTGGCCAGTCAAAATTAGGCTATTTGGGGCTCCAGTTTCTGCACAGTGTGATTGGCAGGGTGTTGAGGTCTGGCACCTCTGATCTTGGGCTGTATCCTGGAGTTAGGTTCCAAAGAACTTCCTTTTGGTTATATAGGTTATATAGTCTTGCTTAGCTGTACCTGAACCAATCATTTTAAACTAAAGTCCTACAAAACAGTATTCTAGCCCAGTGTTTCCCAAACTTGGGACGCTGCTTATTTAGGGAAAGCCCCTGGAGTGCTTCCACCCATTGGCCTGCAGCAGTGAACCATGGCCAGTGGGAGCCACGATCGGTCAGACCTATGTGAAAGTTGTTCCACTCTGCTGAAGTTGTGTGGTGTGATAAATTCCACAAAAAACCGTGTGGCATGAAATAATGTCTGAAAGTGTTTGAGGGAAAATTGGAATGATGGATAATAAGGCTCAGTGATGGTGGACACTGATGGCTTGGTATCATTTAAAAGATGACTGATAAGGTAGGACTAAATTGTCATATTCCCCATGTAAGCTGGGAAGTCTGTATTTCTTTCTGGATTCGTCATTCACACAACATTTCCCTTCATCAATCAGGACACGCCAGCAATAATTTCATCTTCTTGGGCAAACCAGCAGCCATCCACCACACCTGGATTCATGCTGAAAATCCACAATGAAGTCTAAGAGCAGCAAAGATTACCATCTGCTCTGCCATTCAGTCTCTGGTGGTTTGAATGTGTGTGTGTGTGTGTGTGTGTGAGGGGGGGGTGCATGCCTGAAATAACCAAAATATTGAGGCTGAAAAGTTAGGTATTGCACATAGGAAGTGGTTTTTTCAACTGAAAAAATCATGGTTGTTTCATGATCTGTTTAGCATCCAGCTTAGTTTGCATGGATGGCAGCTGAAGGTACAGAACAGACCATTATTGCTCCATTGCTGTCACTGCAGTTTTTCAGGTAGATAATGCATGAACTAAGGATGGTTGACAAGACAGATTGCAATGCTATATTGTTTAAAAAATCCTGTCTTATTTTTTTTAAGTGCCTAAGTCAGTTTTATGTCTGTCTTATTTTTATAAACTATTGTTATGCACACAATGTACAATTAACCTTGTGAATTCACTGCTTCAGAATCATATTAAGGCAAACAGCTTAGTGAGATTTACATGCTAAAATATTAGAACATTTGCACAGTTAATAGCAAAATGGTTAAGCCTTCACTATAAAATTATATGGGCTATCAGTCCACATGTATTAGCATGTAAGATCATCAACTGGTGTCTGGATAAAATATTCCATGGTGTCCTACTGCAAAATGACTAGGTCCACTATGGGTGCAGATACTGCAGTTTCCTGTAAAGCAGTGGTTCTCAAACTTTTGTACTGATGACCCTTTTCACATAGCAAGCCTCTGAGTGCGATCCCCCCTTATAAATTAACAACACTTTTTCATATATTTAACACCATTATAAATGCTGGAGGCAAAGCGGGCTTTGGGGTGGAGGCTGACAGCTCGCGACGCCCCTATGTAATAACCTTATGACCCCCTGAGAGGTCCTGACCCCAGTTTGAGAACCCCTGCTGTAAAGCATCCAGCTACTGTTGGAGATAGATTAAAGGTCCATGTAGACAATTAGTCTATGTGCATGTGGCAATCCCCCTATGTATGGTGATGGTAATCTAATCAAGATCAGGGCTCTGTTGTGCTAAGCACTGTATCAACATACGGGTAGGTGCCATTCCTACCTCCGAAAGCGAAGTACTTTTACTCTAATAGTAAGTAGTGTAGGAAATAGCAGAGTAACTATATCTGCTTATCTAAGGCAAAATTGGCATGGCTCCAGAGTGAGCACTGTAAATCTGTTACAGAGACGCTCTATAGATGATACACATGGTGGGTGTCGGCTGTTCTCTCCCTCACCCCTAACTTTCTTACCAGCCATCATCCTTTATCTTTAGAGTAGTGTTTCCCAAAGTTTGAGGCATGAACCGTTAGCCAGAAGTAAGTTTCTAGCTGTTATGATTGCAAAGGAAACATGACCTGACTGAAAGCAATGCAATGGCTGCCTGAATTTGTAGAGCCTTCAACAATAGCTCAGAGTTGTGGATTACCCTGTTCATTTCATGGGTGATAATTCAGTTGCCAGTGAAAAAAAATCATGACATTAACTCTTTCATTGCCCATCAATGTAGGGTAAGAAAGAAAATTAATTCTCATATTATGAAGCTCTACCCTGTGTACTATAAGTGACTGCTCATTTTGGGTAGGCCATTAATGCGATCTATATGTTGTTAAAGGGAGACACGTTTGGTTTAATCTTCCTGAAAGACAGCTCAGTTTTCAAACATTTGGGAAATGCTGTTTTAAAAAAAGGATGTCCAGTTATTTTAAAATGATGGCAAACCGGGGTATGTCTACACTAGAACTGGAGGGTGTAAATTCCAGCTTGAGGAGAGATACCCATGCTAGCTCTGATTGATAGACGTGTGGCCGCAGCAGTCCTAGTGCTGGGAGGCACTAGCTACCCTGAGTTTATTATTTCAATGGGCTCGTACTCAGGATGGCTTGCCCCTTCCACTGCTTGTGTTACCATAGCTACACTTTTCTCGTGTTAGCACACTAGCTTGAGCAGAGCTAGCATGGGCACGTCTTCTGGAGCTGGACCTTACACCGACAGTGGGCTGGAGTGCCTAGGGTGAGCCAGCCCTGGTTACAAGACGAGCCCCACCTCAGAAGAATCAGGTGATTCCGATTATAAAAGGAGCAGGAAGTTGCACTGAAGCAGGGAAAGCTCAGGAAGCTGTGGCAGAGTCTTCAGGGAGTGAAGAAAACTCTCCAGGCAGGGAGGCCTGGCGGAGACCCTGATCAAGCAGAGGAGGGACTGCAAAGGCCCCAGGCAGGAAGGCCTAGGAAGAGAAAGAGAAAACTGGGTTGTGTGGCCTTCTGAATGGACTTTATTGAGGGAGGGAAGATAATTTTTATTTACAGTTTATTTTATATTGATAAAGCCAGTCCCCTAGAAGCTGTATTTTTTGACCAAGAAAAGGCTTGAAGTGAAGTTTTATTTGAAACTGAGGCAGGCTGCTTGTAGCATGACCTTAGGCCACAAGGGGGCACATGGGAGGCAGCCAGCCTGGCTACAGGGTGGCCCTCGTTGTCTGTAGGGCAAGGGAACTGTGAGAAAACTCATTGCCAGACCCAAGTTCAGCCCATTTGTACGTTGCAAGTAGTAAGAACTTCCTGTGACTGAATTTTAAAAATCTGATTCGTGTTCATAGCTCACAATCTGCTTCACCCATAAAGGTTAATTTGTTGAGCTGGTGCTTTGTTTCCTATTTTGTTTCCTAGATCACTCTCTGTAGTGACATCTTCATACATTAGCTAAACCAACACATTTTATATTATCTGGCAGCTTATTTAATTATTGGTCAGGCATCACTTTTTAATATTGCAGCCAAGCAAAAATGTATTTGTTCCAGTAGCAGTTTCTTTTTTAAACACCAGCCTGTAATATTTGAGTTTCCCTAGGGAACTCTTAGTGCCAGGCCTAGCCAGTAAATAGAAACAGCTTTCTTGCAGCCTGAGGTATTGACAGATGCTTCAAATTGGATGCTTTATACTCAGTACCTGCTGTGAATAAAAGATTACTAAGGATTGATAGGCCATACTTTACTCACAAAAGAAGCTTTGCTAACTTTCCTGCCATTCTGTAATTGGGAAAATCACATCACAATTTTTTATTTCAGTGGTACTTTTTCCCCTTCCCCCACACACTTTTTTTTTTCTTCTTCAAATTCTTAGATCTGTGAGATGCAGCAATCTCTCACCAGGATTATATTATTCAGTAAGTGTAATGCAAGTGATATATTACTCTGACATGAATTTGCAGCTAAACAAGGAAACCATTTCCTTACCCAAAGGGACAGAAAGTAGCAATAATGCCAATAGGAATATGATAGTACCAAATAAGAAGTGAATGATATAATAGTTTAGATCACTAGCAGGTCTAATGGGATTTGTACGAGTTATTTATAGTCAATACAATGGGGCAAAGACTTATCCCAGATTCAATATACACACATAGGAGGATTATTATTATTAGCATAGCACCCAGAAATCCTAGTCGTACCAGGACCCCATTTTGCTAGGTGCATTACAGACACACAACAAAAAATCGCCCCTTCCTTGATAAACTGTTATCTCTTACTATCATATGCTCTCCTTCAGCAAAGGGCCCAATTAACCAGCGCACTTAAGCACATGGTTGTTATTGTGTGCTTAAATCCCATTGATTGCATGATATCTCAGTACATGCTTAAATATTTTGCTGGATAAGGATGGACTTGAATACAGGCTTAAAAGCTCTGCTGAATCAGGACCTTAGTAAAGTATTTCCTAGATTGAAATATAAAACCAGATAACAATCTTGTGAGGTGCTGAGTATCCCACATGCCGATTGAAAGCCCATTGGGAGCCGAGGGTGCTCAGTTGTCTTGCTTTATAATGGAATTTAGTTGGTTTCTAAGCACAGATGTACACTTAAAACGCTGCATTGGCAAAGCTATGCCACTGTAGCACTTTAATGATTCATGGATTCATAGATTCTAGGACTGGAAGGGACCTCGAGAGGTCATCGAGTCCAGTCCCCGGTCCTCATGGCAGGACCAAATACTGTCTAGACCATCCCTGATAGACATTTATCTAAGCTACTCTTAAATATCTCCAGAGATGGAGATTCCACAACCTCCCTAGGCAATTTATTCCAGTGTTTAACCACCCTGACAGTTAGGAACTTTTTCCTAATGTCCAACCTAAACCTCCCTTGCTGCAGTTTAAGCCCATTGCTTCTTGTTCTATCCTTAGAGACTAAGGTGAAGAAGTTTTCTCCCTCCTCCTTATGACACCCTTTCAGATACTTGAAAACTGCTATCATGTCCCCTCTCAGTCTTCTCTTTTCCAAACTAAACAAACCCAATTCTTTCAGCCTTCCTTCGTAGGTCATGTTCTCAAGACCTTTAATCATTCTTGTTGCTCTTCTCTGGACCCTCTCCAATTTCTCCACATCTTTCTTGAAATGCGGTGTCCAGAACTGGACACAATACTCCAGGTGAGGCCTAACCAGTGCAGAGTAGAGCGGAAGAATGACTTCTCGTATCTTGCTCACAACACACCTGTTAATGCATCCCAGAATCACGTTTGCTTTTTTTGCAACAGCATCACACTGTTGACTCATATTTAGCTTGTGGTCCACTATAACCCCTAGATCCCTTTCTGCCGTACTCCTTCCTAGACAGTCTCTTCCCATTTTGTACGTGTGAAACTGATTTTTCCTTCCTAAGTGGAGCACTTTGCATTTGTCTTTGTTAAACTTAATCCTGTTTACCTCAGACCATTTCTCCAATTTGTCCAGATCATTTTGAATTATGACCCTGTCCTCCAAAGCAGTTGCAATCCCTCCCAGTTTGGTATCATCTGCAGACTTAATAAGCGTACTTTCTATGCCAATATCTAAGTTGTTGATGAAGATATTGAACAGAGCCAGTCCCCAAAATGAAGACCCTCTATGCTGACATTCTCCCGTTGGCACAGTTAATCCACCTCCCAAGAGGCGGTGGCTTTGTCAACCGGAGAAGCTTTCCTGCCACCATAGCCCCGTCTCCCCGGGGGTTAGGTTGGTATAACTGCGTCACTCAAGGTGAATTTTTCACACCCCTGAACGACATCGTTATATCGATACCAGGGCTGCCCAGAGGATTGAGGGGGCCTAGGGCAGAGCAATTTCGGGGGCCCCTTCCACAAAAAAAGGTTGCAATACTATAGAATACTGGATTCTTGTGATGTCCTCTGTGGGGCCCGGGGCAAATTGTCCCACTTGTCCCTCTCCCTCCCCGGGCAGCCCTGATCGATACAGCTCAGTAGTGTAAACCAGCCCTAAGGCTAAGGACAGACAGCTCGGTTAGTTTTCTTCCTTTTCAGACACATTTCACCAATTGGGGTGTGATTTTGTTCTGTTTTATTTTGAGAGAGAGAGAGCGAGAGAGCGTGCAGTGAGTGACTAAATCCAACTACATTCCTCACCTCTGAGCAAAGCTTTCTCAACACAAAGAGAAATGGCCTCAGATTGGCTTGGCAGAGATTAAGCCCACTTCAATCCAATGAGTTTACAAAGCAGCCTGTTCTAAAATAACTGCTGGACATGCTGGCAGTCTCCGTCAGTAATCTGCAGCTGCTTTTTGCCGTGATATATGTGCGAAGCCATTGTCAAGACACTGATTCATTATCTAGCCTAGCTGAAGTGCCATAAATTATAATGGCTATTTTTCCAGGTTACTGCCAAAAGTTGTAGATTCAATGTTCTCTGACAGAATAAACAGGTTAGAACTCGACTTAGAAGTCTACTCTGTTTAAAAAAAAAAAGATATTTTTAAATATTGGAAACTTAGTACAGCTCAACTGGTTTGTTTAATAGATTATTATTGTTTGTATTACAGTAGAAGATCCAACTGAGATTGAGGCTCCATTGTGCGAAGCAGTGTAATAAAATAGTGCATACCTTGAAGAGGTCATGATAGAAATAGACAGAGACAAAGGTTGGGACATGAAAGGTACACAGAGAGGTGAAATGACTTCCCCAAGATCACACAGCAGGTCAGGAGCAGACCCAGGAATACAACCTTTGGTCTCCTGATTCATGATCTCCTAACTTTTTTTTAATGACTAGATTCTTCCCTCCCGCCCCCATGCATTTATCTCCTGCAGCAAAACTATTCAGAAATTTAAGTCAAATCCAATGAATAATTTCAGCTGAGAAATAACAAAGGGAAATTGAAAGTCAAAATGCAGAACTTTCATGATGTTGCATTTTGATACTTTGAGATGTTTCCTGTTTCAAAACAGTGTTTCAAATTCAAAATTGGCTAAGCTAACCCTCCGCACGCGCGCACACACATGCCAAAACAAGTGAATGGAAATGAAAAACTTGGGAATGGGGGTGAATTTAAGCTAATTAAAATGTTCAGGGTGATTTTTTTTTTTAATTCAACAACAAAATTTGAAGAAAAAATGGTTTTGGTTTAAATTGAACCAAATTATTTTTTTATTTCTCCTGACCCCAAGTCCAATGCCCTATGTTGTGGAAAACACTGCAGTCTATAATCTCATCATTGAAACAAGGCTGGTCCAAGTTCAAAATTCAGGTGTTTCATGTTGCTGGTGCAGAACGGTCATAAAGTTCTAGAGATTGTGTTCTACTGGCGGAGCAATGTGATCTCTGTGCATGTTACAATGTACAGTGTTATGAGGATTGTGAGCATTGCTATGTCCTGCCATCAAGGCAAGATGCTAGTTGGCTCAAGTGAGCATTTGGCATAGGTCAGGGTTGCACAATCAGGCCCTGAATCAAGACTTAATGTTGTGTGTGTTGGGGGGGAATGTTTACCAACTATTACATTGACCATTCTATAGTGTGATTCTCTTAATCAGGAAATATTGTTTATTTTAAACACAGTGTTTGACGCCATTCAAGACAGCATTAAAAATCATGTAAGCAACACGATACTTGCCAGCCATTGCCCCGATGACTTTGTTTGTATGCTGTATTCCTGTTCCTAATACATTGCATTGACCTTGGTTAATTTAAGCTATATGCTTTTCATGTGACCATGGGCAAGTCACTTAACCTGTCTATGCCTTAGTTTTCTATCTGTAAAATAGAGATAATAGTGCTGCCCTACCTCACCTGGGTCTTGTGAGGATAAATACATTAAAGATTGTGATAGGGGAGGCCATATAAGCATCTTAGATAGGTGTATAGCATCCATAATTTCTTATTCCCTCACAATATTGTATAAGGACACTTTGCAAAGCTTGCTTGCTCGTCCTATAAAATAACTATGCACCATACACATGGAAATACACATTCATGTTGTTGCCACTTCTATTTTTTTTCAATTAGCTAACTTTGGCTTAATTTTTCAAGCAATCTCTGACATTGTATTTGTACCCAAAATAGACCTTTAAGTCTGATTTGACAATACTAGACCCGGATGGAGAGCTGGACTACTTGACTTAAAACAAAGGATTAGCAAGAAAAAGCAAATACAGTGTTGTTTCATAATTCCATTTGAATATTGTTTAATATACCCCAAACCTTGGTATACCAGATAAAGTCTGAAAATAGTACTCTTTGATAAGTGGCTTGAAGGGTGTTGGTGCTAGGAATGTTGTGTATTGAACTTCGGAATGATAAATTTGGGAGCATATATAGTTCTGAAAATGAATAACCTTAGTTTTGTAAAGGAAGGGAAAACCATCCCTCTCTTGTTTAAGATTTGTTCCAAGCTTTGTTACATGATCTGCAACCTCTGTCAATATCCTTCTCATCTCCTTTTCAGTTATAGTCAAGGCAAAGATTTTGTCACGGTTATTTTTAATAAAAGTCACAGATAGGTCACGGGCAATAAACAAAAATTCATAGAAGCCTGTGACCTGTCCCCAACTTTTACTAAAAATAACCATGACAAAATGAGTAGGGGGTGCCCAGCACTCACCTCTGCTGTGGCTCTGGGGTGGGTCATGTTGGATAATCAGCTGAACATGAGCTCCCAGTGCAACGCTGGGGCCAAAAGGGTGAATGTAATCCTTGGATACATAAAGAGGTATCAAGTAGGAGGACAGGTTATGTTACACTGTAGATGGCACTGATGCAACCACTCCTGGAATCTGTCCAGTTCTGGTGTCCAGATTTTAAGAAGGATGCTGATAAATGGGACAGGATTCAGAGAAAAATGAGAATGATTATGGGACAGGAAAACATGCCTTATAATGATAGACTCAAAGAGCTCAATCTAACTATCTTAAAAAAGAAGTTTAAGGGGTGACTTGATTACAATCTTTAAATACCTACATGGGGAACAAATATTTAAGAATGAGCTCTTTAGTCTAGCAGAGAAAGGTATAACATGATCCAATAGTGAAAACTGAAGCCAGACAAATTTAGGCAGGAAATAAGGTGTAAATTTTTTAACTGAGAGAGTAATTAACCATTGGAACAATTTCCAAGGGTGGTGGTGGATTCTTACTCACTGGCAACTTCTAAATAAAGATTGGATGTTTTTCTAAAAGATATTCTGTAAGAATTACTTTGGGCAGTTCTCTTGCCTGTGCTATATAGGAGGTCAGACTAGATGATTACAATGGTCCCTTCTGGATGCGGAATCTGTGTTTTGGAGCAGCTTGCATCTAGGTCTGACAAGCTTGTGATTGGGTTTCAAGAGTTCTGGGTGATGCACTGACATTTCCATTTTGCATGTTATTGCTGTCTCTCAAGAGAGAGAGACAGACACAATTAATTAAGCCCCTAACTTGCAGCTGCGGCAGCCATGCTGGCTAATGAAAGAGAAACAAAAAAACCCAACAACTAAAAAACAGGCTGATGGTGATAAGAAAATAGGTAATATAGGTAGCAGCTCAGGGAAGAAGGATGTTATTTCTGCCATACATGGAACTCAGTACCTCATCTAGAAATTAGCTTATATCTTATTAGCATAATTAGCATATAGCTTATGTCAAATTGGGCCATTTTCTCTAAACTCACAGCTGGAGGTGGGGCACCGTAAATGTGCCAGGAAGAAAACAAGTTTGGAGTGGAACATAGAAATTGCCAATATCATGTTTCTGACAGTGGCCAGTACCAGCTTATATACTGTGATTGGAAAAAGGCTAAATTCTGCCATGAAGTACCTGCCGCAACTGTCTCTGAAGCCAGTGGGATTTGGACATGTGTATCTGAAAATGGAATTTGTCCCAAAGTATTGTCTTTCATATAAACACGGGAAGCTACTTTATATGTCTCATAATAAGCAGCACTTTAAATCCATAGATCACCAAAGCACCTTATTGGGTAAGCATCATTGGCCTGATTTTCAATCAGGCTGCACCTGCGGCTCCCATTATCAAATCTAGTTCCTATTGAAACTGAGCACCTTTGGGAAAGAAAAGGCCGCATGATTTCTGTTTTACAGATGGAGTAACTGAAGCACAATTGATGTTACATCATGTGCACAAGGTCACATAGCAAGTCAGGGCGGGGTTAGGAATAGAATCCAGATCTCTTCAAGCTATGCTGAATTCTATAGATAGGTTTCTAGCTCTGAGTGAATGTGCTTGTGGGTGCCCTGTGTGACTGTGAAAATTACCACATTAAAGGGAGTAATTTGTTTAAGCACTTTCCTCTTAAAGTGCCAGAAACTTTAACATATTAATAGTTAAGCATCATTTTGATGAGATAATTGAATGTGCTGGGCAGTTTGGAGTCCCAAGGCAAAGAAGAAAGTGTTTAACATACACATGAGGTCAGTTATGAGGTAACACTCACTTCTGAGCAGTTTACTGTCATTAGCTGTTTCAAATAACTTTACTGAGGATATGCTTGAAAAGCTACTATTGCCAGTCAACAGTTATATACATAAGAGTGAGAACAAAAAGTAAGTGGTGAAAGAGCCTGAAACAGCAAATGGAAAAGAGAGGCTCCAATTGCCTAGATGAGACAGGGTAGATGAGCAAAGTGTCACTTAGGGGAAAGCCTTTACATTTCCTCCTTTAGAGAATGTTACACGATGTGATAGGAAGAATTTACATTTTTCTGAAGATGAATATTATGAATATTTTCAGCAGTGTGTCATGAATATGGAAACTGTGCTTTTATTGTTATGTGTATAAATATATATTTTGTGAGTTCATATCTTTAGAGTGTGTAATATGAATTTTTAAAATTGATAATTAATGAAGTGATTCAGGGGAAGGTAACCCTATAGTGGACAGTTATGCCCATAGGGGAAATTTCTTTCTATTCTCTGAACACTTATGCCTCTCTTATAAAGCCTCTGAGAAAGACAAGCATGGAACTCATGTTTTCTGGTTTCCTGACATATGCCTTAACAACAAGAACATTCTTTCTCTCTCAAAATGTTTAGCAGATTGGTTGAATTGGGTAGTTTTCTGAAGCTTTTCCAAAGGTATTCAAAGATCTTGGGGAAGTGGAAAAGATACTGTGAATCTGTTGCAAAACGATTTTGTATACAAAGTCCAGTGCTTCGGGGTTTTCACTGGGTCTGCAATAGTGTCTGAATAATCTGGTTGATTTCACTACTTCCATCTATGTGCAGAAATCATATGAATATTAGCGTGCAGAATTATACGATTTTTGAGCGCTTACGCTTTTCTGTGTTACATGCACAAATGTGAGAACAATGAGTCTCCACTTCTTGAAGGGTCAGTCCATAGTAGTAAGGAGCATTAACCAAACAGACCTGAGTCAAAAATAGAGCTGGATGACATAAAATAGATGGATGAAGTTGTTTGACAGACAATAAATTGGCTGAAAAATGCATTTTTGAGGCATTGAAACTGTTCATAAATTCAGGCTGAATTTGGTAAATAGATTTGGCTGGGGAAAAATATTTTTGGAATGTTGATATGTTTCATTTCAAGATTGCCAAAAATAACAGTTTTGACATTGTGTTTAAAAATCAACTTTTAAAAAACCAAGTGGTGTTCAAATTGACATTTTCAAACCTGGTGTTTTGACCAGAACAAATTTTGTGGGGGGGAGGTTTATAATGGAGATATCCTATCTCCTAGAACTGGAAGGGACCTTAAAAGGTCATCGAGTCCAGCCCCCTGTCTTCACTAGCAGGACCAAGTACTGATTTTTGTCCCAGATCCCTAAGTGGCCCAGCCCTCTCAAGGATTGAGCTCATAGTCCTGGGTTTAGTAGGCCAATGCTCAAACCACTGAGCTATCCCCTGTTTTGGTAAGGAAAAAAAGGAAAAAACATACAATTTCTGTTCAAAACTAACCACATTTTCTCCATTGTTTTTGTTTCAGCCACCAAACCAAAAAATAACTTATTTGCTCAGCTCCAGTCATGAGTCCTATTCCTGACTCTTGCTGCCTTAGGTTTTGTTCTGCAAGGTATTTATAGGTAGGCAGGTGCTTAAGTAAAATATGTAAGTAGTTCCATTGAAGCCAATGGGACTTCTCCTGTTAAGCACACACTGTATCAGGAGCTGACTGTGCAACCTTGATTAAGTTACTTGAACCCTTTGGAATACAGTACCAGCTTATGAAATGTGAAAAATACTTACCTTCCTCACATGAATGAATTAAATAAAAGTGATCTTTATATTAAAAAAACTGATTAAAAGAGTCTGTATACATTAAGTGAAAAATAATGTAACACAATAAAAAAATATATATTGGAGGCAACGGTGGCTCCAGGCACCAGCGCTCCAAGCGCGTGTCTGGGGCGGCAAGCCGTGGGGGGCGGCCTGCCGGTCCCTGCGAGGGCGGCAGTCAGGCAGCCTTCGGCGGCACGCCTACAGGAGGTCCACCAGTCCTGCGGATTCAGTGGCAATTCGTTTGCGGGTATGCTGACACCGTGGGACCGGGGACCTCCCACAGGCGCGCCGCCAAAGGCAGCCTGCCTGCTGCGCTTGGGGCGGCAAAAAAGCTAGAGCCGCCCCTGATTGGAGGGAGATATCAGCATCTTTTAAAATTATTCTTGGTTTACAGTACAATCCGGCTAGGTTTGGCAGAATTAGATTGTTTTTTATAATTGTGACAGATATCTGTTCATTTGTAAGAATTATTTTCAGTTATTGATTTAAATTTTCAGTTGTTCAAAATTATGGGTTTTAAGCATTTTGTATTTATTTAAATGTTCACAGTTGCGGGAAACTATGGGGGGAGGTTCAGACAATAATTATTGACAGTGGATGCTGAGATTCAAAAAGTCAAAGCTTTATAACTGTTAAAACAAAATTATTAATATTGCATGTCAAGATATACAAAGTGAATTTCCTTAAATCAAGCTCTAAGTTCCCAAGCAACATTTTTCTTTCTTTACCTATCTGCACATTTTGATTACTATCAGTGGAAATATTTGTTGTCAGTTTTTGTGTTTTGCATTATATGGATGTTTACCGACCCCTACTGATAAAAATGTAATTCTTCCATGCCTTAACAAGGCTCTGTGAGAATATTGATACTGTCACCATGAAAATGAAATACCTCCCAAAAAACTAAACAATAGTGTTAAAACAAACAGTTACGGGTGCAGAAAATAATTTTCCAAAAATGTTCCTTTTAAAAAGTCCTTGTTTTGAAACAAAATGTCTCCTAACGTGTTTTGTTTAAAGGGGTGTCAATTTCTTTAAAAAACTATGGTGTCTCTTTGCCTGTGATGTGGGACTGTGGCGCCGAAGTGCTAATGAGACAATATATGGGTATCATTCATTATGCTTTTGAAATGAAACGACACTAAGCCTTTGCACACAGTTGCTGCTGAGAGGTCCCTATGTTATATTAAGTGCCTTTTGTAAAATTTTCTATTTTGACTCTGAGATGAATAGGCAGTGGAAGAATTAATTTGGGTTTTCTGGCTGCCTGAAATAATCCCTTGAAAAGCTGTGGCTATTCAGAGGTACTCAGTATTTTGCCTAAGATCAATAGAGCTGACCGCAGCCTGCCACATTTTGCACATTATTAAAATATTGTCTTCATTATGATTAGGGCTCCTGCACACTACAGTAATACTACTACTACTACTAACAATAAACTGCACTAAGGGCCTGATCCAAAACCCATTGAAGTCAATAATATTAATATAATAATATATCCACTAAGGGTAGGATTTTCAAAAGCACCTAAGTGATTTAGGGGCACAGATCCTATTGCAAGTTGATGGGACTTGTTGGGGAAATTTTCAATAGCATAAATGGTAGTTAGGTGCCTTATGCCCATTGACTTACAGTGGGTCTGTCGTTTGTGCCTTTGAAGACCTTGCCCTTTGCTGCTAAATCACTTAAGCGCTTTTGAAAATCCCATTTTAAGGGCCCCAATATGTGTTCTAGTACACAACCACAACTACTGGTGAAGTTAATGGAATCTGCTCTTCGGCATTTCCAAGGTCCGAGTCAGTTGGTGCAGTGCATTTGTCCTGGGGAGGTGGGAATGTGTGTTCGACACTGTGCCCATCTATTGAATTAATTCCAAGATTAAATAGTTCTGATATGATACGATAGCATTCGTGAAAAAGATTTCCTAAGATAAAATCCTTTTCTAAGGGAGTAAAACTCAAATGAGAAGAATAACGGTTTGGGAATATTGTCCATTTTCTTTACTCATTGTAATTCTACTATTTATTTGGTTTTGGTTCTAGTCAAAATCAAATCAAAATTTGCTTATTAGACAATAGTGACAGAGCGAGAGACTCCACTGTTTTGGCACTATTTTGCGTCTAGGGATAGTCCTGAGCTGGAATTGTATGTGCAGATCAGAAATTCCCCAGAACACATGGGCATTCAGATACAGAATTTAGGTTTGAGACCCTTTCTATTTGTTTCCTTCCCCCCCCCACATGTCCCAGAACCTGCCATATCTTTGCATTATCAGGTCAGTGCACAGCTCTAGCATGTGAAGAAGCAGTAATAAGCCAACAGGAAACACTAAGCCCCCAATTTTGAAGGGAAATTTAACAAGGAAACTTGCACCAGCAAAAGATAATAGGGGAAGTGGAGTTTTATGACATATTGCCTCAGGTGGGTGGAATTATTATGGTTGTGAATATGTTTGATGGAGTTGATTCGTATTGTTCACTCAAGGACAGTGGGGATAGTCTTTAAGGGTTCTTATTACTGATCACCTATTATAGGTCATCAAAAGCCTGAATATGGCTCCAGAAGAAATCCTGTACCAGCCCCCCTCCTCCCAGAGAGGGACCATCATCCTTCCCCTGGGGGAATGAAGGAGAGGACAAAGGGATTAGGATAAGAAAATGGAGGGGAAAACACAGGTCATCGGATTATCCCAGCAAAATACCATCTCACATGTTATTTGAACAGTTGAGTATAGGTCTCGTAACTTCTTTTGTTGCCATCTAAGGAATAAGAATGACTACTGTGGGAGTTTGTCTCTATTCAATAAGTCAATAACTTAAATATGACCTTCAGCAAAGGACATTTTGTAGGAGGACTCATTTTAGAGGAAGAAAGTGACATGCAATCTGAGTTTAATGAGATACCAAAACTTCGTTAGAGAAAAGTTAATGTTGAAGGCATGCATCAGTGGTTTGTGTGTACATTCTTGTTTAAGAGCATTATATTTGCAAACAAATAATTAGAAACAGGAAAGTCAGAGCTAAGGTTAACTGACAAGGAACCCAAACCTGTGAAAGTGTGGAAATTCACAGGGAAGGTATCCAAACTACCTTAACTGTGCACCTATGGTGATGCCTTGAGAGAGTCAGAAATTCATAGTATGTTATCAATGACTACAAAAACTGGACTGCCTTAAATGTATGTAGTGCAATTCACTGCTTTTCAGAACCACTACTTAAGCCGTAAAAAATAACTGAGCTCAAATGGGACTTAAAGTATATGGTGTAACCCTTTGCTCAGGTCTGCTACCCTGGTTGATACTTAATGCTGAAGAGTGCCCTGTTCTAAAAGTAGTGCCTTACTCTGAAAGTAGTCCCATCAAAATCAGCAGGATTACTTGTGGAGTAAGGGACTACTCAACAGAAGGGTAGCTGAATTGGGCTGAGAGTGGTTGTGCCACTTTATGGCCGCCTTCATGGTCGTCATGGTACACCTCAAGGGATTTTTACAAATTTCTGATTATCTCAGTAGCACAATGAAGACAATCCCCCTCTTTTCCAGCCCACCTTTATCTTCATATGGGGGGTGCAGCAATGGGCTGGGACCAGGTTGGGAAGGGGGAGGGCTGACAGCCAGCCTTCCCATATAGGTGGGAACAATTATGGAGATAATCCTACAAAATGTGTACGATTTATTGCTGGGTATTCCCATATGTTAAGTGAATACAGTTGTGGCCTAATTAAACTGCATCCATTGTAGCTAGTCATTATTCCTGCAAAGCTAGGACAATAACAACTAATACAAACATTATAGGGCCGTGCTAATGCTACCATGAAAGCAGCAGTCGCAGCAGCAAACAATGTCATCCAGTGCATTGGATCAATATACAAAGGGACAGAATTAAAGTTTCACAGGCAGCCTTGATTCTGATATTTCCTAACTTTTGGATGCTTGACATTGCAACCTAAACAATGTTTTTGTAACATATGGCGTTTTGTTTTTAATGTAATAATAATGATATAACTGTAAGAATCCCATTGTGAGCTGCTGGTGAGATTAAACTGCGCAAGTGATTCAGAAGCACACTGTTCACTACGGTAGTTAGTTTTAGAACTCCATTGAAGCAGGAATTCAGCATAAAATGACTCAGTGGACATTTTTATTATGTAAATCATCTGTTTTAATTTCCATGATCTATGAAAGACTGAAAACAAAATATTTCCCCTGATGTAGAACTGAAATGAAGTCATGAGAGAGAAGGATGTTAAGGGTGTAAAATGCGTAACTGTAAACTTTTAAGCATGGTAGTTGTCACCCTGCTGCTCAGGATTATTTAGACACTTGACTTTTTCATTAACATTTCCTTTATTTCTGTTTGATCCAGTGGTCCTTTAGTGAAGTGTGTGTAAGTATGCCTAGTTCAGGGTGAGCTGGTCCTTTATGGGGATTGGGACTCAGCTGCAGCTATAGGGAGATTCCTTCCAGAGACTCTGGGTCAAGAGAAGGGCCTGGACAGGAGCTTGCCCCACCAGCTACGTGGCTGGGGTTATTTGCTGTGTGGGCAGCAGCAGAAGCCCCCTAAGGCACAGGTCTCAGGAGGAAGGGGTCAGGCAGCAGGACCTGGTTTACCTTCTTTGACTGACATCAAGCTATGTTTGTGTCTGAACAATAAATACACCTCTGAGAAAAGGGACAACAAGGTTGACAATGCGAGAGGCTTCATTGATGCAGCTGGCTGGTGAGTTGTCCCGCTGGCTTACACAAGAGTGGGAAAACTGAGGCAGGGTCAGAGTCCAGTGCCGATGGAGGCAAGCTGGTTACAGTGCAGAGTAATCCAAGGTTATTTGATTTGGTAGATACAAAATATACGTATAAAACATTATAAAGAAAAAGAGGAGGATAAACGTTGATTGGGGCCTAGCAGTGGATTGCTGCTGCAGACCCTCCACGCTCTGAACTCACTATGATTTTGAACTCCTGTTTGCGTCTTATGGAAAAGAAGCAACAAGCTAAAGAAGATCCCAGACAAGGCTCCTACAAGAATAGATGAACACATTCAATGAAGACAACCATGTAAGTGTAAAACTGGATCCAGAGTGTTAAGGATCTTAAAATGATTATTGTGAAATCTCATTTGTCATTGGAGCTCAGGCATCAAACCAGGATGTAAACTGAGCTGCTTGAACCACAAGAAGACTGCAGCCTGCGTGCAGTGATTTGAGATTTCTGTAATCACAAGGCAAGCAGTCATAGGGCTGGACCCTCAGTCGGTGTAAATAGACTCCAGTGGAGCGACACTTATTTATAGCAGCTAAGGACCTGGCACATGAATGTTAATTCTCCACTTGGTGCAATTGCTCCACTCATTAAACTTTGGGTTGGTTCTAAATATTTACAGCATCTCTAACTCAAAGGTAAAATTTTACAGCTGCAGATCCGCTCTCTGTGTTAATACCAGATTGTGACCCACATTTTTAAAGATGTTTAGGCACTTAAAGATGCAGATGGGATTTGCAAAGTAGCTTAGGTGCCTAGTTTCCATTGAAATCAAGTTAGGAGCCTGATCTGCTTAGGTCCCTAATGGAATATTCATAAGCACCTAGCTACATCTTTTAGTGCCTAAATACCTTTGAAATTCTGACTTCCTGTTTAGTGACGTCTCTAGGTATTTAACCTAGAGAGTGGGAATGTTAATGACTAAGGGGTCATTGAACTCGATGAGCGTCTTTTCATTGACTTTGTTTGGACTTGGATCCCACCCATGAGAATACATAGCATTTATCTCCCTCCCTTCTAACAGCAATCTATTTTATTGACTGGTAGGGTGACCAGATGTCCTGATTTTATATGGACAGTCCCGATTTTGGGGTCTTTTTCTTATATAGGCTCCTAGTACCCTCCACCCCCCCCGTCCCAATTTTTCATACTTGCTGTCTAATCACCCTAGTGACTGGTAACGTTAGTATGTAAATGTGGATACAATGACACTGACATGATGATTTGAGGGTGCTGAGATAGGGAAATGTACTTGAATGTGAATGCTGAGGGGGGAGGAGTCTCCTTTGGCTCAGGAGATCATGAAAGGTGATTGTAGCTGAGAAAATTATTCCCTGGGGGCGCAATCCTGCAAGCTGCTGGAGCTCTGGCCCCAGTTCACTAAAGCACTTAAACTCATGCTTAACTTTAAGCACATATGTAGTCTCATTGGTTTTGATGAGACTACTCACATGCTTAAAGTTAGGCACATGTTTAAACTATATCAAAGCTAGAGTGCTTAGCTCCTTTCAGGATTGATCCTGTGCTAACTTTGCAACTATTTGTAAATTCCTTTGGTAAATATTATATTAAATGCACTGGCATTGGTTTAATGCATTGGTATGGTTTAAATTAGAGCTGTGCGGAGGACAAATTCCATTTTGCAATGGATTTTCAGATTTACAAGAGTAGTTTTGATTAGGAACAAAACCCCCAAAATGTATTAATTTCTCTATGAAAGAAAATTCTGGGAAAAAAGTTTTGGATTGATTGAAATCTTTCACTTTTTTTTTTGGTTATATTAAATACCAAAAGTCATTTCAAAACAAAAAAATCAGTCATTCAGAACTCTCCCCCCCCATTTGTTCTGAGGTGAAATTTACACGATTTCACAAAGGACTTAAACTTCGATTGAACTGCATTCTCTGACAGAAAATGTCAACATTTTTTTGACCACCTCCAATTTTATTTTTTAATCCTGTTTAAAGGTATGATTTATGCCTTCTAAATATAGCTGAAGTTATTTTTAGATAATAAGACCAAAAGCAATACAATCAATATTGTTAAAGTCTTTCATTGTTACTGAAATCTTAAATTCTCTTCCAGTAAGTGTGTGGGGAGGGGAAAAAAGGAGAAATAGGCCATTCCAGCAATAGTAGAAAATTCACTGAGCCTCATTAGTGCATAACTGAAGCTCTTACTGGATATTTTTCTTTTGCTCTAAGCAGTAACAACTACGGTTAGAATTACATTGGCACACACAGCAAGCAGTGCTCATTAGCTCTAGAAGCTACTTTCTTTTAGCCGTTAGAAACAGGGAAACAAAAACCAATCTGATCCCTGTTTCATATTCATGTAGTTTCTCCTTGTAATGGCTTGATTGACAGCCTTGGTATACATTGTCCAATGTCTTCACATCAAGACTATGACCTCAATTCACCTATCATTCACTTCCACTGTGTCAGCTGAGCCTATTGTGGATGTCCATTATTCAGACTCTATATTGTGTTATGATGAATTGCCCTCTTGGGAATTTTAGGACATCTTAATCCGAGTCGGACAGAACTCTCTGGAATAAATAATCAACAAGATCCTGTGCTAAATCTAAGTAGATCAGAGGATGTGGATTTTTGACAGCTGTTACTGATAGAAAAGAAGCAAGAGGGAGTGCCCTAAGCATCCTTGAGCAGATTTCATCTCCCATTTTACTCTCACTGGATGCTTTTCCACTGAGATGTTGTTGGTAGCAGGGGTGGCAAAGTCATACTTTTATCCCCAGTTTCTTGCTTTATATGCAAAGTGTGTACGTGTCGGAGAACAGTTACAGAGAACTGTTGTTTGTAATTTAGACTCACACAGATTCTTCCTCCATCCTCAGAGAAGAAAGAACTTTATAGCAAGAAAAGTCAGTAGCATTTTATTTCATATTCCATTGAAAGCCGTGTGTGTATTTAATACAACTGGCAGTCACTAGTCAAACATATGGTAATAGTATAAAATCATGTGTGTGTGTGTGTGGAGAGAGAGAGGAGGGGGGTTAACCCTTTCAATAAGGCTAGACTGTGGCCCTCATGTAGCGATGCTGGGCTAGGGCAGGAGGGAGTGAGGAATCTTGTGTTGCCTGTCAAAAGCTGGCTGGAGTTGCAGCACAGGATCTGCCACCAAGATACTTCCTGAAGGTAGTGGGGAGGGGATTAGATAAGTCTGAGACACGTCTCAAACTCTATTCACCCCACAACTGCAGCCCAGAGAGGCTGGGTACCATGTGAGAAGGGTTTGCTGCACCCCTTTAAGTAGATCACAAATTGTGCTTCCTCGGGGGTAATGTGGCTCCACATCACTGCTTTTGATAGGTTGTAGATACATACCAATCTACATGCCCCAGAGCATTAGGACCTTTTAGCTATATTTGCGTTGGCCTAAGGATTTTTGTGCAGGTACATTTTTCATAGGGAAAGACCATAAATTAAGGTGAGTAAATAAAGTCAATTTTTATTACAAAAATACATTACATCAGAATTAACACAAGAAAATACAACATTCATATAGGACCACTTCTGACCATGTAGACAGCTGCTTCATTTAGCAGACAGGTAAGGATAATTGGATTGGAAGAACCTGCCACATTTATAGATGGTCAATTTCCTAGTATTCCCACTGAGTCTTTCTGTCTGAATTCCCCCTTCCTCTTTCCTGTAAGCTTCAGTTTAGGACTACATTTCCCAGCATGCCTTTCCTTTCCCCTTCTATTGTCACGTAGCAGGGAACTTTTAGGTCCTGCAATTACGAATTCATCTATATTGAGGGCCCTGTTACATTCCAAATACCCATCATGTTCATTGCATAATTCTGTCTAACAGAGTAGGTGGGACCAAGCCATGTATCTGACAAAGGCTGAAGTCTCAGAAATGTCCAAGCACCTTGTAAAACTACTCCAAGGCAAAGGCAAAAAATTCAGGGCCAGTGATTCTTCCTCAGTGTGTGAAATTTGACAATGGCCTAAGGCTCGAGCTGTTTGAAAAATAAGGGATATTTTCCCCATGGAAAATCTACATTTTTTTTTTTTTTAGTGAAAAAATTCAGCCAACCCTCCCCCCAAAAAACTAGATTCAAACTAGCACTGAAATGCCTCATGGGAGTTGTAGTTTGAGTGCCTTGTTCTCCCATCTTCCAGAGAGGGCTGGCTCTCTGGCTAAACTATATCTCCCATGATATACCATTTTCTTCCTTCTTGGTGAGGCAAGGGAGTACCTCACAAGAGTATCTGGCTGTGGTGCATCATAGGAGAAGTAATTCAGCCGGAGGAGAGATGGGAACACAAGACTCCCATGAGGTACTGAGGTCTCAGTTTGAATTTAAATTTTTGGGGGTTTGGGTTAAATATTTTGAAGTTTAGATTATTGATGCTATAGTGAAATTTTCCATGGAAAGCAGACACTTCTTGTGGAAGAATTCCATTTATTAAAAAAACCCCTAATTTTCCATTTTAAATGTTTTTGACAAAAAAAATTCTACCAGTCCTATCTAAGGCATCAGTCATGTCATTTGATCAGTTTCCCTCACAATATTCTGTGCTTTATTTATTTATTGATTGATTGATCGTAGTAGATCAGGTAGCTAGTCAGCAACAAAACCTTGCTTGTATTTCTCCATTAGTGTGATTGCATTTACCAATGGTCAGGTTTGATGCCAAATATTCACAGCAGCCCTAAAAGAAGTCTAAAGTGCTACACATTATGGTATCATAGCCAGTCTCTTGGTGTGTAGTACCAGTTTCAAAGCTTTATTACAGGCATGATTTGAAAGAAATTTTATAGTTTCAGTTCAGCTTCAATTAACAGATCCTAGATAAATACATTTATTAACCAGACTTGCACATATTTCTTTTAAATAAATTGGCTGATTTAAAAAGAATTGTCAAGCTGTTCAAGTCTGAATTCTGTGAAGTTAAGGCCTAGGGTTTAATGTCACATTTCAGTATTTCTTGCATAAGCTGCATTATCACATTTAAGCCATGGATACTGTCAAACCTTGCAGAAGAAGCAAGTTCTCTTCTTCTGAACTGTCAGCAACCACCTTAATTAAGTTACAAAGCAATTTTTCTCCAAATAAAAAGTGGTAGGTGTCTCTTCTCACATTTCAGATCTGAGGCTCAAGTTGACAATATGAAGTCAAGATGTCATCCAGCACTACACTATTTGCCATTATAGCTTAGACAGCTGTAGGAGATGTTGTGTTCTGAGGGTGGTATATTCATGTGTGTGAGGAGGTGGGCTGGATAATAAATCAGTTTTGGAAATGAGGGGGGGGGGGAGAGAAAGAGCTTTGTCTCCGCTGTTGTGCTCTTGCTTGTTCGGAAGCTAAGTAAGGATAGCTATATTGGCAGCACTGCTGTTTAAATAACTGCATCATTCTTGGGCCATGTCTACACAACAAACTTTGGTCAACACAAGTTATGTCAACATAAAGCCACTGTGATTAGTGTATCGCTTGTGCAAGTACATACTTGGCTCATTGCACCAGTACTGCGTGTACTCACCACGAGTGTTTGTCCTGATGCACAGTGCAGTGCACTGTGGGTCGTATCCCAGTGTGCAAACTGCCATCGTCCGGTACGCTTTCCTTTTGGGAAGTTTTGGCAAGGCATGGCAATGCAGAAATGAGTTGAGCAGGAGTGACTAGAAGCAAGGGGTCAACTTTCCAGTGTGCAACTGTTCCCATCTCATAATGGCATCTATGTCCCATAATCTTCAGACCCTTTTTAAAAATCACACGCACCCTGCGTGGTCTTCCTCACTGTCCACCATCTTTGGAGCCTGGACATGGAAGCATAGAGCCTCCACAGCTCTGCATTCTTGGCATGAGCATTGCAAGCACAGGATGCATGATCCTCCACTATTTGCAGAGCTGTAAGAATCAGTAGGGAACATGATGATTTCTTGGAGGACTGAATGCTGTGGGGCATAGGGAGAGCCAATTCAAGGTTGTTGTTGGTGGTGTTCACAGAGCAGCTGTAGATGGAGGAACACTGCTTCTGGGCCCAAGAGACAAGCACTGACTGGTGAGATCACATCGAGCAATGGCTGCAGAACTTTCAGATACGCAAAACCACATTCCTGATCTGTGTGCCGAGCTCATCCCAGCCCTACAGAGCAGGAACACCAAATTGAGAGCTGCACTGACAGTGGAAGAGCAAGTGGTAATCACACTGTGGAAACTAGATTGCTACCAGTCAGTGGGAAATCATTTTGGAGTTGGAAATCCACTGCAGGGGCTGTTGTCATGCAAGTGTACAGGGTCATTAACCATCTGTTGCTACACAGGACTGTGATTCTTGGTAATGTGCAGGACATAGTGGATGGATCTGCAGGAATGGGGTTCCCAAATTGTGTTGGAGTAAAAGACAGCATGCATATCCTTATTTTGGCACCAGACCACCTTGCCACATAGTACATCAACAGATAGGGCTAATTTTCTATGGTTATGGAAGTGCTTGTGGATCATGGGCAGGGCTTAAATTCTCACTGAGTATTTCCCAGAATCCTGAGGTTTCAGCCCCATGAGAGGTGCCAGGTCTCCTGTGGGTTAGAAAATATTTCCAGGAGCTCTGCTCCAGATAACTCCAGCTGAATTTAAGCCCTGATCTCGGGGATGTTTCACCAACCTCAGTGTTGGCTGGTCAGGGAAGGTGTATGGTACTCACATCTTTAAGGACACAAAACTGTTCAGAAAGCTATAAGCAAGGACTTACTTTTCCGAGCAGCAGATTACCATTGGCCGGTAGGGATCCTGGTGAACTCAGCCTACACCTTGCTCCCCTGGCACATGAAACCATACACCGTACATTTTGACAGCACCAAGAGAAGATTCAGCTACTGGTTCAGCAGGTACTGAATTACAGTTGAACATGCTTTAGATAGATTAAAGGGATGCTGGCAGTGTTTACTCACAAGACTGGATCGCAGTGAAAACAAATCCCAGTGGTTATAGCTGCCTGCTGTGTTCTGCCATAATATCTGAAGCTAAGGGGGAAAAGGTTGCTTCTGGGGTGGAGGGCGGAGGTGGAACGGTGGTCTGCTGAGTTTGAACAGCCAGACATACGGGCTATTAGAAGAGCTCAATGGGGAGCTATATGGCTCAGGCAGTCTTTAAAAGAGCACTTGAACAATGAGCCCCATGAACGCGTTGTGGTGTACTGTACTCTACCTGATCCTACTGTTTTGGTGCCTATTAGGAATTGTGTGCCGCTTGTTGTACATCTGTGAATATAACACTGCCAATGCACCTATTTTTGCTGTGCTTGCTGTACATTTCATTATTACACCGTGTTTGTCACTGATCCTATGAGTTGTCACACTGTACGGTAACACGTAAGTGGGTGCTTTCAGAACTGTTAGGCACTCTGCAGCATAAGTTGTGAACTAATAAAGATTCATTATTTTCCAAATAGAATTTTATTCAGTAACAAAACCAGTGCAAAGAAAAATATGTGAAATTTAAAAAACAAATACATTAAAAACTTAATAAAGTAACGGAACAGAACTTAACGTGGGAAAAGAACATTCTTGTCCATTTTACCTACACATAGAGCAACAGTGGCTTTCACAGGTCAGTATGTGTGAAGCAGTAGTTGTGCTTAATATCCCCATGGTCTGGAGTGGTAGGGGCAGGGATGTGCCCCCTGATACCACATGGAATGCTGAGGCGGGCAGTATAGGGATGTACTATAATGGAGTTCTCCATGGTCTACAAAGAGAGGCGAGCCTGTGATTGCTGAACCTGTAGATACACAAGAGTGAGCCGCATCTGTGTTTGCTGCTGGAGAAGCCCCATTTCTGTCCTGGTGCATCTCCTCCTTTTCCTGCTGCGACACCTGAGCCTTTCTCCTGTCCACTCTTTCCTTCTCCGGGCTGTCTGCAATGTTCACCCTCCAGGCCCTTTGCTCACAGTCTGATGCAGCAATGTTTTGCGGGATCTCATTGAACATATGATCCCAAGTCCTCTTCTTTCTCCTCCTTATCTTGCTCAGGCCTTCTGCCTTGAGGCAACAGCAGCACCTGTTGCAGATAAAACACACAAGTGCCTTTGTCAATATAATCACAATGGAAAATGAAAGTTAAGATTCAGAACTCACTTCCATTGCTCCCCTAAAAGTTTTAAACAAGACATGCAGCTCTTTGTGAAAGTGGCAGGTCTGTGGCTTGCACCAGATTGACTGTTGGCCTCCCCGGCCTTCTCGTATGCCTGACACAGTTCCTTCACTTCCATGTGACACTGCTGCTGCTCCGTCATACCCCTTCTCCTGAATCCCCTGTGCAATCTGCTTATAGATGTCCACATTCTATGGCTGGTCTTGGCTTAGTTTGGACAGTATCTTCTCCCCACAGGCCCAGGAGATCCGATATGTCCTGTCTACTCCAGGCCAGAGCTGGAATGGGGTAGACAGGTGTCCGTTTTTTTACCAGAACACCGGATTGAAAAGGGATCCTGGTGGCTCCTGTCAGCATGGCTGACTGGGCCGTTGACTGTCTAGTTGGCATCACCATGCAGCACAGCTGGCAGGCTCCTGGGAAGCAGACAGCATGTCCCCCCTCTGGCTCCTATGCTTAGGAGCAGCCATGGGGCTCTGCACGCTGCCCCTGCCCTAAGCGCCACCCTTGCAACTCCCATTGGCTGGGAACCATGGCCAATGGGAGCAGCAGGGGCGGCGCCTGCAGACGGAGCCAGAGAGGGGACATGCCACTGCTTCCAGGAGCTGCTTGAGGTAAGCACCGCCCAGAGCCTGCACCCCGACCCTCTCCTGCACCCCAACCCTCTGCCCCAGCCCCAATCCCCTCCTGCCCTCTGAACCCCTCAATACCAGCCAGGAGCACCCTCCTGCACCCCAAAACACTCAGCCCCAACCCAGAGCCCGCACCCTGAGCTTGAGCGCTTACTGCCCCCCACACCTCAATCCCCTGCCCTAGCCCTGATCCCCCTCCCGCCCTCTGAACCCCTTTATCCCAGCCCCGAGCACCCTTCTACACCCCAAACTCCTCAACCAAAGCCCCACCCCAGAGTCTGCACCCCCAGCTGTAGCCCTCTCTCCCCTCTGTACCCCAACCCCGTGCCCCAACCCTGATCCACCTTCTGCCTGCCGAACCCGTCTGTTCCAGCACGGAGCACCCTCCTGCACCCCCAGATCCCTCATCTCCAGCCCCACCCCAGAGCCTGCACCCCCAGATGGAGCACTCAACCCCCCGCGACCCACCTCCCTGCCCCAGCCCTGATTGCCCTCTCACACTCTGAATGCCTCAATTGTGTCCCCACCCTGGAGCTTTCACCCCCTCCCACAGCCCAGCCTCCTGAGCCAGCCCAGTGAAAATGAGCGAGTGAGTGAGGGTAGGGAGAGTGAGCGACAGAGGGAGGGGAGGATGAAGTGAGCTGGGGTGGGGCCTCGGAAAAAGGGCGGCGCAGGGGCAGGGCAACGGTGTTTGGTTTTGTGCGAGTAGAAAATTGGCAACCCTACCACTTGAACAACTAAGTTGACGCCAGGTGACCTATGTCGACTTAACTTTGGGTACGTCTACACTACGGGATTATTCCGAATTTACATAAACCAGTTTAGCAAAACAGATTGTATAAAATCGAGTGTGCGCGGCCACACTAAACACATTAAATCGGTGGTGTGCGTCCACGGTCCGAGGCTAGCGTCGATTTCTGGAGCATTGCACTGTGGGTAGCTATTCTGTAGCTATCCCATAGTTCCCACAGCCTCCCCCGCCCCTTGGAATTTCCGGGTTGAGATCCCAGTGCCTGATGGGGCAAAAATCATTGTCGCGGGTGGTTCTGGGTAAATGTTGTCAGTCACTCCTTCCGCTGGGAAAGCAACGGCAGACAAGCATTTCACGCCTTTTTTCCCTGGATTGCCCTGGCAGATGCCATAGCATGGCAATCATGGAGCCTGTTTTTCCTTTTGTGACTGTCACCGTATGTGTACTAGATGCCGCTCACAGAGGCGATTCAGCAGCGCTACACAGCAGCATGCTTTTGCTTTTGCATGACAGCAGAGATGCTTACCAGCCATATTGCACCATCTACCATACCATAAATTGGTAATAAGATGATCGTGGCTACCAGTCCTTTTGCACTGCTCCATCTGTTGCTGTCATAAGTGCCCCTGGCTGCTCTTAGCCAGGGGCGCAAAAGCCAAAATTGGGAATGACTCCCTGAGTCAATCCCTTCTTTTTGGTATCTAAAAATAGAATCAATCCTGCCTAGAATATGTGCAAGTGTACTAGAGAACCACTGTATATCAGAACCAGAGAGCACAGCTGCTCTGTGTCAGATCCTGCAGAAATTATGAGCTGTATGCTATTCACAGGGGGTGCTCCTGCAACAACCCCACCTGTTCATTCTGTTCTTCCCCCAGCCTTCCTGGGCTACCATAGCATTGTCCCCCCACTTGTGTGATGACACAGTGACTTGTTAGTGAGAAATGAGTGGAAGGCAGCCTCCAGCTGCTATGATAGTCCGGACAGGACATTAAGCAGTGTGTAGGAGAGGAGCCCAGCATCCCACTGCTAGTCCAGGGGCAACTGAATCTTTTCTTTACACATGAAGGGTGGGGGCTGATGGAGCTCAGCCCCCTGTTGCTATGATGAAGACGGTTACCAGCCATATTGCACCATCTACCAGGAAAAATTAGGGGCAGGCATCCTTGATTGACCTAACTGATGCTAGTCGGCATGGTTACCAGTCCTTTTGCACTGCCCCATGTGCCAATAGCCTGATGATGATGATGGGTATCAGTCTTATTGTACCATCAGCCACCCATGGCGGGCGGGGGAGCAAGGATGTTGGTGTTGAGTGCTGCAGCATTGTGTCTATCTGCAGCATTCAGTAAAGATAGGGTGACATGTAAAAGAGTCAAGAGAGGATTGTTTTCCCTTTCACTTCTGGGGGTGGGTGGGGGGGTAGCGTAAATTGCCGAGCTATGCCCTGACCCACCGCGGACACTGTGTTTGACCCTAGAAGCATTTGGAGCTCAGCCAAGAATGCAAATACTTTTCGGAGACTGCAAGAACTGTGGGATAGCTTGAGTCCTCCAGTCCATGAGCGTCCATTTGATTCTTTGGCTTTCCGTTACGCTTGTCACGCAGCAGTGAGCTGAGTCCCTGCTATGGCGTCTGTCTGGAGATTTTTTAAAAATGATTTTGAATTTTGTCTTCCGTAACGGAGCGCTGATAGAACAGATTTGCCTGCCCTTACAGCAATCACATCCGCATGGTCCATGCTGGAGCTCTTTCTTTATTTTGATTTTTAACTGCCTCGCCACACGTGCTGATCGGAGCTCCACGCTGGGCAAACAGGAAATATTCAAAAGTTCGCGGGGCTTTTCCTGTCTACCTGGCCACTGCATACGAGTTCAGATCGCTGTCCAGAGCGGTCAGTGGTGCACTGTGGGATACCACCCGGAGGCCAATACCGTCGATCTGCGGCCACACTAACCCTAATCCGATATGGTAATACCGATACTAGCGCTACTCCTCTCGTTAGGGAGGAGTACAGAAACCGGTTTAAAGAGCCCTTTATATCGATATAAAGGGCCTCTTAGTGTGGACGGGTGTGGCGTTAAATCGGTTTAACGCTCCTAAAACCGGTTTAAACGCGTAGTGTAGACCAGGCTTTTGTAGTGTAGACCAGACCCTACGTACACTTTGCAGTAATAATCTAGTTTTATTTTCTCCTTCAGAAACTGAGACTCACTTTTTTTTTCTTTAACACATGGGGAGGGAGGGGAAACCTGTATAAATTAAAGAACGGGGAAAAAAAGAAAAAAAAATAATTTCCTGAGTATGTCATAGCATTTGTGTGCAAGAGGAGACATTTGTCTTGATGTGTACTCATGGTCAGGATGCCATGGAAAAACTTTATTCAAGACACATAGAAATAGTGATACAAATGTAACTTGAGGGGAGAGGAAAAGGATATGTTTTGGTGGATGAGGTGAGAAATATACAATCATTTCCCTTGTTCTGGTTTGGTACTTTCTAGACCTAACACTAGAGCTGGTTAGAAAATTAGGTGAAAAATTGAAAACTAGCAACAACTGAGAAATTTCCTTCGGAAAGCTACTGAATACCAGAACATGTTTGAGTGAAAACACACAATTTCGTGTGAAGGCTTTTGGTTTTCCACTGAGAAATTAAAAAAAAAAAAGTCAAGAAAAGCACACACTTTTATTTAACTGAAAGCTTGATTTTACTTCAGCCAGTCCTAGCAGTAGCTAATGCTGATGATTGTGTTTGGCTTGCTGCAGACAAGTATCTGTTTTGAGATTCTTTATGTGTGAAACTAAAGGGTACAGTAGCACTGTCACAATTTTGAGACAATTGGGGGAGATGAAACTCTTATCACTCACGCTGCACAGCAGTATTGAGCAAGCTCATGGGCCCCATTCCTTTCCCGTACTTAGATTCACACGAGGGGACTGTTGCACCTGCACAGAGCTTCATAATTGGGCACAGAATCTGATTTCAGGATCAGGATATTAGTTGGTACAGTGCTTTGAAGATATAAGGTGCTGTGTAGGAGCTAAGTTTTAGAATTAGGGTTATTAATAACCCTCATAAAATTTCTTTTAATTCCTGATTGTGAAAAATTGCATTGAGCAGTTAAGAATACAAGATTTAGTATTACTTAATAGTAATTCAAACTGTAATTAAACAAATGCGCCCTCATGGTAGAACAAAATCAGAGTAACTGAAACTTAAACACTTCCACTAGCACATATTTATTTTAAAAGATGCCATTAAGATACAGCATCTTTCCTAACCCAGAACAGTACTTCAAACCTTAATATAAAAGTTGGTTTCTTAGAAGTACATTTATAATGTGCTTCCGTTTGGACCTGTAGCTTTTAATTAGCTTGTGTGTTTTTTCACACTAAATTATTTATAGGAACTTTTAATGTTTCATATCAATCTAAATGGAGAGAGAATTAAATAGGGCATATATAATTAGATTTAAATAGCTGCAGAAAATCAATTCAGCTCAGTTTGTGTTATTATGTAAACTACAATTAAAGACATGCTACATCATTGAATTTGAGCATTTTGATTCTATTTGGATTTTCAGCAGTTATGTTCTAGCTAGTATGAGGCATCAGTTGTGTAGACAGATTTTGCTTTGTAGTCTTAAAGCCCAGTCCTGCAGTCCCTGCGCGTACAAAACTCTTATAATTCTGTGTATGTAATGTAGACAGGATCAGGTCCTGTGTTTAATATGAGTGGAGAGCAAGCAGATCTATTGAAGAGGCAAATAATGAATTCCATGCCGTTACCAAGAAGCATAGTAACATACAGTAGCAGAGAATGTTTACGGCATGAATTATTTATTGATAAGGAAAGATCCCTGCAGTGTAACCATAAAACTAGACAAAGAAAAGAGAAATTATATTTCGATTTGGGTAGGAGATATTGAGATTCCAAATCTTAAATTAGACGATATGGCTTAAGTGTCATAAATTGATGCTTTAGCAGACACACCTTGGTTAAAGACATGTTGTTATATAGGCACAAACATAGGGTTTATTTACTTCCCTTTGTGAAAGTCCATAAGTAACTCCTGATGGTAAGGCTGTAAATGCAGAATTTGGAATAAGGCTGACAAAGGGGGTAACCAGGACAAAGCTAATACAATGGCTGAGTTTGCACTGACTTCCTTATCCTCTTGTCTTTAAATGTTAAGCTTCTATGCATCAGGCCACATCCTTACGTGGTGAAAATCAGCATATTTCCATTGAAATTAGTGATATTATAGACATGTATACCATCTCAGAAGCTGACTCTATGTAGCTGACATTTTCCTTGTTTTGCCTCAGCCAAAATTTCCGCTACGCTTAGAGTTCCAATATCATTTCAGGGACAGTAATATAAACACATAATATAATTTTGATAAGTGAATAAGAGGAAGGGTTGTCTAGGGGTTCACGTACTGTGCTGGGACTCTAGAAATGCAGGTTCAGTTCCCTGCCCTGCCCCAGACCTCCTGTGTGACCTTGAGAAGTAATTTATCTCTGCCTCGCTTGCCCATCTGTAAAATTAGTTTATTTGTATAACCATCCTGCTAGGACCCTTAATGATGGACCAGGGCTCCACTGCACAGAACAAAAAGACAGTCCCTGTCCTGATGGGCTTTCAATCAGAATAGCACCTCCCTTCCTCACACAAGTAATAGGAGGCTAAATATATTAAAGACTCTGAGGTGTTCCGATTCTACAGTAGTGGGGCCATATAAGTACCAAAGAGAGATGTTGCATCACATGGCTACTTCACTGAAGAGTTCCATAGATATGTAACATTTTGAAGTGAAATTGGTAGCAATATTGGTGCCAGATTCTGATGTCAATTAAGTTGGTTTAAATCCAGAGCAACTGCCTTGCAGTCAGTGAACCAAGGCCTTGCCCCCTGCAAACCAGCTGTACCTAGGTAGGCAAACGGCAGTGCTTGTGTATAAGGTAGGTGCTGCTGCTGAGCTCATTCCTCCTTCCCATACCCTTGCAGCCGTTATATCTTGTGTAGGCATAATGCCTCCCTCCAGCAGCAACTGGGTAGTCAGCAGCTTTCTCCCTGTTACCATGCCTACTCCCACGGCTTCACCAGCGCTCAGAGCCATAATTTAGCCCTCAAAATCTGGTTGTCAAGTTTCTGTTTTAATAACTAGCATTTGTTTGTGTAATGGGTCTTAATTATTGGGTTTCAGCTGAGGAATAAGCTTACATATAAAGGTCCTCCTGGCTTAGTAGAATTACTGGTGCTTCTCTCTGTGGCTTGGAGCATCCACATTTTTGTTGTTATCTGAGGTTCCAGTGAAGCCAAAACCTATGAAGGGGGTATGTTTGGAAGCAGTAAAATGGACCATAATCTACTCTGTTTTATTGGGGTAGATCAGATGTAGATTAGTGAAGTCAGTAGAGTTACACTGGATCTATGCCAGCCTAAGAGACAGCAGAATTTCATCCAGTGTTTGTGGATGGAAACTTGTGTTCAGAGTGACAATTATTAATAGTGACAATGACACCAGCAAATATACTATGTCTGGAGAGAGCAAGTTTCCTTCTATCTAGTGTGTATTTCTAATGTGGTTAGGCAAAGTAAAAAGTGTTCCAAAGGTAGCTTGTGTGGCAAAGTCAGGGTGGATGGTGTGATGTTGCTGTCAAAGCAATGGATTTGAACCAAGGTGGTTGCGGCCACAATGCAGAGTACTAACCTCTATATAATCATGGCAAGTTACTAGGGCTCTGATGGAAGGCAGCTATGTTAGCCCTAGAATGTTAAAGGCCCTCTTCCCTATAAGCTGAAAAGGGGTTATCTCAGGTCAAATTAGGAACACCTGGATCCAGTTAAGGGCTGCCTGAGACCTTTAAAACCAGGAGGGTGAGAGAGACAAGTGGCTACCAGGCTAGTGGCAGCAGAGAAGTAAGCTTCTTCAGGAGGGGAGGCAGACAAACCTGAGTGCCTGCTAGGGGGAGGACTGACACCCTGGGGCAGACTACAGGGTGACACCCAGCCCCAGGGAGGAAGCAGGGGAAGGTATCACCCTTTATTTATGTATTTATGGGACTATTTCCCTTTTGTTTGGTGGAGGATCACCCCATAGGCCTAACCAGGAAATATGACTAAAGCAGTACAAAACGGGGGAAGACAAACATTGCCCAGTGTGGGCTGGGGCTGATTTACCCCAGGCATGCCATCACCAGAGAGGGAAGCATTTGGTTGGGTGAGGTGAAGGAGGTGCCTTGCCACACTTGCTAGTCTGTTTTAAGACATTTTATTACTGAGCTGTTTGATTAGGTGTAGTCTGAGGGCTTGGCTACACTTGAAAGTTGCAGCGCTGGTCGTGCAGCTGTGTAGGGACAGCGCTGGTGTGTGGCCACACTCACAGCTACCAGCGCTGCAGTGTGGTCACATTTGCAGCGCTGTTGGGAGCAGTGCATTATGGGCAGCTATCCCAGCGTTCAAGTGGCAGCAACGTGCTTTTCAAAAGAGGGGGGTGGTGTGGTGTGTAGTGTGACAGGGAGCGGGGGAGAGAGAGAGAGTGGATTTTTGGAGCCAACACTGTATGTTAGCTTCCTGACTTGCAAAATCAGAAAATGTTCCCGACCCCTTAATCTTAACTCTTAACTGCAAACAGCCTGCATCCAATGGACTCCGTTTCTCCCCTCTGCCCCCGCTGTTCCTCGTCAAGCAAACACTCAACCCCTGTGAATGAGACAGGCAGGGGGTTTTCTCATTTGATTGTTCACAGTCAGGTACAGATTGATCACAGCAAACAGGAGCTGTGTTTGTTTTTTAGATAAGCAGCTCCCGGAGCCCGAGTTCACAACAAAACAAAGAGAGGTTGCATAACAAAACAAAGAGAGTAATTTAGTTAAAAGCATTCTGGGATATCTCCTAATACCCTGGAGGCCAATAACAGTGCTGGTGTGTGGCCACACTTGACGAGCAGCGCTGGATCACCAGTGCTGCACTCATTATACCCCAAGCAGACCAGGTGTACAGCCAGCGCTGCAGCCAGGGAGTTGCAGCGCTGGATGTGCCTTGCAGGTGTGGACAGTTACTAATTGCAGCACTGGAAAGCCTCCACCAGTGCTGCAACTTTCAAGTGTAGCCAAGCCCTCTGACATGAGGGATGTTAATATTGAACAAACACATACACGTTCATGGTTCAATTCCTCTGTTAAAACAGTGAGCTTTAATGCTTAAGGAAAGCAGAAATGGGTCCTTATATTAAAAACATGCACATGTCTATAAAGTTGTTAATTTTGCTCTCTTTGCATATGTAATAAATGAGAGGCAGAGATGGTTAGCTTAAAGAGACTTAGTTGGGAATTGGTCCTGCTTTGAGCAGGGGGTTGGACTAGATGACCTCCTGAGGTCCCTTCCAACCCTAATATTCTGTGATTCTGTGCCTCCACTGAACTAATCTTAACTGCTGAGTGATTGTTCTACCAACCTGGGGATTCATTCACTGTAACAGAGCTTTTCGTTCTATTTAAATACTTTAGAAGCAAAATGGATATCTGGAAATACTCACTATTTCAGGGGATTGATTATAGCAGCTATTGAGCTAATTAAATCAAAAACTTTTTTCCCAAGTGAAGAACTTTGTAGTCTGCTCAAACTGATCCGGCTGTCTTTAGAGCCCTTCATATTTGCAGAAGACCCTGCTTTGCCCTTAAGAAAGCAGTATCTTTTAATCTCCTGAATCATTAGTCATTCTTCCCTTGTGATTTCTTACATAGACAATTTCATACCCATGCAATAGACAGATATTATTACATAAGGCTGAAAATAGTCGTTTATTATAAGGTTTGCTGATTATTACCTTTATACTTAAGGTTGCTTATCTTTCTGGATCTTTTACTTTTCTAGGGAGGGTGTGGGGAGGGAATTTTCGCACGCTTGGGGTCTGTTTCTCCATTTGCTTGCACCAGTGTAAAATGGCTACCAAATGGTTACCAATCTGATTTGGTAGTATTTTATGCACACTCTACCACTCATTCTACACTGGTGTAAATGATGATACCTTCCAGGGCAGTGGAGACTCAGATCTGTACCAGAAGGTGAGTATTGCTGGAAGGTTTGAAGAAAAAATAAGTCAGCCATTTCTGAGGGATGGGAGAGTGAGAAAATTATTGCTAAGGTTGAATAATGTTTTCCACTTAAATCCTGGTTTTTATGTGCTCATACATTTCTGGGACTTTAAACTTTTAGATTGAAAATTCCTTTCATGTTTCTTCCCTAAAACAAATATTTTTGAGAAAATGTGAGCCATTTTTTAATAGGAGGCAAATGAACAGTATCTTTTCTGTTATTGGGGGGGGGGGAAAAAGGCACTTCGTGACGTTAACAGGAAGAAGTCTGCTCTTTTACCTTAGGAGCATAGTGGAGAGTAGGGTTGCCAACCCTCTTGGATTGGCCGGGAGTCTACTGCATTCGGCATCAATCTCCCAGTGACTATTGAAAGCAATGCAGGAGAATTGAATAGGCTGCTAAAAGTCTGGCTGGTGGCGCAGTGGGGGTAAGGCGGGCTCCTTACCTGCCCTGGCTCCGCACAGCTCCCAGAAGTGACCAATATGTCCCTCTGGCTCCTAGGTGCAGGTGTGGTCACGGGGGCTCTGTGTGCTGCCCCACCCTGAGCGTCAACGCACCCCTATCCCCTGCCCCAGCCCTGAGCCCCCTCCTTCATTCCAAACCCCTTGGCCCCAGCCCATCTCTGGTCCCACCCCAGAACCAGCACCCCCAGCCGGAGCCCTCATGCTGTCTCGCACCCCTGCCCTGGCCTGGAGCGCCCTTCCACATCCTGAATTCCTCATTTCTGTCCTGACCCTGGGACCTGTACACCCAGCCAGAGCCTCATCCTCTCCCGCACCCCAATCCTCGACCCCAGCCCAGGGAAAGTGAGTGAGGGTGGGCGACAGTGAGCGACGGAGGGAGTAGGGATGGAGTGAGTGGGGGTGGGTCCTCAGAGAAGGGATGGGGCAGGGATGTGACCTCAGGGTAGGGGTGGGACAAGGGTGTTCGGTTTTGTGCAATTATAAAGTTGCCAACCATAGTGGAGAGAGCAACTGTCATGGTTGGAACCCACTGGTGAGTGTGTTACAGAGCGGTACTTGTGTCTGATCCACAGAAGATGTCTCTGTTATAGCCACAGCTAGGGAATGTTAGCTCATGCTTTTAGCTCTGGAGGTCCCTGGTGTGTCAGTCAAAATGGTGGCTATTACATGATCAGTGCCAGACAGTCTGAGATCCAGAAGAGTTACTTGTGCTAATGCCAAACAATCAGCCCAGGAAAGTGAATTTCTTTTGTTCATTTTTGTTTCTCCTCCCATCTCTTTTCTTAAAACAAAACAAAACAAAAAAAACCCTTTAGCCATTGTATACAAAATAGCTACCTTCCTAGAACACTGGGATTGCGTGATTACGTTCAAAAGGCAAGATGCATCATTTTATTTATAATATATATAAATGCTGATCTTATTACTGATACTGTATATTTTAACTGTTGTGAAAGCACGAGAGCAACAAATATGTGCTTTAAATAAAAATTGAAATGTCATAAATATATTGGGCACATTTCTGTGAAAGTCTTACTGATTATACAACTATTTAAATATACAACATGATGCTGCACATTTTTTCTACAACCTTACAGACTGCAGTACACTTGGTCCAACATACACCGAGTCCATGAGAATTTTACTGTATGAAGAATGGACGATATATCTCACTTATACAGCAAGCTGCATATTAAGATATTTCACAGGGCAAAAGTGAAATTTTCTGCCCATGTTTAGGCTAGCCAACCGTGTGGTCTTGCAAACACTTCAGTACTTGTTTAAGTGTTTTCATGCAACTAGCCTCATTGACTTCCAGGGGACTGCACACATGACTGAAGTTGCACAAATGCTTAAAGGATTGGGGTTCAAATTAGCGGTGCATTTAACTGGCTCGTTCACTTGACTGCACTGAAGGAAAACTGTTCAGAGTGTGGCTAAAAGGAATCTTGTTGCCCTCCTGTGTGGGAGCTGGGTACAATTCCGAGTACTGGGGCAGAGAGCTGGGGACTGTCTACATGTGCTGGGGGTTACCTGGACAGGAGCAGAGAACTGGGGACAGCCTGCATAGGCTGTGGGCCAGATGGACTGGTGCTGAACTGGCTCACCATTAAGGAATACAAGCTGTCGCTAAAAGAATGGCAGATTGGCTATTTCAGCAGTGTGTGCTCTGAAAGAATTATGGTCACAGTTTCTCCTGCAGAATCCAACTACTGCCAAGCCTGTCTGCCCATTCTCTAGTTGGGGCTGTAATTTAGCATTCAAAGTCTAGCTCATATTCTCTGTTCCTCTATGCCATCTGTAACGTGGTTATAACACCTAACCAAGAGGGGAGTTTGACGTTGCACTCTATATGATTCTATGAAAATACGCTAACGTAACTGGAATACGCTTCATGCAAAAGGTCTCTTGTAAGGTATCATTACAAAGCTTATAATCTACTGAGTGTGATTGTCCTATTTGTATAAATGTACCACTCTTGTATTTTAACGTATAAATATGAAATATAACTCTGAGAGCCTATTGCAGTTATGCAAAGTGTGGGCCATTAATGGTGGTTTGGAATCTTGACTCCTATTAACCAGGACAATTGACTGCAGATGGCTCTGTTTTACCTGTAAGTCTTCCTGTATATGTGTGGGCTGGCAAGGGGTAATGAAGTCTTACAGTGACATGTGATCATGTCACTTGAATTGGAATCCATCTTTAACCTGGTGCTTTTAACATAAGAACATAAGAAAGGCCGTACCGGGTCAGACCAAAGGTCCATCTAGCCCAGTATCTGTCTACCGACAGTGGCCAATGCCAGGTGCCCCTGAGGGAGTGAACCTAACAGGCAATGATCAAGTGATCTCTCTCCTGCCATCCATCTCCATCCTCTGACGAACAGAGGCTAGGGACACCATTCTTACCCATCCTGGCTAATAGCCATTTATGGACTTAGCCACCATGAATTTATCCAGTCCCCTTTTAAACATTGTTATAGTCCTAGCCTTCACAACCTCCTCAGGTAAGGAGTTCCACAAGTTGACTGTGCGCTGCGTGAAGAAGAACTTCCTTTTGTTTTAAACCTGCTGCCTATTTAATTTCATTTGGTGACCCCTAGTTCTTGTATTATGGGAATAAGTAAATAACTTTTCCTTATCCACTTTCTCAACATCACTCATGATTTTATATACCTCTATCATGTCCCCCCTTAGTCTTCTCTTTTCCAAACTGAAGAGTTTTCCATTGAGAAGGGGTGGGTGGGAACCCCAGAGGGACAAAGGATTCCCGTCTTATGCAAAAGATAAATGGGTGGAACAAAACTAAGGGAAAGCCATCATGTAGAATCCCCTGGCTACCATCTCAGCTGGAACAAGAGCTGTACCAAGGGAAAGAATTGTTCCCAGGGCTGGAAGGTGTCCGGTTTGAGGAAAAAACTTACTGAAGCATCTCTAAGGGTGAGAGTATCTGTATTCAGCTTGATTAGACATAAATTTGCACATTTTTTTATTTTGCTTGTTCTGTCTGTTACTACTTGGAACCACTTAAATCCGACTTTCTGTATTTAATAAAATCACTTTTTACTTATTAATTAATACCTGGGTGGGCAAACAGCTGTGCATATCTCTCTATCAGTGTTACGGGGGCGAACAATGTAAGAGTTTACCCTGCATAAGCTTTATACAGGGTAAAAAAGATTTATTTGGGTTTAGACCCCATCGGGAGTTGGGCGTCTGAGTGTTAAAGACAGCAACACTTCTGTAAGCTGCTTTCAGGTAAGCCTACAGCTGTTAGGGGACATGATTCAGACCTGGGTCTGGGTTTGCAGTGGGTTAGCGAGCCTGGCTCAAACCAGGCAGGACACTGAAGTCCTAAGCTGACAGGGCAGGAAAGCAAGGGCAGAAGTAGTCTTGGCACATCAGGTGGCAGCTCCCAAGGGCGGTTCTGTGATCCAACCCGTCACAGGGAGATCTGAAGCAATTTTAGATTCTTGGCTGAAATGGTGCTTTGGTAGCACAGCATATTAGGCCTTGTCTACACTACAAAATTAAGTCAGCCTAAGTTAGGTTGACGTGCAGCCACTGCGGTAATTAATGCAGTTCATGTCCATACTACCCTCCTTCTGCCGGTGGTGCACATCCTCACCAGGAGTGCTTGCACTGATGTAAGTGGGGCCGTGTAGGAGGCTGTGAGCTCAGGGCCGGGGAGGCTGCAGGTGTGAGCCCTGGGTGGGGGGGCTCCAGCTGTGAGACTCATGCCGAGCTAACAGCCATCAGGCAATGTAAGTGACAGTGTCTACATGGAGACTGTGTCACCCTAACTACATCAACTTAACTCCACCTCCGTGAGAAACGTAGTGCTTATTAGGTTGTGGATAGTGGGCAACTTACATTGGTGGGAGTAACCTTGTAATGTAGATGCTTACAGGGTTAGATCAATAAACAACGTGTTTTAAAAGCAAACAAATGAACACAGGAAGAAATCATGCTTCTCAGTTCCCAGCCCCCTTTGACTGCTTGTGCAGCCAGTAGGAGCTGCCTGCACAGGTAGACCCAGTTCCAGGGCTGGTAGAGCCCTCAGGGAGCAGTGCCTGGGGTGGTGCACCCTCCCACTCCTGGCACACAACCCTTAGCTATCCTGTTCCCTGCAACTCTTAGTTACCCCCTCCCTGCACCCTGAGCTACACTTCTCCGTACACCCGGAGTTACACATGTCACTTCACACAGCCCCTAACTACTTCCTCCTCGCACCCTGAGATACACCCCTCACAGCATACAGCCCTTAGCTCCCCCCTGCCTGCACCCTGAGCAACTTTCAAACTTTTTGAGCTGAGCTCCTGCCCTTGAGGTATATTTTTTGGTCATACCTCCCCAACCCAGACAGGCTGGGAGGCCTGCTGAGGTGAGTGATGGGGCGGAGGCAGGGACGGCTCCAGCCACCAGCACGCCAAGCCGAGCTGGGGGCAGCAAAATGCCTAGAGATGCCCATGGGCGTTACAGATGGCATAGAGGTGGCGCTCCCTCCCAAGCCCCACTGAGCCCTGCCCTCCCCCCCCCAGATATAGACATCAAACTATGCCTATGCCCAAGGCACCCCCCCCCACCCAGTGCTCCCACCCCAGCAGCTGGAGCCCTGAGCCCCTCCCACTGGCTGATGGAGTTTTGATAGCATGTTGGGGGGTTGGGGAGCTCAGAAAGACAAAGATTGAGAACCCCAATGTAAGGTGTCTACCGAAAGCTCGTAACTTATCAAGACTCAATCATTGCAAGATGCATATATGGGTAATAGTTAAGGAACAATCTTTTTTATATTGAAAATCTCTTTATGGACTTGAAATCGAAATGCATCACCAAGAGGTAATGGATCTTGGGGATGGCCCATCCAAGCAAGTGGGAGTTGTCACTCCTCCCTAATCAGTTAGCAAGGTAATGCAAGACTCCATTGACCAGCCTTGCTCCCTCCCATGACTATCAATGGAAAGAGACACCACCAAACAATCAAAGCCTCTTAGGGGTGAAAAAGGATCATTAGGACAGGCAGAGTTTTGCCGTGGCTGTGAATAGAAACTCGTTGTTTTCAGTATAAGACTGTAGGAACACTCTATTTCCATTCACTGAGGAACCCCTTGGGGTACGAGGGGGCTTTCATGAATGTTTTGGTCCTGATTATTGAGAAAATCACTCACCTCTGCAGTAGACTGGACTTTGTGGTTGGGGGGAAATCTACTTGTAACTATTGAGAAGTGTAGACCCAGGTTTGTTTTTTATAATTTTGTTTTGTATTGTAGCTACTTGTTTTCAGCACTCTCTCATTTCTAGTTATCTCTACTCATTCATAAGTAAACCTAATTTTGTTTTATTATAAGTGCTCACAAGTGCTGTGTAGTTACAGAAGCGGTGGTTTAAGGTAAAACTGGGTGCAGAGGATCTGGAATTTCCATGAGTATGCAGTGTCGGGCTGGATATCACAGAGGAATGATTGGCCTGCATTGGCCACTGTCAGAGACAGGATGCTGGACTAAATGGAACAGTGAACTGAACTGGTGTGGAAAAGTGATTGCTGTGTTAACTACAAGATATATTTGTACTAGGGCATTTTTCACACACTCATTTATCTTCTGAACACTTTCTTTTAGCATAATCTCATTTTTTCTTTTTTGTTCTTTATATTGCTTTTTTCTGTTCACAACCAGATTCTGAAGATAACCCATATTAAATAGCTTCATTTGGAATAAAAATAAATGAAAGTTCATAGATCATGCTATGCTTGTGTGTATTATGCATTTTTTCCCTTTATAGATAAGAGGCAAGAAAGACTAACAAAACAAAGTAATACCAGATGTGAAAGCAATATGAGGGGGGAGCAATGGTGTTTTTGAGATGGGATAATGCTACTTGATTGTGTTCTTTGAGGTAGAAGGTGGTGATTAGATTTTCATATGTAGAGAAGTGTGAGACATCCTAATTAAACACCTTTTGCTGGAAATCATCATTGATAAATCCAGATTGCTTGTGGTAGCTCTTTTACCCAGGAGGCTAATGCTACAAAGGCCTTTCAGAAATAGCTTTTCAGAAGTCTTTTTTCCAGATTGGAGGGAAATTGTAATTTGAGTGTTGAATCAAGTGTATATGTTACAATTTGTGCCATTTTTCACAAAGACAATTTGTGTTAAGCAAAACTAGAGCTAGTATACTGTAGATTTTGATTTTCTAAAATGGTATGGTTCCTGGGAGGAATATTAAGGTAGAGCCAAGAACACATTCACTTGAACAGTAGTGTGTGCAGTGAACTAAGCTTGAGGCTGGATGCCAGATGAAACTGAGTTCTAATCCCAGCTCTGCCATTTATTTGTTATGCAACCTTGGGCAAATCATTTAACCTCTCTCTGACTCACATTTCCCACATATAAAATAAGATTAATAAAATTTATCTCACAAGGTTCTTGTAAGGATTATTTAATGTTTGCATAGTGCTATGAAAATGTGCACTCTTATACAGCCCTATGCTTTTAAGCTCCCTCCCCCCCAGTAAAGCTGACTTCTATGTTTTGTACTAGAATAGTAGACTGTGACTTTTCCTTAACATGTACAGGTAAGGAATCTTGCAGCTGGATTTCTGAATGGAAAAAAAGACAATGATCTAGGCTAAGTTTTTTTTAAAAACATACCCATCACTGTGGTGTCTAAACATTGCCCAAAAGAAAGGAGAATAAAAACCCAGAATAAAAAGTTTGAATGTGGTCTGACAGGATACGTAGATCCCAAAGAGATGTTGCTGAGAACTGGGGTGTTGGGTCATAAGCAAAGCAAGGATACTGAACTTGGTGGGGAGGGGAGGACTTCCGATGCTGAAGTATATATTCAGATAAATACACACAAATACTGGAATCAGTGAGTTTTTCTAGGTCATTTAAAAATATGCTATACAGTCCATGCACTGTCTCTTCTTTATAAAACATGCTGCTTTTACAGATCCAGACTAACACGGCTACCCCTCTGATACTTTATAAAACATCTGACCAGTATGTAAGTATGGGCCAGACACAATACTTAAATTGTAGGGGTGAAATCCTTGCTTTGATGAAGTCAATGAGAAATTTGCCATTGATTTCAAAAGGGTCTGGATTTCACCCCAGGACAGCACCCTCCTCCTACATCAGCTAAAGGAAAACACCTTTAGTTGTGATTAATTGTTGTTAGTGAACTTATTTTAGTAACACTCAAAGGTCTCAATCAGACTTGAGCCCCGTTCTACAAATGTAGAAAACAGATGATCCCTGCCCTAAAGGGCTTACAATCTAGACAAAAAATGAAAAAAGGGGCATGGAATGGGGATACAACATAGAAGGAAATAGGAGTGGTGAAGGCTTGGCCCAGATTCGTTAGCTACATGGACTATAGGTTTTTTTGTTTTGTTTTTTAATTTAACGTAGTGGTAGGGAGTAGGTAAAGGAAATAAGGGGTAGCTGGATTAGTCACATATTGTCATCTGCTTAGCCAAGACCAGTAGGTTGGGTTCTGTAAGCAGCATCATGGCAGAGAAGGCTAAGATAGTGTTAGTTAGGATTTTACCTGGGAGTTTTCCCAGTAGCTAAGAGGCAGCATGGGAGAAAGCACAGGGATGTTTGAGATTAACAGATTGGCAGGTAGCTGACAGAAGAAAGGTGGAGGGGGGGGTCAACATTTTAATAGGTTACTAGATGAACTAAGTAGAGAGGGACTCTGTTATGAAGGGTCGTAAAGATAAAGAGGAAGCTTGTGTTTGATACTGAGGTGAACAGGAAGCTAGTGGAGGGTTGATGTGCTTAGGGTGGTGAGCCAAGCAAGTGATTTTAGGAGCAGCATTATGAATAGACTTGAGGTAAGCAAGGTAGCAATATTCAGTCCCAGAAAAGAGGAGTTTGCAGTAGTCCAGGTGATATGATGAGGGACTGAACAAGTATTTTGGCTGTGTGGGTGGAGGAGAGGACAGATTTTAGACCTGTTGTGTAAGAAAAGTAGCAAACTTTAAAAATGAGCTGACTATGTAGTTTGCAGTAGTGTTGTAGACATGTTGATCCCGGATATTAGTGAGACAAGGTGGTGAGGTAATATATTTTATTGCACCAACTTCTGTTGGTGAGAGAGAAGAGCATTGAACACATCATCTACAACCATGATTTGGCATGTTTCTGAAGAAGAGCTCTGTGTAGCTCAAAAGTTTGTTTCTTTCACCAACAGAAGTTGGTCCAATAAAAGATATTTCATCTTGTCTTTCTGAATATGTCCAAAGAGAGCACTGAGTCAAAGATTTTATCTAGGTTATGGGCCTGAGTGACTGGGAGGATGGTAATCATGATGACACAGGAAATGGAGAGAGGAGTAGGGCTGAGTGGAAAGATCTGAGCTCAGTTTTGATTGTCTTAATTTTAAGAGAACAACTACATCCATGAAAAGGTATCTGAAACACAAGCCAAGAAACAAGATTGGATGAAAGTAGATTTGTGAGTCATCAACATAAAGATGATAGTTTTAAGCTATAGTTGTGGATAAGAGCACCTAAAGAAAGAATGTAGAGGGTGAGCAGGAGGACGCAAAGATGAGCTTTGACAGATACGCACAGATGGGGAGAGGGAAGGAGGATAACCCACTGAATGAGATATTGAAAGAGTTTAAAGAGGTAGTTCAGAGAGAATCATGGGTAGACAGAACCACAAAAATCAGTGGAGGGTGACCATTTCAATAGGGAATGGTCAACCATGTCAAAAGATGCTTAGAGGTCAAAGAGAATAAGATTGGAGTTCAGGGCTTGAAATCTGGTCAAGAAGAGGTTATTAGAGAGTGTACTGAGAGTAGTTTCACTCAAGGAAGAGGGTGGAAACCAGATTGGAGAGAGTAAAGAATTGAAGTGGAGGAAAGAAACTCCAGACCGTGGTTACAGATGATGTGTTCAGTGTGTTTGGAGATTGGATGATGATTTAAAAGGAATGTAGGGCTGAAGGTGTGGGGGTTTTTTTTGGTTTTTTTTTTAGAATAGGGGAAACCAAAACATTTTTATAGTGAGAGAAGGACCCTAGTGAGAATGAGAGGTTGAGGGAAGTTAGACGCAAGAGAGGATGAGATCAACTGGGCATGCAGGAAATCCGGCTTGTTTGCAGTTACCATGAATCTAATTAATCTGTCTCTGGCATTTTAAGTGAAAGTCAGGCCCCAAATTAACATGAGTACAAAGTGATTTATTTAGATCTCTTAAATATCTAGCCATAATAGCTATAGGCACTTTTTACAGAACCCTAAATGTACAAAAAAAAAGATAAAAATCCTTAAATAGGCAATGAACTGTCCATGCAAGCCAACACAGGACAATAAAATAGGACTTGCACAGTAAATAACTTCCCATGTGTCACCATCTCACATCCCTCAGCCTACACTGGTAACAAAAGCTAGAGGTGTGTAATGTACTCTAAAAGTCAGCGAATTTCTGCCCATGTGGAACATTCTACATTCTTCATGGAAAACAGCTCATCACCTGAATTTTCTTCTTTTTAACTGGAGGCTTTTAGCTGAATGTCTCCAATGCCTGTAGATGCAGCATAACAAGAACTTGGAAAAATGGGCAGGGGAAAACAATAAAAATATTCTAAATTTATTCTAAATTCATTCCATTTATCTTTGGGGGTGCTGAAAAGTTTTAAAACTACTCACTGCTTGGCTTAATTTCAAAAGAGTATTTCAAAAGAGTATTTAGAGAAAGCCCTTAATGAAGTTTAATCCTCATTAGAATGCCTCATTTTTCTGCATATGTGATTGATTGCCAAAAAATTACTATTGTCTTTTAGTAATTAATCTCCTTTGTGCCACACACTAGCTGTTTTGTACTGAAACAATGTATTCATAGGGTGTGCAATGAAACATTGGTCCACATTCTGAAGAACTAATTGGTAAACCGATGTTTTATTTGTATGTAGTGATAGCATTAAATTTTTGTTTCAGAGATGAGGCATAAGGTATTGTTTACTTTTCATCAAGTAAATTAAGCGGGATATGAAAAGTGGACTATAATTGGCCAGCTGTGGAACTTTCAACTTCCTTTGTGTTCAAATATTGTTCATGACACTTCTGAGCACTATGTCTGTAATTAGTTCAGCATCTTTAACAATGGGAAGCTTGACAAATTCAGACTGGAAATAAGGTGCACATTTATAACAGTAATTACTAAAAGTTGTGGCAGATTTTCCATCACTGGCCATTTTAAAATCAGGATTACATGTTTTTCTAAAAGATCTGCTCTAGTTCAAACAGGAATTAATCCAGGGAAGTCTTTTATGGCCCGTGTTATGCTGGCGGTCAGATTAGATGATCACAGTGGACACTTCTGGTTTTAGAACCTGTGGGTCAAATTGTTAAAGATATTTAGGCACCTAATGGAATTTTTAAAAGCATCTGTGTGCCTAGATGCTTTTAAAAAAAACCTAGTAGGCACCTAAATACCTTTAAAATCCAGCCACAGGAGTCCATGAATTTATGCTGCAATAGAACTCAATCAAGACTAATCTGCCTGGATTTAGCATAATTTCTTTCCTGGTTTAGAATTTTAGTGTAGCTATGCATCCTGCAGAGCACATGTGTCAGCCAGACACCAGAGTCGTCCGAAAAAATAAATCTCACTCTCATAACTAAACCTGTTGATGGCCAGTTTGTATCCATATGTTTAGGTTTGAAATTAGATGAAGGTTTCTAACCATCAGTTGAGTGAATTTCTGGAACAGCCTCCCAAGGGCAGTGGTGAGGGCAAAACACTTAACTGGCTTCAAGACTGAGCTTGATAAGTTTATGGTATGATGAGACTGCCTACCATGCATGTAGCCAATCTGCGACTGCTAGCAGCAGATATCTCCAATGGCCGGTGATGGAATACTAGATGAGGAGGATGTGATGGGGTGTACCCCGGTGTGCAACCTGGACTGTGGGACTACTAGAGCCCTTCAAACTCACCAACCTGGGCTCTCTCTCACACTGGGATGTTGATGTCAAGCTACACACCTCTGATAGGCGCGGCGCTCACACAGACATCCAGAGGCAGGGACACATCCAACATGAATGATCTCCCAGACACTCATGAACCAACAATAGGGAGGCTCTAGCCAATCCCCTCCAGCTCCCCAGCCTTGCACCCCCAGAACAATATTGTATTTCACTGTTCAGAAATCTGACCAATGTAAGTTCATTATGTACTTTGCTACTCCCTCAATATGGAATGGACACGCACAAGCCTTTGTAAACTGAGCTGAGATTTCCCAAGCACTTCAACACTGTATTAGGTAAAATATAAAACAGATTTATTAACTACAGAAAGATAGCTTTTAAGTTATTAGAATTAGCAAGTGTAGAGGTCAAAGTTGGTTACTTAGATTGCAAATTTATTCTTATTTCTTAAGTTCTACAAACTAAACAGGGTTTGGATCAAGCAGTGTCTCACCCTGACAGATGGTACAAGCAGGTTTCAGAATATTAATACACAGGCTGGACTCCATTTCCAGCCTGGGACCACACTGCCCCAGTTCAGTCTTTGTCCTCCAGACGTTCCTCCAGGTGTTGAGTTGTAGGGGGAGGAGAGCGAGTCCAAGTGATGATGTCACTTCCCTTCTTTTATATTTCTTCCTGTTTGGTGGAAGGATCTTTGCTGTGACATGGGGATCAAGCAGTCTCCATTGCATACATGCTCTATCTGAGAACTGTCTGGGATTGCCGTTGGGAGAGTGGATTCCCTTTAATGGGACATCAGCACATGTCTGGCTGGTCCTTTGTTGCAATTGAAAGGTTGGCTGTGGGCGTTTCACAACATATTTCAGTAACAGATCTAGCAATGCTTCTTAACTTCACAGATAATGATAAAACATACAGTTCAACAGGATATTAATATTCAGCAGATCAAGACTTTTAAAATGATACCTCACAAGGCTTACTTTGTACAAAACACATAATAATCATAACACAGGGGTGAATATGGTGGTTCCAGGGTGCTGCTTTGAGGTACAAAGTGTCAGAGGGCTTGGAGTCACTACAGAGAATTTTTTTTCCCCAGGAGTCTGTCTGGTGGGTCTCACCAACATGCTCAGGGTCTAACTGATTGCCATATTTGGGGTCAGGAAGAAATTTTCCCCTTGGGTCAGATTGGCAGAAACCATGGTTGTTGGGTTTGGTTTTTTTTGCCTTCCTCTGCAGCCTGGGGCATGAGTTAATTGCAGGTTTAAACTAATGTAAATGGTGAATTCTCTGTAACTTGGAAGTCTTTGAATCATCTGAGCACTTCCATAACTGAGCCATACGTTAGAAGTCTCTTACAGGAGTGGGTGGGTGAGGTTCTGTGGCCTGCAGTGTGTAAGAGGTCAGACTAGATGATCATGATAGTCCCTTTTTACCTTAATATATGGAGATATACCTATCTCATAGAACTGGAAGGGACCCTGAAAGGTCATTGAGTCCAGCCCACTGCCTTCACTAGCAGAACCAAGTACTGATTTTGCCCCAGATCCCTGGGTGGCCCCCTCAAGGATTAAACTCAACCCTAGGTTTAGCAGGCCAGTGCTCAAACCACTGAGCTATCCCTCTCCCAAGACCTTAAAGTCTTTGTGACTAAATAGATGAAATACTCTGATTATACTAAACCTCACATGGACTTTAATGCTCAGGAAGATGAGTGAAATGTGGTGGACAAAAATAGATCTTGCTGCTCCTCGTCCCATAAGGAGTGGGATCTTTTTGAGCATAGGAGTTTGTGCAACAGTTGGCAGATATAAAATGATTGACAGCACCAGATGGATGGATAATATGCATTCATGTATTTGTGCATGTGTTAAGTAGCCACTCTATTTAAAAAAAAAAAAGGCATGATACTTGTATCATCCATATACCATAATGACAGGTACTTACAGTGCTTGAGTACCTCTGCTTAGGCAGGAGGCAAGTTGTCTGTGTGCCCATAATGTGCCTAAGGTGATGTCTGATCAATATAGTTCCTAATAAAGCTGTCAGCACGTCTGTGAAGCAAAAGAGCTTTGGAATTGTTCAAATATTGTCAGATCATATTAAAAGTCACACAGACTGACATAGTTACAGTTGTTTAAGTAAATAAGGGTCCTTGATGGAGTTAAAGAAACCTTTCTCTGACAGGTCCTGCCAGTTACCATCTTGGCAAAATGTAAAGATCAACCTGTTGTGTGTCATTGATAAGAAATGGGGGAAGGAGCAAAGAAGGGGGTGGAGTTTTGATTTGTCTGAGATGGCCCATTCCTGAAAACAATTAAGGTCAGTTTGATCATTAACACATAGCCCTGATTCAGGAAAGTACATAAGGATGTGCTTTAACTTTATGCACATCAGTAAGTCCCATAGAAGCATGTACTCAATGATGTAGGAGTTTAAATGCTTTCTTGGATATGAATGCTTTTCTGAATCAGGTGCTATCCCTTGTGAGATAAAGATGGCTGGACAACACCAGAATGGTCAATGCACTGTTAGATTTGGCTAGATAACTTCCCTTAGTCACAGATTCTCCTCTCATGTATCCTAATGTAAACCAGGAGTAACTGCATTGAAATCAATGGAGTTAAATGGATGCAAAATCAGCATGAGAGGAGATTCAGGCCCTTTGTTAGGGTTACCATCCGTCTGTATTTTCATACATGTCCAGCTTTTTAGTTTTTAAATCACCATCCGGGAGGAATTTGTAAATATCTAAAAAACACGGACCTATGGTAACCGTAAGTCCAAAGTCCCAGGGCTGGCAGCGCTTCCTGGGGCAGCTCCTGGCGCCCGCCCGCCAGCAGGAGCCTACAGTGTGGGCAGCCCGTAGGCACAGAGGCGGAGGGAGTCTCCGCGTGCTGCACCGGCTCTCTCATGCCCAATCAGAGTTGCGGGGATGGGTCTTGCAGGCGCTGGCAGCGGGCAGCCCTCACTCCCCGCCCCCAACCTGACCCTAGGAGCCAGAGGGACCTGCCAGATGCTTCCTGGGAACTGCCCCAGGTAAGAACCACCGGGACTCCCTACCTCACCCCCTGGCAGGTCCCTCTGGCTCTTAGGGTCGGGTTGGGGGGGACGGAGGGCTCTCTGTGTGCTGCTGGCACCTGCAAGCCCCGCTCCGTGGCTCCAGCAGCTCCCATTGGCGCTTTTCCCAGCAGAGCTCGCGCTTGTGGTGGGCACAGCACATGGAGACCCCTGATCCTAGGACCCAGAGGGACCTGTGGCAGGAGGGATGAGTAGGCGAGGGGGGCGGGGTGAAGAGGCGAGTGGTGAGCAGTGGGGGATGAGTAGGTGAGGGGTGAATAGGTGAGCGGGGGAGGGGTGTTAAAAGGCCAGTGGCTGGGGTTGAAGAGGCGAATGGCGAGGGAGCCAGCGGTGGGTGGGCGGGCGGGCAGCGGAGAGGAGGCAAGAAGCGGCGAGCCAGTGGCAGGTGGGGGTTCTCGGGGCAGGCATGGAGGTTTCTGGCAGGGGAGTGAGGAGGTGAGTGGCAGGTGGGAGGAGGTGAGCGGTGGGTGGGGGACTGAGGAGGGATGCAGCAAGCCAGCGGTGGGCCATGGGGTGAGGAGGCGGGACCTGGGGCAGAGTGGGAGTGGAGCGTGGGAGGATGGGGGTGGACTGTGAGCGGGGCTATCACCCCCTGTGAAGTGTCCTCTTTTTTGAATGTTCAAATATGGTAACCCTACACTTTGTGTTTTTTTTCCAATGTGATAATTATGGCACATTGCCCCTTCAAAAATTATGTATTTACTTCTTAAGGTGAACATGCACGCCCTTCATGCCCTCTCACTCCCGCCCGACATATTTCTGTATGATTATGAGTTAAACTTCTTTGTCTTTCTGGTGACTAAAAGCTACTTTCATCACAGCAGTGCCGTCTGACAGTCACATTCAGTTTCAGTGTACTTTTTGTTTTTGCTGTTGCCATTGGAAACATGTTTCTTGGACTCTTTCTCACTATTGAAGAGGTTAAATTGATTATTCAGCAGCTACATCCTACCACCTGCTCTCTTTCTTCCTTGAGAAACAAAGCTGTTAATACGCTATATGGAGGGCATGGGCTCAGTTATCACTTATGCTGTCAATATTCTGTCTGGTTAAAGTCAACATCCACATTGTTTGAAGGTGGCTGAGATTACTGCTATATTTTTAATTTTTTTCTATGGAGGAGTTAATTCACTTTTAAAGAGAGGTGGCCAGATCCTCTGCTAGTGTGACTCAGCATGAATCCATTGAAGTCAACAGAGCTATGCAATTTGCACCAGCTGAGGATCTGAAACAGAATGGTTTAACATTTTTTGAAGCTCATATTACTGTGCTTTCCTTTGACCTTTGGATTTTATTAAGAATAAAGGCATATGTTCTGTAGGCCTGTTGTTGAAACTTTAATGCATACCATGATGTCATCTCAGTTTGATTATAAACATTTAATTATTTTGGGCCCTGTTGTTTCACAGGATAAATGAGCATGTGCTAGTGAAACCAACTGGTCGTACTTGTATCCTTTAGCTGGAGCACTGCACCTGTATTTTGATTTTTGTCATTTGGGGAATTTTTTTTTTAAATGTTTATAATTGTAAAATAAGTTAAAGCTCTTTTTGGATGATGAAAGGAAGAAGTTGTAGGTATAAGATACAGCTGAATAGTCTGATGTTCTGGTACATAGCTGCACACAATCTAACGGTCTACAGCTAAAAGTCTAGATCCACAAAAGAACTTAGGTGCTGCAATGCTCAGCATAACTTTTTAGGCACCTTCCCACCCTGTGGAATCCAGAGCCCCTGGGTGACCAGACTCCCTATGCAATGCATGGGCAGAATTAAGCAACTAAGAATGGGATTCACAAAAGTCAGCAAGCACACTAAGTGGGGAGTCGCCTAAACCAGTGGTTCTCAAACTTGGGCTGCCGCTTGTTCAGGGAAAGCCCCTGGCGGGCCAGGCTAGTTTGTTTACCTGCCACGTCTGCAGGTTCGTCCGATCGCGGCTCCCACGTGGGCCGAGGGATGTGCTGGCTGCCCTTCCTGCAGTCCCCATTGGCCTGGAGCGGCGAACTGTGGCCAGTGGGAGCGCGATCGGCCGAACCTGTGGACGTGGCAGGTAAACAAACCGGCCCTTTCCCTGAACAAGCAGCAGACCGTCTTTGAGAACCACTGGCCTAAATTAGCCAGAAGGAAATGATGAAGAGAGAGGTGTGGCCTAAGCTTGGCCTGTGAAAGGGAGTTAAACGCCTAAATCATTTTTTGCATGGAAAGCTGGAGGAGGTAGTGCCCCCATTTGTAACTTTTGGCCAAGCGGTTAGGGCATTCACCCAGGATGTAGGAGACTCAGTTTCAATCCCCCACCTCTGCCTGATGGAGAGAAAAGATTTGACCTTTGATCCCCTATGTCTCAAGAGAGGGCCCTTACCACTGGGCTGTGGTATATTCTGGGGTAGGGCACTCTCAATCTCCTGTTTAAACTGTTTTATAACTTAAATAGTCATGGGGATAGCTAGCGAGTAAGCAATAGACTCTATAGTGAAGTGGTTAGGCCACTCACCTAGGCTATGTGAGACCAAGGTTCCAGTTCCCCTGCTTCATTGCATATTTATACACAGTGGAACAGGTCTAACGGGAGAGACAGAAAGATGTGCTTCAGAATACCCCAAGGCCTAATAGGTAGAACACTTACTTGAGAGGGGGAGATATCCTTTAAATATGATGTCCGCACACAGTTTGTGTAATGACATAGCATTTTGATAACCGCTAAGGCTAATTAGAGTAAAAGACAATGGGGCTGAATCTGAACTAGGGTTGCCAACTTTCTAATCGCACAAAACCAAACACCCCTTCCTCAAGAGCCCCCCCCCCAACACACACTACATCCCCCCTCCCTTGGTGACTCGCTCTCCCGCACCCTCACTTACTTTCACTGGACTGGGGCAGGGGGTTCGGGTGTGGGAGGGGGTGAGGGCTCTAAATGGGGGTGCAGGTTCTGGGGTGGAGCTGGAGATGAGGGATTTGGGATGAAGGAGGGGGCTCCAGACTGGGGGGTAGGGCTGAGGATTCAGAGTGTGGGAGGGGGCTGCAGATTGAGGTAGGGGGTTTGGGTGTGGGAGGGGGAGGGAGAGTGAGGGCTCTGGGTGCTGGCTCTGGAGTGGGGCTGGGGATGAGGGGTTCAGGGTATGGGAGGAGGCTCTGGGCTGGAGCAGGGGGTTGGGGGTGAGGGCTCTGGGCTGGGGGTGCTGGCTCTGGAGTGGGGCTGGGGATGAGGGGTTCAGGGTATGGGAGGGGGCTCTGGGCTGGAGCAGGGGGTTGGGGTGTGGGGGGTGAGGGCTCTGGGCTGGGGATGTGGGCTCTGGAATGGGGCCAAGGATGAGGAGTTTGGAGTGCAGGAGGGGGCTCCAGGTTTAGGGAGGGGCTCAGGGCAGGGGTTTGGGGCTTGGGTTTGGGGCATGGACTTACCTCCGGAGGCTCCTGGTCAGCGGTGCAGTGGGGAGGGGGGGCTAAGGCTGCTCTCGCCTGCAGGCATCGTCCTCCCAGCTCCCATTGGCCAGGAAGCCAGTGCTCAGGGTGGTGGCCCTTCTGGGGTTCAGCGCGGTACCAGAAGAGGTAGGGACTAGCCTGCCTTAGCCCGGCAGCACCACCAACTGGACTTTTAACGGCCCGGTCAGCAGTGCTGACCAGAACCGCCAGGGTCCCTTTTTGACCGGGTGTTCTGGTCAAAAACCAGACATCTGGTCACCCTAATTGAACTCCCACTGACTTTTTTTTTTAAATACCATTTAATCCCAATGACTTATTAAAAGCTCTTATTGTACCACTAAGATCAGAGTTTGAGCATATGTATCCTCTTCTTCAGTTGCCCTCCATAGAGGGATACATCTGCTGTATTCTCTTCCTACTCCTGTGTAAGGTCCTGAAGTTGAGCAGGTGCTTAACATTAAGTCCACAAGTAGTCCCATTTGGCCTGATCAATGCCCACTGAAAGCAGTGAAAGATTCCTATTGACTTCAATGGGTGTTTGGATCCAGATCCACTAACTTCAGTGGATGCATACAGCTAAGTGTGTGATTAAGTGCTTTGCTGGATCAGAGCCTTAATCGGGAGTAATTTGAATGAGTTTAATTGAGTTACACCTCTGTGAAGAGAGGCACATCAAGCCCTTGGAATCTTAGAAAACCTGTGTAAAGCAGTGGTACTCATTGGATTTTTAGAAGAATTTTGTGTTCTCTTGAGTTTTTCTTATGGTGTTTAACACTGCAGAGATGCTGTAAATGAAAAAGAAAAGTAACAAGGCATGCTTAATTAGCGTACATGTCACTTTGCTGTGCATCTTGTTGGTTATGGCTACAAAGTTACAAGCTCAGTTGCTGAGCTTTTTTTGGGGGTGGGGGGACAGGGGATGTTACTGAAGTAGGCAGTGAATAGTAGCTGCTGGTGTTCTGCAATTTGTGATTTGTCAGATCATTTGGCAAGTTCAGACTAATGACTCCAGCATTTGTCCCTCACCTTAAGCATGTTTTTAAAAAAAAACAAAACAATGTGGCCTGCTTTTAAAGCATATGAATTATGAGAGTGCAAATTTAATAAGAAACACTCTAAGGGTTTGAAAACACTGGAAATGAGAAGGATAAATTGTATGTTAAAAGAAACAGCCTTTTACTGATTGGATAAACTATTCTAGCAAGATTTCACTGCTAGATGTCAAGACAGATTTGACAGACTATTTCTTATTTTCCCTTTCTGCTCATTTTTCTTCATGCCATTATCTATCGCTCTCTGCATTGTATCCTCTCCTTGGCAGAGACATTTTCTGGCACTATCAGGCTGTTAGAGTATTGTACAGGTTTTCAAAGCCCCCCATTTCTACTGCCTCACTCCCAAAAAGAAGAACCACATGGGTATGTAAACTATGGAATTAGCTGCTCTGCCAGCGTGTGAATGTCATAAACATGTTGCTGCTATTTCTTTAACAGAAAATATGGACAGAATCATATTGTGAGCTATTATATATTTGTTTATTATTAATATTTCTCCATAGTGTATTGCACTAATACATAATGTCACTGGCAAAAGACATTTTTCTGGTCTGTCCATCTTCCATACAGATGAGTATGTTTTGTCCTTCTTCCTGATGATCAGACAGGTGTCATTTGTGACTTTTTTTTTTTATTATTTCACTGCCTCCTTTTACTAGATCTCCAGTGATACCCACTGCCCCCTAGTTTTGATTCTTGTCTTGCAAGAAGTGGTCATACAATAGCAGACTTGTTACAAACTTTTCCCATTCAGGCAGATGGCAAAAGGACATTTATCCACTTACAGGTCTTCAGATTACTCTCTTAGTTCATTCATCTGCATATATGATGCTCTTACACAGGTGAAACCCAGAAGCCAAACTGACTAGGAACCTACAAAGTTTCAAATTAAGAACTAGCACCCTTGCCCACATGGTTAAATGCAGATTTTATAGCTTGCACAAAAACTACTATTTTCCCCCTGAAGTTTAAATAAATGACCCACTCTTAATGTTTTGTTTTCTGGTCATTAATAGGATGGATAAAGTTGTTTGAGAATTTGTGGCTGCTCTCAGGGTGGTATTAAGTTTATTCAAACAATCTTAACTGTGCATTTCAATACTTCTGCTTTAAAATTAAAGCATTAGAAACATCTTACTTTTGCCAATTTCCTTGTACAATACTCATGACCATAGGTGCTTCTAAAACGAAAGCCAGAGGTCTGAACTTCCTCAATGGCCCCACTGAAAATATGTGGAAAAATTGGGGAGAATCCAGCAGAGGACATTACGGGGCTGGGACACATGACTGTGCTTATTTAGTCTGCAGAAGAGAAGTGATGGGGATTTAATAGCAGTCTTCAACTACCAGAAGGGGGATTCCAAAGAGGATGGAGCTAGGCTGTTCTCAGTGGTGGCAGATGACAGAACAAGGAGCAATGGTCTCAAGTTGCAGTGGGGGAGGTCTAGGTTGGATATTAGGAAACACTGTTTCACTAGGAGGGTGGTGAAGCACTGGAATGGGTTACGTAGGGAGGTGGTGGAATCTCCTTTCTTAGTGGTTTTTAAGGCCCGGCTTGACAAAGCCCTTGCTGGGATGATTTAGTTGGGGCTGGTCCTGCTTTGAGCGGGGGTTGGACTAGACGACCTCCTGAGGTCTCTTCCAAACCTAATCTTCTCGGATTCTATGAATGCAGACAGAAAATAGTCCAGACAAGTGGAGAGTTGTCTTAATGATATGTCATGGTTTCAATTCATGATGATCATGTGTAAGAAGGCTAACGCATCAAGTCCATATTTCAGTATACCCATTATGTGAAAGTCACATAACACCATGCATCTACATGGTGTTAGGTCAAGAAGATTTAAAGCTCTTTCTTGGAGCTCTCACGAATATCCTTGTTGAGGATAACTAAATTTCCCGGTCCTTACAGTAACCCCAATTTACTTTGTGATTAAGAGATCTAATTTAAAATACTTACTTGACATACTTTGTCATGTTTCTCTAAATTATTAATATTTTTCAAATATAGACCAAATATATTAAAATGGACCAATGCCAGCCAAGCTCACATTTTATTCTTTATGTTTATTAACATATATTGAATGCCGCTCACTGTAATAACAAAAATACAAAAGTAAACCAAAATGAAACAATATAATACAAATGTTGTCAGACTGAAAATGATCTGCATACATAGAATATCTTGATATATTTGATGCAGCCCTTTCCTGTTATAGACATACATTCCATTTAACTCCTAAAACTATCTCAAACATCACTGTCTTGCATCCACACTACAATTAAACTCAGCTGAATTATGTTTAAAATCTGATCAAGCTTGAAGTGCCCACCCAGAGAGAATCAAACTGCCACTACCCACATTCCATTTTACTAATGACTGCTGCTTGAGACAAATAAATGCCTTTTGAGCAGAGAGACAATATCCAGAGTAGCAAAGAGTCCTGTGGCACCTTATAGACTAACAGATGTATTGGAGCATGAGCTTTCGTGGGTGAATACCCACTTCGTTGGATGCATTGCTGGCATATGATGGCGTATATTGCATTGGTGGACGTGCAGGTGAATGAACCAGTGTTAGTGTGGCTGATCTGGTAACCATGTCCACCAACGTAATATACGCCATCATATGCCAGCAATGCCCCTCTATGTATATCGGCCAAACTGGACAGTCCCTACGTAAAAGGATAAATGGACACAAATCAGAAATTAGGAATGGCAATATACAAAAACCTGAAGGAGAACACTTCAGTCTCCCTGGACACACAATAACAGATTTAAAGGTGGCCATCCTGCAGCAAAAAAAACTTCAGGACCAGACTTCAAAGAGAAACTGCTGAGCTTCAGTTCATCTGCAAATTTGACACCATCAGCTCAGGATTAAACAAAGACTGTGAATGGCTAGCAAACTACAAAAGCAGTTTCTCCTCCCTGAGTGTTCACACCTCAACTGCTAGAAGAGGGCCTCAGCCTCCCTGACTGAACTAACCTTGTTATCTCCAGCCTGATTCTTGCTTGCATATATATATATCTGCCTCTGGAAATTTCCACTACATGCATCCGACGAAGTGGGTATTCACCCATGAAAGCTCATGCTCCAATACGTCTGTTAGTCTAGAAGGCGCCACAGGACTCTTTGCTGCTTTTACAGATCCAGACTAACACGGCTACCCCTCTGATACTTAATATCCAGAGTTGTTGTTTCGGTTGCCTCTGGGTTGGATTTGTGGGAACGGAAGGGGAAATGGTTGATGCTTTAAATGGGAGGAAGGAAAAAATCAGTAGGCTTTCTCTAGCTGTTTAAAGAGAAATGTATTTGGCAGAAAACTTAGGGAGAACACTATTTGAACAAGAAAATTATTGAGAAGCCTGTAATTAGTCCTGTGTCCTTAATATTTGTCCTATTAAAGGACCTGGTTTGAGACATGCCATCCCAACGTGAGCTTTGGCATTCATTGGACATGATTCACCCCATTTGTGCTGAACCAGGCCCATGAAGGAGCTCCTAGGACACAGGAGAGATGCAACTGATAATACCTACTTCACAGAGACATGTGAGACTTCATTAATGTTTGCAATGTGCTCTGTGTCCAAAGGTCTCTAGGAGATGCCATGAAGAACAATAACCTTGGATTGGAAAGGAGCGTGGACCAGATGACTAAATAAAATAACCCTGCTTTAAATTTTATTTTATTTTCAAAATTCAGCAATAATAGGCTTCTTCTTGCCCTGCAGCTGTACTACAAGACTCTTCTCTCTGACTAGGTTTCTGATTGTTAATCATTTGGAACAGATCAGCATTGAGAAGTTAGAAGCAGAGACACTGTTATAGTCTGGGTCTGTTTTTGTTTTGTTGTTTTGTTTTGATCAGGTGAAAAATTCCTTATTGAATTCAGGCTACTGTGTCCGTAGCTTTGCCTGTTTGAATGGTAAGCTAATTTATATCTGTTTGGGGAGTTACAGATGAAGTTATTTTCATGTTCTGGGATTGATTTCTACAGGCCTCTCCTTCAGTTACATTGCACAGCTCAACCAGACCCAAAGCTACAATCACCACACTGAAGCCATGTTACTTCACTTTTCTTATTTGCCTTGCATCCAGTAAAGAAGAGAATGTGATATTTAGTGTGATTTCAGCCTCTTGTTATGCACTAGAGATGCAGACTTGCTGTTTAAGTTTCCATTAGGAAAGGCACTATTTGTATTCAGAGATTGCCTATTCCATACATCCAAGAAGGGAGTCAAATGTGAGGCTATTATGATATTCTGTCAAAAAGAACTGGGTTGTGCTGAATTACATTAAATATTACTAGGAAGTATATAAAAGTTTAATTCAGCATTATTTTTATGAGGAATGCTAGACTTTGTCATTTTTTGCATACATCTTCTCTGAAATAACTCAGATATTTACAGCTAAATGCTAATATGTATGTATCAAGAGAAAGGGTAACGACATCAACCAATTCTATTTCCTACTGTGTGCTTAAGGGCCCTACTTTAAAGTAGGTTCACCTATGCCCTAGCATGATGATTTTTATTTCCTGTGGCCTAAGGGCCTGATCCAAAATCCACTTAAGTCTATGGAAAGCCTTCAATAAGTAATCCTACGGATTTAAAAGGGAGAACATTTCACATGCTTTAAACCCAGTGTCTGGGTAGCATTTGATCAATTGTGTGCTTGTGTAGGGATTTCAGAGGAAATTCTCTCTCTTGACCATGTAAAGAAATTGCTCAGATCTTAAACACCCTCTTCACCTGAGCAGTTTAGAGTTTAGCAAGAGGGAAGCTTTTGCTAGGTGTGGCTGAACCTTAAAATACGCGAGAATTTAGTTTAGTTTGGGTAAACACCCAGTAAAATGAATGAATACCTGAACCTGACTTGAAACTGATGAGGTCTTCCGCAGCCTCTGTCATATCAAAATGTGCCTGTTTTGCTACTAAGTCAGTGCATAATTCTTTGAATGTAGTGAGCGTGTGCAGTGTGTGTGCATTAGCTTATCCGATGTTCGGAGTTGAATCTGCGCAGCAAGTTGGGACTAGGCTGTGAGAAATTCATAGAGAGCCAAATTCTGACTGGTGACATTCAGACACATTTTAACTCAAGCACTGAGAGCCAGAGATAAGATTCAGATGTTCTTAAGTCACCATGGATGTCCTGTAACTCCATAAGTAGCCTTATCAAATTGATGGGACAGTCATAGAGTAAAGTTTCCAGGTCTACTTATTTGGAATGGCAAATCCTCTTGGGAGTGGGGAGAAAAGTTTTCAGTGGAAATCAGTCTATTGCTTTGTCCATTTTAATCCATATTAATAAAGTTTGGTTTGAATCATAAAGGAGGAAGATACCCCTTACATTTGTGTAACTGACATTGAACAGAAATCCTTTCAATCTAGTCTTCTACATTTATGGAAGATAATCAGATTTCCCCATTAGATTATATTAGCTAATATGATTGTCTCATGTTGGACATGAGGTCATCTTGTTAGAAAAACTGATTAGGAAGGTCTGAAAATATAATTATTATTCATGTGATAAAAGAAGATGAGCTTGGAAAGCATTAGGCATAGATATAAAATGTGTAAAATAATATTTAGTTAATTGGTACACTAAGGTTGACCTTGAACTTTTCTAGTTTCCAGTGTTATGGCAAGGAACACATTTTTCAGCATGTAGTATGAGAGGGACCTGGATAATTCAGGGGGTTGGAAAATGGGGATAGAATTTGAGTCACGAGTTCAGATCAGTTTATAATAGAAGTCCCATTCCTAGTAGACAGATGTCCCCACTTCAGAAGCCACTGTTACTACTGGCAATTACTCTCTTTTGACAGTCTCATGAAAAAAGATAAGGACTGATGCATGTGAATTATACTGTAATACTCAGGGGTGGTCCATCTAGAAGCATATTGAGACATGTTGGCATGGCAATGTGGGGAATCTGGAATTGCTGGTACCTGTGTGGCACCTGTCCATGAGATGATTAAGCAATGTTGGGTCTTCAGGGCTCTTAGTCTGACACCTTTCCTGGGAAATCTATTCACTTACAACAAATAAAAGAAGGGTGAGGGGGGAGACTATAAGGCGCCTGATCATTTGTCTCAGCCAAGCTGTGATCAGTGGAAAACAACGCGGGGGATGATGAGCACTGGCGGAGTTATTCTATCTTTATACCTCTCTTCTCAATTGTAGGGATGCAAGTTAGAACATCCTCAAAGCTGCTCTAACTTCTGCCAGCCGCAAAGGGGCTATTGTGCTTTACAAACCCTTAGGGCTTGGCTACACTTACAAATTTGCAGCGCTGCAGCAGGGTGTGAAAACACACCCTCTCCAGTGCTGCAAATTGCGGCGCTGCAAAGCACCAGTGTGGTCAAAGCCCCAGCGCTGGGAGCGCGGCTCCCGGCGCTGTCCGTTATTCCCCACAGGGAGGTGGAGTACGGACAGCGCTGGGAGAGCTCTCTCCCAGCGCTGGCGCTTTGACTACACTTAGCGCTTCAAAGCGCTGCCGCGGCAGCGCTTTGAAGTGCTAAGTGTAGCCACAGCCTTAGTTGTACATGGTGCTCTACACTTGGTACCTTTGCCGTCAACCACTCCCTCTTGCCCAGCATGTCCTCTAAACGCAAGTGCCTGGAAGGGTGTGGCCTAGAGCTATATTGGTTCTGTGCTACTCATAGACTAAACTGTGTTGGGGATATTGTGGTTATGCCAACAAGAACTGGATGCTGGCCCACGGTATATTAATGTCAGAATTTTAGTATTTTTAAAGGGTTTATTATTAGATTACATTAGATTTAAATATACATTTTAACTCTGTAATTTATGTACATTTTGCTTGCATAAATGGAAGTATATCAAACAAAAAATTATTTTATGGTAAGATATAAAAAAGAAGGGGAAAAAAAGCAAATTGGTCATGGTCCAAATATGAATTTTTGGTCTTCCACAAATTAATGTAAAAAATCAATTAGAAATACACACATACACCCCGCATGAGTCCTGTTCACTTCTAGTTTCTTTATCAGAAAAGATTATGTTGGCAAACAAGCAACAATTACTTTGCCAAACAAGCAATTACTTTAGCAACAAGGTTACTTTAGCAAATCTTTTTAGCCAAATGGCTTTCAGGCTTAATGTGGTGGGTCCCGTGCTGTATAGATTGAAAGCATTTTATTATTTAACCCCATGTGCCATGAAATGAGATTCTAGAAAACATGGTCTCGCCCATCATTTATCTTGTAGTACGTTATTTTCTTCAATTTAAGGTTTCCATGCTATCAAAACAAATTGAGTCTCCTTTCAAGAGACTTTGTGCATGCAATACCCTGGTGCTTAAGGGTGCAATCCTCTCGTATAATTATGCCTTCATAGCTGCCTGTCGTTAAAAATCAGTCACTCTGCATGGCAAGTGCATCAGCTGACTTTTTCCCTCATAATACCCATTGCTGCTTGCTGGGATGTCAGAGGGCAGGATTCAGCCCTAAGGATGAACTGTCCACAGTGTCTGTGTACTCTTTACTGTACCAGACCAGTGAGTCTACTGCGTAATTATAGAAGTAATAGTTCTCTTCTCCCGTACCATTTTTACTCGTACACACATCTCTGGCCTTAAAGACTTCTTCCTACATACAGAGGTGATCAGCATATCGCTCTAGAGCCCTTAATCAAATGTATGCACTATGTATTATACTGAAGCTATTTTAATACTAGCTGGTTAATATTTGTACAGAGTTTGGGGAAGATGGAAAACACTAGAAAGTATGAGGAAGCAATGTTACTATTATTATTCAGAGCTGATCAGAGAAGCGACGGGATGTTTTGTAAAACACTGTAATTGAGTGATTCAGTCATTCTGTGGGCCATATCATCATCAGCTTGTGTAAATTAGCATAGCTCGGGTGATTTTTCAATAGTGTTAAATCAGTATGCATCAGTTGAGGAGTTGGCAGCATACATGTTCCTTTGTTTCTTTAATTGTGAATTTTGATGGCAACTATTTAGGCTTGGATTATTTATGGTGCTCATTAGCAGTGGGTGAAATCCTGATGCTATTGAAGTCAATGGATTTTTTTTGCCATCTGAGCACCTATGGAGTGCAGGTGAATTTATTTCACAACCTTCCTGCTCTGTCTGTCATGCTGATCAATGGTGTTTCCTTGTGCTCACCCATCTGTCTGTCTATGCACATAGTTTTTTGTCTTATTGTTAGATTGGAAGCTGTTTGGGAACAGGGACCATCTTTTTATTCTTTGTACAGAACCGAGCACAGTGGGGTGCTGGTCCATGCCTGGGGCTCCTAGGCTTTATTGCAATACAAATAAAATGCCTAATGATAGTTTAGGCGAGGAACCTTAGGCAGAAAACATATGGCAATTCTATGGCTATACTATGAAAAATATAATCAGATGGCCAGTTATCATTCATGGTCAAACTAAATTTGCCATACACAGAGGGAAGGCTACGCACACAGACTGTTTACAGAAGGCCATCAGGTCAGAAATTTACACCTTTGGTCTCAGTACTAAATTTCAAGTAGTCAACACAAGTGCCTTCCCATTGCACTTTGTCTCCTATTGTTTCTTAACAAAGACCATAGTGTTTCTCAGTGTGACAGTTGCCATCTTGGCTGATACTGAGGCCCTGCAGAGCTAAAAGCTGGAGATAGTTGAACTTGAACTAACGAACCTAGGCTGCCTTAATATTCGCTGTGATTCAGGTGTACACTGCAATGTATGTTCATCAGTAGCTTACAGCTTTTGCTCTTGGCCTAACAGTGCCGTTCTCTGGCACTATTAATCAAAAATTGTTAGTTGTTAAATGTAACTGAATAGGTGAAAAATGTAACTTCTGTTAAGAATTCATTTGAAAAGAATCAAATGTGTCCCTTTTATTAATCTAAGCTATGCTTGAACTTTTTTCATGATTGCAATCCTGCCTTTGATCCCTGCTTTATATCCGTAATTCAAGAAGGAAACGCCTGAACTGGGAGTTGAGGTTTATGGTTTAATGATTAGTTCATGTGTTACAATTCAAGTAGTTAAAGCTACAATGGTCACCATGAATAAAAGCAGCATTTACTCATAGCACAATGGCATATGAGATATCATCATAACTGTTTCTTATTTTAAGTACAATTAAGCATATGACTCCTCAGACACCTGTATGTGCTAACTATTGATAATGTTTGGCTTTTAGTTATCAGCTGGGTTGCCAACTTTCTAATCACACAAAACTGAACATCCTTGCCTTAGCCCCTGCCCCCCCCCCATCAGGCCCCATCCCCACACACTCCATCCCCCCACCTTCATCCGCTTGCTCTCCCCTACCCTCACTCACTTTCATTGGGCTGGGGCAGAGGGTTGGGGTGCGGGAGGGGGTGAGAGCTCCAGCTGGGAGTGCAGGCTTGCGGGGGGGGGGGGGACTGAGGGGTTGGGGGTGCAGGAGGGGGCTCAGGGCTGTGTCATAGGTTTATTCCCCACTTTGAACTTTAGCGTCCACAAGATGGGGACCTGCATGGGCTCCTCTAAACTTAAATCCTAGTTTAGATCTGGTAAAGCTGCCACCAACTAGAGATTCCAATGTCTAGTACACTCCCTGTTCCCCCAAACTTTCCCTGGGGAACACAGATCCCAACTTCCTGGGATCTTAACACAAAGGGAAATAATCAATTCCCCCCACCTTCTTCCCCCTCCCCTAGTCCTTGGGAGAGATACCTTGATTCAAACTCCTTGAATCAAAACAAAGAGGGATTCCCTTCCCCCCCCTCCCCTTCCCCTGAAAATCCAACCAAGGGAAGAAATCAATCAGTTTTTTCAAAAGAAAAGGATTTATTAAAAGAAAGAAAGAAAGTACACTATCTCTGTAACACCAGGATGAAAAATTTACAGGGTCTAACTTATAAACCTGGAGAGGCTTTCCCCCCCTCCTTTCTCAGAATAATCAAAGTAACAGCAAACAGAAATAAAGATATTTCTCCAGCAAACACACAATTGCAAATGTAGAAATTAATTATAAGACTAATCCGCCTTTCTAATACTTACTATACTGGATAGTAGAAAATACTTCAGGAGAACTTAGAGATATGTCTGGCCTCTCTTAGATCTAAAGAGAAAACAAAAACCCAACAAAGAACACAGACAAAGACTTCCCTCCACAGAGATCTGAAATTATCCTGTCCCTTGATTGGTCCTCTGGTCAGGTGTTCATCAGGTTACTGAGCTTGTTAACCCTTTACAGGTAAAAGAGACCTTAACCCTTAACTATCTGTTTATGACAGGCTGGGACAGGGGGTGTGGAGTTTGGGTGCGAAAGGGGCAGGGGGTTGGGGTACGGGCTCCAGCCAGATGGCGCTTACCTCAGGTGGCTCCTGGTCCTTGGCGCAGTAGGGCTAAGGCAGGCTCCCTGCCTGCCCTGGCTTCATGTGGCTCCCAGAAACGGCTGGCATGTCCGGCTCCTAGGCAGAGGGGCCAGGGGGCTCTGCACACTGCTGCAGCTATAGGTGCCATCCCCATAGCTCCCATTGGCCATGGTTCCTGGTCAACAGGAGCTCCATAGCCAGCACTCGGGGCAGGGGCAGTATGCGGAGCCCTCATGGCTGCCCTTGTGCCAGGGAGCCTGCCTTAGCTCCACTGTACTGCTGAATGGACTTTTAGCAGCCCAGTCACTGGTGATGACCGGAGCCACCAGGGTCCCTTTTCAACCAGGCGTTCCAGTCAAAAACCAACGCCTGGCAACCCTAGTTGTCAACCCCTGTACATAAACATTATGTCATTTGTTGGAATCTAAACAACATATAGTAACTAGGTCTGGAATCCTGCACAGAGGACTCTTATGCTCTCATGGAGTCAAGCTGAAGTCAGTGTGATTCAAAGTGGGTGTAAGGGTCATCCCTCAAAGATCTCTTTTCAGATGGGGGGTCCTACTTGCTAAAATCAATTTTGAATTGTGATGTGGTGCAGAAAAGCTACACAGACCACAGTTCTGAGTAGACGGCAAGGCCACAGAACAAATATTCCAGTGATTCCAGTGGGGTCCTACAGGCATTGCTTCTGTGTCCTACTACACTATTCAACATTTTTATCAATGACCTGGAAGAACACACAAAATCATCACTGATAAAGGTTTGCAGATGACAAACCTATTGAGAGAGTGGTAAATAATGAAGAGGACAGGTCACTGGTTCAGAGTAATCTGGCTCACCAGATAAACTGGGAGCAAGGAAACAATATGTGTTTTAATATGGCTAAATGTAAACGTTTACCTCTAGGAACAAAGAATGTAGGCCATACTTACAGGGATGGGGAACTGTATCCTGGGAAGCAGGGATTTTGAAAAAGATTTAGGGTCATGGTGAACATGAAGCTGAACACAAGCTTCCAGTGTGATGCTGTGGCCAAAAGAGCTAATGTGATCCTGGGATGCATAAATAGGGGAGTCTTGAGTAGCAGTAGAGAGGTTGATTTACCTCTGTATTTGGTGCTGGTGAGACCACTGCTGGAATACTGAGTTCAGTTCTGCTGTCCACAGTTCAAGAAGAGTGTTGATATATTAGAAGTATTTCAGAGAAGAGCCATGTGAATGTTTAAAGGATTAGAAAACATGCCTTATAGTAATAGAACCAGGGAGCTCAATTTTTTTAGCTTCACAAAGAGAAGGTTAAGGGGTGACTTAATTACAGTATATAAGTACCTACATGGGGAACAAATATTTAATAATTGGCTCTTAAATTTAACAGAGAAAGGTATAACACGATTCAATGGTGGAAGCTGAAGCTAGAAAAATTCAGACTGGAAATAAGGCGTACATTTTTAACTGTGATAGTAATTAACCATGGGAACAATTTACTAAGGGTCATTGTGGATCCTCCATCACTGACAATTTTTAAATCAAGATGGGATGTTTTTCTAAAACATCTGCTCTAGGGGGTATTTGGGGAAGTCTGTGACCTCTGTTATCTAGTCTGACCTCCTGTATCACAATGGTCCCTTCTGGCCTTGGAATCTATGAATGATCTCGTTTTTTTCGTTACCCAAAGAAAAAAACATGACACATTTGTAATATGGCAAGAATGACCACTTAGGGCAGTGATACTCAGACCTCAGTGGTTCAGGAGCCAAATTAGCAATCAGCATTACCCAAAAGAGCCACAGTTGTGTGAATTCATTGTTTCATTTACTATAGTGCTATATATTCATATTTAAACAGTATGAGGGGGAAATATTTAGTTATCTATAATTATTCTCACAGCAGAATGACTGATCAAGTATTATTTTATCAACTACAATTAGTTAATAACCTAGTAAAACATCCTGATTGGTTAATAATTAAATCAGTGTTTTAATATTGTGGGCTGCAAAGAGCCACAGGAGATGCATTAAAGAGCCACTTGCGGCTCACGAGCCTCAATCTGAGTATCACTGATTTGGGGTCATTTAACCACATTTACTCACAATGAGTAGTACTCTGCGCTATAGATAGCCCTATCTACTGCAATGGATTACTACAGAGTAAGGTACCATACATGAGTAAGGGTAGCAGAATCTAGTCCTATGTGAGTGGTTTCATTAAGTTCAGCTTAATAGAGAGAAAGTAGCAGCATTATGAACAAATAAATAATTACTCTAGCTTGCAATGCTTCGTCAGATTTTATTAAAACATTTTAAAAATAGCATCCTCATAATATTATTTCATTATTGCTGCTTTTTGCCAGGAACTGCTTACCCCACCCCCATCCCAACCCATTTCTTTCCATTACTTCCCTATTGGTGTGGTGTTTATAATTAGTTAAAGGAAACTAATATTTGTGTGACAGTATATGTTCATACTGTACAGTGATGTCTTCTGTATTATTCATACATAACAGGATGGAGTATTTCAATTATATCTCCAAAGCAGCATTTGAAGTTCATTCTATATTTCTAAATTGTTCGAAGCCAGCTGTGATGCTGCTACATTCTCCCTGGGCATATCTCTTTTTAAATGACCTAAAAAAAAATTCCTTGGAATTCAGCATTTTAGAAAGCTTTTGTCAGACTATTGAGGTCTAATAACTCTCGGATTACACATTTTATAATGGCTTAATGTACCAAGGGGTAGTCAAATATTATTTCAAGATGAAATACTTGAGGGGAGGAGGTGGGAAGCATAAGAAGATTGATTTCATTGTACTGAATATAATTGTAATAGAGCCATGAACTGACAGAGGTCTGTGCTGGCTAGGGGGAGATAAAGCTATGACAGACAAGAAAAGGGAACGATAGAAGATGAATGGGCCTTTTAGGGAGTTGCTCTTTCAACAGATCAGATAAAGCTTCTTCAGGTCTCGTTCTGCAGACTATGGTACATCAAAGGCTTTTTTGGGATCTGGGGACTAGACCTTTAAAACAGGCAGTTCTAAGATTGACAGTTAGTAGGATTCATGTGGGTTTTTGTAACCCTTTTAAAAGTTACAAAAAAGTTTAAATAAACATAAACCTTGGAACTGCTTGCATTTTCTTAGTCTTCCACAATGGGTATTTTACTTTAAGGGTATCAGCTCTGTTGGAAAGATTACAAGAAATGTAACAACAAGCAATGTTCTTTTTCAGTGCGTGGATGAGAATATCTGCTTGTGAGCAGAGACAGTGTTTCAAAGGCTAGTTGTTTTCATATTAATAACTGTCACCTGATTGAATTGAAGGTTATTGAAGGTAATGCGTAGTTCAACGGCACATATCAAGAAAACAATGGACAGCAGATCTGATTCTTTTAAAAAATAAAAAATATTAATAATTGCAGGTAAGAGCACTGGCAAGTATTAGCCAAATGCAATATTTTTAAATATTCCTCCTTGTAACAGTAGATTTGTTTTCCCCCATCATCCATGGGGACCTAAAATAGTGTCTAAATGCTGGCCTTTTTAATGTTCTTTATATCACGGTATATCTACTCAAAAGGATAATAACAATATTACTTAGTGTTTCTGTAGAGCCATTCAGTCATGGTTCTCCAAACACTTTATAAACTTTCTTCTTCACAACACCTTTATAGATGGGTAAACTGAAGCACACAGTGATGTAAATGATCAAAAATGAATTTGCAAAAAGGAAAGTTTGTTTGGGACCCTTTCTCTCTTCTTTTTAAACTTTAAAATATCAGCTCTTGGTGTCCCAGTTTTTGCTGGAGAATCCTGTGGGGATCTGCAGTATAGGTTAGTAGCATCATAGTAGGTTCAAAGTTAAACTTCAGTTTACTCATCCCACCTCTGATGGGGGTGGTGGTGGTGTTGAGTCTTTTTTCAAGTTTCATCCTATTGCATCACTGTCCAACTCATGGTCTCCAGAGAATCGTCCCAGGAAAGAAAGAAGACAAGACCTGAGATTTCTGTGATTAAAAAGCAAGCTGAAATTCTTTGGGGGTGAGGGTGAGAAAAGTTGAGATTGTCCTTGTACATTACCAAGGAACAACAAAGGGCACAAACAACTCCTAATTTGCTGCACAGTCCATCTGTGTATGACCCAGGAGTCCTGGCTTCTAAATTATACTTTTAACAGAGCATTCCCTCTCTAGACTGCATGCTCCTACAACAATAGTGGTAGAGTGTCTTCCTTACTCGGAACAATAGGCACGACATCTGTGTGTGAGAACGTCTTAACTTTACAAAATACGGAGTCAAATATTAATTGCATTTTAAAAATAATACAACTCTTGATGTTCTTCCATTGCCTTTCATCCAAAGATATCCAACTTTACAAAGAAGGGCAAGTGATTTGTTTGTGATCACACTGTAAATTAGTTGCAAAATCTTAGATCCTTGCAGTTCTGATTGACTATCCCTACTCTAACCCTTAAAAATGGTACCTTTTATGACAATAAAAGCGGCAAAGAGTCTTGTGGCACCTTATAGACTAACAGACGTTTTGGAGCATGAGCTTTCGTAGGTGAATACCCACTTCGTCGGATGCAACCGAAGAAGTGGGTATTCACCCACGAAAGCTTATGCTCCAAAATGTATGTTAGTCTATAAGGTGCCACAAGACTCTTTGCTGCTTTTACAGATCCAGACTAACACGGCTACCCCTCTGATTTATGACAATAGTTGGGACTAGATCATTATCATCATCATCATGTTCCCATTACACCTCTGGCATTTAGGGCAAGAGTGAAGCTCTTCCACTCCTGTCTGTTTCTGGCAAGTTTTCAGTGGTTCCCCATCTGTGCCCCAGGTTTTTCAGCTCAGCTTCCACAGTTCTTCAACATATTGGTTTTGGGTGGTCTCATTTTCACTTGCCTTCAGGTGTCCATCTTATTGCTATTCTGGTGATGGAATCAGTTTCCATGCAGAGCACATGGCCAATCCATCTCCAATGTCTCTTGGTAATGATGGTGTTCATGTCTTCTTGGCAGCACTCTGTGAATAGGTCTTTCTTAGAAATTGTTCTGGGCCAAAAGATATGGAGGATTTTTCTGAGGCAGGTTGTATGGAATGAAGACAGTTTGGCCATGTCATACTTTCTCATTCCCCAGCATTTTACATTATAAAGTAGAGTTGAAAGTACACCGCTCTGATAAATCTTGAGTTTGGTTTTGGTGTTGTATTTTGATGATTTCCAGACTGTATTTAAGCTCCTGAAGTTGTTCCTGGCTTTACTGATTCTGTTCTGGATGTGCTGGCTTGTTCTACCATCCTGGCTGATAGTGCTGCCTAAGTATGTGAATGTTTCTACATTGGTGAGAACATGATCCTCTATCCGTACTGGTGCTGGTGAGGCAATATTAAAGGTCATGATAGCTGTCTTATTGCGGTTGATTTTCTGTCCAGTTTGCTGGCTGAATGTGTTGAGTCGAGTTGTTTTTTCTTATATATGGTGTTGGATATGTGATAGAGTGAGATCATCTGCAAAGTCCAGGTCTTCAAGGGATGAGAAGAGTGTCCATTTAATGCCTTTTGGCATATCTTCTGTTGTAAGCCGCATTACCCAGTCGATGGCAGTGTTTAAGAGGATTGCAAACATGACACACCCCTGATGTACTACTGTTTTGACTTCAAAACTGAGCTCTCTGTGATCAACACTGCATGTAAAGTTGAAATAGAAGCTTTTGATGACGTTGATTATACAGAGCAGGATTCCATATGCCCGCAGAGTGCATCATAGACTGGTCCTTTGAATGTTATCAAAAGCCTTCTCAAATTCTGTGACATGTATGTAGAGTTGCCGTTGCCATTCTAAGCATTGTTCTGTTATGTTTCATAGAGTGAAGATCTGGTCTGTGCATCCATGCCCTTTCTGAAAACCGGCTTGTTCTTTTCTGAGAACGCTTTCAACTGCCTCAGATATACGCTGGACTATGATCTTACAAAATACCTTGTTTGGCACAGATAAAAGTGTGATACCACATCAGTTATTACAATCACTCAGAGTGCCTTTCTTTGGTATCTTCACTATTATCCTATTGGTCCACTCATATGGCACTTTTTCCCTTTCCCAGACTGATGTAAATAGAGGGGCAGGATAAATGCTGCTAACTCAGGATTTACCTTGAACAATTCTGCATTCAAGTTATCCTTGCCAGGAGCTTTCCCATTTTTTAAGGATTTGATGATTTGAATGATCTCTTCCTTAGTTGGGGTGTCTGTGTTGATATCAAGATCTTCTTCTGCCCCCTGGATGTTTGCTTCCTCTTTAGGTGGCTCCCTGTTCAGCAATTCTTTGAAATGCTCTTTCATGTTCCTTTTCTGTTGTCAGTACGTGGCCTTGTTTGTCCCTGATGAGTGTTTCTTGGTGTCTGCCATTTACCACTGATAAGCCACATCATTTTGTAAACCATTCCTTGTTCACCACGAGCAGCTGCATCTTCCGCTTATGTTGCTAGATTATCAATATAATGTTGTTTGTCCACTCTCACAAGGTGTTTGACCTTCCGGTTTGCCTTGCTCTACTGCTTGCGGTATTTGTTCTTTAGCTTCTGGGATTTTGTGTCTAAAACGTTTTTCTTCAGGGCTTGTCTGGTTTCTATGGCGTTCCATGTCCTGAATATAATCCACTCTTTCTTCTCTTCTGCTTGTAGCCTAGACAGGCTTCACTGCTCTGTTTATAGATTGTTACTTTGTCCCACATCTTGTTGATCTCCTCATCTGTGTCCCCCTCCTCTTCATCAAGGTCTGCAAGTACCCAAAACCTGTTCTTTAACTGCAGAACAAAGGCTTTTTGTATTTCAGGGGGCTTTAGTTTGTCAACGTCATAACGTCTATGTCCTTTGTTTGGTGGACACACACTTCTCAGTTTTAGCTTCATGGAGGCTGTCACAAGGTGGTGGTCGCTGCCAACATCTGCTCCTCTTTTCACTTTCACATCTGTCAGTGAGCATCACCATTTGCCATTGATCATAATTTGGTCAATCTGGTTCTTATCTCTGCCATTTGGAGAACACCATGTCAGCTTGTGAATTTCACAGTGTTCACCTAGGGTTCCGCCGATGACTAGGTCATTCATATTGCAGAGATCAACAAGCCTCCCTCTGTTTTCATTCATGGTGCCACACCCATGTCTTCCCATTGCTCTGTCATTGTTTGTGTTGTCCTTACTGATCTTGGCATTCAGGTCTCCCATGACGATAGTTAGGTCGTGGTGTGGTTCTCTCTCTAACTCCGCCTGTAATGTAAGGTAGAATTTGTCCTTTGATTCTTCATCACTGTCATTTGTCGGAACGAAACACTGAATCAGGATGATATTTTTGTGTTTTCCTTTTGGTCTGGCTCTCGTAAGTTTGCTGCTGATGGATTTCCACTCAAGCAGAGACCGCTCCATTCCCTTCTTCAAAAGGATGGCAAAACCCTCATGGTATTGTCCATCATCCCATCCAGAATACAGCAGAATTTCTCCCGAGGCTGTTGTTTTTCTTCCTGATCCTGTCCATCTGCTGTTGCTGACACCCAGGATGTATAAGCCGTAGCATCTCATCTCTGCTGTGACCTGAGCAAGCTTCCCTGGTTCGTACATTGTTCGTATGCTTGGGGTTGAGCACTTCAGTCTTCATGCCAGTGGCTTCCTTTCGGCTTTCACCACTGGCAGTCATATGGGTCATTGACTCCTGAAGGCCATCACACACTGTAATGGTCGATTTCTCCGCTGCTGTTTCTGTAACATATTTTGTTTTTTTACAGGACAGGGTTGTTAGCCCTGTGCCTAACCCCCAACCTGGAGGACCAGGGTGTCTGTTTTGTCTGCTCATCCCCCAAAGACCAGTCTGGCATGGTTGAATCTGCCAGGAGCAAAAAGCCCCCACTGACACAGACTCTGGGCATCGTTAGAGCATGCAAGCTGTCCCGCCACAACAAGGCATGACACCAGAGGACAGGGGCACTAGAACAGTTGCTGGGGAAAAGTAGTGTAGTTTAGTGAATAGAGCAATAGACTTACAATGGGGAGACCTTGGTTCTGTTCACTTTTTTGACAATTACTTCATGTGACTTTTGGCAAGTAGTTTCGGCCTAAGTTTTCTAAAGAGGCCGTGAGTTTGCATGCTCAGCTTTGCACAACTAGGGCCTGATTTCCAGAGGTGTTGAACATCTGCAGTTGGAGATGAGGGAACATCTTAGAAAATTGGGCCGCAGCTGTTTAATATTGGGCAGCTGGAATTAAGTGCCACTTTTGTAAATGTGGGGCTTTACCTCTCTGTGCATCAGTTTCTCCAAATTCAAAATGTAGATGTAAAGGTGGGTAGACATTTTTAAGATCTATATTTATAAAATGTTACAGAAGTGCTAAGTAGCTTTATTATTTAGAGTTGATTTGTTTTTATTTGGAATACACACACACAAATACAGATGCTTATCCAAACTACTTGAAACTCATGACTGCAAAGTTGGGCTGGGAAGTTCACGAGCACTGGAGCATTTATGATTTTGCGTTATTAATTCTTCCACTCAATAGAAATACTGTATGTGAGAATTGACTTTCTTATTGGCTTTGGGCACTTCCGCTATGAAGTACAGTTGAGCACAGAAAACAAACAACTTGTTAAACAAGAGTCTCCACAGATTTCAAAGAGAGGTTCATGTCTGGTTGCTCCTTACCTTCTCTGAAATCCTTAATATGGACAATGCAAACAGATATTCCTCCATTGTAACCCATTTACCAATTTGGTTCATTTGGGTTCCTCTTGTCTCTCTATAAACCAGAAGCAGTTCTGAGCTGTCCTTCGAGGGTATATTGAAGCATGTGTAAAGAGCCCAATACAAATAAATATCTGTGTTGTATAGTTTTGTGTAGTGAGGTCACACTATGTCCCACTTTGCTATATTATTATGAAACATGGCTTAAGCAGCTATAGCTCAACAGAGTACATCCTCTACAATTTGATGCAGAACTGGCTGTATCGAGTAAAGAAATGGGGATTTATAAATCCCCATCCCATTGCATTATGCCAGTGCATTATCACATTGAGGTATTTGAGGTAATGAATTAATCTAATGAGTTGTATGGGGGCAAGCCATGCTTTGTCCCAGCATAATGAATCATGTTATAATGGAATTGTTTTTGTTTTGCAAATATGGAAGTTGGCCAGTTGGAAGGTAATTGTGGGTGGAAATGCTGATAAGACATCAGTAATTTCCTATTAGCTATGAATAGTTTGAATTGCCTAACACAGTAGAGTAGGCACAGCTCTTCTTTGGCAGTGGAACAGGCTAGGCTCTGATACTGTTTATAGGATGATTGCAAGTTAATAATAATAATGAGTTAAAACGAATGCAGTGCTTGTGAAATATACCAGCCTGCCAGTCCTGGAGTTTGACTTCCTCTCTCCACAGTGCTGGTCCAAAAATGACAGCACCAATGAAAGCGTCTTATTAGTCTCCCACCAACCACTGTGGTCAAACTCCTTTCTAAAGGCACCACCAGCAGGGTGGTGATCATTCAGCTCTTGGCCTCTTTGCTGAGACTGCAAACAAAACCGACAATTTCCACATGATAAAACTATTGTTGTTATCCGTCAACTGGAAATAAAACTGACACCACCAATTCATTTCACATAAGATTTAATCCAAAATCTATTGTTGTCAATGGGGATCTTTCCATTGACTTTAACTGACTTTGGATCTGTCCCATAGTGACCAAGATGTCATCAGAGGGTAATGAATTTTATTCACTATTGATCTGAACTAGATTCAAATAGATTACTAGGATCAGAGAGTTTTAGAATCCTGTTATCAATCGCCTGAGCCATCTAGTCCACTTTCTTCCCTCTAAGAACAAATCTCTAATAATATACCTCCTTTACACTGTTTTGCCTGAGTTGGATATTAAAATGAAGGGTTGGTCTTTGAATTACCTTTTCCTTGTTAGAAAGGTTTTTCTTGTGCAATAAACATATGGAAATGCATTTATTGATATCCTTGTGCATTTCCTTTGGTGTTTCACAGAAGTCCTACTCTCATTACAAAGTCTGAAGGTGAATTTAAAGAGAGGGTGCTAAAGCAGTTAGTACTGGATGTTCTCCACAGATTGTGTGAGGACTTGCACGAGATATCTATATCTACATCTCTGTCTCACCCTCACCCCCTACCTCACCCCAACCCCCATCCCCCCACACAAATCAAAGCTACATTAAAAGAACATTATTAAGGCTGTGTCATAAACAGATAGTTAAGGGTTAAGGTCTCTTTTACCTGTAAAGGGTTAACATGTAGTACCTGGTGACCACCTGACCAGAGGACCAATCAGAGATAAGATTTTTTCAAATCTCTGTGGAGGGAAGCCTTTGTCTGTGTGAGAACTGGTTTTGGATCTAACAGAAGACAGTCATGCCTCCAAGTTCTCCTGGAGTAGTTTCTACTAATTAATAGTGAGTATTAATTAGAAAGGCGAATTAGTCTTATGGTTTGATTTCTATATTTGCAATTGTGTGTTTGCTAAAGGAAATGCTTTATTCCTGTTTGCTGATATTGCTTTTACTGAGAAAAGGGGGAGAGGGGATTCTCTCCAGAGATTGATAAGGTTATACCCTATGAGTGCCCAGCTTGGATTCATAGAGATTCTGTATTTTTCTTTTTATTCTTTAATAAATTCTTTTCTTTTCTTTGGACTTGGTTAATTCCTTCCCTTGGGGAAATTCAGGGGAAGGGGAGGGGGAAGTGGGCTGCTTCCCTGTGTGTAGAGATTCAAGGCGTTTGAATCCAGGCAACTCTGTCTCCAGAGCAGGCTGGAGAGAGGGAGGAGGGGGGAGGTTCCTCCTCTGTGAATTGATCTGTGTTCCCAAGGGGGGAAACAGGGGTGTCCCGGCCCACGGAATTGACCGGGTGGTGGCAGCCGAAGGGGAGACCTACCCTAGGATTTTGGGGTGGGGGAAGACATGCGGGTCCTCACTTTGAAACCGCCCAGTTTCAAGTGAGGGTAGACTCCTGACAGGCTGCAAAGTCAAGTCCTCAAAATGTAGGAAATGCCAAAAGTTACCTCTGCATTCCAATCAGAAAGCTTCCTCCTCCCGGCGTCCTGGACACCAGCATGGGGAGATTGAGGGCACAGGAAAGAAAACCTCCCTGCTTTTAGTTCTGGTGCCAGCCTGGCCCCAGCTTGCAGAAGCCCAGAGCCGCAATTGCAGATAATTTCCTGCTTAGCCCTGGCCTGGAGCATGCTTGGTGCAGATGGAATCATCAGAATGTATTAGCTGCAAAGCTCTAGCCAGTCTTTATGGGGCATGTGTGAACTGTTTTTCCACACTGCCACCTCCCCCTTCCCACCCTGAGGCTTGTAATTTGGCCAGTGTTGTTATGGCTGTGTTGGTCACAGGATATTAGAGACACGGGGTGGGAGAGGTAATATCTTTTATTGGACCAACTTCTGTTGGTGAGAGAGACAAGTTTTACAGTAACTAGGCAGGAAAAGAGATGAAACACAAAGTGGGGCCTATGAAGGAGGCAACTTAATCATGTCATGATATCTAATAGCTCAGAGTATCTTGTGATATCTATGTCACCACAGTGAAGAGTAACAAATAAATGCTTGTAATAGTAATTGGTATTAGGCAGATGAAAATAATGTGGAAACCTCACTGAAATAGCAGTTACTGTTCAAGTCAACAGGCTGAGCTAGCAGCCAAGAAGAGATGAGGTAGAAGATCATTAATATCCAGTATGTCAATGCCTCTTTTCCAAAGCCCAGGGTCCTTCCTGCAGGCTGGAGAAACTGCATATTATCTGTTTCTCACACACCACTGCAGGGTGAACAACCTGAGTAAAGCATTATTTCTTGGGCTTTATACAGGTGTCCTGATCTTCACCCTGTGGGCTCAACTGGATGTGCAGCAGAGGGTCCAGTATATTGTGTACGTCCCACTTGTAGACTGGCATCTTTAAAAGTCTTCACAGTGATCTCATATTTGTTCATCAAGTTTAGTGTCCCCACAAAAAATAAATAAATAGGAAATTTAAGAAACTATACATTGAAATCGGCCTAACACCTGTTTATATCTCAGTGTCATATTAATACTGTTATGTAGCTAGCTGTTATGAGGGTTAGAAAAATAGGTATTCCTACAATGACCATTGTTTACAAGCATAATTATATTAAGACAAGTATTGAAAACACCAAAATAGATGTCTTTTTCTTTTTCCTCAGAACCTTGCAAAAGAAGCAGAGACATTTCAAGCAGCACATCAGTGGAGGGATGAGTTTGGGGTAAGTTTTTTTTTTTTTCACTTTTCCCTCATCTACCTTTTCAAAAATTTCCCACTTTACAACTGTCACTCTGTTCTTTCAAATTTAACTTGTCAATACAGCTGTGTCAGCAGGGTCTGTTCCCCTGAAAACATGGATGTGGCCTGATTGAAAGAATCAGTGTTGTGCATGTGCTAATTTGCTTTGCAATGAACAATGAATACGTTTGAGTTAAATCGGTTTCTGTAGGACAGTGGTGTGACTCAAGGTGCCTAGGGTAACCCACATTGAAAATGCCAAGGGCAGGGCAGGCTGCAAAAAGGAAAGCAGATTCTCCCAAAACTGATGTTTAACATTGTAGTTAGACTCCCCGACCAGCCACAAAACTGTGGTTCTGATCCCCTACACTGGTTATCAAGAAGCTAGAAAAAAAATCACACAGCTCCCCTTTATTGCATTCCAGTCTCTGGCTCCCAATCAGCAAATAGGTCCAGTAAAGTGAGAAGTTACTTAAAACTCTATTCACTATACTAAATGTTCTTCTGATTCCCAAAGGAGCAGCCACATTACTAGATAAATATTAGTTTGGATCATACCCAAAATACCACACTGCCAGCCAATCCTTTGGTATTTAAATCTAAAGGTTTATTATAAAAGAAAAGAACGAGAAGAGAGTTGTTAAATGGTCCAAACAATCAGATACATATATGGACTCCGAAGTTCTATGTATCAGGCTCTTAGCAGCACTGGTGAGTTTGCTAGCTTGTAAAGTTCCTTTGGAACACATACAAAGCATGGATGGGTCTATCAGTCCTTTGTTCTAAGCTTCCGTTTGTAGAGAAGTTGCTTCAGAGGTGAGAAGCAGGACTGAAGACTAAATGGAGATGATGCGGTTGACTTTTTATATCCTCTGCCATGTGACTTGAACATCTTTTGTCCCAAACACAAACTCACTGCACATGGGCATGGTAAGGTATTGCCACCCTTACTTCTGTGCTGCTGCCTTTAGTGCTGGGCCTTCAGCCAGCAGCTGCCGATCTCCGGCCACCCAGCTCTGAAGGCAGCTCAGAAGTAAGGGTGGCAATACCGCAACCCCCCTAAAATAACCTCGCAATCCCCCGCAACCCACTTTTGGATCAGGACCCCCAGTTTTATAAACGCTGGTCTCCCCCATGAAATCTATATATCAGGGGTAGGCAATCTATGGCACGTGTGCCGAAGGCAGCACGCGAGCTGATTTTCAGTGGCATTCACACTGCCCAGGTCCTGGCCACCAGTCCGGGGGGCTCTGCATTTTAATTTAATTTTAAATGAAGATTCTTAAACATTTTAAGACCTTATTTACTTTACATACAACAATAGTTTAGTTATATATTATAGACTTATAGAAAGAGACCTTCTAAAAACATTAAAATGTATTACTGGCACGCGAAACCTTAAATTAGAGTGAATAAATGAAGACTCGGCACACCACTTCTGAAAGGTTGCCGACCCCGGTATATAGTATAGGGTAAAGGCACACAAAAGACTATATTTCACAGGGGGAGACCAGATTTCATGGTCTGTGATGTGTTTTTCATGGCCAGGAATTTGGTAGGGCCCTACTTATACACACTGAGAGACAGAGAGTTAAAAAAATGACTTAGGTCCTGACCAAATTTAACTAGCTCAGAAGAGCCTGGATCACTAATGAGCAACAGTCTGCTGTTTTGGTGGTCTCCGTGCACAAGAGTGTGGATAGTTTTAGATACTATGTTTGATGATGCACTCTTTTACTGCTACACTAGGCACTTGTGCCACCTGGCTAGCACTGTCTCTGGGCTTTGCTTTTTTTCTTTTGCCTTTCACCTTCAGTGGGAAAGATGCAGATTGTTATACTCCCTTCAGGAAAGCTTCTGGTCTCATCATAATTCATTGCCAAGGAAAGATCTCAAAGTAATTTTTGAAATGTAATTTTATATTAATGCACGCAGCTCAGGCAGTGGCTGGAGTTATAGAGTTAAGGCAATGACAATCTGTGCATATCTCATAGGCCGAAAGAGTCTGCAGTTGGATTTGTAATAAATTAGCTGCAAACCAAGCTTGTGCTTTACTGTTTTGAGTTAGGATGAGAACACGGTACAGAATATAATAACCTTGACATTAGGTTATGCAATTAAATTGAGAATAAATGTATTAAGCATCTTATAATTTAATTTGTTCCATTTTAGCCAGAAGTAATCTTTCTTCTCTTCTGGCCTACTTTTTAGAAAATGCCTGATCAAATTAGCTTGCACACAGATCTTTTTGATAAACTTATTTTTCACTGCAAGATTCATTCTCCTAATGACTGTTTTGGAAACAGAAGCTGTACTGTAGAAGGCTTTCAATGGACTCTGCTTCTTACTGTATTTGTGGTTCCAGAGTGTCTTTTATGGGGTTGTTTCTTTTCTAGGATTTTCTTCTGGGTTATTAAAGCCCCTTCAGCACCATGCACATGAATCACAAGAGAAACAAGCTTTTTTGGACACAGTCTATTGCTGATTTTAATTAGCTCACGCTCAGCAATGGTCTTGACAGCCATATTGTAGCACAATAATAGCCTGCGGGGTTTTGGAGGGTAAAAGAAAAAACAAAACAAAACAAGCAAAAGAAAATATATAACATGGGAGGCTCACTCTTACAGAGTGACTATATGGGCTGATTTCAGTGGAAGAAACTGAGGGGAGCGACGGTAAAAGACATGACATAAGTTCTGAGGTCTGTATAGAGGTATAAGAAGTGTGCCAGTAGGAAAAGTGTCAGCACATCTGTTGTAACAACTTGTTCTGAATGTAAATATTTGTGCACAATTACACAACAAAAGTGTGCAAAATATACTAAGGTTGGAACAAGGAAGTGTTTAAAATATACTAAGGTTCCAAGATTTTCTCTCTGAGCTAGAGTTGTACTGGGACAGAGATCTAGTATCCTTGGATAATTAGGTGATGCTAAAATAATTGGTATGGGGCAAATCTCCAAAGGTTCAGTTCAAAGAGGACTCTAAAAACCCAAAGTTTATCCAAACTTACCCAAAACTCTTTCTGGTTAATTCTGCTGATAATTTAATGTAGAGCTAGTAAAAATTCTCTGACTTTTTTGGGGGGTGGGGATGATTTGGAAGAATGTAGATGAAATTCATATTTGAATTGAAGCAAAGAGACTCTCTCTTGTAGAAAGAGGCCTCATTTTTTAATGATCTCTAGTTCCATGAGAGAAGACTTTCTTATAATATTTCTAGTTTCTAGCTTTATTTTCCAGCTGAAACTGAGAACTATTACTACACAAGAACTGCAGGCAAAAAGTAAATGAACTTCACTTTTTTTCAATGCTCAAAAGCTCAGAAGTTGGAACATTTTAGAAGAGTGTCAGATCAATATTTATTTTACTTGAACTGCTTCGAGAGATATCCCTCTCCTCCCATCCCCAAAGTCAGGGGATGTATCAATAACAAACCTAGCTGGCATCTGGAAAGTTATGATGGTGTCCAAACAAACAACACAAAAGTGAGGGGAGGGATAGCTCAGTGGTTTGAGCACTGGCCTGCTAAACCTAGCGTTCTGAGTTCAATCCTAAAGGGGGCCACTTAGGAATCTGGGGCAAAATCAGTACTTGGTCCTGCTAGTGAAGGGAGAGGACTGGACTCGATGACTTTTCGAGGTCCCTTCCTGTTCTATGAGATAGGACTATTTAGAGCTGCGCCAAGTATAAGAGCTAACCTACTTCAGAAAGGGAAGCTTCTGACAGAAGAGACTGACTCTGCTGGGGTTGCATGGTGGTGCACACTGGATTTGGCCCACTGTTTAAGAAGATGGAGACTATGGAGTAAGTAAAGGGAGATGTGGCCTAGAGCTGGTAAAGAACTAACATTTGCTCAGTGAACTGTGTAAACAAAGGGGTAGGGTTCCGTTTTCAACCCTGAGTTAGCAAGGTGGAGTCAGTAAAGAGCAACTTGAAGCAGAAGGTTAAGTTTGGTATTTTAGAGGGAACAATATTAAGAGACAATCTATTGCACACTGAATTCAGGGTGGGTCTTTCCACAGGCCCTAAAGGACCAAACCTGCATTCTGTGTTCACGTAACTCATAGATTCACAGACTTCAAGGCCAGAAAGGGACCATCATGAGCATCTAGTCTGCCTCCTGCACATTGCAGGCCACAGAACCTCACCCACCCATTCCTGTAATAGACCCCTAGCCTCTGACTGAGTTATTGAAGACCTCAAATCATGATTTAAAGACTTCAAGTTACAGAGAATCCACCATTTACACTAATTTAAACCTGCAAGTGACCATGAGCCAGGGGAAGGCAAAACACCTCTCCCCACCCCCCAAGGATCTTTGCCAATCTGACCAGGCCAGGCAAAATCCCCAGGGAAAATTCCTTCCCGACCTCCAATATGGCAATCAGTTAGACTTTGAGCATGTGGGCAAGACCCACTTCCACAGAATTGATTGTGGGTTTTTGGTGTGCAAGGAGGAGACAATACAGACAGATTGCAAAGCATTTCAGGTTCAGTAATCTCCTGGAAGCTGTAATGAATCTATGTCAGCACTACACAATGTATTCTCGTGACATTCTCATCATTTTGGAATTTTCCTTAAATAAATACCCTGTGTAGGCATTTATTAGTTAATAAATGTATTTTATATAGCACCATAAACACAAATTGAAATCTGCAACGTTTTCTAGTGATTTTGTGAAGTGAAAATGATGAATTAAACATAATGCACTGACTATAAATTAATTGTGGCTATGTATTATGGGTAAACTTCACATATGTGGCAGAGGGCTGACATGTTGAATTCAGTGGACTTATGTCATTAAAGTTAAGAATGTGCATATGGACTGGGCCCTTACATGGATCCAGTTGCCCCTGATGCTCTGCATTACCAGCACAGATGGGCTGTGGTCACTGTTCCAACCCATAGCCTGGAATAGCAGATGGAAGTGCTGCGTGACAAGCCCGGCATCTTGTCCCTGAGGGTGGATCTCCCCACCCAGGATTCAACCTTCATAGAGCCTGAAGCCAATGGATATTTCTATTGGCTTCAGTGGGCAATGGATCAGAACCATAGAGCCCAAACACTCTGGGTTTATGTGGAGTGAATTTTACTCTATGTAAGTAGAATTTTTATTAAGATGTAGGCACATTGCCCATAAACCTTTATTACACAGGAATGTTTAGAAATCCTAACTATAATAGAAACCAAATGATTTTTTTTTACAGAATTTCTTTTAAAAATCCATTTTAACATGAATGCTTTAGAGTTTTAACTATTGTAAAGAGTCTAACTTCTTAATGTCTCGCATCAATAATTTAACATTGGGGTATTGGGAATAATTACTGAAAAGGTGCCTTAACATTTCAAAGGAATATTAGAGATCCTTGACATGTTCTGGAGTAAAGGAGGGCAGCTTTAATTAAATATTGGTTTGTAAAATATAGTTTTTCTGTTTAAATGCAATGCCAATTAAAATATATCTGATTTGCAGTTACCTTTAAGGCCATAAAATACAATGTGCCTCTTATGAAAGTGTTAGGTCTCTAGAGACCTATGTGAACACTATGAAGAAGAATCCAAAATATTGAACAGTGGGAACATAACGAGAAAAAGAAAAAAGGCCCACTTAATTCACTGCCCTTCTCTATTTCCTTTACTCCTGGCAGCACACAATTCCCTAGCTGAATAGAGAGCTGGAGAAACAAAAAATGTATTTATAAATTAGTTCGGATTAATGGAGCCATCAAATCAACCAAACTTCATCAGTTGCTATTTGGAATTTCTTGAGATTTTGAAGACTGAAAGGAAGATATTTTTTGTCACTTGTGATAGTTCAATTATTCTTTTAGATTTCAGGGGCTTTTTAAAAGAGAAAGAATAGGGGACATGTTCTGTATTGAAATAATTGCTTGAGTCCCCAAATGGATCTCTTACAATTACATTTGGTATCACATTTGATTGCATTGCAATGGTTTGTTAGCTAAAGCAATTTTGTTTCCAGTTGGGTCCATAATATTAATTGTACTTACACATGTATAAACGTGAGGAATATCTCATTTGTATTTTAACAAGCAGAGTCTTTCTGCATGGCTTATTAGCATCCACTTATGTATAAGAAGACTGCAATGAAGACTTCTAGGAATTAATTATCATGTAAAATGAGTATCTTAAAAATTCCTTTCAGTGTGTTATCTTTTAAACAATGGCATTGTTCTGGACACTTTAGGGACCATCTTAATTCCCTGTAGCTTAATAGTTCAGATATAATATTTGGTTTGATTTAAAAATAGGCCAGAGTTTGAGTACCAGTTGAGCTTAAGTTTGAGGCACAGAGAAAAGGTCACAAAAATGTTATTGTAGATCATGTATTTTCATACCTTTCTAGTTTTCTTGAAGAGAGAAGGTTGGCTTCATAAAGTTGCTCAGCAGAGAGGCAAAGGATAGAAACGATAATTGAGATTAATCTATTCTCCTACCATGAGAGGTGATCCTTTTTTGGTCAGGGTAGACGCATATTGGGGGGACCAGTAGCGGGAGCTTGCTTTGCTTGATCTCTCCTATGGGTTGAAGACTTCAGTCTCCATGGCTGTCTGTTATCTTTCATGAACACTGAGTCAGCACCAAAAAAGTGTATCTTAAAAACACCAGCTGAAAAATCTTGCCAATTGTATTGTTAATTGCCTGGCTTAAAAGAGGCAGGTTGCCAAACCTGATCTTTCAACTTCTGAGATGGCAGAAAGAAATCAGACATCAGAGGCAGAGATGGGGTGCAGTTCTTCACTGATTTGTGTAGCCAATGGCTCTTATGTAGCCATTTGTGTTTATACAAAGTGGTCCAGCTTCTCTGTTACTTAGTATCTTGCATAGTCAGTTGCACCAGTGCAAAGTAGGTGGGAAAAGCTACCATTCCGATTTGGCACCATTTCCTGCCCACTTTCACTGGTATAAATGTCTACACAAGCTGCAGGGGAACAGAGAACTAATCCCAGTGACTGCAGGTGGAAAGTAGGTGGAGTTGAGAAATCTGATTAAAAACATAAATGGCTCAAGGCAATGGAGAATCAGGCCCACGCTGGTATGTATCAGTCTTTTCTGTGTCTTCACAACAGGGCCTGATCCAAAAACCTATTGAAATAAATGGGAAGACTTCCACTGATTCCAGTGGTTTTTGGATCAGGCCCTGTGCTTCTGAGATATATGTGATTGAGATGTAACTCAGTGTGATTAATCTAAATTGACAGACAGATGGTCATGGTCTTAGGGAGAAGAATTTGTTTTTCTCTGAAGGGCCCTGTGCTACCTTCACTTATGTGACACATCTTTGATTTGTGCATAATTTAAATGAGACATGCCATATATCTTGCTGCGATAATGTGAAAATGGAATTCTGCTGTCAGTTGTATGTGCACTTTGTGGTCTTCCCACTCATGGAATTGTGCCTCATATAATGGAGATGGTGAGAAGAAATAAAAATGGAGCATAACATGCTGAAATGAGCAGTCGTGTAGATTGTTCTGATGTTTCTCTGATGCTTATCCAAATCATCCTAACCTTTCGGGTCTGTGCAAATGGGCTCAAAGTGTCGCAGGAAAAAGATTTCCAGTACTGCCTGTTTTTAAATTGGGTAGGAAATATCTCAATTACAGTCTTTCTATCAGTACCTGGACTGAACTCAAGTTGTGATTCTTTTCCCCTAAGTTAACTGAAATGTATTCCAAATTTAAAAAATAAATAAATCAGTTTTAATTCAGTTCCTAGTGTATTTGAACCTTTTTCACCATCCTTTATGTAGGATGGCAACAACTGGCAAGGAGCTAGAGCTCTTAATTTAGAAGTTTTATGAAAATGTGACAGGATTGAAATTTGGCCTAGACAAATGTACCATTAGAGATAAATACTAAGGACTTGGTTCTCCTTACACTTTTTTTTTCACTTAGAAATATGTGAATCCCTTTGGCCAGATTTTGAACTGTTGGATGGGTGTCAGTCCAGAATAACTCTGCACTCCAGTGGAATTGCCCTTGACTAGTGTAAGTCTGAAGAGAATAAAGCCTGGTTAAATCTTTGGGAAAGAAAATACTAGAATTCTAGACTAGATCACTTACGGCCTTTTTTCTCTTTAATTTCTGTCTTCCTGAGAATGGCAACTACTCCTTATGGTTTATCCTCCAGTGCTTTGTTCAGTGTTCTTGGAAGTTCTTGCACTCAATGGAACTATGATAGCTAAGGATTTAGTCCTATAATTTTGAACTCCTTGCTCTTCAGGTATACTCTTTTTTTAGACTTGCTAGTACTGTAGGAAGCACCTCAACAAACTCTGCATTGCTTTTGGTGGGAAAAGAAGAGTTTATGGACCCTAAAAACACCTTTAAGAAGTGCTGAATCTGACATATCCCGTTTTCTAATATGCCTTTTTGGGTCTTTGTATTTTGGTGCCTCTTTACATGCTTAACTTCATTGCAGAAGTTTAACATTTTAATATAAGTCATTTTAAAAATTACATCCATCCAAAAGAGAAAATTCACCGGTAAGGATGGTGCCAGGAAAGCTTTTACGGTGAGGAGATAAACAGTCAGTCATTTTATCTTTCAAACACCCCACTTTATCTGAAAAATTTAAAGTGTGAACAGACATCACGTACCATCTCTACATATTGACCCTGCAGCTAATTAAAATTTGTGCTGTTTCTGATAGGGGTGGGAGGTGGCTGGGCTCAGTGTAATTTAAATCTTTTCATCTTTTAGACACCACTGGAGAAAACACATGTGCATTATCACCTTCTTTGGATATGATTGTTTAATGTGCTTTCTGAACAAACATCTAATTAAAAGCAAAATGTTCTATTGTACCGAATGTATTAGCACCCTGCAGGTTCTCTAGCTTAGTTTAAAGAACCTACTGTACTGTTAAGAGATGCTTCTGGCAGGCTGCTGTCTTCTTAGTACCTATTTTCCAAGAGTCTTAAATGACTTGGTAGCACTATTTTAGGACTAATTATTTATTTTTGTCCATACTACATTCCAATGGCAGATTTAGTAGCTACTTTAAGTTTGTGATAAGTGATTCTTAACGTGCAGTTTTACTATCCTAAGTGACTCTAAAAATGGCATTGTGGGATTCCATTTGTATTGTTTCTCAATTTCCAAATCAAATGTTAGTTTAAAAAATAAATATTTTTCCCATAAATGCAAGCTGTGCCAGCGTAACCCAGCTCAAGATGGATTTCTTTTTCTTCTTGTTCACCATCATCCCTAAAGAAGGTCCTGCAGGTTAAATGAGACCACCAATTACATCTGTTCAACCCCATTATCTTCATTTGGAATTTAGTTAGCAAATCTGTTGGTGTGTGAGAAAGAAGAAAATTAAGTTCACTCAGCTGCAATGGTTTTGCACTGCTAATAGGAGAAAAGCAATAAAAACATACTTTTGTCTTCACTAGAATAAACAGATATAGCTCCGAATATACACACAAGGAACTAGTCAGTTAAGTAACAAGGTGACATTTTGACATAGATACTTTTCAGAAAGGAAGCACACTTTAAAAGGTTTGGAGATTCAGTTCAGTTTGAATAGCTTGATATTTGAGAAGTATCCAAACTATGAATTACCTCCTGGATCTGCAAATTGAAAAATCTTTAAAGAGTATGATTTTTTGTGAGAATTTCAATATTTTCTCTTAGTAAGCAAACAACAAGAAACCACCTCCCAAAAAAGAAAAACCCAACTATCTCCTCCCCCATAATTTTTTTTTCAGTTTGGCAATTCTGTTTCCAGAAGGCTGGAATCTGAATATGCCGAGGTGCCCAGAAGTGTAGAATAATTGGGGATGAAGTGGAGGGTAGAAGAGGGAAATAACCAAATTTATTTGAAAATGGAAATATATGTGCTTTGAGATTTTGAAGGAAGTAGAATAGCTGAGGTTTTTTCCCCATTCAAACATTTGTTTTCATCTTCTCTCTCTAATGTCAAGGCAGTGCAGGCCTAATGTTGGCTTCAGGGCTGGCACCAGTGCAGAAAACAGGTGCTTGGGGCAGCCTGGGTCTTCAGTGGTAATTCGGCGGCGGGTCCCTCAGTCCCTCTCGGAGGGAAGGACTGGCTGCCGAATTGCTGCCGAAGAATGAAGCGGTGCGGTAGGGCTGCCGCCGATCACGGCTTTTTTTTTTTTTCCCTTCTCTTCACCGCTTGGGGCAGCAAAAAAGCTGGAGCCGGCCCTGGTTGTCTGCAACTTAAAAGCTCCCATACTTGGTCCTGCCTCAGCACAGGGAGCTGGAGTTGATGACTTCTTGAGGTCCTTCACAGCCTACATTCTAGAGGCTCACATTTTTCTTCATATGTCACAAACTTTTTGTGCGGCTTAAGACAAATATTTAATCTGTCTATGCCTCACTTTCCTCTGTGTAGAAAGAAAAAAGAAGATTGTAATATTGATGGAATCTGTATAGTAGGGTAGTTGTGAGGTTTAATATTTTAATGTTTGAAGCCCTCGGTGGAGACACTGTAATGCAAAATATGGCAATAATCTGAAAATCTAATGACCCAAGAAACAAAAAATGGCATTTTTACCACAGTATGTATTGTGGCAAAGTTCCTCCTCTCCTCTAGTAGGTCCTGCGCTTATTGGCGGATTTCCTCCCCTCAGTGGTCTTCCCCTTGGATGAAACCCACAGTCTGGATCAACTCCTCCTATGTCTGATTAGGAGTAGCGGGGCTAGGGGGGAACCCGGGCCCGCCCTCTACTTCGGGTTCCAGCCCAGGGCCCTGTGAATTGCAGCAGTCTCTATAGTGCTACTTGTAACCGCTGCTTGACCGCTACAGCTCCCTGGGCTACTTCCCCATAGCCTCCTTCAAACACCTTCTTTATCCTCACCATAGGATCCTCCTGGTGTCTGATACTGCCTGATTGTATGGTGTTTCCTCAATCCTCCAGTAGTACACCCTCTCAGTTCTTAGTTCCTTGTGTCTCTGTCTCCCAGCTCCTCATACGCACTTCCTTCCTCTGGCTCCTCTTCCCTTGACTGGAGTGAGCTCCCCTTTTTATACCAGGTGCCCTGATTAGCCTGCCTTGATTGGCTGCAGGTGCTCCAATCAATGTAGCTCTCTCCGGTGCCTTCTAGAAAGTTCTTAATTGGCCCCAGGTGCCTTGATTACCCTGGAGCAACTGCCATTTTGGTTCCCATGGTACTAGGGATTTGCTTAGCCTGGGGCTAACATACCTGTTCCTCAGTACTTTCCTGTAGCCATCCGGCCTTGCTCCATCACAGTATACATAATTAATGTCAAGAGCTGATGTTCCCAGGCTACCAGCTCATACTACAGCTAAAGATGGCGAGTATTTGATGTCTCTCCAGTAATCTCAAATATACACAATCCAAAAGTTAACGATATACCCACTCAGTCAGGCGTGACTTTAAAATGCACTTAAAACTATAAAGAGAAGATTTGTTGGATAGCCACTCTTAACAAAAACATTTTACATTGGAGGTTTGGTTTGTATCCTTCCATCCATTTTGTGCTGTGCCTCTGACTTTCATGAAAGTTAAACAAGTGAGGTGAGATTGTGACTCTTTTCTGTGACTTTTGTGAAAGTGATATTGTGCCATGAAGGAATGAGACACATTTCTCTGAGGCAAGGTGGGTGAGGTAATATCTTTTATTGGACCAACTTCTGTTCGAGAGAGAGAGACTTTTGAGCTACACAGAGCTCTTCTTCAGATCTAGGAAAGGTACTCATAGTATCACAGCTAAATATAATATTGTATTTAGACCCACAGGTATAGATCTGTACCATCTAGTTGAGGAACTACTCTAGCTGTGGTGTGTATGTGTAATAAATTCAAATTGTTATGCATTTTCCATTTGAAGACATGTTCATAAATCATATTTAATTTTCAATGGTAAATATGAAATTATTTTTTAAAACAATCTTTCATATGTTAACCAAAATGGACCCTCCTCACATTTAGAACTCAAATACTCCAAATAATTAATCTAAATTGAGCTCATCCCTCTGCAGTCTTTAGGAGGCACACAGAGGCATGGTACTACTAAAACAGTCACAGAAGGACCTGTTTTTCCAGGTATCTTCCACTGCACAAGGCTACGGACGCCTCCTCTCAGAGGGGAGGATCCAGAGGAAACTCAAAGGAAGAACCTTGTTTGGGGTTTTATTGGAATTTTTCTCCTTTTCTTCTTTTTCCTGCAGTTGGGGAACACTTGGTCATTAGACGCATAGTAAACCAATATTTAAATAACTGTAAATACTAATACTAATGAATAGGTGACATTTTGCAAAAATGACTGTTATTATTACTGGGATTGTATAATGAAGGTGACCTTCCTTTTAAGTGACGACTTCAATCTGAAAATGGTACTGGCACAAATATTACAAAATGTCATCTGAATGAAAAAGGAGAGTGCAGCTGGAGTTGACCCAAGGCTGTCATGTACACAATGGACTGATTAAAAGCAATCAAAGCTGATCTGAGCTAACCAAATACAGGAGTCCATTCTATAATAAAGAACAAAAATAACGAGAAAAGGAATGACGGATCAAGCTGCTTGATGCCACATTTTTCTCTTATGAACTCTAATATTTCTTTGGGGTGGGGGAGTTCTATTTTAAGGCAGGTGCTTTACTTTTAGGAAGACTTTCTTGTCTTCTGTATGTACAGGGCAGTACAAGGGAATATAGTGTTCGAGCAGGTTGGCCTTTACATAAAATGATAGGAGGACACAGAACAACAATTTGCATGTGATAACATTATTTGCTTAAAAATTATAAAAATGTGCATGTTATATGGTCAAAGAAGAGACAGAAGGAAAACTGACTATAGTTAGAAACAGCAAGACAAGGGAAAAACACACAAAAAATGAATTGCTTGTCTACACAGAGAAACTTCCTAGTATAGTTATACTATTATATCTCCCTGCGCAGACACGCTTATTCCATAATGAGAGTGACCTTTTCTGATTTAATTTATACTACTTGAAAAACAACATATTCCAGATAGGGATTATAGTCTGATTCAGCGATCATTGATATCAATGGCAGTTGGCGGACTCCAGATGAAATATAATGAATCTGAATGAGGATTTCCAATGGTGACCAAAACCATTACTACTTGGCACATATTGCTAAACAAATATGCACTGATTTCTGCACATAACACACCTGCAGTGGTCAATATGACAGAGCTTAAGTGTGCAACACAGTGTGTGACAGACCCAAGATACACACAAATGTTCCTTCAGGAAACTTAAAATAATGTAAGATGAATTTATTGTGGGTGAAAAATTATCTGTAACCGTATTGTCATGGTTCTTTATTTCTGCTGTAAATAAGTTTCAACAATAGACGTGAGCTGAGGCTACAATTGTGTGGAACACTGACAGCTTTGGGACAAAAATGAGAGAAATTTCTTGAAATGAGAGTCACTTGAACAAAAAGAGGGACAATTAAAACCTAAAAATTACAGTAATGACCAAAAAGAGTTGCATGACCTGTCATAGTTGATTCCTATTTGAAATATAGGGAAATGTAGTGGCATTGCTGTATAATAGCTGTTAGCAAATGTTGACTTTGGATGGTGGATACTGTAGAAGGCAGATCATAGGATTGATTCTCCCCAATTTTACAGAAGGAGAAACCAAGACTCAGAAGTTAAGGGGTTTGTCCAAAGCCACACAGAAATTGGCAAAGCTGAGATTGAGAAATAGGAATTCCTGCCTTTTGTTTCGATGCACAGTCTTCCGTTAGACCAAGCTGCTCCCCAAACAAAAGTTAGGGTAAGTCTACACTTAGTGTGGTGTGTAGACTATAGACACGACATGCTCAGCTAGCATGGGTATAAATAGAAGCGTAGAGAGTGAGGCAAACAGAGTATGGCTACACCAGTAACTTAGGGTATATATCTAAGCCTCTTTGTTTTCAGCTCAAACCTATTTTAACTGAAAAAATCCTGGGTTCTACAAAATGCATTATTAGCAGACATGTCAAACCCGCAAAAAAAACAAACAAACAACCTACCCCCTCCCCACAGAAATAGGGCTTGGTTTTGGCTTAATTGTCTTGTGGGTTGTTTGTTGGCTAGTGTTTGGCTTGTAGCTTGTTGCTTCTTTTTTTTTAATTGGGGGGGCAAGGGAGGGAAAGCAGGGGCAAGGGGGGGCAGAGTCAGGGGTGCACAGCGGGTCCACCATAGTCCCAGACTGCACACCGGGGGATCTAGTTGCATAGAGGTGTTGGGGTTCTTAGAGATTGGCTTGTTTTGGCCTTGCTTTGAAATGGGATTAGTTTGATGCTTGGCTTATTATGAAAGTCGGGGAGCTTATTTACTGCATGAAAGTTGGCAACTCTGATTTAGTGTTTTTTCCCCGATTTTTCACCCTACTTTTGAATAATTTAAATATCTATAAAATAACTCGTTATATCAGAAAAATACAATACATTGCATGAGATATTGTATTATATCCATTAATCTGTGTGCATATGCAAAGCTGCCTGTTGAAGTAACGCTATGTATTAGTCTAGATGAAGATAACACAACAAACAGGCACAAATGCAAACTCTGAAGTGCATGCACATCTGAATGAACTGATGAAACTTATGCCCACCAAGTACACATTTCAACCTGTTAACAGATAATGGTTTAAGGATCTGACACTAAATTGGGAAGAAAATGAAAATCTGTATCTGAATACGTTTCAGAACACAAGGAAATAGTCAAAATTAACAAAAAACAGGAGAAAAGGATGAAGTTGTGTTTATGCGCCTCAAATGGTGAGGCCCAATTATTAAATGTAAATATTTATAGGCAAATAGTTCTAAATCTAAATAGTAAACTGGTGCTTATTCAAATGAAAAGTTTTATTTGGGAATTAGAAATATATTTTTAAAACCCACTTAAAGGCATTGTGTTTTGAATTCTGTTTTAGTTCTGCAGCAAGCCACACTGAATTCCATTAATCAAAGCATTAATCTACTGAATATTTCCCCCCCGTCCTTCTGTCCACCAAAATAAACCCTGATATTTACCCAGAACAATTAATAGCTTTTTTGACCAATTTCCACCTGTTTTTGTTGTTGTAATAAACACCAATTAAAATTCCTGGGAAAAATAAAATAAAATAAAAACCAAAAATGAAAGGCCCTATATATACCTTACACAGCTCAGGTATGTGCCCTATCCAAGCAGTGCTTCCTATGATAGCTGTTCTATTCTGCTTCCTCCCCGCTGCCAGGATCTTTCCCTTCCACCTTCCCCCGCCAGAGCCTTTTGCTGTGGACTGTTGCTTCCCACCGCAGAGTGGACGCAACCTGCCTTTCACTGCAGTGTAGCTACACGTACCCTCCGCATCACTACAACTCTTAAAGACCTTAAACCAAGAGAATGAACTCTTAAACTGGATAGACTCTTTGTATCTCTACCGTGTGTTCAGGCATTCTGCCTTTTGCAATAAGCTTGGGTAAGTGGGTTATTTATTTTCAAGTTCAGTTTTTTGCAGAATATTTTATTAAAAAAATACTATGTCATATCTCTGCTGACTGAAATTACAAATTGGGTTAAAGTAGACACTTCTAGCTGTTGAGGGGCTGAGAGAAGAGACATAAAGTTCTTCTCGCCTTGTGAGTTGGAAATGAGTGGTTTTATTCTATTCAGTTTTGTTATTTGGTCCTCATCACTTTAGTATCTGAGCACCTTCCAGAAGTGCATCGAATTATGTGACTCGCAACTGTCGTGTGATTCCTTTCTTACTCTTTTCCACTTCCCAAAGATAAAGTGTTCAGTAGTTTTGTTTGTGGGTTTTTGTTCTTTGCAGAACAGTGAAAATTAAAAGAAAATCTCTGCAGCCATTAGTTTTATTACATCTAGGTATTGGAGAATCTGTGGTTTTTAATATCTTTCCATTCATTTTTTAAAAAAGAAACAGAGTTGCAGAGAAGAACTTCTATTAGGTCTAAAGAAAGGAAAGTTGTAAGAATACAAATATTAAATTTAAGTTTACATATAAAATATAACTATTTTGGACACCTAAAAACAGACCTATAAATGTAATGTGATTGGTCCCCATTTTGTACCAGTGCAATTTAGTTAATAATCTGGACAAAAATATAACTATTAATATATGATTAGTGATATAGACCTTTGTTACTTAACATATCTTAGTTTCCCTGGCTTAATTCATTAGATTAACTAGAAAAAAAATCACCTTTAACTTCATTTTTGTATTAGGTAATAAAATCAGTTGTACTTATACATACCCAGTAGTTACCTTGTAGCACTGAAAAACTGTACATTCCATTAAATGTTGTTTTATTCCAGTGATTGTAGGCAGGGTATGCACATAATAGATGTCAAAGCTGAACAATTAAAGTATGATTCTTTTTGTTCCTTATTAACTGGGTGAGTTTTGGATATTCCTTAAACCTGGCATCTGCCTACCTGACACATCTTAGAAAAATAATATAAATCAATCTTACAAAGAGGGTAAGATTTATCTCAATGAGAGCCCCATTACAATAATTGCCAGTATGCCAGTTATGTTTGTATGTGGGTGAGACAAACCGTTGGAAAAGAATATGTGGTCTGAAATGGCCTGAATTTCATTACCTTTTTGGAATTGTTTAGAGGCAATGGAGAGATTTGATAGCTTCTCTCTAATCTTTCAAATTTAGCTAGCTACAGCGCTAACAATACATAAGCTGCAGTATAACATTTTTACATTTTTAAATAACTCAATGGGTTTTTGTGAATAGACTTAAAGTGGTGGTATAAACCAGAATAAAATTTTAAATCTTTCCAGAAAAAAGAAAATGATTTTTTAAAATGAATGTTAGGAACTGAAGTCATAGGGAGTCCTTCCACTACTTTAAATGGCCTTTGCATCAGGCCCATAATTGGTATATGAAGACCAAATTCAGTTCTGTTACACACGGTTGAAATATTATAACTCGGAGGAGAGTGGGGCCCTGTGAGTTTCATGTATCAGCAGAAATACAGCATGTTCCTTCTCTCTGTGTTAGAGAGTTATTACACACACACACACACATGCGCATGCAGACAGATTCTCGACTTGTTCCTGCAAGTGAACTAAAATGGAAAGAAGTACAAGAAAACTTTAGTAGAAGTATGAGATATGAATGGTATAATTTTTTCATCTTTTTTTGGTCTAACATTGTCACCATGTAACAGATTCCTTGTTTGAGGCTTTTGTACTATGTACAGATGTAAATAACTAGGAAAAATTTTACTCTATCTTCATCTCTCCCATCCTTTGTTTTCTGTTACGGTATTGTCTCTAAGATGTTTCATTTAAACTGTTGATTATAATATATTCTCTCTCTTTTAGGACTTTTGTAGTGCTTTTCGTCTTCAGCTACCAAAGCATTTTACAAAAAAAGATTAGTAGAGCTGGTTGGGAACTGCATTCTGTGGGAAATTGTGAATTTTTTTTTTAAAAAGTGAATCAGAACAAAAAGCCACGATTTTGAAATTCCTGTGAAACAAAAATTCTGAAAAATTGGAACTATCATAGTTTCAATAATGCTGAATCTAATTTAGATAAATTTGTCTTTAGTTAAGATAAAATATTTCATTTTAACTTGTGTGCTGATTAATTTTAATTTTCATATTCTATTAACTATTAATTTTAATGTATTTATATGTATCATATTTAGCTTTATATTAGGGAAATCAAACAATTAAAAAAATTAATCACAATTAAATGTGAGATTACAAAAATTGATTAATCACACTGTTAATAATAGAATACCATTTATCTAAATATTTTTGATGTTTTTCTACATTTTGAAATATATTATTTCAATTGTAACACAGAATACAAAGTGTACAGTGTCCACTTTATATTAATATTTTTATTACAAATATTTGCACTGTAAAAAGAGTGCATCTTACAGATGTCGAATTTTTTTTACATAACTGCACTCAAAAATACAACAATGTAAAATTTTAGTGCCTATAAGTGCACATTTGTAAGTTGTACTTGTATGCGGTGAATTGGAAAATACTATTTCCTTTATCTTTTTTACAGTGCAAATATTTGTAATAAAAATAATAGAGTGAGCACTGTACACTTTATATTCTGTGTTGTAACTGAAATCAGTATATTTGGAAATGTAGAAAAACATCCAAAATATTTATGATAAATTTAAATTGATATGCTATTCATTTAACTGTATTATTAAAACTGTGATTAATCATGATTAAATTTTTGATCAAGTTCATTTGTTTTGAGTTAATTGTGATTAATTGACAGCCAATATATATTAATAATTTAATAGAATATAAAAATTGAAACAAAAGGAATCAGAATGTTGAAGTTGAATGGAAACATTTACCTTATCAAAAGAAAGTGTTTTACCTTATTGAAATGAGACAGCCAAAACTTTTATTTTCAACTTTTAACCATCAAAAATGTTGCTGAAATTGACACAGTCCTGTGAAAAAAATAGATTAAATGTGACAGAAAACTGAATAAGTTCAAGGCCAGAGATCTGCTTGGGAGAAGGCCTTCATGCATTCATTTTGGGTCTGATCCAAGAGACTTCCATTGACTGCAATGGGAGTTGAATAGGATTGCCAACTTCCTAACTGCACAAAATCGAACACCCTTGCCCTGCCCCTTCCCTGAGACCTGCTCCCACTCACTCCATCACCCCTCCCTCTGTCGCGCTCTACCACCATCACTCCCTTGCTCATTTTCACCAGGCTGGCACAGGGGGCTGGGGTGCAGGAAGGGGTGAGAGCTCTGGCTGGGGGTGCGAGCGCTGGAGTGGGACCAGAAATGAGGGGTTCAGGGTGCAGGAGGGGGCTCTGGCCTTGGGGGTGGAGCCAGAGGGTTCGGAGTGTGGGAGGCAGTTCCGAGTTGAGGCAATGGGTTGGGGTGTGGAAGGAGGTATGGGCTCTGGGCTGGGGGTGTGGTCCCAGGGTGGGGCCAGAAATAAGGAGTTCAGGGTGTGGGAAGGGGCTCTGGGCTGTGCGGTGGAGCCGAGGGGTTTGGAGTGTGGGAGGCGGTTCCGGGCTGAGGCAATGGGTTGGGGTGTGGGAGGAGTTATGGGCTCTGGGCTGGGGGTGTGGGCTCAGCGTAGGGCCAGAAATGAGGCACTCAGTGTGCAGGAGGGAGTTTGGATGTGGGAGGGGACACCGAAGGGGGTGCAGGCTCCAGAAGGAAGTTTGGGTGCAGGAGGGGGCTCAGGGCTGGGGCAGGGGGTTGGGGTGCGGAAGGAGGTGAGGGGTGCGGGCTCCGGACAGCGCTCACCTTGGGCAGCTCCCCGCAAGGGGTGACATGTCGCTCGTCTCCCAGTCAGAGGGGGCAAGTGGCTCTGCGTACTGCCTCTGCCTGCAGGCACTGCCCACGGCAGCTCCGAATTTGCTGTGGTTTCTGGCCAATGAGAGCTGTGGAGCCGGTGCTTGGGGCAGAAGCAGCGCACAGAGCCTCCCTGACCATGGGAGCCACAATGGAGCCAGATAAGGAGCCTGCCAGCCCTGCACCAACCAGACATTTAATGGCCCAGTCAGAGGTGCTTACCAGAGCCGCCAGAGTCCCTTTTCGACTAGGTGTTCCGGTCAAAAACCGGATGCCTGACAACCCTTGCTAATCAACTGAGATCACCATTTATTGTTGCCACTACATTTGGCACATTTGGTGTACTGTTACTGTTGATCTTACGAAACAGAAGCGTAGGAATAAATCTGATGATTAATAACCAGCTGTAAATGCTACTTTCCGGCAATGCCGAAGAAAGAACAGGAGGCACTAGATATGGTTTTAATTAGGCTGCAATTTTATTCTTTAAATATCTGGGAGTACCCATCATATAAAATTGTACAGTGCAGGTAATTCCATAATCCTTTCCATATCCTCGGGGGGCTGCCCTCAGCCCTTCCTTTATTCATCCTGGGGCCTGCCAACCCAATATGAGGGATAAAGGGGGGGCTATAAAAGATTTGGGGGTTGACTCCCTGCTGTATCAGTCGTAAGAGCCCCAAACCCACTTTCTCTGCTCCTTTAAAAAAATACCTCCTTTAAATCCTTTGCTAATCCATTTTATCTGATTACTGTATCCATTCCCTATGGAGTATTTGTACTGGCCATCCACCACAAGCTTACATAATGAGTTGTGACATGCTAGCCCAGTGGTCTCCAACCTTTGTAAGAACTTGATCACTTTTTGAATTTAAGTGCAACCCAGAGACTACCTCAAAGAAAATGTTGAAATAACAGTAATCACACAAACCCAAATACCCTTGCCCTTCCCCCTGCCTCGCCCCTTCTCTGAGGCCTTGCCCTGCTCACTCCATCCCCCCTCCCTCCATTGCTCACTCTCCCCTACCCTCACTCACTTTCACCAGGCTGGGGCTGAGGGGTTCAGAGTGTGGGAGGGGCTCCAGGCTGAGCCTGGGGCAGGGGCTTGGTGTGCAGGAGGGGGCTCAGTGTGTGGGCTCTGGGAGGGCATTTGGTGCAGGAGATAGCTTAGGACTGGGGGAGGGGGTTGGGGTGTGGGAGGGGTTGCAGGGTGCTGGCTTGGAGGGGGATCAGGGCTTGAACAGTGAGTTGAGGTTCAGGGTGCAAGCTCTGGGAGGGGGCTGGGGCTGAGGGTTGGGGTGTGGGAAGGGATGTGGGGTGTGGGAGGGTGCTCAGAGCTGGGGGTTGGGGTGCAGGAGGGGTTTGGTGTTCAGGCTCCAGCTAGGCACTGCTGGTGGTCTAGTGGTTAGAATTTGGTAGTCTCACTGCTGTGATCTGGGTTTGATTCCCAGGCAGGAAAAGGTGACTTTATATATTTAAAAAATCAAAACCAAAAAACCCAAACTTAATTTATAGGGGGAGGGATAGCTCAGGGTTGTGAGTTCAATCCTTTAGGGGTCATTTAGGGAATTGGGATAAATATCTGTCTGTGGATTGGTCCTGCTTTGAGCAGGGGGTTGAACTAGATGACCTCCTGAGGTCCCTTCCAACCCTGATATTCTGTGATTCTATAATTACCTCAAGTGGCTCCCTGGTGGTGGCGCAGTGGGGCTAAGGCAGGCTCCTTGCCTGCATTGACCTCATGCCGCTCCCGGAATTGGCCAGCATGTCTGGCAGTAGCTCCGGGATGGGGAGGGGCAGGGGGCTCCACATGTTGTCCCTCTTCAGAGGCACTGCCCCCGCAGCTCCCATTGGCCACGGTTCCCCATTCCCAGCCAATGGGAGCTGTGGGGGTGGTGCCTGCAGGCGAGGGAAACACACGTCCCCTCCTCCTCCCCCTCCCCTCCAGGAGCCACTGCTGGACAAGCCGGCCGCTTCCGGGAGCGGTGCGGGGCCAGGGCAGGCAGGAAGCCTGCACCGCCTGACTGTTGATCGACTGGTCGATCATGGAGTCTCTGACGATCTTAGTCTCAGGCTCCATGATCACGATCTACCGGTTGGTGACCACTGTGGTGGCCTATCCCCACTCCCTGCATTCCTACTTTACTAGGTCCACTTTACCCACTGTGGGTAAAGGAAAAAAAATTCTCATCTTGACCAATCTGTCAGTGAGGGGAAAAGAAATTCCCTCCCAGCCCTTCAGGCAAGGAGCTACAGTGAATTATGACATAACCTGTATTTTAACTACCTCCATGGGTGGAGGGTGGGCTCTGCTTACCTGCTCTGGGTATAAGAGGGCTATTGCCAGCACAGCCCTAGATATAAATACCGTGTCCCTCTCGTCTGGTCACCTGAGTGGGAGGAGGCAAGTCCCCCATCCCCACAACCTGGTCCTGCTGACCTTGGCTGTTTCCTGCTTCTTACATGGAACAGATAACCCTGGGAGAGGGGCCTTAAAGACCCCCTTTCTACCAGCCTCCGCGACAGGGCACCCTTGCTATTAAAGAGGAGATGGGGAGAAACTCACCTTCATCAAGTCAGACAAAGGTCCCTACCATTTAATTCAGTGAGGACGTTTTATATTCAGCAGTCTGAAGTCTACCTAAGAATACACCATTATTGTATAGGCTGGAGCGCCATTGAAGGTAAGAGAAGGGAGGATACAGTCATCGGTTTTATTTTCTAATTCAGATCTGTTCATCGATTGACTAATACAGCAGGATTTCACCATCTTGCTCCAGCGCCTGCTGTTTGTTAGCAGAGCAGTAGCAGACACATGAATTAGCTTTCATAAAGGTAAATGGTTTTAGAGCATTGTCCATTATTTCTTCAAGGCTTTCTCCATGTGAGCTTGTCACTGCTATCTGTAAGCTTGGCAATTAGAGTCAGAATACCATTTTCCACATACAGTTATGATAGGGCAGCTGTTTATTGAAATAGTCTAGTTCATTGTGTATTGACATACTCCTGAGGCTGAGTTCTGGGTGGTAGTGCTGAGCTACTTTTGACTTGCAAACCTGGTTTAGACTTCACATCCAAGTTATGGAAATAAAATTATGATCTGTATTGGGCACCTGCACTTAAAATTCAGATGAAATCTGCATGCAATTTGCTTTTATCTCTGTTTAGTACATTGATATCTATCCTAATTTACAGTCTATTAAATCCATTTTTAATGATAAACATACATTAGTACTTTAATTAAGCAGATAGTATTGTATGATAGAGGTTAATTAGCTGTTAATACATGAGTTACGTTTTTCCCACCTGGAAATCTTCTTTGTAATCAATTGCATTTTGTCATGTTAAAAAACAAGAAACAAAAAATTCGCACCAGGTTGGTTATGCTCAGTCACTGTGATCAAAAGATTAGAAGTTTGGGGAGCTAGTTTGTGGAATTACACTGTCTGAATAAAACAGATTAAGAGAGTCTCAGCCCCTTTTGCCATGTGCTTTGTTTATGGGGTTGTAATAGTGACTCCAGAGAGTGAGTGAGCTGTAACTCTACTTGGAAACCTTATTTTAAACCCACTGCTTCTCATAGAAAATCTCCTTTATGCCTGTCGTTTTGCATTTGTGAGTCTTCTTCTATAGATAGTTTTTGCTAAGATAAGAGTTTGTAAAATGAAACACTTTTCTGTTTCTTTGCAGTGGAGCCAGGAACACTGAGGCCTGTCTGGGAGGTGTATTGGGGGCAGCAAGGATGCACTGATGTGGTACCTTCCAGCAAGGTGCAACATTGAGAGAGAGGTGCTAGGGTTTCCTGGCTAGGAGGGGGCTGGGTGTAGAAGGTTGGAGATTAAATATATTGGACATTACTATAATGTAACTTGTGACCTCCAACTCATAACAAATACTTACTGTATGTACACACAGGGCCTGTTCCAAAGCCCTTTGAAGCCATTCCAATAACTTCAGTGAGTTCGGTGTCAGACCTGTTAAAAGTTACATGATATGGTGAAGCCACTGAAACAAAAGATATCTGAAGGGCAATGTGTGGACAGATGAGAGGAGTCAAGGGCTGAGCACACTGACTGTAGTAATGCTGAAGTTTGCTCTTGCTTCTCTGCTAAAAGGACCTTGTTTTAAAAAAGCGGGGGAGGGAGGAGGTAGAAAAATATATGTAAAATATTTTAATATAGAATTTTTAAGTCTTGGTTTCTTATTGAAAGGGTGAAGCTTTAGAAAATTTAGGTATTTGATATGAATCATTTTTTAAATAAAGATGCTGCTGCTCCTTTAAAATGATTCATGTTCTGATGCTAATTCATGTTTTGGAGTAACTTTTTGGGGAGAATTCTGCATTTATACTAGTGTAACTGAGATAAGAATCTTTGCTGTTTAAACATTGCATTGTCCTTGAAGTATTAATTGCATATACAAATAAATGTTTGCTGAATACATAGCATTCTACCAATTATTCTCTTCTATATACCACAATCTATATGCCGATTCTTATAACATGCTCATCTCTGTAGTAACTGAGCACCTTTAAGCGTATTAAGCAACGTGAACTAACATCTGTCACGTGTTTGTTCTCTCATGGTCTCCCCAGGGGGAAAAGTGTGTGCAGTAGTGTTTTGGATTGGATTTTTTAAAATCTATAAACATATAGCAACATCTGTTCATCCATCCAACCGTACCTGTTGCTGTATATTTGTTAGAGAAGGCAAGATAAAATAACAGTACCTTGCAGAAATTAGTGAGGTTTGTGATGGCCCTTTGTTCCTCTGGGAGCTTGTTGCACAATCTTGTTTTGTCAAATAGAATAATATATTGTCTCATGTGAGCAGGACTACTGCTTACAAGTAAAAACAGACATCACTCTTAATGCACTCAGTTGAATCTCATCTTCAGAAAAAAGAAAAGCTGCCATTTGGATGAACGCTGCGAGACTTGTAGACAAAAGGTGTGCACAGATAATGATTGTCAGTTTGGTAGTACATATCCTTTCATTTTGCAGTCAGAAACACACGAGTTCCCCACTTACCAGGTGGTGTAGTATCAATATTAAATTGATTTATGAATATAGCAAGAGCAAAACATTGTATCCTAGTTGTGTCAGCAGAATTTTAAAAGGTTTATGATGTAAAATTATGTTTTTGGCATTTATCCTCATATACCCTGGCAGGAGCATTGTATTGTAAACATACCGTAGTATACAATTAAAGTATAAATACAGCTATACACTATAGCTAGGGTTACAATTTAGTCACGGGTATTTTTAGTAAAAGTCATGGACAGGTCACGGGCAATAAACAAAAATATGCAGCTGCTCTGGCTGACCTGGGGCCGTGGCTGGGGACTACTAGAGCAGCAGATGGTAAGGCTGCTTGGGTGGCCCTGGGGTCAGCCACACTGGCCCTTGCAGAAGTCACAGAGGTCACAGAAAGTCACAGAATCTGTGACTTCCGCAACCTCTGTGACAGACCCAGAGCCCCAACTGTACCACTTGTCGCTTGTCACAACCCAGAGTCTTACACTTGAAGACAAATTTTCACTTCAGATAACTGCTACAGTGACCATCCTGATGCCATAATCAGATGTGGCAGAGGTTATTAGCAGCAATGTTTTTGAAGTAGCAGAGTCTTCGTTCCTTCATGATTGTTATATTTGAACTTAGGGATTTTACATTAAAATTACTTAACTTGGTAGCAATGAGTTCTGGGTGTAATTTTTCAGTTGCAATAAGGCAGGGGGAATCTAAAATGTTAACAAGCTTTCCTCATTGTAATGTCAATTGTTTTTATGCTAAACAGAGATTAGCTTTTGATCATAGGACATAGGACAATAAGAAATCTTGGTATGAAGGTGCCCAGGCTGCTAAAAAAGTATCATAGTATGTCAGAATAGACAACAATTATGTGGGGAAGCTTCACTGAAGAATTTGATTGAAGTGTACATTTTGACATTATGAAGGTATTGTTCAGTTGTGGCAGCTGTTCCTTGTGGGCGTGAGGACGATAGTACTTTCATTTTACCACATTAATTTGCTTTTGTGTTTTATCCTATAGCCTAATTGTAAGTAATATCTAAAGTAGATGCTTCATTTTTTCAGTGGAAGCTTATACAGTAGGAAATTAAGAATCATCCTGACAGGGTTGTCAAAAGACTATTTCTTATAACATTTCTAATGAGAGAAATTATCTGAAGACTTAACTCCATAGTTTGGTGACACTGAAGGGTTTTCCTGACTCTTTTCTAATGCATTTCCACTTTCCAACATTGTTTCCAGAGAAAAAGTTTGAACAGAATAACAATTGTGTTTGTGTATTTTACCGTTCTTTACAGAGCTGTGTTTATGACCAGGGTGGATTGATATAAATAAAAGTGATTTAAATCACTGATTTTATTCATGATTTAAGTCACCAAGTAGGAAACCTTGATTTAAATAATTGACTTTAATTGTGTTTTGCATTTGTACTTTTTAAGTTACCTTTCTAAAGAAAGGTTGAGTCTCATTGGTTGAAAACATGTTGCAATTAAATTTAGCTTTTACACTAAATTTGGTGCTTGTTGTTGCTAACCTGGAAGATACTCCATATATTATACACTATATACACATTTAAGTTTTACATAAAATAGCTTAGGTTAACTTACAGTTATTCAGATTCTTAAGTTTTACCCATTTTGTATTAGAAAATGATGACTGATATATTTCATATTTACTATATTAATGTTTTTTGTGATTGGTATCAAACTTTGTTTGGCTAGAAATTCAAATTAAGTTAAAATGTAAAACAGCGTCTTCAGGTTTTGTTATTTAATAAAATTACCTTAAAAGTGCCAGATATATAAGAAAAATGTGTATCAAAATATGGTTTGCATTTAAAACTAACTGATTTATTAAACAAAGGAAGTGTTATATGTACTTAATAAATTTAACAGAATTTCTTTTTTGGTCACCATGTCATGCAAGATTTTAGAACTAGTAGATTGCATGCTCTTACCTTGTTTTAATTCATAGACTGAAAGCGAAAAACAAGCTTTCCTACTTTTTCAGCTCCCAATTGGTTTCTGAACTTTGAATGAACAAGACTTTGAACTGAACTATTTGAATCAATGGACATGAAGAGAATATTCTCTCTGCATCTGCTACTGCTGTTAAATGCTGGTTTAGCAGTCCGACCAACTCTGGTTCCAGAGTGACCTCCAGCAGTTCAGTGCTTTTACTTTCTTTAACTGGCAGCAAATAAGTACTTGTTAATATTATTTCTTGTGTTTAATATAAATAATTGTAATAGATTATAGTAAGTTTAGGCCTTAACATGGATTATAAATTTAATTTTATATATGTTTATTTTTTTAAAAAAATAAACCCTTATTTATTTATTTATTTATTTATTTAAAAATCTGGATTTTTCTATTTTTCTTAAAAAAAATATTTTTATCCTTCTGGCTTGTGACTTAAATTACAGCAAAAACTGATTCTAACATAAACTAATTGTTGCTCAGTTTAATGCAAAATCAAAATGTACAGACATTAAGGTTCCTAAATCAGTGCTGCTGATGAACATATTCAGTTTTCCTCTGACTTTAGGAATTAAGATACTTTTGTGATATAACAGCTGACAAAAGCAGACTTTTAAATAAAAAACAACCTTACCCTCTACTTTGGCAGCAGCACAATAGAAATTAAAATAAACTACATTTCAAAAAGTGTATGTGTATGCACTGGAAAGATCTTTTTAAGTAGGAAACATTTTAGTCTAGGAAACCTGTACCAATGACGATTCTTATGGCATGTAGTAGAGGAGGTGTCAGCAACAAACTTATCAATATAGTGTGTTAATTTCCTGATGTCTGATTTACTATGATTTTATTTATGCTCTGTATGTAAGACAAAATTTTGAGCCTGTCATTGATCATCATATATTGAAATGGAGGATGTGCCATCATCTGACAGGAAGCTGCCTTCCCAGTATTGTCTAATTTGGAAACCAAAACCTTAATTCCCCAGGTCCTTACTTTATAATAAGCATTGAGTTCAAGGTTTTCAAAATAAGATTTTTGTGGGGCACATATCTGTCTTGTCTAGATATTTATATGTGCTCATTACCAAGGTTTCTGGGTGACACAATGACCACCAACACCTGATAAACAGTTTGATGTGTATGAAATATCATGCCTATAGGTCTTGGGAATGATGAGTATCTGACATAAAGCTTTCTAGTGAACCAGTCACCTTATGTCTGGTACCATTAGTCAATGATCTCAGTTCATTTCACAGTAGGCAGGTGTTCTTATCACAAAAACCACCACTGCACTTGCTAGAAATTGGTAACCTCATTGTTAATCCAAGCAGAGGAACAATTTGAAGATACATCCTACAGGAAATAAACAGGGCCAATTCTCCTATTTTAAAAGCAGTGGTAATTAAGATGAATGTAACGAGAAATATGCAGCATCTTTAATCCTCCATCATTATTTTCCAGTGTCTGCATTATAACAGGAGCATTGTTCATTCCCTGTATTGGTCTCAATAAGATCTAAAGACAATCCTGGTGCACAAAAAATAGTCAGAATGGTCCTCACACAAGCTGTGGATCAGAACTAGAACAAATGAATACTTTGTAAATTACCGTATTGTTCCGAGTATAGGCCACTCCTGATTATAAGCTGCACCCTTAAAGTTTGGTGCTATATTAAAAAAATTAAATTTTTAACTTTTTTTAACTTAAAGAAAATATACACATTAGTAGAACAGTAAAACAGTATTTTATTTAATGAATAGGAAGACATGTACCAGTATTTTTAACACTTTTAACACTTTTGGTAGTCCTGTTTTTGACGGCATATGTTATATACTCAGAAATATTGAAAACTATTTTGTAATTATACTGTAAATAAAGAAGGGAAAAGGAATGGACAACAAGGAGACTGATGGGAACAGTTCTCACCCTCTCCCCTGCACAACAATCAACAACATTAGCAAATATTCTTAGGGTTAGGGATCATGGCCCCCCCCCCCGAACTCCTGCCCCATCCAACCCCCCGCGTTCCTTGACACCTCCCCCCACCCCAGGGACCCCTGCCCCATCCAACCACCCCTTCTCTCTGTCCCCTGACAGCCCCTGGAACCCTTGCCCCTGACTGCCTCCCACTGCCCCATCCATCCCCTGATCCTTTCTAACTGCCCCACCAGGACCCTTGCCCCTATTCAATCCCCCTGTTCCCTGTCCTCTGACCCCCCGAACCCCTATCCACCCCCCACCCCGAACCCCCCTGCCCTCTCTCCAACACCCCCTCCCTGCCCCCTTACTGCGCGTCCTGGATGTGGCTGGCGGCAGTACGGTCCGGCCGCGGCTGGAGCCAGGAGCCCCAGGATGCTGGGCCGGGGCAGGAGTCACGTGGCCGGAGCCCGGAGCTGGAGGATGTGGCGGGAGCCGGACGGCCAGAGCCAGGTAGCTGGCCGGCCAGAGTAGGGCGGCCGGGAAGGGATGCGGGGCCGGGGCCGGAGCCGGGCGGCGGGGGACGCGGGGCTGGGCGATGCGGGGCCGGGCGGCGGGGGACGCGGGGCCGGGGCCGGGTGGCGGGGGACGCGCAGCTGGGGCCGGCGCCGGGCGGCGAAGGACGCGCAGAGAATTCCGGGGGCCTGGGGTCTTCGGCGGGGGGGCCCTTCCGTTCCGGGACCTGCCGCCAAAGTGTCCCGAAGACCCGCCGCGGGGCGCCCCCGTCGCCGAATTACCGCCGAAGCGTGACCTGCCGCCGAAGTGCAGCCCGGTCTTCGGTGGTAATTCGGCGGTGGGAGGCCCTGCCGCAGGTCTTCGGGGCACTTCGGCGGCGGGTCCCGGAACGGAAGGGCCCCCCGCCACCGAATTACCGCCAAAGACCGGGCTGCACTTCAGCAGCGGGTCCCGCTTCGGCGGTAACTCGCCAGTGGGGGGTCCTTCCGCCCCGGAGCGGAAGGACCGCCCCCGCAGGCGAAGACCAGGAGCAGAAGAAGCTCCTGCCCCCGGCCCCGCAAGAGTTTTCCGGGCCCTGCGGAGCGAGTGAAGGACCCCGCTCCGGGGGCCCCGAAAAACTCTCGTGGGGGCCCCTGCTGGGCCCGGGGGCAAATTGCCGCACTTGTCCCCCCCCTGGGCGGCCCTGAGGCCGGGGCCGGCAGAGGCGGGTACACGGGGCTGGGGCCGAGCGGCGGGGGAGGCGGGGCTGGGGCCGGGCGGCGGGGGAGGCGGGGACGCGGCCGGCGGAGGCAGGTACGCGGGGCTGGGGCCGGGCGGCGGGGGGGGGGGGGACGCGGCCGGGGCCGGAGCGGGGACGTGGCCGGGGCTGGAGCCGGGCGGCGCGAGGCCAGGGCCGGCGGAGGCGGGTGCGCGGGGGAGGCGGGGACGCGGCCGGCGGAGGCAGGTACGCAGGGCTGGGTCCGGGCGGCGGGGGGGGCGGGGACGTGGCCGGGGCTGGAGCCGGGCGGCGCGAGGCCAGAGCCGGCGGAGGCGGGTACGCGGGGCCGGGCGGGGGAGGCGGGGACGCGGCCGGAGTCGGAGCCGGGCGGCGGGGGAGGCGGGGACGCGGCTGGGGCAGCCCAGAGCCCTCTGAGTCCCGGCCGCAGCTGGGATTTAAAAGGCTCTTGGCTCCCCGCCGCAGCGGGCAGCCCAGAGCCCTCTGATTCCCGGCCGCGGCTGGGATTTAAAAGGCTCTGGGCTCCCCGCCAACGGGCAGCCCAGAGCCCTCTGAGTCCCGGCCGCGGCTGGGATTTAAAGGGCTCCGGGCTCCCGCCGCGGCTATTGTCCCGATTGTAGGCCGCACCCCTAGTTTAAACACTCACATTAGGGGGAAAAAGTGCGGCCTATACTCGGGACAATACGGTATTGTATGAAATGTAACATTAGAAATACTGATCCTTCCTCCGGAGTATGTCATATCCTTTGGGTAAACCCAATAGTGACTACATCCCACACAACCCCTGGAGATCATCTCTTGACAGGGAATTTATTGCACTGTTTTGACACAAGCTAAATATGAGTCAACAGTGTAATTCTGTTGCAAAAAAAGCAAACATAATTCTGGGATGTGTTAGCAGGAGTGTTGTAAGCAAGACACTAGAAGTAATTCTTCTGATCTACTCCGTGCTGATTAGGCCTCAGCTGGAGTACTGTGTCCAGTTCTGGGCTCCACATTTCAGGAAAGATGTGGACAAATTGGAGAAAGTCCAGAGGAGAGCAACAAAAATAAATAAAGGTCTAGAAAACATGACCTATGAGAAAAGATTGGAAAAAAAATGGGTTTGTTTAGTCTGGGAAAGAGAAGACTGAGAGGGGACTTGATAACAGTTTTCAAGAACTCAAAAGATTGTTACGAGGAGGAGGGAGAAAAATTGTTCTCGTTAACCTCTGAAGGTAGGACAAGAAGCAATGGGCTTAAATTGCAGCAAGGGTGGTTTAGGTGGGACATTAGGAAAAAATTCCTAACTGTCAGAGCGGTTAAGCACTGGAATAAATTGCCTAACTAGGTTGTGGAATCTCCAACATTGTCCAACCTGCTCTTAAAAATCCCCAGACACCTGTCAGGGATGGTATATATAACTTAGTCCTGCCTTGAGTGCAGGGAACTGGACTAGATGATCTTTCGAGGTCCCTTCCAGTTCTATGATTTGCCTAATAATCACATTAAAAATAGCTGTTTTTTTCTTGATTTCTATTTTTTATAACAAGATTAACCAGATTTTTCTTCTGTTTCTTTGAAACTGAATAATTTTCACGTTATTTCCTGTATATTTAGAGATTTTTATTTTATTAAATTGTTGTGCTTTTGCAAGTTGGCTGTAGACATAGGAGGCAAATCAGTGTTTTAACTCAAAGACTAAGGGGAAAGTGTGAGCTGATATTGGTTTTTTTTTTCCTTATTCATTTTGCCTGTGTGAAATTTAACCTAAACAAGACTTTTAAAGCATTATTAGAAAACTAATTAATTGTAATAATCGGCTCTGTTTATTTATGAAATAGACAAACTTTTTATCCAGCAATGGTTTGTTTAGAGACACCTCAAGATGGAATAATTTAGACTTTATTGTAGGTCACATCTAGCTTTCTTTGTGCCAAGTCTAACTGTGCCTGACAAGTATATGTCAGACAAAGAGAGGTATTGAACTGAGGCTAGATAGCTTATTTCTCTTAGGGCCCATTAGGTTCGTGTTGAATCATAATGATCCTAAAGGAAACAGAAAGAATAGTTCTTTATCTGCACAGGATGGCAGAAAAATGTCTGCAGAAAATAAACCAGATGTGTTTTACCAACACTTAATAAAAGAAGTATTGACTGGCATTTCCTAAACACTTAACAGACCATTTCAGCTTTTCTTGCTCAGCCATTTTGATATGTCCACATGAAGAGAGCCAAAACAGTATAATTCAGTAACAATTTTACTTGGTACTCAAGTATACGGTTCCCAAAACTTGCATACATGTTCTATTTATTTGCTAAGTATTTGGGACTGATTTGTGACATAAAATGATCTCAAAATCTGAATGTGGACATGGTCTTAAAGCAGTGGAATGATTAAACTGTGCAGTCAAGAAAAAAGCTGACTATACATCACTTTCCTTGAAGGAGACAGGCTAATACTGTGGAGCCTGACTAAAGGTATTAAGAAACAGTTGTGTTCTCCTTGCTTCCTGTTGAGAGAAGTCCCTGGGGCCCATTGCAGGCACGACTCTTACCCTGCATTGGACGTTGTGGGATCAGAGTTGATAATTGTACCTGCATTTATGAACCCTTGGTAAAGCTGTGTGAATAGTGGGTTATGTTGGTTTGGTGGCAATTCTGAAAAATTAAAAAAAAGTTCAATTTCTAACAGATTTTTTTTCCAGCAAGTCAAAAAGTGTAAAAAAAAACAAACAAAACAACCCTTTGGGTTAAATTAAGCATTTAGATTTTGACTATTTTAAAATGGCTCTAAAACTAAAGCAAACGTCGAAAGAAAAAAATCCTTTTGAACTGAAAAATGGAACCAATTTATTCTGAAAAATGTCAAAATGAATTTTTTTTAAAATAACTTTTTCAACCAAAACAATTTGGCAGAATGGACAAGAATTAATTAAATGTTTTGCTGTTGCAGAATCTACATTTTTCACTGGAAACAAAATATTGTGTCTGAAAAACTGTGCCCATTTCTAATCCTTGTGTTCAAAACAAGGTTGATGTGATATATAACAGCAACAGGAAGGAAACCAGAAATTTGTTTGGTGTGCGTGTGTGTTTGTGTGTTTCCCCCGTTTCCTACATATCCACATATTTCCTGATGGTTTTTCATTACTGTGAGGATTACTGCAGTCGTCAATGACATTATACTTCACCTCTTCTAGGTTTCTTTGGCAGAATTTTTATGTAAAATAGGATAGAAGATGTAGAAAAATATGATGTGAAGGCAGAGATGTTGAATACATAAACAGACATATGAATTTAATGTAAGATTTTAAAACACTTCAATTTATTTTCTATATTAATTTATTCCTACTGTATCCTACTACAGTATAACTTATGCAGTAATTGATTACAGTGCTGTATAGGGTGACTCTATAAAGCAAGGGTTCTCAAATATTTTCATAGTATGGGACACCTCTTAATGGTGATTTTTGCTATGGATGTCTCCTTTCCAATTCATAATCTCATAACATCTCTGTGGCAAATACAGTGATGAGGAGAGCCAACACAATTTTAGCTCTGTATGGATTTGAGAACGGCTACTTTAGTACTCTTTCTGTTGTGCCTTTTTAAAAAACCATACTGATAACACTTGTTTTCCTATATTACCGTATATGAAGTTCTGAAAAGAAAATGTGTATTTTTTGGCCTAAACCTGAAAAAAATTTATTTGGAAATGCTGCCATGGTGCTGTTATAGTTTGGGTTCCTCATGTCTCCAGTCTCCTATGTGAAACATTGCCGTCTCCCCTCTTGTAGGACTGTGTAGTTTGGCTTGGGAGACCACCAGAGTGAAAAAAGAGTCAAGGGTGGGGGAAGTACAAGACACATAACTACAAACCCCTTGAACATTCTGGGTCATTTCCAAATCAACATTTTAAATTATTTTAAGCTGAAAATTTTAGGTTTTGGGATGTGCATTTTTTACAAAAAGTCAACATTTTTCTGTGGAAAGCAACATTTCTTTTCAGTGGTGGCAGGGAAGCTCTTTGTCAAGAAACTATTTTTCCACCAATAAACAGTTTTGATCAGGACTAGTAAGGACTATACTCCTCATGGGTCATTGCTGGGATTTGAACCAAGGATCTTCAGATCATACACCTCTACCATGTAATCCAAAGGAGTAACTTCATTCACTGGCAGTAGTAGTAAAATGTTGTACTCTGTGGCTACTGTTCTCTTCAGGCTGTCTATTAAAGATGGATGCAAAATATGCTGTACTAGTGGTTTACAAAAAGAACAGGAGTACTTGTGGCTCCTTAAAGACTAACAAATGTATTTGAGCATAAGCTTTCGTGGGCTACAGCCCACTTCATCAGATGCATAGAATGGAACCTATAGTAAGAAGATATATATACATACAGAGAACATGAAAAAGTGGAAGTAGCCATACCAACTGTAAGAGGCTAATTAATTAAGATGAGCTATTATCAGCAGGAGAAAAAAAACTTTTGTAGTGATAATCAAGATGGCCCACTTTAGACAGTTGACAAGAAGGTGTGAGGATACTTAACATGGGGAAATAGATTCAATATGTGTAATGACCCAGCCACTCCCAGTCTCTATTCAAACCCAAGTTAATGGTATCTAGTTTTTGAAGCTTTTCTGTTGCAAAATTGCCATCTTTAAGTCTGTTACTGAGTGGCTAGAGAGGTTGAAGAGGTTTGAATGTTATGTTTCCTGATGTCAGATTTGTGTCTATTTATTCTTTTTTTTTGTCAGATTTGTGCCCATTTATTTTTTCTGGTCACTCAGTAACCGACTTAAAGGTGGCAATTTTGCAACAGAAAAGCTTCAGAAACAGACTCCAGTGAAAAACTGCTGAGCTTGAATTAATATACAAACTAGATACCATTAACTTGGATTTGAATAGAGACTGGGAGTGGCTGGGTCATTAAACATATTGAATCTATTTCCCCACGTTAAGTACCCTCACACCTTCTTGTCAACTGTCTGAAATGGGCCATCTTGATTATCACCACAATTTTTTTTTCTCCTGCTGATAAGTACTCCTGTTCTTTTTACGGATACAGACTAAAATGGCTGCTACTCTGAAACTAGTGGTTTACAGAAGCTATTTGGCACTGTTTAACACAAAATAATAGTGTGCTGTAATACAGGATTCTCTCTGAAATTTACTCCCTTTATCTCCTTACTGAAAGAGCTTGATCCTACAATGTGTTAAGTGCTACCTGAGAGGTGGTAAGTGCCTTCAGCTTAAATTCCACTTAGTTGTGAATTGAGATTGCAACCAGTGGAGTCAATGCATTGCTTATCTCAAATTGTTCTGTAAGAGACAAAATGGTGAGCCTCCTTTAAGTTAGTGACTATGGTGTGTGTCCAGATTCCATTTGTAAATATTTGGAAAGTGGATGTTTTCTCATACTTATATTCTTGTTTAATTTATCTGTGTGTTTGCCCAAATCTCTACACAGACCTGGAAATCAGAGGCATTGGATTCTGTTTGTTGAATAGCTGTATCTTGGGGAGTTACTAACATAACTCGATTTGTAATGTACACAACTCTTAATGCCCATAGGAATTACTTCATATCAAAAACTAGCAATGAAATGACAGAAATGATAACACAAAATCAATGTGACTTTAGCAGACAATAGGATCAATGAAAGCATGGCAGGATAATGATAATCTGTACAGCCAGAAAAGTGACATTACTAAATTGATCCTAAATCTAATCATCATTTGTTTTTGATATTGTCAGATACTTAAATTGTTTGCTATGCAATAGGAATTCACGGCTGTGAATTATCACCCCTGGGAAAGTCTCACTAATATGTCAAACCATTGTGGTCATGTACAAATTTGTCATTTGAATGTAGAATAACCTGAAGTCATTTCTCCCATGAACATGATTCAGGACTGTACCACAAGACCTGTGTTTGCAAATGAACCCTATGCTCACAAGTGGGAATGATGACTTCCTCCTTTGTTTAATTTTAGTCTCCAAATTATTACCAGAAGAAGAAGGTGGTGGTGGTTTCAAGGGCGGGGAGAGGAGGAGGAACCCTCCATCTTAGACCTGCTGGAAACCATTTGTAACTTCCCTAATGGCAAGATAGTGTACTGGCGCATATCATGAGGTGGATTCAAATTCCCTGTGCCCGGGAGTTAATAAATAGCTATTTGGTTGAAAGTCAGAATCAAAATAATTTGTTCTTGTCACCTAGTAGTGGTTAAATATGAAAAATAGGCCTCAAATTTTAACTGATCCATGAATCTAATTTGTGAGCTTGTGCTGGCTTCAATGTATCATAATACAGTGCAGGTCATGCTTTCTATATAAAGTGTAGTGAAACAGACAAAATGTCCTTATTGGTTTACGTTTTGTGTAGGTACTATCTACAAGGAGCACAAAATTTAATATATCACCAAACAAGGATTTAATTCTTTCCTTTTGTGCTTATCTTGGTTAAACTTGTGCTTATGTTTCTGAGAGCTTCATTTGCTGAAAGGTTGTTTTTAATATTCCTGGTTATTTGGGTCAAACAGGAGTAGCAATGTACTAATTCACAGCAGTATATGATGCAGTCAGCATCTTGCAGGATTAGAGCTTCAACAAATGTTAAACAGACAATATAATTACCACCAAGCATGTCAGTACACAACAGTGTATGAAATAACAGGATGGAAGGAAACAGAAACTTTTGCTTCTTTCAACTCTCTGCACAAACTACGTGCTAAACTACCTCCTATTTTGGAACCATCAGGTTATGAGACTGACCTCACAGCCCATTAAGCGGTGGAGGCTGTTGTCTAGCTTGTTGGAAAACCTGTTCCCCATTAAGGGCTAGACCGCTAGAGAGAGACTTGTGGCAGCTTCAGCCCAGGTCAGTGTGGGGATGCTGACCCATCCCTCATCAGGTGACCGGAAGAGCGAGAAGACTATTGAAGTCCACACTGGTGCAGGAAAAGCACCGTTTTCCCTGGAGCAGGCTGAGTAGCACACACACATCCCGCCCATGGGAGTAGTTAAATACCAGGTTTGTCATGATCCAGTGTGAGCATTACATGTCATCGCTCCTTTCTCAGTGGCCTGGGAAGAAATTACTTTCCTCACTGCCCGATTGGACAAGGCAAAGGGGGCAGGGGGAGGTGTTCTCTTTCCCCACAGCAGGTTGGGGGCTTAGTTGGGATGAATGGTGAAATGTGGGTTAGGCTGTGATGTCCCAAATCATTATATAAGTGTGGGGTGGATGTCCAGCACAGGTACTCCATAGGGAAGGGATACAGTGATCAGATAAAATGGATTGTTAAAGGATTTCAAGGATGTGTTCTCTAAAGGAGCAGAAACGGGGTTGGTGCTCCTATGACTAGTATGTCAGGAAGTCAACCCCCGGCTCTTTTATAGCCCCGCTCCCTTAGCCCTCATTTGAGGGTGGGAGGAGGTGGCAAGGTCCCAGCAGTGGGTTGGCTGAGGGAGGGCTGACAGCCTATACCCTATAACTGGGGTATATAAAAAACAGTGATACTCAGACTGAGGCTCGCAAGCCACAAGTGGCTCTTTAATGTGTCTCTTGCGGCTCTTTGCAGCACATGATAATTAAAACACTGTTTGATTTAATTATTAACCAGTCTAAGTTATTAACCAATCAGGATGCTTTTACAATTGTAGTTGATAAAATAATACTTGCTCAGTCATTTTGCTGAGAGAATAATTATATACAGAGAGAGAGAGAGAGGTAAATAAAACAATGGATTCCCACTACTGTGGCTCTTTTGGGTAATGTTGATCACTAATTTGGCTCCTGAACCACTAAGGTCTTCAATGACGTAAATGATTATGCAATTTAGAAATAATGTTGCGGCCTAATTAAACCACATCCAGTGTCTCCTGTCCTTGTTCTGGCATAGCCAGAAAACGATCAATGCACTCACAATTAGCTTTGATCTCTAATGGTAAAAGGAATTTCCTCATGTATCTGTGCATGTGATGAGCTGTGAGTTTTGCACCCCCTTATAGTAGCTCCATCTATGTTGCATTTCCCTAGTTTGTTTAGTATCATTATCTCTATTTGAGAGATGGCAAAAGCGAAGTGAAATGGCTTCATCCAAGGCCACAAAGCATGGTGGCTTTATTATTATCAAAAATTGTGTTTAGCCTAGAACTTCAGAATTGCTGTACTCATAGTTAGTCCTCTTCAAATGAATCTCGCATGTTATATTTATATGAGGGAAAAGGTGTATCTTTCTTCCTTTTAGATTCCAGGTTCTGCAAATTTTCACTCATGTGAGTAGCCTGGGTTACTCATATGAGTAAGATGTATGCATGTGAATAAGGGTTTGCATTTTGGTTCTTTTCATACACTTTTAATATATATAATACATTTCTGTAAAAGAACCATTGATGTAGAAATATACTCGATTTACATAAGAACATAACGGCCATAGTGGGTAAGATCAATTGGTCCACCTGTCCTCCAACAGTGGCCAATGCCAGGTGCTTCAGAGGGAATGAACAGAACAGGTAATCAAGTGATCCATCTTGTGTCGCCCATTCCCAGCTTCTGGCAATCAGAGAGTAGGGGACACTTCAGAGCATGGTTTTGCATTTGGCTAATAGCCATTTATGGGCCTATCCTCTGTGAACTTACTTAGTGCTTTTTTGGACCCTGTTATAGTCTTTGCCTTCACAACATCATCTGGCAAGGAGTTCCACAGGTTCACTGTGTGTTGTGTGAAGAAATAATTCCTTGTGTTTTGTTTTAAACCTGCTGCCTATTAATTTCATTTAGTGACCCCTAGTGTGTTATGAGAAGGAGTAAATAATACTTCCTTATTTACTTTCTCCACATCAATCATGATTTTATAGACCTCTATAAAAGAGACCCCTTTACTAGTCTCTTTTCTAAGCTGAAAAGTCCCTGTCTTATTAATCTCTTCTCATATGAAAGCTGTTCCATAATTCTAATCATTTTGTTGTCCTTTTCTGAGCCTTTTCCAATTCATATATATATATATAGAGAGAGAGAGAGAGAGAGAGAGAGACGTGGAAACCATATCTGCACACAGTATTCAAGATGTGGGCATACCATGAATTTATATAGAGGCAATATGATATTTTCTGTCTTATTATTGATCCCTTTCCTAATGATTCCCAACATTGTTAGCCTTTTTGACTGCCACTTTTTTTTAATAGGGAGATATATCTATCTCATAGAAGTAGAAGGGACCTTGAAAGGTCATTGAGTCCAGTCCAGTCCAGTCCCCTGCCTTCACAGGCCCTTCATCCCTGACAGATTTTTGCCCCAGATCCCTAAATGGATTGAACTCACAATGCTGGGTTTAGTAGGCCAATGCTCAAACTACTGAGCTATCCCTCCCCACTGAGTGGATGTTATCAGAGAACTATCCACAGTGACTCCAAGATCTTTTTCTTAAATGGTAACAGGCTAATTTAGACACCATCATTCTATATGTATAGTTGGGATTATGTTTTCCAATGTGCATTACTTTGCATTTATCAACACTGAATTTCATCTGCCATTTTGTTGCCCAGTCACCCAGTTTTGTGAGCCCAGTTTTGGGCTACTGTTTCACTTAGTTATCAATTATTGCATGAAAGAAAGCTGAGAGAGTAAGAGTTCAAATATATCCTTGTAAAATTGGTTATTTAATATAAACAGGATTAAAAATACAAATGGCAATATTTTTGGAGGTTGATCTTTGGCAATAATGATTGCCTTGTTGTTTAGGCTCTGATAGGAGCAAAATACTTAAGCATGTGCTTAACTTTAAGCACATACTTAAGTGCTTTAGTGGCTTAGGGCCTTCGCATTGCACTCTTGAGATCCCTGAGCAGAAGTGTGTAAATAAGTGCAAAGGGTTATATGTTACAAAAGTGATATTTATTGGAAAGCAGACACAGTGTATTGGTGAGCAATGTCCACATTACAGAATTCTTCAGGATTGATAGATGTAGCAAAGAAATTACTGATTTTTTTTCATGGTAAAATTTCCCAATTTTTAACCCTCTCAAGAAATCAGTAAATCAAGATTCAGAATGATATTGTAACATTAGTTAATGTTATGCTAGTTCACGGCTCTGTTAGATTTAGAATGTTACAATTCATCCACTGGAGCATTACATTCTGTTGTATGCCACAAGAATTAGATTGTTCTTCTGATGCATAGTCCCAGGGCTTATTTTTACTACCCAACATGAAGAATGAAATCTCTGCATGAAAGACTTAATAACCCACTTACTTTTGTAAAGTTAGTGAGTTATCCTGTCTGTTGCCTGATAGGTTGTTTTGTTGCATATATTATCACTTCAGGTGGTGAATTCTTCATATATCTTTAAAACAAATAGCTCTCATAAGTCTTCCATTAGCAGGTTTTCTCCCCACCATAGCTTATACTCTTCAAGTTGTTGTTGATATACCTTTTATAAATTTTCAGGAAAGAAGTGCTAAATAAATGACATTTCTCTGTCGTATCTGTTGGTTCACAAAGAAGACAGAACTAAGGAAGGGCCTGATCTTGCTGGGAAATTAACAGGGGTGTTCACAAAATTCAGGATCAACCCTTAAATGTATATATTCAGGTTTACTTTAGGTCGTGGACCTCTGTATTCATCATCATTTTTCAATTAATGGAATGATTTTTCTTTTCTTTTTTTCCATGCAGAATAATGAAATCATCTATTACAATGCAAAAGATGATCAGAACGATGTAAGTAATATGTTATCTTCTTGTTTTATCTGCAAACTGTAGGCTGCTTAAATTCTTAGAAAATTGAAAGAGGTATTAAAGATTCTAAAGGTGTTAAACGGACATTTTCAACTACTTCTGGGAAATATTTTGGATTTCTGGACATGCGCACACCAAGTTTGATAGGCTGCTAGGTTGCATTTTGTGTTTGTTTATTAGGGTTACATTTTCTCTCATTAGGCCTTCTGAGTTATTAATGAGGGAGTGTGCTTGGGAAGATAACCCTCTCACCATAGCATTGCCTATGTATGGAATCAAACTATAAAATCTGAATTACAATACTATAGAATCAAGAATACAAAATTCAAGAACAGCAGGAAAAGACCATGAAAAAGCCTGCTCTTATGAGATTCCTAGCCCAATTTTGCAGACTTAAGTGGTCAGATTTTCCTTTGCATCATTGCACCCTGTGTAGTCATTTACAGCAGTGGAAAGTTAGTAGAAAATGGATATACATTAAAAACAGTAGCAATTTGCAGCTATTTTTCATTGATGCAAATGACTAAAAGGTGCAGGGCAATGGAGAATCTGGCCCAAGAAGAGTAAATATATGAGTAAATATATTCCCACCATGACTTTAAATATTAAACATCTGTCTGTCTCTTGGGAGGAAGGGACGTTATCTTCTCCTTCACTTGAGATAATACAGCTGCCTTTTTTATTATAGATTTAATTTATAAAGGAATGGCAAAGGTACTGGAATATATTAATCAGATGAATCAACATGCTTCATTTGCACTCTGTAATCAAGTATTGCTAAAAGATTGATGGCATCATTATAAAACGATGCTATTGCTGTAAGGTAAATAAATAAGATACATAGATCATGTCAAACAAAACTATTTGAGTTGCGTATGTCAGATATGGGTATTCAACTGGGATGCAGGTACAGAAAGTTTGTTCACAAGGAACCAAAACCCACAGAATGAAATCTTCAAACTTAGGTGCCTGAAGATAAATCTATACTTCAGCACCTAAGTAAAAGTGATGTGAGTTTGAAAGACGTTGAGTACCTACCCTGTTGAATTCTTTGCAATTTTCAGGTGTTCTGCATTTCTGAAAACAGGCCACTTCTCTTAAAGTGCCTAATTATGAAGTTAGGATTCTAAATGTGTGCATCCACGTTTGAGCGGTTTTGGCATAAAATAGTATTGAGAGGTTCTTTGAGGCATCTTCTTTTTTATAACAATGGTCAAAATAGGTTAGGCTCAGCTGCAATGCAAACACCACTCAACAATTTATATCTTTCTCAGTTCAGAGCTCCTGTAGGTTTTCTCCCCTTTTTTAATTTTTCACAGAAAAGTCATTTTATTCTTCTAGGTTCCTTGCTCCTTCCAGCTTGTTTGCATTGCTATAGACTCCTTTCCTTTCTGGAGCTCTACAGCCATTGACACCAGAAGACAATACTAAGAAACTTCATGATTGTTGAGTTAATAGCAACTGTCAGTCAGTTACAGAGAATTTATCAATAAATAAGAAAAAACCTTAATGTGATGGCAACAGCACAGCATGTAATTCCAAAACCCAGCACCAAAAAAAGTTATTATTTTGAACACTATTCTATTTCTGAACAAATGAAACATTCAAAACCCTTGGACTTCAGTCAGGTATTCCAGCATTTCCCAGAGTGATAGCTTTAGAGGAATTTTTTCAAAGCAAAAGTCTGTCATATTTGAGCCTGGTTGGCTGGTCTCAGTCCTTGTAAATTTTGTGGTCTTTATTTACCATATGTACCCTGAGAGAAATTCAGGCAGTTGGCAAAAGTGAAGAACAGTAATTTAGGTCTAATGTAATTCTTTGGACGTTTGTTTAGGTTAAGATCGAGTTCCCTAGATGCAGTGGTTAATTAGATTAATTATATAATGGGTTGGAAAGGAGGAAATTAAACTGGGCAACACCATAGAATGGTCCGTACGCTTTGCATAGATAATATTGTAGTGTCCTCAAATGCTTTGGAGATGAATGCAATATAAATACTAGCTAGCTGGGTAAAACAGAGCATCTCATTCTGATTAAGTTGGGTATATTTACATAGTCATGTGCTGACACAGTTCATTGTGCTTCCTCCTTTCATAATAATTCATATTTCTAAAGGTAGACGTGACGGAAAGCAGAGATATTTTATCTCTGGGATTTTTTTTCTCTTTGTTTTTTTTTTCTTCAGATTTAAGAAAACAATGTGAATGAACAAAGAATTACACTTCAAGAAGCTATTGGATTTTAAAGTCTCTGGTTGCTTTGAGAAACGTGCTTTGTCTCTGCCAGATCAGTCTTTGTAACTGGCATGATCAGAAGCTGCTTGGCTGCCTTTGAAACTAGTATTCTGACTCCGCAGATGCCACTAATGACATTCCCATGAGTTCTGGTTAGGCCCTGACAATTTAGGTCATCTTCACATTTCACTGCCACTGATGCCTATTCAGTGTATCCACTAAGTGCTGGACATGCTCATCCTGGATAAATTCCTGTAATGCCTTTCTTTCTTCAGCATTCATCAAAGGCGAAGCTTTCATGTTAGCACTAACCTTTATCACCTTTAAAGCAGCAGTGCACTCACTGGTTATAAACAAACAGGAGAAGACGTATTTACATTAGCATATACAGTACGTGAAAAGAAAACATAGGCAGCAAACGTAATACAAAGAAGGCCAATGTATTCGAGAGTAACTAATGATTTTTTGTGCCTGACTTGACATCTTAAAAGGGCCTGATTTTTCAGAAAGTGCTGAGCACCCACCTCTGAATATCTGGCCCCTTTAAGGAGTCTCAAGTTGGGCACACACAATCACTAGTCACTTTTGAAAACCTTGGCCTAAATATATTTTTTTTAAATGCAGTAAATTTAGATCTTCTCCTTTATCTAGGGAGGTGTGATCTACTTGAATGAGTGCAGGGATTAGGGACCAGAGATCTTCTGAGTTGTTAATCCCAACACTGGCTCTGACTGTGTGGCCTTGAGCTAGTTGCATAACCACTTTACCTTGGTTTCCACATCTGTAAAATGGGGATAAAATTTATCTCATGGGGTGCTATGGATGGATTAATCTTTTTTTGCAGAGTGCTTTGAATGTGAAAGGTTTATATATATATATAATACTATTACAAATTCTCAAAAAACTACCTGGAAAGAGTGAATGATGAACATAAGATTGACCAGAAATCTGGTTATCGAGATATCTAGTTGAACAGATTTGCTGTTGTCTTCATCTGAAATATGTACACTCAAAAGAAGGTCAGGAGACCTTTCTTCAATTTCTGTCTCACTGATTCCTAGTTAAATTCTAATGTGCAAACTCACTGAGTTGAGGTCCTACTTCAGCAGACTCCTCTCCTCCAGACATCTTACTGTAGAATAGTATCCCCCTACCCATCCCCACCCTAGCTCCATTTTTCCTACCTTTTCACATTTTGTGGGTACCTGACATTTAGATGGGGCTATTGCAGCGCACTGAGTTAGCCTTCCAGTAGTTTGGAATTAAACTGGAGTTCAAGACACTGCTCCTAGAGTAAAGACTGTGTGTATCTATTGAAAGAAAGGAAAAAAAATCTCATTGAGCACTGGCACTTTCTGAAGCTTACATAAACTTTTTGTCTCAGAGCAAGCAGAAAGGAGTCACAATGAAGAAGTGCATCATTACCAGCCTTGATTAACTAAATTCTTAGATCTATAGTGCATGTCCCTGCTCGGAGCCTGTCTGAAACTTGCTTACTCTGGTAACTCCTGTGGTCTTTAGTTCACTTGACTTGCCTAATTCCTAGACCCATCTATTCTTGAAGCAAGGGGAAACTTGTTTACTCTGGTCTTCAATTCAGCTGACTTACCCACTCCATTAGAGGATTTTGTTGACCTTGTACAACCAAACTGTCTTGAACATTCTGATCAGCCTGCTCAGACCCTTCACTTATTTGGTTGACTGTTGGTTTTTCCAAAGAGATCATTTTGTATTTGTCTCCATAAATTATGTTAATTCAGGACAGCTTTTCTTCCACATAGATTCAGTGTTGATACACCCTTTGCATGTTGTTTTCTTCTTTGCTCTCAGTTAAACTATCACTGTTATACAGATACTCAAGTTTATATATCCTGACTTTTCAATCTCCAATAAATGAGTCTTAATACTATCACCTTTTCTTGTAAGCCCTTTTAACCTAATTTGGTTCTTGCCTCTACCTGCCTATTCCTCCCCAACAACATCACATTTGTGAAAGTTACTGAATTACCAAGATTCAACAGTCATTCTCAATTGTTCAGCCACAGCTCAGATGACAGCAGTGAAAGTCTTCCCAGAATGTCCCACCAATGTGTCTTTACTCTGAACTGGGACCACTAAGGTTGAAAGGGTTATTCAGTTTCTCTGTGATGTCAATAAGGATGTCAATTATTGGCAGATTGTGTCTGTGATGTGAACACATGTATAATAGGAACAGGAATAAGACCCAACTCACAGAGGCCACTTAATATCTATCAGTTGTTTGCTACTAACCTAGATCAGACTTTACCCAGTGACCTAGACATGAAAAGCTCTGTATTCTAGCACATATTCCTGATTATTTTACTCCCACAGCCTGTTTGCCTTTTCTGTTCTTTACTTGCTTGCGATCATCGTGTTCTATGCTAGTGGTGATTGAATATTGGTTCATCCTAACCTTTGCAAACTCCAAGTTTGAAATTTATGCACCGTTGCATAGTCCTTTAAATAGTGCAAAGTTGTCTAGTCCAGGAGTATATTCAGTTTTAGTTCATATTAGATTCCATCTATACATACACACACCAGAATCCAAAAAAACCCAAAATCTTTACTTAGTTTGATGAATTGTTTGTTTATATAATGTGTTATATATAGTGTGCATGTACAGCATGCTAGATGCTTTATAGACAATCTGAAGTTGAAGTTAAATCTAGTTGCAAGTGCTTTTCAGTGCAAATTACAGTAATTATTTAGGGACAGACAGGAAAAGAATAAAAAATGAAATACAGTCGAACCCATTTATCTCGACCTCGGTTAACTTGCCAATCCTATTAAGTCGACGTTTTAGAAGTGGAACCGCCAAACTCCCTCTTTGTCTTATCGGTTTCTCATCGGTTATGTCGATTCTTTAATCTCGCCGAACCCTAATATCTCGAGCACGGAAGAGCGCCGAATTTGCCACTAACCGAGGTCGAGATAAATGGGTTCGACTGTAACTCCGGCGGCGGTAAATGAAAGTTGTGGCTGCTTCCTGGCTGTTTCATTTGTTATTTTATAGCACAATAGTTGTAGAGACAGTACATAAACATTGCTGGAAAATATTACATTTAGATACTGTTGTATATATTTTTTTAAAAATCAGCACTCATTTTGCTCAGTGGATTTGTATTAGAGCCATATGTAATTCTTTATAGATCTATTACATTACATGCTCCTGAAAATACCATAGTTGTATGTCTGCCAATCCATCTGCCCATGTTCCTCGAGCCTAAAGAATAATAAGAAGTTTGCTCTAGCAAACTCTTCTCTGATGCCTTATTGAAAAGGAGATATGATCAGGAAGGAAGAATGACTTTGTTGTTAAGGTACTGACAAGAGATTCAAACAGATCAAGTCCTCGGTGTGCTACAGACTTTTTTTTACCTAGGAAAATTATTTAACCTCAATACCTCACTTCTCCATCTATAAAATGTGGATATTAATACATCCTTCTCACCACCCTTTGTCTCCCTCATCTGTTTACATTGTAAGGGCTATGGGAAGAGGACTGTCTTTTACTGTGTGTTTGCAATGCCTAGCATAATGGGGCTGATCTTGGTTGAGGCCTATACAGTAATACAAATACAGTAACTCCTCACTTAACGTTGTAGTTATGTTCCTGAAAAATGTGACTTTAAGCAAAACGATGTTATGCGAATCCAATTTCCCCATAACAATTAATGTAAATGAGGGGGTTAAGTTCCAGGGAACTTTTTTTACCAGACAAAAGACTCTCTCTCGATAGATAGATAGATGTACACACACACACACACAGTATAAGTTTTAAACAAACAGTTTAATACTGGTACACAGTGACGATGATTGTGAGGCTTGGTTGAGGTGGTGAAGTCAGCGGGTGGGATATTTCCCAGGGAATGCCTTACTGCTAAACGATGAACTAGCAATTAGCTGAGCCCTCAAGGGTTAACTATCACACTCTACAACAGTGGTCTCCAAAGTGGGGTGCGCAAGACGATCCATTGGGGCGCATGGCGGGAGGAGCGCCACCGGAGGGGGAAAAAAAAGAAAGGGGCGGCCGGAGGAGTGACGGAGGGAGTGGGGAAGCTGGCCCCATCCCCCCGGGCCAGGCAGGGCCACCCAGAACGCAGGGGCTTTAGGGGATGCAGAGCCCTGGGCTAAGGGGGCCCCGGCCTGCAGCTCTAAAGCCCCTTTCGGAATGCGGCCCTGAGTCCTCCGGCCCCTGGAGGAGCAGGGGCAGCCGTGCAGCCAGCAGCGGGAAAGAAGCGGCGCTTTCCCCTTCAAAGCCGGCTGGATAGAAGCAGCCCTTTGAAGGGGAAAGCAGAGCTTTGAAGGGGAAAGCGGAGCTTCTCTCCGGTGGCTCGCTGCGCGGCTGCCCCTGCTCTTCCTGAGTCCTCCGCCCCATGCTCGCAGGGCCACATTCATAAAGGGGCTTTAGAGCTGCAGGCCGGAGCCCCTGGGTCCCTTTATCCCAGGACCCTGTAGCCCCTAAAGCCCCTGTGTTCTGGGTGGCCCTGCCTGGTGGAGGAGAGGGGGGAAGGTCCCAGAATCGCGGCCAAGGGGGTGGTGCCGCGCTGCGCAAAGCCACCTGCACCCCCCCCGCACCAAACAGGAGCTTCCCCAGGTAAGTGCTCTGCACCTCCTGCCTGCCCAGCCCTGAGCCTCCTCCCACACCCCAACTCCCTCCCAGACCCCGCACCCCCACTCTGAGCGCCCTCCTGCACCCTAAACCTAATCCAAACCTTCGAACCGCTGTATCACAAACTGTTAAACCAAGATTTTCAGAAATAATGAAGCATATTCAATCACATTGCTCTCACTAAAAATATTATTTTTTTTTGTGAGAGCAAAAAGCTTTTTTGTACCGTTAATAAATATTTTTTTTAAAAAAATATTTTATTTCATCTTCATCTCATCCTTTTTAATTTCTATTTTCTGTGTATGTTTTATAATGTAGATAATATATTAGTACAGTAGTAAATGTATATAATTTATACATAAATATACATATATTGGGGGTATGCACTCAAAAATTTTTACTGATAGAGGTGCGCAATCAAAAAAGTTTGGAGACCACTGCTCTATAAGGCAGCAGGAATGGAGGGAGGGGAGACAGACAGAGACACACACCGTGTGTGTGTGTGTGTGTGTGAGAGAAAGAAATGCTCATTTCCTCTTTAAGTACACTGCCTTGTTAATTAGATCAGCTAGCTGAGACCTCGGCTGCTACCAGGAAGCTCCCTCTGTCCTGAGCCCTGACATGTGCCCCCCCCCCGCCCCGTGGGAAATGGGGTAAGCGGGATGCAGGAGCAAGAGGGAGGGGGACACCCTGACATTAGCCCCCCTCTTTCTCCCCCATGCACAGCAAGCAGGAGTCTCGGGGAGCAGCTCCAAGGCACAGGACAGGAGCAGCACATGGCAGTGTGGGGAGGGACTGCTGTAATTGATAGCCTGCTGGGAAGCTGCTGCACAGGGAACTTAGGGGAGCGGGAAGCTGAGAGGGGGGCTGCCAGTCCACCCTGATTCCAAGCCCCCACCAGCTAGCTGCAACGGGCTGCTCTTCCTGCAGTGGACAAAGCAGGCGTTATAAGGGAGCATTGCACAACTTTAAACGAGCATGTTCCCTAATTGATCAGCAACGTAACAACGAAATGCGAACCGGGGCGACTTTAAGTGAGGAGTTACTGTAATTAATAATAATTGCAGATTCTGCCACAGACTTTGTGTGTGAGCTTGAGCAAGCTGCATAAGCAATACGGTGTATTGGTTTCTTTTACCCTTTGCCTGTCTTGCCTATTTAGGTTGTAAACTCCTCAGGAGGGGGACACTTTCTTAACATGTATGTACAATGGGCAGTATAACAGGGTCCTGATGTTAGACACTTCACACTCCGCTAATATCATCTTCTAAAACAACCTTCACAAATATGTGTTCTATCAGCTAACCCTTTTATAGTACTGAAACTACCCTTCTGTGTGTGGACAGTGATCTTTTCTTAGCCGTCTGTGGCTCCATTTGTGCCCCCATTTTAATTCCTTTTAATGCTGCATTTAAAACTATTGGCCATGACATTTTCCAGATCATCGAGCACCGTCTGGTGGAGTTACAGCCACTTTGCTTCTGTTGTTTTGGTTCTACATATTCAACTCCTCCTCCTCTGTGCTTGGCAATGGAAAACCCTTTACCACTGTACCTCTCTGCCATGGTGTCCCAAAGTTCTTTGTTGATCATATCCCCTTGGCATACTTCCTATCAGATTTTATTCTTGTGTAACTATTTTATGCAGGGCCGGCTCCAGGCACCAGCTCAGCAAGCAGGTGCTTGGGGCGGCCAAGGGGAAGAGGCAGCACGTTGGGCTCTTCGGCGGCAATTCGGTGGCAGGTCCCTCGGTCCCTCTCAGAGTGAAGGACCTGCTGCCGAATTGCTGCTGAAGAAGAAAGCGGCACGGTGGAGCTGCCACTGATCATGATCGCGGCCTTTTTTTTTTTTCCCGCCGCTTGGGGTGGCAAAAACCCTGGAGCCGGCCCTGATTTTATGCTGCTGATACCCAACTCTGTTTTTTCCCCTGTTTCAGCCTTTACTCATTTTCTGCTGCTTTCACCTCATGATTGCTTGGCTCTACAAGGGTCTCTTTTAATTCAATCAAAACCCATCCTTCTACTAATTTGTAATAAGTGCACCTTGAAACAAAACTCCACCATCTCCAGATTTCTCCTCAACTCAAATATCACGTCAACTCTAGTATTAAAAAGCTTAGGATGAGGTTGTGTATGAATGAGTAAGTGACTTGGGGGTCATATCTCCCATTTATATAAATTTGCCTAGTTTCATTTCTGAAACATTGCCCCCTGCGACAATCTCTCAGCCATTCTTCTTCAATTTCTTTCATTTGTTTTATGGTAAACTCGTGCTTTATATGTCCCAAGGCCCAACTCCTGAGACTTCAGTTTGTCAAGAAGATGGGCTTATGTCCTTTTCCATACCTGGAAGATGTGCAGCTCTCATCCTCAGAAATCTTGACTGCTAAACTAACCATTTAGGAATCTAGTTCAAGATTTCTCTCTTTTCCTTCTTAACCTGAAATACCTCCTGTTAATTTACTCCATTCTATTTTTCTGGTGTATTTTTCTGTTCTTCATTCCCATTTGCTTTCCTCCTTCCTATTACCCAGTGCTCTGAAGATCCACCTCTCTCACTCTTTCCACCATCTAGAATATTTTGGGGGGCTAATTGTTTTCTTCACTTGGATTTAAAAAAAAAACAATGACCACATTTGAAAACTAGTCATTCTTTGGCCTCTGACTTCTCTAATCCAACAAATAAAACAATCTAATTGTAACCCTTAGTCTTCCAATCAGTAATGAGTCTCTGGTGTTCTGCAACATCAAAGAGATGCTGCAAGTTTATCTAATTATTTATATGTCCCGTGGTGCCACGGTATGTGAGCATTTCATAATCATTAATGTATTTTATTTTCACAACAAAGAAGGAAGAATTTTCTTCTTATTTTTCAGATAGGGACATGAGGCACAGAGTAGATTAAGTGACTTGCCAAAGTCACAGCTGATAACTGTGACTAAACCAGTAGGTTTCCATTCACTAGAAAATATTTCCTAGCCTTCTCTTTTTGCAGGTTGTAGTCTATGCAATTGATTTTTATTTGAAGGTGTAGAGTACAGGTGTATGAAAGATACAATGCTTTTATACGACAGCTGAACAGCCCTGTTGTTCTGTCCTTTTCCACACATTTTAATTATTCTTTCTCTGCTTTTTCCATTTTGTCTCCTTGTTCTTTCCGCTCTTCTGTATTTATAGTCTCTTCTGACTCACTGTTCAGTCTTCTCTTCTTGTATTGCATTTGCCCTGGCGTTCTTTCAAATATCACTTTTTTCTTCACAGATCTTGTCCAAATCTGATCGTTCTCTCTCTGTATTTGCTCATATAATCCATCCCTCTAGGAAGTCCTTAATTGCTCCATCTCCCTGTGTTCACTCTTTGGGTTCTTTTCCAATTTAATTTTTTTTTTTTAAATATTGGTCACTTCTTGTCTGTGGCAAACTGCAGTAAGCAGGACACTTCTAATACCACACAGGCAGTGCACAGTTTGTGTTTCCATTATGCGCTTATGCAGTAGCCTTCTTTGTATTTTAACTAGCTATACCAGCTCCTGCAGTAGCAGAACATAAAACACACATTAATTTTCAGAGTTTAAAATTCAGTGTTTTCTGGTGTCTTCTGTGTGATAGTGCTTGAAATTATTTTTTCATGTTCTATTTTTAACACTAAACATGTAGCAGAGGGGAAGCCATGTTAGTCTGGATCGTAAAAAGCGACAACGAGTCCTGTGGCACCTTATACACTAACAGACATATTGGAGCATAAGCTTTCGTTGGTGAATACCCACTTGTGTCTGACGCACATGGTGGAAATTTCCAGAGGCAGATATAAATATGCAGGCAAGAATCAATCAGTCTAGAGATAACGAGGTTTGGCCCTCTTCTAGCAGTTGAGGTGTGAACATCTTGGGAATCCCTAGGTGTTCACACCTCAACTGCTCGAAGAGGGCCTCATCCTCCCTGATTGAACTAACCTTGTTATCTCTAGACTGAGTCTTGCCTGCATATTTATACCTGTCTCTGGAAATTTTCACCACATGCGTCTTACGAAGTGGGTATTCGCCCACGAAAGCTTATGCTCCAGTACTTCTGTTAGTCTATAAGGTGCCACAGGACTCTGTTACTTTTTACTAAACATGTAGCAGGTTTATTTACCAAATTGCCTTTGTAAACTATAATGATATAAATATATACCACAGGGTAAAGCTGCTTATTAATTTGTAATTGGAGATTTCAGAATAAACTAGGAAAATCATACTGATGTGTGGAATCATTCCAGAACTGCCCGTTAAGGTCTTCATTATTCACAGACTACTGCTTCCTGCATGATTTATATGGTGTTAATATAAGTTAGTTATCAGTTGCTGTGCTGCAAGTCAAATGATAAGTTAGGGCAGTGATAACCTGCACTATTAATACCATATTGTTTAATTTATAATGCAGGTAATAGCATGTGTCTTGAGCAAATCTACTTTTTTCCCTTTTATTCTAATCATGCTGCTTATAATCCTTTCCACAAAAAGAACATAATACCCTAAGGGAAAAGAGAGTATAGAATTGCAGTGACTTAGCTAATTAACTCAAAGGAATGAGTCTTGTTCTTTTTACCTGTGTTGCTCTTTTTATTTAACATTTAGCTTAACTGCAAACCAGAACAGCCATGCCTGGCTGGAAGCTTCCAGTACCCCTTTTACTCTCATTCATTAGGCCTTAATTGGGAACAGTCAATTGCATCTCCCGGCAAGGGATGCATCCCTAATTGACACAAGTGATTTATGAGAGAAGAGGATTTCCTTCATCAGCCCCATATTGGAAAGCAGCCATGACTGATGGAGCAGTACCACTTGTGCAGATGCTAATCATTACTAATAGTTAAAGCGACAGCAGCACTTTTTATTCATTTTCTTACTAAACTCAAAATGGGAGGTCTAAGAATGGAAACTCCACAAGAGACTGAACAAACTACGAACTAATGCTTTGACTGAGGCTAAAATGTGAGTTTTACCTACAGGGAAGCACGCCAGTTTTATATCAAACAAGGTCATCCCTATGGCTAATCATTTTTTTTTTAAATATGAAACACTGCCACTTTTATAAAGATTTGCATATTCTGTTTAAAAGTGTGTGAGCTCTACTGCAGGCGATACATGACACTTATTGACTGCTCTGGGGATAATACCTGAAATACAAACTCAATGAAAGATATAAAGCAGGTGCATAAATGCAGCTCTATACCTCTCTGCAAATGCAAGCAACAAATGCATAAAGAACAGGAGTACTTGTGGCACCTTAGAGACTAACAAATTTATTTGAGCATAAGCTTTCATGGGCTACAGCCCACTTCATCAGATACATAGAATGGAAAATATAGTAAGAAGATATATATACATACAATATGAAAAAGTGGAAGTAGCCATACCAACTGTTAGAGGCTAATTAATTAAGGTGAGCTATTATCAGCAGTAGAAAAAAAACTTTAGTAGTAATAATCAAGATGGCCCATTTTAGACAGTTGACAAGAAGGTGTGAGGATACTTAACATGGGGAAATAGATTCGATATGTGTAATGACCCAGCCACTCCCAGTCTCTATTCAAACCCAAGTTAATAGTATTTAGTTTGCATATTAATTCAAGCTCAGCAGTTTCTTGTTGGAGTCTGTTTTTGAAGCTTTTCTGTTGCAAAATTGCCACCTTTAAGTCTGTTACTGAGTGGCCAGAGAAGTTGAAGTGTTCTTCTGCTAGTTTTTAGATATTATGATTCCTGATGTCAGATTTGTCCATTTATTCTTTTGCGTAGAGACTGTCCGGTTTGGCCAATGTACATACTTTCAGCTTTAAATGATTAGATAAACCAAGAAAGAGGAGGCAGGGTAGGAGGGGGAGGGGTTATGTGTGGATGTAGGTGTAGCTAGGGGTGTGATCTTTCAAAACTGACTAGTAGATTATCAATGCCACAATATTTGGGTGCCGAACTTGAGATGCCATACAAGGACTGATTTTCAGGAGGTATGTACTTTTGGTGTGCCAAGTTGGGCACCCCATATCTTTAGGTATTTTTTTAAATATTGGCATATATAATATAATATAAGCCCTCAATTCATCTTTCTTTCTCTATCTCTCTCTGCCTCCCTCCTCTCCTCTTAAAATATAGAGCAGAAAAGCAAGGTAATTGCAATTGCCAAATAAGACACATAACACGTGTTTCTTAAATTCTCCAATCCTTCCTTTTAGATAGTGTATAATTATGCACTGTACTTTGGTGTTTTTTATTTACATGAATTACGTTAGAAGACAGAAATTTGTGTGTGTTTATTTCACAATGAATCTAAGCCATGAGAATGTGTGTCTTTTGAGAACAGAATTATTATCTGGGAAGCAGACACTTCAATGGCTCTTTTCCTAGGTACCTGTTATACTGTATTTCAGAGACACGTTGTTAATGCTGTGTGAAACTCATTGGTTTTGGTTTGCAGAGGTCAGTATCAGTTTTTTCTTCGGTGTTAATTTTTGAGATTTAATACATCTGAATTTTGTTTGATTTACATTTCAGGTTAACTCATTAAAAATAAGTCATGAGAATCAATTAGCCCAGGTTTACTGAAAACTGAGCCCAGGTTCGCTCCAAATTGACCTCCATTACCTAGATGATCCTAAGATTTATGACCTGGAATAAATTTCAGTTTTGTGCTGAAACCATGTTAGCATTTATTTGTTCTGGTGTTTTTGTAATGGAAATTTCACACCGCTTTAAATATGGAACGCTCAGTATAGTTTTCAGTTACTCTTTCTTCAGTTACTTTTACTTCAAGTGTAGAGATGATTAAATCAATGGAAACAAAATCAGAACCAGACCAAATTGTAATCCTTTTTAGGGGGTATGAAAATTTGAACTTTTTTTTTTCTTTACTGCACTTCTACAGTGCTTGTCTCCTTCTGGGATAAAAGCAGAAAAATGCAGAGCAGCAGAAAAGAAAAACAAAAACCAGGAATGTGCTGGCTAAACATCACTGCAGCATCCTGACAATATGTTAACTTACACTTACCTTTCCATTCATAAATATATTTCCTTCCACCTTTAATACCTACATATTTCTTTAATTTTTTTTCCATTTTAATTCTTCATAAATTCACAGTAGTCACTATCCTTTTCACTGTTGTCCCTTTTGGCCTAAGTGCTTGGCCAATATTTTGGACCTCACAGGCTTGTTTCTGTTAGACTGAGCAATACGATATCACGTATAATCTTGGGTGTAATCTTGTCATTCAATAGTAAAGTCAGAAAATTATTTTTGTTACCTCATCCCCACCAAGGGAGCTGCCGTAGCTGTGGGAGGAGCCTCTAGAAAGTGATTTATTTGTTTCTGAGCTTCAGTATGGAGCAGCTATTTTAAAATTGGCCAGGCTTCTCTTCACCATCTGCTTGGGCTGCCTGCCGCAGAACAGGAAGCTGGGGATCCCAAAAGCATGTTCTCTACTTCTCTCCCCTCTGCTACCTCATCTGCTTAGAATTCTCAGGGTAAACACAGTAGAATGGCAAATGAAAATCTCCCACCTATCTGTGATGCTGGGATTCCAAGGGGATCAGTGCAGCCAACGGCAGAGTGAAACTTTGCTGTAAATAGATTGAAACCTTGCCATGAAAGTTGAATGAGTACTGAAGCAATCCGGGACTTCCACTCCACTGCCTTCCAAGACAGGTTTCACTAGAATAGGACTCCATTGATGTGCTAGCAACACTGCCATGTTGCTTGAGAAGATATTTTGCTTATAAACCCCTATTTTGGGTACCAAGGTGGCAACCACTATAGAAATACCTTGAATAAATAGCTAGATTCTGACACTTAAAATTTTATAAGGTTTTAGGAGGAGAAACGCTTTGAAATAAAATTATATGGAATGTCACATGATTGTCCCCTGCTTGCTTCCCTCTTTCCCAAAATCTGTTTTTTGGTTACCATAATTTTTAACTTTGTTTCCTTCCAAATATTGTGTTCTTTATTCTGTTTCCTCTGCTGTTCTACATCCAGTTGCTACACTCTGCTTCATGTTTCCGAGAAGCAACACAATGAAAACAATACTCAGACAATGCTTCAGGTATCATGCCAATTTCACTTTGACACTCTGTAGTAGAACGTGTTATGCTGGTACTCTACATTTAATCTTGTATTTATGTTGAGTGCTCTAGGAGGTGTTAGCTTGCCAGTCACAACTGTGGTGGGATCACACAGTGATAGAAGCAGTGTCTCAGCCAGCCGGGTTCCAAATCCCATATGCTTTTATAGATCATAATCACATATTGAGTTCTTTTTTACCCCTTTTCTAGCCTTTCTAAATGGCAAGAGTGCATGCTATGGAGCACAATGCAACATGTTCCTTGTGTGATGCACTACGCAATAACTGGGCAACTGCATTGTTCCCTAACTTACGTTTCCCACTCGTGTTGAGCATGCAGCCCCATATTCTTTAGTAGAAGCAGAGATAACTATGGTGAGCATACACATCAAATGTACCTAATTTTGAGGAGTGTCACTCAGTATAATCCCAAAGTTACTTATGTTCTACACCTATTTGATTATCTCCTCACAGAGAAACTTATTTGATTAATAAATAAAGACTCATGAAACCAAGCTTATCGGAAACATTGTGTACTCTAAAGGAATGATTCCAACAGCATTTGAAGTTTCCTTTTGCCCCTCACTTTGGGTCTTTGTTGCACACTGTGATTTGATTATTGGCAGATAGATTGAGAGGTATGATGTTGAACTCCACAGCTAAAAGGTCATCCCTTCTGGAACACAATGACGTCCTGATCCATGACTAGGGCTCCGAGGTAATACAAATAATAAATAATAATAATAATCATCTGAGTGCAGGTAAGCAAAATGTGCCTTGCCTTAAAACAGCACAAGATGTGGCCAGTGTCTTGTAGAAGACAAATTAACAAATGAATCAAATTTTCCTTGGTTCTTTTGCCCCACTATATGCCCGTCTCCTTTTTACGTGTAAGAGCACAGTCACTTACCATCCTTCCAGTCTCCAGTAGTTCCCTGTTGACTTTGCTTCAGTCTCTTTTAGCAAAATACACACTCCATGATTTCACTGTGCACTTTCACTTTATGTCTGAAATCTAATATCAATAACAGTATGCTTTGAATGCCAGTGTGAATTAATGCCATTCCTTGGGAAGATGAACATTTGAACTGACAGTGAGTAGATGACTGACGTTGGCTAGTTAGGTACTAAGGCTTTGTCAAGTTGCTTCCTGAAAATGAGCTTCTTCCACATCTACCGAATGCGTTGCTGGGAGACGTGTCAAGTCGTTCCATGTCAAGGTTATTACAAGACAGTTTGATTCTAAACAGTGCTTGGGAAATGGGCTCCCTTTGATGCTCTCATTGGAATCATAAATTATCACCTGAAGGAGAAGGTGTTCTTCTTACACTCTATTTGAATTTGGGGGAGAAATCAGACACCATGCTCATATCACATTACTCCAAGCTATGCAAGTATTTTTTTCTTTCCTCCCCTCTCCCCCAAACCTAATGTATGAATATGCATTTGGGGCTGTATGAAAAATACATAATGAGATATGACTATGCCCAGAGCTATCTCCTACCTGGGAAACAGTGTTATGAAATAATAATGACAAGAGTGCTGCTATAGTCAATATCATAAGATGATGAGGGTGTTCATAATGTACAGAATCCTACCTTCAAGGCAGACGTGCATCAGAACAACACTGGAAATCTCCCAGTGGAGGCTAAAGTTTATGCCACACTAAAGATCAAAATTCAACCCTAAAGCTAGTGCTTCATCATTTTAATGGAATGTTACTTTCTTTGAGATCTTAGTTTTATCAGAAACATGAGTGATAATAAAAAAAATGTAATTGTTTTTGGGTTTTTTTGGGGTAGTCAGTCCTGAATGAACTTAGTGATAGGCCTCTCAATGAAACAATAGTTTCAGACAAAGTTATGTGTTGCCCAATTCTAGATGAAAATGTTACTTGTTGCAATATGGCACTTTGAATTGCATCAGTCACACTGAGTTTTGTTAATCATTTAGTTTTATGCCACATAACTAAATCTGACATAAATTATTATGTGGTTGATCTGAGGGTGAATCGGGGTTTGAAAATTGCAGGTTTTTCCAAGAAAGGTTGAATATAGTGTGACACTACACCTGATATTTTTCATGGTTGTATGATTATGATATGATTATGAAAAAAGATGCAATTTGTACAAGATGAGTCATGTAAGGTGTCATTGGAAAAGTTCTGATTTGCTGAATGTGATTCTTATTTGTGTGCATGTATCATTGCTGTATCTAAAGTTATGAATATTGACTATGTATCTGTATTTCAAATGTAGTTAAACCTGAGTGACATCATCATCAGTAGGCTAGATACTTCCAGTCTAGACAACTGGTTGGGAAGGGCCTATTCAAGGTAATGGGCCATTAGGAGAAACCATAGGCCTTAGGAGAAGCTTATCCCCCACCTGGTGAACCTTCCTGGGAACGTTCGAGACAGCCTGTAAGTAATGGCTGCTATGACTCAGCAAGATATGCAAGGGCATTTGACACTGATCTCCATTTTGTATACCTGTATTTTTCCACAAACTGGTCTGGGAACCAAGTTTGAAACAAAGGGTTCCCGCCATATGGAAAAGTTATATAAGGCAGGGAGTGACATCATTGGTTGTTCTTCACTCCCCAACAACTGAACACCTGAAAGAAGCTCCAAAAGAAAAGGACTTGAAATAAGGGTGGGGAGTCAAGCTGCAAAGCAAATGCAGCTTGTGCCTTGAGAATCTGCAAGCCTGCTTGTATCATCAGTCAGAGTGAGAAATTGTTAATTCATATCCAGTATTTCTAGTATTTTAGGCTTAGTTTGCAGTTTTGTTTATTTAATAGAAAACAGATCAAAGCAGATTACTTATCACTTAAAATCTATCTTTTGTACTTAATAAACTTGGTTTAGGTTTTAATCTAAACCAATGGCCCTCGACTGTAGTGATGGGAAAACCTCAGTTTATATTGTGGATATTCCTCTCCACATTGAAGGAGAGGCTAACTATAAATTCATACGGATTGGGGGTTTGACCAGGACAGGATGGTGCAGCTCTAGGGTCTTGAGCTGGGGATTAATTTGCCCGCAGCCTCTCTATTGTTGGTTCATACAGTGGTTCGCTAAAGCCTGCATGCAACTGCAGCTGGGTTTGTCCCTGCCTGGGTGAATGCTGATGGGAGTGTAGGACCAGGAGCAGTCTATAGCCTGTCACAACAGCACAGTGCTGAGGGGGAGCCCAGGCTGATGAGTCAGAGGGCTCAGAGGTACCCCAGTTCCAGGTGGCACCCCAGGATGAGCCCGTCAAATAGAACTTTTAAAGATTCTTGTATTAATAGGTTCAGAAATGAAGAACTCACATAGATTAGTATCTAAACAAACTGTGTCCATACTGGTGAGTTTGATGTAAGAAAGTAAAAATCACTTTTGGTTTGTGCTGACAGTTATGTTCAGAACCTAAACTTGTGTTCAAACTCATATTACTTATAGTATCTAATGAAAGAAATTGCCAAATATAATCTTACAACAGTGCACTGTGGATTTGATAAGAAACCAGCACTGGTAACTAATGTATGACAATGTTACAAAATCAATTAAAATATTCAAATTATAAATGAGACAACTGAGGCAACAATCCAAATGATGTCTTACCAATGGAAAATGTACCAAAACTTGTAGCGAAGTGTTGGGTTAAGAAGTAATTTTGTTTTCCACTGGAGTTTTGAAGTATTACTTTTATTCAAGGCATAATACCTTAAAGTTACCTTGTATATATTTTAAAGTCTACATTATGACTTTGGGTACAGTCTTGAGCCAGGAGTGCTGTGTAAATTGCACTGCTCAAGGATTGGCAGAGTCATTCCTCTGAGTCACAGTTCCTCCCCTTTTGTGTGTGTGTGTGTGTGTGTGTGTGTGTGTGTGTGTGTGTGTGTGTGTGTGTGTGTGTGTGTGTGTGTGTGTGTGTGTGAGAGAGAGAGAGCGCTATTGGCTCTTCTCCCTTGAAAGCCCCCCAACAGTGGTTTGAGAGAGAATCCTATTCTCTCTAATCCAGTTAAGAACAGAAGGTAAGTGGAAGTAGTCTTAAGAAGACAGAGTCCAATGTAGACCTTGTCTATTTGCAGATGATTACGTCTGCTATCTTATTCATTCCAGTGCTGTCCTCTTCTCCATTTCTGTGAGCATTAACACTATAATCTACTGTTTCCTATACTTTCCATAAATAAGGATGTCAGCTACAGAAAAGGTATCAGACTTGAAACAATCCTTTATGTAACGCTTTTCAGACAGTACTTCTGCATCCAAGTCATGTCTTTCCAGACATGTGCTGAATAGTAAGCAATCTCTGGGTTAGCTGCAGAAATAATTCTTGCCCAGTGTGACTGCGAAAGGTCAACTACATTTCTGCTGTTTCAACTGTTCCTGTGTTCTCTCAGCAGGTTCCTAGCCTTTCAGCTCCCTTAATGATGATCCAAGAAAAAGTATCTCTTTGTTAATCTAGAGCTCTGTCTTTTATTCTGTTCATTACTTTTTAACTGTTTTTAATTCTGTGAAATTTTTATGTGAAGAGACTCATTGCTCAACTCCTTCAATAATTTCAAACTAGACTTCAGCTGACTTTTCCAGAAAGTTCCTTAATTATGTCCTGTGTCTCTTTCAGACATTTGCATGAGCTTTGGCAATGTTTTGAGGAGACCCTTCTGTCTTTTTTGTGCTTTTCTGCTCATGTCTAATACTTTGGTAAAGTGTCTTAGTGAATGTCTTTATTCTAACTAAGTGACAAAGAATCCTGTGGGACCTTATAGACTAACACGTATTGGAGCATAAGCTTTTTGTGGGTGAATACCCACTTTGTCGGATGCATGTAGTGGAAATTTCCAGAGGCAAGTATAAATATGCAGGCAAGAATCAGTCTAGAGATAACGAGGTTAGTTCAATCAGTTCTGGGCACCACATTTCAGGAAGGATGTGGACAAACTGGAGGGAGTCCAGAGAAGAGTGACAAAAATGATTAAAGGTCTAGAAAACATCACCTATGAGGGAAGACTGAAAAAATTGGGTTCGTTTAGTCTGGAGAAGAGAAGACTGAGAGGGGACATAACAGTTTTCAAGTACATAAAATGTTGTTACAAGGAAGAGAGAGAAAAATAGTTTTTCTTAACCTCTGAGGATAGGACAAGACACAATGGACTTAAATTGCAGCAAGGGACATTTAGGTTGGACATTAAGAAAAACTTCCTATCCGTTAGGGTGGTTTTGCACTGGAATAAATTGCCTAGGGAGGTTGTGGAATCTCCATCATTGGAGATTTTTAAGAGCAGGTTTGACAAATACCTGTCAGGAATGGTCTAGATAATACTTAGTCCTCTCATGAGTTCAGGAGACTTGACTAGATGACCTCTCAAGGTCCCATCCAATCCAATGATTTTATGCTCCATGTGTAACTTGTGGGATTTGTACTTGGATTGGTATTATCTACTGGTTTTCTGTTTGGGTATTACAGTGCAAACAGCCAGAGTATATAGCAACAATAACATCAGCGTGAACCGATGAGATAAAGTTTCTACAGTTAAACATTTAGGGTACTAAAAACACTGGAGGCTAGTAAAATCTAGGAGGGGGAGATAGGACCAGCCAGGAGCATGCTGCAAACAGTACTAGAATCGGACTAGGGACAGCTGAAGACAGCAATGCATTATGAGATGGAATCAGGATTCAGGTGAAGGCTGTATATGGTGCAGGACATAGACGTGAGGATCAGTTAAAGAACTCAAACTTGTAACTATCCAAATTCAATTGATTTTAATGTTGGTTTTATAGCTAAATATCAGTGAAGTACTTTGAGAATTTAGCAGTTTGTATTTGCTGGGGATCTGGTCAATGAATCATAGAAAAAAAGGGAGTTCTGCCATATTTTTTTCAGTAAAAGCAGGATTGGGCTCTAGATTGGCGCTTTGGTTTGACATCTATCTATTGCATATCCTAATTTATCCAAAATACTTTGGACTGGAAACCTCACAAGATCAGACATTCTCAGTAGATGTTCAGCAAGACTGGGCATACTTTTTTTTAAATTGCATTACATCTGGTTGAATACCTCATGGGATCTCAGTACAAGCAGTTCCAAGGAAGATAGGAAATACAAAGGGAATTGTGTTTTTGTTTTGTTTTATAATAAAAATAATCAAGTGGATCTTTTCTGACCTTCCAAAAAGGTTTAGATTTGGTTTTAGACGAAGTAACAGTTTATTTTATTCAGATCAAGTCATCACTCCTGGTATAGACTATCAATCACCCCACTACCAAAGCCAAAGACACTTTAGCAAAATATTAGGCATGAGCAGAGAGGCAGAAAAAGAAAGACAGAAGGATCAACCACAAAATGTTGCCAAAGCTCATGCAAATGTTAGAAAGAGACACAGTAACTTTCTGGAGAAATCCTACTGAAGTCTAGTTTGAAATTGTTGAAGGAGTTGAGCAATGGGGCTCTTCTCATAAAAATTTCACAGAATTAAAAACAGTTAAAATGTGGTGAACACAAGATGTATCTAATACTGAAACAGGTAGTCACTGTCAAAAAGTCATATCTCAGGGGTAGGCAGAAAAATGACTGGTGGTGGTATTTTATGGTCTTTTTTTTTTTTTCCCCAGAATCTTGGAGTGAGAACCAAAAGTGAGAACCACACAGGACAAAATGATGTACCCCCTTCCCATGAGCCCCCTTACTTCCCTCAGCAGGCCATCTATGTTATGGATTATATTGTGGTGAGGAAAGCAAACTCCATGAGTTTGCGTGCAGAGGCCGGGAGTGGCTGGAGCCTTGACTCTGCTTCACCAACAAACCAGTTAGCTCAGCAAATCCTGATTGGGACTTGCTTGCTACTGTGAAGTATATGATAAATAATGATGTCAGGGCATCTTGATCTGAATATAATAAGGATACAGAATGGTGACCCACAGCCCTTACTTTTCAGTCTCCTTATTGTGCACCATGCTGTTGTCAGTTGTGTCCAATCAGCTTACACAGTCTGGCCTGGAAAATGTAAAGCACTCTGGACTTGGTGAGAAAAGGAATGAGTATACCTGTGAGCGAGAGCCAGGAGGAAGATAGCTGGCTGCCAGGCTAGGCAGTGCCAGCAGAAAAGATACTGCCAGTGAAGCAGGCAATGCTTTTATCTCCAGTGCCTAGGAATTGGTTTTAATTACATAAAATGTATTATGAAGAGACCTTCATCAGTTTTGCTTGTTGTGGTGTGACTGTCCCAACTCAGATCTGCAGAGAATTGTCTTGCACTTTAGTGGATATACTATCGTGTGGTTGGGAAGACATGTTGTGATTTAAGGGTTATGGTTTTTTAAGTTGTGTTGTACGGGAGTAAACTGTGACTCTCAGAGATAAGGTGGTGATTCTTCTATGGCTATGGTGTATTAATCCTGAGGCGAACTGCTATACAGTTAACTAGAATAAAGGGACGATAGAGTATGGCTGGTTAAAGTGAGTCTGTAGTCTCTCAAAGGCTCAACACTTTACATTATGGAATGACACTTTAGAATCAGGACCTAAACTTGCTATTGAGTTTTGCCTGAGAAAATTTTTAACAGTGGAATTTAAAGGGGAAATTGTCTTACACAAATTTGTACATAATTAGGCTCAGTGCAGGGAACGCTGTTTTTGTTTTGGAGAATGGGATCCAACAATTCACAGGTGGCTGCTAAGCTTCAACTGAGACCTCTGTAGCTGCTGTTCCAGGCTACAAACTGAAAAATGGACTGCAGGTGGTGTGCACCACTGTGCATGGGCTCATGGGTTTCTACTGGATCCATATATATTTTGTACCAGTAGCCCCTCCATATTGGCCTAAGTAGGATCAGCATAGAAACCCCTCTCAGTGGTGTAAATGTTATGTAGATGCGCCAGCTACTGCACCTCTGCTTCAACATCTCTGAGAAGGGCTATGCATCTTGCTCTCCACACCTGGGAGAGTTTCACCAATAATTAACACCTTTCAAAAGTTGTCATTTCTGTCTCTCTCAAGTCTATTTTGTCCAAACACCAGGATAATCTTACACATAAAAGGAACATAACATCCTTGTTTACCTGCTGTTGAAATTCCTCTATGTACATCTACATTCATCTTTTCAAAGGGGCAGTTTGTGCTCTGTCTGAACTTGCCTGTCTTAAAACTCCTACAGTTATTGTGTAAATGTCTAGCTCTAGCACCTTTTCCCAGTGTAGTCTGAATTGCTGATAAACTGCTGTCTAGGCAGGTGTAATTGCTGCTGCAATTTAGTACTTTCATATCAGCTCTCCTTTGATTGCTGCTATACACTTTTAATTTGGTTGAAAATGATCTTATTCCTCAGTCATTCCTCAACATCAGTTGTCCTGTTTCTCAGCTGTGGAAATCACGCCTATGAATGTTAGTCTCTTGCATCTCAGACTAAATTGCTACTGGGTGTTAGGAAAACAGTGCTTAATCTTTTGTTATTAAGTAAGCACACTCCTGGCTTTTGATGCACCATTTAAAATAAACAAAAAGGTTCTTGCTTGCAAACATATTATTTACTATACTGTTGGGAAGAGGAAAAATCTGACCTCGTAGATCAACATTTTTATTATACTCTTTACATAGTTTTGCTTTGGAAGATGGCAGAAATCTTTTAGTTAGTTTCTATTTTTAAAAATAGAGGTTTTCAACATGTCCAGTAAATTCAGCTAGCGAAAGCTTCACTTTAATTGTTGGGAAAGATAAGCACATTGCATGTGTCTCTTGAAAAATAAATATATTAAATCCTGAATATCTACTTGGATGACTTCAATATCCAGTTTTAAACCTTGAAAAGAATTGTTTGTGATAAGCCTAAAATTCTCTATGCTTTTATATTAGAGCTGTCGATTAATTGCAGTTAACTCACACGATTAACTCAAAAACAATTAATTGAAATGAATCACAGTTTTAATTGCACTTGTAAACAATAGAATACCAATTGAAATTTATTAAATATTTTGGATGTTTTTTTACATTTTCATATGTATTGTATTCTGTGTTGTAATTGAAATCAAAGTGTATATTATTTTTATTACAAATATTTGCACTGCAAAGTGATAAACAAAAGAAATAGTATTTTTCAATTTACCTCATAGAAGTACTGTAGTGCAATCTCTGTCATGAAAGTGCAACTTACAAATATAGATTTTTTTTGTTACATAACTGCAGTCAAAAACAAAACAATGAAAAATTTTAGAGCCTGCAAGTCCACTCAGTCCTACTTCTTGTTCAGCCAATCGCTCAGACGAACAAATGTGTTTACATTTGCAGGAGATAATGCTGCCCGCTTCTGGTTTACAATGTCACCTGAAAGTGAGAAGAGGCATTCTCATGGCACTGTTGTAGCTGGCATTGCAAGGTATTTACATGCCCAGATATGCTAAACATTCATATGCCCCTTCATGCTTCAGCCACTATTCCAGAAGACATGTTGATGACGCTTGTTAAAAAAAAAATGTTAATTAAATTTGTGACTGAACTCCATGGGGGAGAATTGTATGTCTTCTTCTCTGGTTTACCCACATTCTGCCATATGATTCATGTTATAGCAGTCTCGGATGATAACCCAGCAAATATTCATTTTAAGAACACTTTCACTGCAGATTTCACAAAACTCAAAGAAGGTACCAGTTTGAGATTTCTAAAGACAGCAACAGCACTCAACCCAAGGTTTAAGAATCTGAAGTGCCTTCCAAAATCTGAGAGGGATTAGGTGTGGAGCATGCTTTCAGAAGTCTTAAAAGAGCAACACTCTGATGCGGAAACTACAGAACCCGAACCACCAAAAAAGAAACTCAACCTTCTGCTGGTGGCATCTGACTCAGATAATGGAAGTGAACATGCATCGGTCCACTCTGCTTCAGATTGTTATCGAGCAGAATCCGTCATCAGCATGGATGCACGTCGCCTGGAAGGGTGGTTGAAGCATGAAGTGACATATGAATCTTTAGTGCATCTGGCATGTAAATATTTTACTATGCCGGCTACAACAGTGCCATGAGAATGCCTGTTCTCACTTTCAGGTGACATTGTAAACAAGAAGCGGACAGCATTAACGCCTGCAATGTAAACAAACTTGTTTGTCTGAGCGATTGGCTGAACAAGAAGTAGGACTGAGTGGACTTGCAGGTTCCACAATTTTACATTGTTTTTATTTTTGATTTCATGTTTTTTGTACATAATTCTATATTTCTAAGTTCAACTTTCATGATAAAGAGAGTGCACTACAGTACTTGTGTTAGGTGAATAGAAAAATACTATTTCTTTTGTTTTTTTACAGTGCAAATGTGTCATCAAAAATAAATATAAAGTGAGCACTGTTCACTTTGTATTCTGTGTTGTAATTGAAATCAGTATATTTGAAAAAGTATTCTATTGTTTAACAGTGTGATTAATCGCAATTAATTTTTTAATCTCTTGACATCCCTATTTTATATACATTATTGTAATAGTCTGTTCCTAAGCATTAGTGATAGCAATGACCATATTGTATTACTTACTTCCGGGCCATTCCTACAAATATGTATGTGAGTAATTTTAAACGGATGAGTGGACCCACTGAACTCAGTAGGACTAATCACATCAGCAAAATGACTCTGTGCATACTAATTTGCAGGTTTCAGACCTTTCTAGTAGGCCATCAGTCAGTTTGGGTTAGTTTCATCTTCCATACACTGAACTGGGACTTCACTAACCCGTGTTTATGGTGCCAGCTTATGGTGACCCCTGTCGGCTGTTTCTCAGGTGGGTTTCTGTGACTCAGCCCTCTGGCCCAGTCACACGCAGTTCGTAGGTATGCAAACCTATTAGACCCCTTCCAGGGTAACAGGGCCTGTCTCAATGGTTTCTGTCCTGTCCTTATATGTAACCCTATCGCTAGGCTCATTGCTCAGTCAGTCCTTCAGTCTCAGCCCCTTCGGAGCTGCCTTTCAAAGCCATTTATCCACTCTCTTCTGGAGCTATCTCCTTTGATCCCAGCCCTCCAGCTGAGCCACCACCCAATATTAGTTCATTAGATCTCCCTCCGGTGTATATCAAAATTCAGTAATTGTTGACCTCCTTTGGGGTATTCAGTCCCCTCTCTGGGCCTGGTACAACTTCCTCCTCAGGGAGTCTGTGCCTGGTGGGTGGACCCAGGCCCATGGACTACTCCATGCCCCAACCCAGGGATCCTATAAATAGTGGTCACCTGCTGCTTTTCTTTAAGTCTGCTGCTGCTACTGTTCCCTGAGCCACTTCCCATGTGGCCCATTCACCTTCACCCTTACCTCAGGGCAATCTTTTTTTGAGTCCCAGCAGCTAGCCAGGAGCTCCGTCTTGCTCCCCCAGTCCCTGCCAGGCACTGCTCTGTCCCTGGTACTGCAGCTCCTTCAGCCAGCCAGGAACACCATCCTTGCTCTTCCAGCTCCAAGCAGTAACTGAATTTCTCTAGCCCTGTAGCCCCTTTTATATGAGCCTGCTGGTTCCTGATTAGCTGTTCCCCTACAGCTCTTCTGTAGGCCACCCAGAGGACTCACCTCAGCATGGTGCCTCTGGGCCTAGTACACACAGGGTCAAACCTAAATCTTATTTGAATTTCCATAAATTTTGAATTTTTTTTGCCAGTCTAAACCCAGCTCATATAATTGGGTGTTAATTATTTTCAGGGGCAGATTTGAGGGGTGGAGGATTGCATGTAATAATCATAAAACTTGAAGCCCTATCTGAGAATAATATTTGTTTTACAAATCTATTTTAAAAAGCCAAAACCAAATTAAAAAACAACAACAAAAAACCCTGAGATTTAACAGCAGGTAATTCTGAAAATTTTGGGCACCTAACATTTGACTGGATACTTATGTAATTTAAAAGGAGAAGACACTTTAATGGTGTTCATATTACATAATGGCTTATGCTAATAATATTTTTCTTTAATGCATAAATGTGTCAATTAAAGGGTACGGTGAAAATTACCACACATGCCACTCCCTAGCAAAAGATTTGGATATGATCTTATGTTTATCTTTATTTGATTAATAAAACATATTTGTTGAGATTTAAAAACTAAGTAATAGACACATCAATATATTATATGAATAAGTGTATTAGGAATTCTAAAGTAGTGCTATTTATTAACTCCATGTTTGTGGACTTATAATTATAAGGAGTAAGCCATTTTGGCTAAAACAAGAACCACTAAGAATTCTAAACTCTAAATTCAGTCTGAACAGAAATTGAAGTTAAAAAAGTGTATTTGTGTATTTGTTTATTCATTTCAATTCTCATTTCTTGGCTCTAGCAGTGTACTAATATGTGAGGATAAAAACAACACTTGAGGCATCCAATGGAGCCAGAAGCTCTGGAAATTTCTCAATTCTTTTCTTTCAAAATTTCCAGTTTTTGTCTTCTGACCACAGAAGTTCAGAGAACATTTTTTTTCCCTACACATGATCTGGATTACCCAAACTACCAAGCAATTGGAGGTGTACCTATCAGTAGCCTCCGAAAATCATTTTATTTCCAGAACAGACTATAAATATATATGTTTAAGCTGTATTTTAAATAATTACAAGGCAACCTTTAGAATTTCCTTTTATGATGCAGCATATTGCATAATTTGTAGTAAAAGTATACAGATTCTACCTATCTCTTGGTGTAAGGTTGTCTATCTCTGTGGTATGTGAGCTCTCAGATTGTATTAAATATCTACATAGCTAGCCTTTGTCAGATTACATAGACATCACTGTGATTTACTCATGTGCATAAAGTCAGGGACATGCTGAAGTGTCTTGCTTAATTAGGGCCTAAGGGCTGGATCTTGCAAACTCTTGCTCCTGATATTTATTGTTGTTGTCATATATTATTCATATTGTGACTGGGCCAAGAAGCCCAAGACAGGTTTTGGTCCCACTGTACTAGGCTTTGTACAAACACCTATGAAGAAAGGACCTGAAATAATTTATAGTCATAGGCCTTAATCCTACAATTGATTGGGACGCAGAGATATCTGCATGGGCCCCATTGAAATCAAACAGGGTGAGGTAAATTGCAAGATCAGGGCCTAGGAAGTCAATGGCACATTTCTCTTGAGTAAGCAAAACGTGCATGGAAAAGATTTGCAGAACTGACCCAGTTTCAGACAGACCGTATAATTCAGGCCAAAGTTGAGCAGTCAGTGTCATTACACATCTCTTATAAGTGCATGTGTATCTACTGGATTATCACTGGAAAAACTTTCTAGAAAAAGTGGGTATGAATGAATGGCCTGATGGAGAAGGGGAAGCAAGGAATTCCAAGCTTTATCTGTTAGCATGGTAGAAGCCATCAAGATGAGTGAATCAGAAATGCAAAATGAGCATATAGGATGCTGAGACGGTTGGAAGGAGTATAGTAGTGAGAGATTGAAAACCACTGCTTTATTTCATCCTCTTTTTCATTTGTGGACCCTAAATAATTTTGCATCGAGGTGCAGACTTCTTTGGGAATCTTTGACCTAGTCTGCAGACCTCCAGAGGTGCACGGCTCATAGGTTGAACACCACTGTTCTGTGGTAAAGACAACCTTCTGTGGACCCCTTAGACATAGTCTGTGGACGGACCACAGGTTGAAAGCCACTGAAATAAAGAAAAATTGTTGGTAAGAATTAAGTGAAGCAGAAGCTTGAAAGTGAAGATGGAAAACTTGAGCAAAGCATGAAGACTTCTACGGGAAGAGAGAAAGAAGAGAGTGACACAGAATAGCATAATTTACTCCTCTAAATTCATAACACCATTCTTATGATTGAATTCTGTCTCCTACATCCAGTCTGTGATGTTACTCATAAAAAAGGAAGTTTTGCAGCCATACAAAACATATTCTCTAGACAGCAAAATCATGTGAAATTATTAGGTATGTCAATCCCTGTCCATGCCACACAAGCACAACAGTTGTCTGGAATTATAATTTGTCTTTGGTTTGGATTTGCATCTGTTTAGCAGCTAATAAAGCTAATTCCACCTTTCATAGCATACATCTACCCTGTGCCATTTTGCACCTGTGTTAAATCTTTTATGATTCTTCAAGAGTAACTTTCTTGGTTTGCATCTGTAAGTAATCTGCCAAAAGAAAACAATTCAAGAGTAATTTTTTTTGTTTCAGTTGTATGGTATTTTTCAAACTACAGTTCTATTTTTAGGCTATCTGTTGCTAATAGCTACAAGAAGCAGGAATCAAAAATATTTTAATATATTTATGGAGGATTTTTTGGTTTATCACCCTCTTAATGCAGTCTACTGGATTTTTGCTGGAATACAGTATAAACTCTTATACACAGATCTTAAAATTATAAGAACATTTAATAGCAGATGGGGCGGGGGGGAAATCTACTCACCTTCCTGTTACTATCATGATGAAAGAGCAAATTATATTTTACTCCCCTATCTACAACAAATGAAACTTAAAAGTAGTCAAAACCTCACCCCACTCTCCACAGGTGAATGGGAAAGTTTTCTAAAGGTGTTTGTCTGTATCTGTAGTTCTGTAGGTTTGTTTTCTAGATAGGTCTCAATGCCACCCATTACCATAATATCTGAGCACCTTATGTGCCTGAATGAATTTGCATTCACAATAACCTGGGCGAAGTAGGGAAGATAGTATCTCTAGTTTACATATGGGTCACTGAGTCACATAGGCCCAGATCCACACAGGGACTTAGGCGCCTAAACCCTAGATTTAGATGCCACTGCAATGCACAAAACCCCCATTTGAATGCTGCGTAACCCTGACTAAACTCACTAAGCACCTAAAGTTTCACTGTAAAAGTCTTTATATGCTTATGTTTCTGTCTCTGGGCATGCGTGCAATCTCTCACTCTAGACATCCAGATGATTAAAACCCAACATAATCTTCAAACCAGGGAGAGAGAGGTGGGAGAACAACTATCTACCTGCAGATTGTGGTCCATTCAAAATCCAGCTGGAGGAGTTTGTGGTGGCTCCCTTATAACCTTTACTCACTGGTTAGAGCACTCACTCAGGGTGTGGGAGACCAGGTTCTAGTTCCCCTTGACCTGATAAGGAGAGAGGATTTCAGTACAGTCTCCGGTCTCTCAGGTAAGCGGCCTAACCAGTGGACTATGAGAGATTCTTATGCTGGCTCCCACATTCTCTTCTGTTGAAGCTGTTCCACTATGGAAAAATAATTCAGCAGTCATTGGGTCCAAGATGAATGAGAGTGACTCTGTAGCTGGGTGGTCAGGGCATTCACCTGGGTGGCGGGAGACAAGGGGCCAGCCCTCTTGCTCCTATGACCATTTAATTGTGTTTCCCCAGTGGAATAGCTTCAACAAGAGAGCCTGAGGAAGGGCCATATCAGAATAACCCATAGCCCACTGCTTAGGGCACTTTCCTTAGAGGTGAGAGGATTTGAATAGGAAGAATCTTTCTTATCAGGCAGAGGGGAAATTAACTCAGGTCTCCTACCTTCCAGGTGAGTGTTTTAACCACTGGGCTGAAAGTTATAAGGGAGACACCACTGTTTCCTCTTCCAGCATTTCTTGCAAGAACAGCTGACACACCCAAGTGTGCCTGATTCTGACAGGGATTCCCAGCTGTGGATCACAAGCAGAGATAGACACCTACCTGCAGCACAGTCTTAGGGACCTAACTTGTTGGAAAGAGTGGGGTTTAGGATACACCATTCTCATTGGCATTTCCCATTGGTTAGCTTAGGTGTCTCCCTGCCTAACATGCTGGTTTTTGTGGATACCATTCTTAAGCACCTATTTCTCCCCAGGCATTGTATAGGGAGTTAGGCTCCTAACCCAGGGTTTGTGGATTCCAGTGATTTTTCACAGTGTCTAAAAGTTAGGTGTTGCAACGCTCAGTGTTATAACCAACGTATACATGTCTTTGTGGTTCCAGGTCATAGATTTAAGGGCCTGATTGTTGGGTGGGGGGAATGGGGAGAGTCTCCAGTTTACTTCAGATCAAGCAGTAAGCAACTTGGTCAAGGTCACAAAGAAGGATTATGGCAGAATCTATATTTCTTGAATCCTAACTAAATTAGTCACAACATCCACGGTCTCTCTTCTGGTGCTGAACTGTGCATGCATGGGGAAAAAATATATTTCTTAAAGTTAATGTCCTAAACTGGTACAAATGTGAATTGAAAGGAGAAACGGATGGTATCTGCTAAACAGGGCAGGGAGAAATTGGTCTGGAGATTTATTTCAGAGAAATAAGTGAGAGATTTTGCTGACTGTCAGTGGTAGTAAGAATGTAATTCAATAAGTGTAGGCCGAGTTCGAATAGATGGAAAATTAATCTTCAGCTTCTGTCTCCTCTGGGATTTTTCTGTGCCATTATTGATTGCATTTCAAGCTCCTGCCTCAGGAGAGAAATTGGTTGGAGTTAGATTTTAATTGTATTCACAAGCTACATTAGATTACTTTCCTTCACAATATATGTGCTTTGTGGTATGTTTGTGAAAACAAAGTTGGTCTGGATATTAAAAATGTAACCAATACATTCTTAGTTCTCTCATTGTTATTGTGTGATTAATATGTTAATGAAAATACACTTCTTTTTTTTTTCTGTCATGGACAGTGTTACTCTGAGTCTACATTATTCTAATTCAGATGTATTTTTCAGGGGGAACTGGTAAATTCCTATTAATTACTGAGAAACCATTATAACAACTGGATTTTGTCAATTAGTGACTAGGAGTGAAATTCATCCAGTTTGGAAGGACCCAAGCACCATTTAAACCACTTGGTAGATTGTGGACGGGAGATAGGCAAATTTGTTGGGCAATGGGGTCTGGGTTGTACCCATTGTCATCACAGTGGCTCTCTATGCCAGCCCAGAAAAGGTCAAAAGTAGGCACTTGAAGGGAGGCTGCTGGTGCATTTCATGTGAATCCTTTGGGCCCAGTCCCTTGCATTTGGGGGGCCACAGAGACCGTGATCACAGCCATGCATGTGGTGAGGGAATCGAAGTGAGTTGAGGGAAGTGAGTGAATGAACTCTCAGATCTATGTAGTTCTCCCTTTGGACCCATGGAGCACAGACAGAAAAGATCACATACCCTGGCTTGATGAGCTCTGCAGCCAGAGTTCTCAGCTTGGGGAGGAGTGCTGGTAGGAGTTTCAGGGGGTCTTTGGGGCTAGAGCTTCTGGGAAAGCATAAGGCCCCTGTGTGATAGCTCAACGTGGGAGTGGACCTGCAGCCTCTTCTCCATGCCAGGTGGGTGGGATGTGGGCAGGCTAACTCCCCCTCTATCCCAAGAGAATCATAGGGGAGGAACAAAGAGAGATTACCTCGCCTAGAGAACCCTCTGGGATGCGTGCCTTCCCCCCTTGGCAAGACGCAATCATCTGAGCCTGTATTTGCAATCAACGATTCTAATATCTCTTACTCAGAACTGAATTGAATCCTTGCAGAAAAGAGATTGCAGAGATTCGTGTCCAGCAGAATACAGAGTTTTCATAATCCTTCCAGTGAAATATGAAAGCTCGCTCTTGGGAGCACTACTTTTGTGGAAAACAGACTATAGTGAAGCTTTGAAAAACCCCCACAAACTTAAAACAAACAATCTTTGTCGAGAAAGAGGGGAAACACTACATGGTTCTGGCATTTTATAGTGGTAATGTGGCTTGATGGCCCCCAGCATTTTTTTCTGAGCATGTCAGCATAGAGTTTGAGACTGTTAGTGCTGATCTCCAAAATAAATGACAGTGCTAGGTATTTTTGGTGATTTGTTTAATCAAATGGTTTGCAGGCATGAGAGAAATTTTCTCACATCAGCAACCTGTTGTTGGGATCTCATTTACAGAGTTAGTCTAGCTCATTAGTTTGGACAGCATGAGACCAGAAAATAACTTACGACCACCACACCAAAATTTGCTAACTGTTAGGCAGCGTTTCAGACTTGGAAACATTTACACAGCCCTGTAATTGAAAAGCAAGAATTATGGTAAAACATTAATTGAGCCAAATTACATTGTGTCTAGAGCAATGTTAATGTTCCATCATTTTGAACCATAAACAAATACAGTAATCTATAAACAATCACTGTTTTTGGATCTAGTATGATTGTTTAAAATTTAGATATAACACCAAGAACTTCTTACTGAGACTCCTGTTTTCTTAAAGGGGGGGTGGATATTGTGTTAAACTGAAATGTGTCATGCAACATTGTGCAGATGTATCCTACTCTATCTACTTTCCTGGTTTTAACGCTAAATTCCATCACAAAAAAAAAGAGAAACTTCTATGTACAATGTACAAGGGCTAGACTATAAACAATTTACAGCTGCTGACATATGTTAGTCCATTGGCCTGAAGTCCATTGGACTACTTGTGAAAGTAAATGCCGATCAATGTGAATATGTCACCATCTGTCCCTAAATAGGGACTAAGGATTATAACGTGTTCTGCACATTTTACCTATTCACGTAAATTCTGACTGGGGCTTATGTGGATACCCAGGTCAGACAGGAGTGTTAGGAGCCTCCTGACATCCTTGCGCTGCCTGAAGAGAGACAGACAGAATCACTCTCTCTGCACTTAGGAGATCATAGGACTGCTACCCTCCACTGCTCCCCCAAAGAGGGTGAGTGGAGGAGGCAAGAACATGGTTGTTTCTCTGCTCTGGCCAGCAAAACTGGCTTTTCAGAGAGCTGTCAGTTGCATGCCATAAAAAATAGCCAGTATTGGACTGCCCAGACTCTCTTCCCCCAGGAGCTCTGGCAGGCATTCTGTCTTCCAAAGTACAATACCTCCCAGCTTCCCTGCTGGAGCAGTGAAACGTTACACTCCCCTGTATATACGATCAAACCTTTAACTAGTACTGCATTAGGACAAGTGGTAGGGCAGCTAACGAGATGATAGCAGGGGGTTGGACTAGATGACCTCCTGAGGTCCCTTCCAACCCTGATAGTCTATGATTCTATGATATTTCAATGGCTATGATATTTCAATCAAGCCATCCTATGGTTGCCTTGATATTTGGTTGAGTATGATTAAATACTACAGTGATGGACAGCATAGAAACGCATCACTGATAATCTAAAGACAGTTAAAAACTGTATTATTCTTAAAAACATAATATATCTTACAAAATCAGTGTATTTGTGTATAATATTATAAATAACAATATAGTGATACTTTATTTTTATATTTATTATTGCTGTTCCAAGTAGTTAACTTTTATGGTGAGTTTTAAAAAAATCCTGTGAATACTTACATCATGTTCCTTTCCTTTTCTTCTCTTGTTATAGGCCAAATGAGCCATTTATGTAAAATCTACTTATGAAATGTACAACATTGTAGCAATTTAGGATTTCCAATCTGCAAGATAATTTCCTAATAGGAATATGGAAATAAATCGTATTTACACTTTTCCACCTACAGCTTTAGAATGAGCTTGTAGCTGTAATTGATTATGAATAAGTACCATGCAATAAAATTAAATGCTCTTGCACTACATTGTGTGTGTATGTGTTTTCCTTATATATATTAAACATGAATCTTGGTGTATAGTGCTGGTTTCACCTTTTCTATATGTCAGAGAGAGAGAAACATATACACACACCTAGCTATTAGAGAAAGATTATCAGTCTATTCTGTGCCAAGAGGCAAATGTGAATAAAATTTTACTTAACATAAATTTTAATATTTTGTCCATTGAATGTTTTTTCCTTTAAAGTCTGAAAAGAATGAGACTGAAACTGGAAGCCAGAAAATCAGACCAGTGTTTGAAGATGATGCTGTTTTTGGGCGACAAATATCTTACCAGCATGCAGCAGTCCACATACCAACAGATATCTATGAAGGCTGTAAGTAGCATGTGAACACATGGTTTTATAATTATAATAAGCTTAATATGTGGACCCCATTCATAAAAGTAAATAGATGTGTGCCTATTTTTCATTTGTGTTCATATCTTTTTGAATGCTTTTCTTTTAAAGAGTTTCACATATGGTATATTAGGTACGATATTCCTATTATGAGCTAGAAGAAGCCTTATTTAGTTTATCAACTATTTGTGAGAGAGGTAAAGATCTGCTGAGAGAAGAACTGAATTTGGGAAATGGATCAGGGAGCAGGAACTGAGAAAGTAAATTCTTGTGAATGTCCTAATTTTCTCATCCATTCACTCTTTGTGCTGTTTTCTCATTTAAACTATTCTCGACAGCTCTTCCTTAGATGGTTTCAGCCTCAGGCAGAGATGAGCACTGAAAACATCTGAAGTATTCCAAAAGCATATACAGTTCATTGAAATAGCATGCTGTTCAAGATGGTAGTACTTGTACTGCATGTAGCTTATCTGAAGCACTTTTTGGTAGACCAGACCTTTAGCAGAGAGAGTCGAATGAGTTCTCTTCAAACTGAGCCAGTACAGGAAACAATAGCGCTCAAGTTTCCAAGTAAGTAATTACAACAACCCAAAATTCAGTATTAAATTCTCTCTCAAAATAGAATATTTTCTTGCATGAAACGTCATAAAAAGGTACGATATGGAGTAGGAAGACACAGAAGAGATGCTACACACACATAGAAGTGCCTGCAAAATTATAAAAGGAGGGATCTGTCTTTTAGTTCCGTAGTTAGCACTACTCATTTTTATTCTGCAGACTTTTCTAGTCTGCCAAAATCTCATCAACAGGAATGAGACTCTAATCTGACCTGTATTTCTTTAAAATTCAAAGCCATCATTGTGTGTCTGCATCTGTAAATGATATAGGAGTGAAAATGGAAATGTCAACAGGATTGGGGAGGGAGGAATCATAATGACTGGTATTCCTCATATGGTGCGTCTGAACGACACAGATTTAGAGGATTATTCTGGGATTCTGACTTTAATAAATGCTAAAGTTCATTTTAATTGAAGGATTAAAGTGAAGACAACAGCCATTTCCTTGCCTTATTTTTAGAGCTGCTTACATTTAGCTGCTAAAATCTTATGAGAAATCATATGGTTCCCATCACTGGGAGGCTAATTTTTTCAATGCTCTATGAATTGAGATGTGATTCGTGGTCATGGGAATATTTAAAGGGTCTGGATCTTGCGTTAAGGTTCTAGGCAGGATTTGTAAAAGGCATGTATATGCCATAGAAATATTTCTGAAGTAATTTTACTAGCAAATTTTCTGTTTAATCTAAAGGGAAAAACCTGTCACTTCCATAGCGCTGGTATGACTTTCGTATTTAATGAAATGGATCTAAAAGATTAAAATGTAAATACTTTATGAGAGAGGACTGTTTCATGACTTGTGGTAGATGTGGTTCATGAGAAATTCATGATTTTTTTGACACTGACCATCACATTAAGTGCCAGAATAAAATGCCTGGTGATACGACTTTTGATTTAGATTCAGAGAAGAGAAAGTCTTTAAACCTGTCAGATTTCATTCTCTGTCAGCAACCCCTCCCACTCCACACACACACACACACTCACTATAGGGTAATAATGTGTAACTTTGACTTATAAAGTTACAAATTAACTTTATTTTTGGGCCCCAACTTGTAATAAATTTTATAACTCTTGCAAGTTACAGATTTCATATTAATGAGCACAGAAAACAGCACCAGATTTATTTTTTGGTGGCAAAAGACTAGTATCTGGAATGTAGCAGACAAGTTTGGACAGTCATGTATCAACAAATACTGTTTTTAACACTAGGATATAATTCTTTATCAAAAGCAAATTTCTTCAACAACAAGAACATTTTCTTTTTTGTTCATAACCCAAGGGAGAGTGATAACATCAGTTTGAAAATATGTTAATTCATCATCTTGCTGTTTAAATTAATCAAACTGCTGTTTTCTTGCTCAGCTTTTGGTGCCCATTACATAATGAATGGTTGTACAGTTTGAGAACAGTTTGATTTGCAACTCCTTGACCTACTAGACTTCTTGCAAACTGTCATAAGGGACTATTGCAGCGAATACCTCTGAAAAACAGTGGGTGAGACATAATTTACAAGTTTTAGAGTCTGAGATAAAATATCTTTTGTAACTGAATCATAGCTTGGAAAACAGGGTTAGGCTTTTTAAATTTTGCTTTTCCTTATATATCTTGGGGGTGGGGTATAGGATATAGAATTGGATGTTTATATCTCACAGAACAATCTAAAGGATAGCTCCCTTGAATTCTCTCCTCTCTTTGGAGATTTGCCTGTGCATCATGAGGTAGAAACAATGGCTGTGAGGGACGGTTACATTTCTCCTTATGGGTCTGAATATTCATTGAGGTCTTTTGACCATAGCTTCACCTATTTTCAATTCCTTTCTTGATGCCTAAAGTGTGGGCTTTAAAATCACTGCTTTCTCACCACAGATATTGTATTGGCTTCCTCGTTTTACAATCAGCCTTGCTTAGGGTTGATACATAACTGCATCTCCCCAGGAGCAGATGGGAGAACAAATTTGTGACTGCCAAGAATTACAATTCACTCCTGCTGGTGTGGATAGGGAGTAAGTTTTATGCTATCTCTTTTTGTGGAAAAGCTTACTCCTTGCTATGTGATGAGGGGCACATCCAGGTCACTGCTTGCCATTCAACACCCCTTCCCTGCACACATGCTTGCAGAAGGGAATATCAGGGAAGTGATCTGTGCTATTGTACCTTTAGGGCTTGGCTACACTGGAGAGTTGCAGCGCTGGTGGAGGCTTTACAGTGCTGCAACTTAGTAACTGTCCACACCTGCAAGGCACATCCAGCGCTGCAACTCCCTGGCTGCAGCGCTGGCTGTACACCTGGTCTGCTTGAGGTATAACGAGTGCAGCGCTGGAGATGCAGCGCTGCTCGTCAAGTGTGGCCACACACCAGCACTGTTATTGGCCTCCAGGGTATTAGGAGATATCCCAGAATGCTTTTAACTAAATTACTCTCTTTGTTTTGTTATGATGCCTCTCTTTGTTTTGTTGTGGGCTCAGGGAGCTGCTTATCTAAAAAACAAACACAGCTCTTGTTTGCTGTGATCAATCTGTAACTGACTGTGAACAATCAATTGAGATAACCCACTACCTTGCTGTGAATGAGGCAGGCAGGGGGATTAGTGTTTGCTTGAGGAGAGAAACAGCGCGGGGGAGGGGGAGAAAGGGAGTCCTTTGGAGCAGCTGCCTATCTGGTCTGCAGGCTGTTTGCAGTTAAGAGTAAATGAGGGGTCGGGGAAATTTTCAGATTTTGCAAGGCAGGGAGCTGATACACAGTGTTGGCTCCAAAAATCCACTCTCTCTCTCTCCCCCGCTCCCTGTCACACTCCACCCCACCCCCCTCTTTTGAAAAGTATGTTGCTGCCACTTGAATGCTGGGATAGCTGCCCATAATGCACCACTCCCAACACCACTGCAAATGCTGCAAATGTGGCCACACACCAGCACTTTCCCTACACAGCTGTACGAAGACAGCTGTAACTCCCAGCGCTGCACACCTGCAAGTGTAGCCATACCCGTAGTCTGAATGGGCCCAAGCAGGAACATAAGGGGAGCCTTAATCTCCATTTCTTGCCTGCATGGCAGAGTATGAACTGCCAAAAGGGGGGTCTTGGGTCAGCCTGGCTAAAACTGACACAAACCAGGCCTATAATTTTCAGCATTTTTTAGGGTTCCATTTAGGTCTCAAGATAAAATCAAAATTATGTTCAAAACAAAAATGACCCCCGAATCAACTTTCTGCTACGTGTTTTGGGAAACAGACATGTGTCTCCTGTTAACAATTACATACATTTAATGTCTAATTCCTATACAAGGCACTGGAACTAACTTTCTCCTCTCTAAGCATATGAGTGGAACTGCAAGCCAAAACAGAGCCAAACGTCAGCATAAGGCAAGTAAGGTGAGTTGCTTCAGGGATACCACCTTCAGTTGTTCTCACAGTTTGCAGCAAATGGCAAATTGTGTGAGTCAGTCATAGCTCCAGTTAAACCTCTGTACTGGTGTTGCTGCAGACTTTGGAAAAGGTGCTGGATGAGGTACCAATGCAGATACTTTTTATAGTCATTCCAGCTTCAGTTGTTATAAATGTTCACCCTAAGTTAAAGGTTTACAAATTTTCAGCAATCAAGACTGCCATCACTTCATTATCTAATTAGTTCCAAAGAGTTGATGAAAGTGACAAATCAACACTGCTTACATACAAAAGCAACAAAGAGCTTTTCAACATACTGACATCACTTTGAATAAGTCTAGGCAGCTTCTAGTAACCCAGTAGAAAATCTCCTTCCACATTTTTGAGAGCAATGATAAATAGTTATGAGTTTTCAGATGATTGAATTAGTTTGATGAAATATTTGTTATGGTTTTTTTTATCCTGAATGAATTTGGTATTTTAAGGTGCACTCTTTTTATTGGTATAGCAATCTAAATTCTCCTGTCTCTTTTAAAGAGTAAAGGTGAAGACCTGGCCCCATTGAAGTTAATGGAAAAACTCCTATTAACTTTTATCCAGAGATTTCCCCCACAGAATGAAAATTTATATAATTGTTGGGTTTTTTTTAATTTCAATTCTTACCTATAATAGAATATGCCAATGAACTCAAACATGTTGTTATAATAATAATTAGTAATTAAATAAATATTTATTTATTATTTTCTGATGGAATTCTTCTGATAGTAATTCCTATGGTATTTGCTGCTGTCATGAAACATCAGCTACTGATGTGACATTATAAAGTAATATATCCGTAAGATTTAGTGCATTTTTGGCCTGGAAAAGAGTAAGTCTTTAAGAACAATCTGAAAACTATCATTTTGAGGCCTCGGTAATTAGGACATCCATATCCTTAAAAAAATAGAATTTGCACATGATTCATAGGTGGCTAGATGCCTGGAATATTCCGAGTTACAAGTTTGTTAGAAAAATTATTCCTTAGAAAGTAACTTTAAGGCCATTAGGGCAGGTCCTATATGTATATGTAACATAGTCCATATGTAGGATAGATTCGCCTGTCAACAAGAATACCAAAAGACTAGAAAAACCCCTTTGGTTTTTATTCTCATAATATCCATATGTGGGTAGTAAGTAAGGTTTATTTCAGGAAGGGTCTGTTATATTAATAAAGGGTTTTATAAATAGGTTGGAATGCTACATCTTACGGATTTTAGAGAAGATCAAGGGAGTATTAAAAATTTCCTGTGCGTCTTTGTAAATATTTTAAAGAGCTAATAAATGCATACAATAAAGGTGTTTTTTCTTCTAGGCAAGACAATTTTATTTCTAGAATTATTTTGTTGTGTCTATGAAAGTGATAAAGATTCATGCTATCAAACTCAAATTGTGGTGATAACATAATAGGGATATTAGTATTCCAGTGTTCACCTTTTGTGGGGTAGAAAAGGGTAATTTAAAATTGTTGGACTCCAAGTAATTTTATTTTAGAAATTACTGTCCAGAGAAATAAGAAAAGGTAGGCCAGCTCTTACTACTTGTTTCTTTTACTGCCAAATCAGGGAAAACCAAAATCAAAATATGCACCATTGTTGTAGCCATGTGAGTCCCAGAATATTAGAGAGATAAGGTGTCTGAGGTAATATCTTTTATTGGACCAACTTCTGTTGGTAAGAGAGTTGAGCTGGTATGTCTCTAAGCTCATCCTGCAAGCTCCCCCCGGACTAGGAAACACCAACTGAAAGTGGCACCAGACCCTGCCAGAACAACAGATGCAAAACCTCCAGACTTATCTCCACTGCTACAATAATCAATGCCCCCAACAACACACCTTTCAAGATCCATGGGTCCTACACAATCCCATCACATCATGTGGTATACCTCATCCAGTGCACTAAATGCCCCATTAACAACTATGTTGGTGAAACCAGACAGTCACTATGCTCTTGAATGAACTCACACGGAAAAATTATAAAAGACAAAACCACCATATCACTTGTGGGTGAACATTTTTCACAAAATGATCACTCTATATCTGACCTCTCAGTCCTCATCCTCAAAGGAAACTGCCCAACACTTTCGAAAGATGAGCCTGGGAGCTTTAATTCATAACTTAGCTAGACACTAAAAATTGTGGTCTTAATAAAGGCACTGAATTCATGACTTATTGCAACAATCTGTAACCCACTAACCCCCTTTTTGTCCTATGACTACAGGGCTGTTAATTGGCCACTTCACCTTGAATGGTCCCTTAAAATATGCTCTAACTACTTGTGCTAAACTACCTGTTGAATGTACAATTAAAGAGAGATTTTAGCATAAATAGTTATTAAATAAGTTAATTCTTCATGATAATTTTTTGGAAAGAGGATATTGTTGTCTTCCTGCGATGGGTGAGGGAGTTGCTTGAGCACAGCCAGTAACTAATTAATTCCCCATTTAATTATTCTATACTCAAATGGCTTCTTGTATTAGTAATCAGTTTAGCAAGGTCATTAAATTTGAGTTTGGTGCATAAAGCATTTTACCATTTACATAGCAGTGATATTAAGGGAATTATATTAAATGCTCATTTTGTTAAAATACTTATAAGTAAACCATCCAAAACAATTTTCCATTTCAACCTTTAAGAAATAATTAAAGGTTTAAAACATTTCCTACTATACATGTTTTTCCTAAAGGCTTTTCTCAATAAAATTTTTAGAGTATTTATAAAAGTTACTTTAACAAGAATATTTATATAATTATTTGTGTGTTTTTATTTAGAAGTTTTCCTTGGAAGGGTGAAAAAACCCACATTACACCTAGATTTCTTGCTCTGATAACACAATCCTACATTCATTTTCATAGGTCTTTTCCTAAAACATGAATGTTTTACATGTCTTGTTTTTCTTAAGATAAGGTTTATATTTGAACCAAACTGGTATTTTAATACAAGAGGGGGGAGGGCAGGGTTCATTTACCCCTGTGTTTTATGGTTTGATAAGAATCTTCAGTGTTCTCTTTGAAATCCTTTTCACCAAATTGTGTTTGCCAGTTGCAGTCTTTACAGTTAAAACTCCTATCAAACGTTCTATCCAAAGCACCAATCACAATTACCGAGTTTACATCCAATTTTCAAAACATAATATAAAAGAAATTGGCATAGAAAGTAAAGCAAGATAAATGTGACAATGTAGCTTTTCTGAATTGGCATAAACACTCTTAGAGGTGATAACCCCTCCTTAGCCATAAAACCATGTTTGTCTTCCTGACATTTGCCTGTCTCCAGGGTGACTAAGAGCAGAAGCTTAGAAGCTGGCACTAAACCTTAAAAAGGTTGTAGAGCAGTTTTTAAACTAGGAGATGGGGGAAAGCCGACTGCTGCAGAGGAGCGTGTGGATCGGACACAGACTTCTCTTAGGGGAGAGTCTGATGATAGAGAATCTCCAGGTTATAGTCAGGAGCAGAGGAATGAGAAGTATAATGTAAGGGCCGGATCAGATGATAAACAGTCACATAAAAAAGAATCTGGCACATCAGAAAAAGGCAGGCTAATAAACAGGGACAAGTTTTTAAAGTGCTTGTACACAAATGCCAGAAGTCTAAATAATAAGATGGGCGAACAAGAGTGCATTGTGATAAAGGAGGATGTAGATATAATAGGCATCACAGAAACCTGGTGGACTGAGAGCAATCAATGGGACACAATCATTCCGGGGTACAAAATATATCGGAAGGACAGAACAGGCCGTGCAGGGGGAGGAGTGGCACTATATGTTAAAGAAAGTGTAGATTCAAATGAAGTAAAAATCTTAAGCGAATCCACAGGTTCCATAGAGTCTCTATGGATAGAAATTTCATGCTCTAGTAAAAATATAACAGTAGGGATCTATTATCGACCACCTGACCAGGACAGTAATAGTGATGATGAAATGCTAAGGGAAATTAGAGAGGCTATCAAAATTAAGAACCCAATAATAGTGGGGGATTTCAATTATCCCTATTGACTGGGAACATTTCACTTCAGGACGAAATGCAGAGATAAAATTTCTCGATACTTTAAATGACTGCTTCATGGAGCAGCTGGTACAGGAACCCACAAGGGGAGAGGCGACTCTAGATTTAATCCTGAGTGGAGCGCAGGAGCTGGTCCAAGAGGTAACTGTAGCAGGACCGCTTGGAAATAGTGACCATAATACAATAGCATTCAACATCCCTGTGGTGGGAAGAACATCTCAACTGCCCAACACTGTGGCCTTTAATTTCAAAAGGGGGAACTATACAAAAATGAGGGGGATAGTTAGACAAAAGTTAAAAGGTACAGTGACTAAAGTGAAATCCCTGCAAGTTGCGTGGGCCCTTTTTAAAGACACCATAATAGAGGCCCAACTTCAATGTATACCCCAAATTAAGAAAAACAGTAAAAGAACTAAAAAAGAGCCACCGTGGCTTAACAACCATGTAAAAGAAGCAGTGAGAGATAAAGACTTCCTTTAAAAAGTGGAAGTCAAATCCTAGTGAGGCAAATAGAAAGGAGCACAAACACTGCCAACTTAAGTGCAAGAGTGTAATAAGAAAAGCCAAAGAGGAGTTTGAAGAACGGCTAGCCAAAAACTCCAAAGGTAATAACAAAATGTTTTTTAAGTACATCAGAAGCAGGAAGCCTGCTAAACAACCAGTGGGGCCCCTTGACGATCAAAATTCAAAAGGAGCGCTTAAAGATGATAAAGTCATTGCGGAGAAACTAAATGGATTCTTTGCTTCAGTCTTCACGGCTTAGGATGTTAGGGAGATTCCCAAACCTGAGCTGGCTTTTGTAGGTGACAAATCTGAGGAACTGTCACAGATTGAAGTGTCACTAGAGGAGGTTTTGGAATTAATTGATAAACTCAACATTAACAAGTCACCGGGACCAGATGGCATTCACCCAAGAGTTCTGAAAGAACTCAAATGTGAAGTTGCTGAACTATTAACTATGGTTTGTAACCTGTCCTTTAAATCGGCTTCGGTACCCAATGACTGGAAGTTAGCTAATGTAACGCCAATATTTAAAAAGGGCTCTAGGGGTGATCCCAGCAATTACAGACCGGTAAGTCTAACGTCGGTACCGGGCAAATTAGTTGAAACAATAGTAAAGAATAAAATTGTCAGACACATAGATAAACATAAACTCTTGAGCAATAGTCAACATGGTTTCTGTAAAGGGAAATCGTGTCTTACTAATCTATTAGAGTTCTTTGAAGGGGTCAACAAACATGTGGACAAGGGGGATCCGGTGGACATAGTGTACTTAGATTTCCAGAAAGCCTTTGACAAGGTCCCTCACCAAAGGCTCTTACGTAAATTAAGCTGTCATGGGATAAAAGGAAAGGTCCTTTCATGGATTGAGAACTGGTTAAAGGACAGGGAACAAAGGGTAGGAATTAATGGTAAATTCTCAGAATGGAGAGTGGTGTTCCCCAAGGGTCAGTCCTAGGACCATTCCTATTCAATTTATTCATAAATGATCTGGAGAAAGGGGTAAACAGTGAGGTGGCAAAGTTTGCAGATGATACTAAACTGCTCAAGATAGTTAAGACCAAAGCAGACTGTGAAGAACTTCAAAAAGATCTCACAAAACTAAGCGATTGGGCAACAAAATGGCAAATGAAATTTAATGTGGATAAATGTAAAGTAATGCACATTGGAAAAAATAACCCCAACTATACATACAACATGATGGGGGCTAATTTAGCTACAACGAGTCAGGAAAAAGATCTTGGAGTTATCGTGGATAGTTCTCTGAAGATGTCCACGCAGTGTGCAGAGGCGGTCAAAAAAGCAAACAGGATGTTAGGAATCATTAAAAAGGGGATAGAGAATAAGACTGAGAATATATTATTGCCCTTATATAAATCCATGGTACGCCCACATCTCGAATACTGTGTACAGATGAGGTCTCCTCACCTCAAAAAAGATATTCTAGCACTAGAAAAGGTTCAGAAAAGAGCAACTAAAATGATTAGGGGTTTAGAGAGGGTCCCATATGAGGAAAGATTAAAGAGGCTAGGACTCTTCAGTTTGGAAAAGAGAAGACTAAGGGGGGACATGATAGAGGTATATAAAATCATGAGTGATGTTGAGAAAGTGGATAAGGAAAAGTTATTTACTTATTCCCATAATACAAGAACTAGGGGTCACCAAATGAAATTAATAGGCAGCAGGTTTAAAACAAATAAAAGGAAGTTCTTCTTCACGCAGCGCACAGTCAACTTGTGGAACTCCTTACCTGAGGAGGTTGTGAAGGCTAGGACTATAACAATGTTTAAAAGGGGACTGGATAAATTCATGGTGGTTAAGTCCATAAATGGCTATTAGCCAGGATGGGTAAGAATGGTGTCCCTAGCCTCTGTTTGTCAGAGGATGGAGATGGATGGCAGGAGAGAGATCACTTGATCATTGCCTGTTAGGTTCACTCCCTCAGGGGCACCTGGCATTGGCCACTGTCGGTAGACAGATACTGGGCTAGATGGACCTCTGGTCTGACCCGGTACGGCCTTTCTTATGTTCTTATGTAAGCCTCCTGTAATTAAATAACCAAAAATATATGCAGATGAGGTACTTCCCCCCCCCAAACCATACATATGTAACAAAAAATAAAGATCCCCTAAGCTTCTGTAAAAGCAGAGGTAAGTTTTTAATGACCTAAAAATTACAATAATTTATTAATAGTGAGATGTCTTCCCTATGTTCTGAAAAGCAAACACAGCGGCTATTTATTCTGTTGCAGCTGAAATTGACAAACAAGAACATTTTAAACCTCTTGAATGTTTCTTCATGTCCAAGTCTTTGAAATTAAGAACGGACTAATTGCCTTAGCTGTAAAAGCAGTGTATCATTATTTAGCTCCATGTAGCATATTATACTGTTCTAATTTTCTGCATGTTTACTATGATTTAATTACCAAGCAATTTGAGAAAAAAATATAATCAGTGAAGTGGATCTTTAAATGAATTTTCTATGTCAGCATATTCCAAATACCAAACCCTATGGCTTGAGGTCAGGTTAAAGCAAATGTTAGTTTCACCAAGTCTTCATGTACTCCCAGGCTGCCTGGCAGGAAACAATATTAAACCTAGAAGGAAGTTATTGAAGCATGAACCCAGGCACAGAAGTTCAGGGTCAGGATTGCTTTTAATGTTCTGAAAATCTTGATTTATTATTATTTTTGTGTGGGTAGCTTACTAAAATTCCCAGAGTGAGAGTCAGATGACTTTTAAGTGTCATAAAAAGCAGAAGAGATAACTCAAGATAACTCAAGAGCTGCCATTATTATTACTATTTTAAAGCTACTATGTTAAGAACAAAATGTTCTTTTCTGAATTTTTTTTTGCTGAATATGATCATTCTATTTGTGTGCATGTATCATTCTTGTATCTAAAGTTATGAATATTGACTATGTGTCTGTATTTCAAATGTAGTTACACCTGGGCGACACTCACTATGCAAGATGCATAGTCTAGATAGCTGATTGGGAAGGGCCCATTCATGGTAATGGGCCATTAGGAAAAACAATAGGCCTTAGGAGAGGCTTATCCCCAGTGGGTGAGCCTTCCTGAGAACACTCCAGACAGCCTGTAAGTAATGGCTGCTATGACGCAGCAGGGCATGGAAGAGCATGTGACCAGACCACATGACACGTATCTCCATTTTGGGTACCTGTATTTTTCCACAAATTGGGCTGGGAACTGATTTTGGAACAAAGGGTTCCCGCCATATGTTAAAGCTATAGAAGGAGGGGTGTGACATCATCAAGAGGCCTCACTCCACACACAAGGGAACTCCTGGAAACATCTGAGGAACAAAGACTGGACTGGGGGAAGTGTTGGTTCTAGGCTAAAAGGATTTCTAACCTGTGTATGGAAACCTGGTGAACTGCTTGTATCATCAGCTAGGGTGAGAGACTGGATATGAATTAGCAATCTAATATTTTGGGCTTCATTTGCGGTTTTGTTTATTTGCTGGGTAATCTGCTTTGATCTGTTTGCTATCACTTATAATTACTTAAAATCTAGCCTTTTGTAGTTATTAAACTGGTTTTATGTTTTAATCTAAACCAGTGTGCCTTTAAGTGAAGTGTCTGGGGGAAAATCTCGGCTTGGTTAACACAAGCAAATTGTGCATATCCCTCTCCACATTGACAGAGGAGCAAACCAGGTAATAAATTCATACTGGTTGGGTTTAGACCAGGAAAGGATGATAAAAGCTCTTGGGATCCTTGGTTGAAAACTGGGAGTTATTTTGGCTGTAGCCTCTCTATTGATTCATGTAGTGGCTGGTCAGCCTGCATGTAACTGCAGCGGGGTGTGTCCCTGCCTTTGCAAATGCTGGTGGGAGTGTAGGATTGGGAGTGGTCTAGAGTTTGTCACAGCAGCACAGTGTGAGAGGGAGCCCAGGTTGGTGATTCAGAGGGCCCAGTGGTAACCCAGTTCCAAGTGGCACTCTGGGGGGAACCTGTCACAGAGGGTACTGAGGATACAAGCCTGATAGACGGACACTTTTTTTTCTGTTCCCGGTTAGCAACTTGTTCTTCCAAATACGTGCGATAAGTTTGCCAAAAGTGACAGAAGCTTTGCCAATTCTAGCAGCAAGTTCCCTGTCAAGGTTAAGTGAGCTGGTAAGAATTGAACTGAGATAGCAGAAGTGATCCACATTATCCGGAGCTTCATTATTGACATAGATTTTAGGTGGAATGTTGGTACCTTGTGACATGACAACTGTTTTCTTGATACTGATTACCATGACAAACTTGGTGCATGCATCAGATAACTTGTTATGATGACCTGCAATGAATCAGGTGAATTAGAGATGAATGCAGCGTCATCTGTGAAAAGCAGATCCCGAATAATAAGCTGGGTGGCATGCATTCTGCTCTGGAATCGTCTGATGTTAAACAAGCTGCCGTCCATCCTTGGTTCAGTTAGTATACCAGATTGATCATTTCCAAAAAGAAGAATAGAGAAGAGGATGCCAAAGCTGGTGGATGCTAAGACACAGCCTTGCTTCATACCAGTATCAATACTAAACTCAGATGATGTTTCATTTTCATACTGGATGGTTGCCTTAATTCTCTCATGGAACTCCTTGAATAGGGAGAGCACATTTTGTGGACAGCTAGTTTTCAATAGATGCCATTCCTGCTTACCGTGTCAAAGGCCTTTTGTAGGTCAATGAATGCTACATAGAGAGGTGCCTGTTCATGGCTTTTTTCTTGCAAGCACAATATGAAGGACCTGTCAGTCATGAAGCATCAAACTCTGAACCCACACTGGCTCTTAGGGTAGCCTCTCTCAGCCAGCACTTGGAGGACTTTGAGTCTTTTCAGTAGGACCCTTGCAAGCACTATGTTGAGTAAACATATCCCCCGATAGTTGGTGCAGTCTGCAGCCTAGTTAAACCACATCCAGCATATCCTGTCCTTCTCGCATAGCCAAACGAAGCTGGATTTTCTGTAGGAACCTTTAAGTACCCAAAGTGAACATTATAATAGGATTAACTTTTTCTCTTCTTAGGAAACTAGTACAAGACTTGATCATAAGACTGTTTCTCTCTCTCTCTTTCTCAAACACACACACACACACACACACACACACACACTCTTAGCAGTTTCAAATTTCTTTTTACTGAAAAACACTCCAAAGATATCACTAACTAGAAATTTATTTTCCTTTAAAATAAAAAAAGTAACACTGGGCCTAAAATTATATACTGTATATGTATATTGCAAAATAAATATAGGGATTGGGACTTCTGACAATCTGAGATCTTCTGCTTTCAAAGAGGATCACTCTTGGTATTATATTGACAAATTAATAAAACATTTAGTTGTAACACAAAAACAGTTGTTTCCGCGTCCACAATATTGAGCATATACACAACAAAATAAGTAAAACTGATAATTACTGTAGCTGTTAGGCTCACATGGTGTCTCAGGTTCAGTTATGTTATACAGCTCACAAAGATATTTGACCTCCAATCTACGATTCCTCCTTTATGGTGTTTTCCCAGTCTCATTCCCACTGACTGCATTGAGATCCACCCCATAGACTGGTTACCTATGGCAGCACTATCTTCTCCCCTGCAGGGCTGGGCTGGATCTGACTAGTGCTCTATCAGTCAGGGCACAGGGCCATGCCTTGTGTCTCAACAATATGTATAGTCACATACATACATCTGCCCTACTTATTTAATTCTAAGCTTGCTTCTTAGAATAACAAGAGTAAGGGAGCAGCAGCCTTTTAGGTAAGTAGCAAACTTCCCTATGCCCTTCACTACAACCCATTTGCTATATAAACAAATACTTATTTTCCTTCTTAGGATTAAGGACTGTATAGATACCTTAACATATAACTGCTGCAGACCAATAAAGTCCAACTAACCTGTAAAATGACAGGAAACTGCACTGAGATCCACCCCACAGATTCAGTCCGGGTTACCTCTGGCAGCGCTATCTTCTCCCTATGGGACTGGACTGGATCTGACTGGTCATCAAATAGCTGCCAGTTTGTACCCCTGACATAATTCACTTCTGACTGGTCAGGAGCTTCAAAGTAAGGTGTGTATGTGCCCTGCTATCTGCCTTGAATGAAACTTTCCACACCGGCTGCAAAACAGCTTCTTAGCATGGTTAACAACTTTCTGCACTCCCTCTAGTGTGCTGAAATAGCAGCTACTTGTTTGCAGTCACTCAAGCCCTCTGTACTGCCTCCTTGTCTGGGAATCTTTCCATATCAACTCAGAGCAAAAGCAGCAGCTGTAATTACTGCAATAAGGTTTTAGGCTGAACTCCAGAAAATAAGAAAAATAGAAAACGGAGTTACACTTACTTGAAATGTACCCAGACTAAACCTTTTGAAGATCACCCATTGTTAATTTTAATTATTTTTTTGGGAAAGCAGGGTTTTTTTGGTGAGGCAAAATCCTTTGAGATTCCTTAACACAGCTGACCAGTGTTTTTCAAGGAACATCAAATAGTCATTATTTTTAATGCATTTCTTTAAACAAAATGGTCATGTACAGTAATGCAGAGAAGGATAGAAGAGGCATATAACATTTTTTTAATACTAGCTTGTGCATGAAACATCTTGGATAGCTTTCATTTCCAATAGTTTTTGTTATTTGCCTGAAGTTGGAGGCAGTAAATCATGAATTTTTGCTTTTCTATCATATATTACCCTATATTCATTAGCTCAGGCTGCAAGCACTTCTGCAGCACAAATGTATCCTTTAAGAAACTACTGACATGGTTTCCAAAGTGTAGTTGTTAATTAAGTAGTGTAGATAATCTTGGTTGTATTTTTCCTTATGGTAATCTGATCATTTGAATTCAATGAGTAAGGGCATTTCAAAAATAATTACTTTGTGAGTGATTCAAAGCCTTTTGTTGATTTTTTTTTTTTTTTTTTTACAGTTAGAGAGAAGAAATTAATCATGATTCTACCAGATGAAATAGGGGAGGCAGATGAGTCAGTGGTGGTACAGTAGTACAGAAAATCTGCAAGAAACTAAATGGATGGTTCAGTAGTTATTGAGTTCCTGTTATACACAAAAGCAGACAGGCATTAAAAATGAGGGAAGCCTTAAAAATTATGGGAATAGCTGGTTACAGAAATGCAGTAGACAGACCAGCACAACAATTGTCCGCAGACATTCCTTCTAAATGTCGGTTTAAACAGCCAAATATGAATTTCAGACTGAAATAGGTTAAAAGTGTTCTTATATCTGTCACTTCTGATGTATCAAGAAATAACGCTGCATTAGTGGAAGAGGTCATAGTTATTGTACAGTAATTTATCCTAGTTTGGTGGTCTTGTTTATAGGACAAAAAAAAAATTCCCTACCTCTTGGTTATTCTCCCAGCTGGTGTTCGCCACTCATGTGGCCCCCCCAAAAAAAATCATTTTGAAAGGCAGGCTACAAGCGCTTTGGGAATGAGTATGTCAGGTTCACTCTCTCCTTCTCTTCTCTCATTCTCTGACCCCTATCCTCTGCTATTGATAGTATTGGGGGTGAAGCCAGTGCTTAATTTGTAATAAAGACGTGCTGGGGTTCAAGCAATGATTTACTTTCATAACTGATACAGCAAGCCTAGGGGTGCGGAGGCTCAGCCCTAGCAAGCCCTAGCACAAATTAAGCACTGGGTGAAGCACCAGGAATGAAATGGATGGCCCAGGCAGCATCATAATGAGTTCGTACATTTGTGTGTATAAAGGGATGAAATAATTTTTACTTTGAAGAACCTCCTCAAAAGTCTGGTTAATTATAACCATAGTGTGTACGTATTTATACAAGATATCCAGCATCCGGCAAGGAGGTTAAGCGGGTGGGGGAAGCTATGCAGTAAAAGAGATACCAAGATTTTTGGGAGTCAATAGAACTTTTATGTTTTAATATGAAAGCCTTAACTGTGCACTATGCAGAATTTTTAAAAAGAAGTAAGATTTGAATCCCAGTGGTTAAGCTTGGTATTATTTAAAACCTAAAGAAAGAGTCCAAAGTATGCTTGTAATGAAGAGAGCTCACAGGATTCACTTGTCAAAACTCACCAAATCAAAGAGGAGGCTCTGATATTTTATTTGCCTCTGAAGTTCACCCCCCATCTATGGATATTTCTAATTCATCCCTGCCAAAAATGGCTAACCTCTGTGATTCATCAAAACTATTTGGAAAAATATGAATATGTATTTTTGCTTATAGAAAGGATAGGCTGCATCAAATGGCAGGTATTAAAAAGAAAAATTCTAAGGAAGCTCCTGGATTGTCTTCAGGTTCACCCACTTACACACACTGAACACCGTGCTATACTATCAATATAACTTGCAGTTTGTTCTGGCAAACCATTTGTTATATGGTGGTTGTGCCCAGAGCTCTTGCTTCCTCTCTTGGTTATGATTGACAGCATGCTTGTTTGATATATGGATTCTCCGTCACTTGAAATCAAGTTGGGAAGTCTCTAAAAGATATGCTGTTAGGTCTACTGTAAATTATTGGGTTTAATGCAGAAAATACTAAGTTAAATTCTGTGGCCTGTTTCAATCAATTGGTCAGATTGTATGATCACAATAGTCCCTGTTAGATTTAAAATCTATAAGAGATTAACAGAGTCCCCCAGTTCATTCATCGTCCTCACAAAGACGATGGATGCCAGTACATTAGGTTTAACAAACCCTTTGTGAAAATATTGGCAATATACTGCTGGTCAAAGAAATAAATATCTATAATTACATTATTTTGAGATGTTCAGGTTACATATTTGATTTTTTTTCCATATATGGTATGTGCGTGGGGTGAGAGGTGGATACACTCTGTGTGTGTGTGTGTGTGTGTGTGTGTGTGTGTGTGTGTGAATATGAAAAAAATCAAGTATGAAACCATCTGAAAATCTCTAATTACTTTAAATATAGATCTGTCTCTTTTAATCAACAATATGTTGCCAGTATTTTTATAAAGGCTTCCCGCAAATATTTCTCTCTTTAGCTTTTGTTAAACTTCATGTACTGGCATCCATTGTTTTTGTAAGGAGGAAGAATGAAGAACTGGGGGAATTTGTTAATCTTATAGATCTTAATTTTTCCTATTTATTTTAATTTTTTTGCTAGCTAGCTAGCTGTAGTCCTGCCATATCATAAAGCAGTGTAAAGTTGTTGTTTTTTTTTAAAAAGAGCAACCCAAACAAAACAGAAAACCTTTAGTGACATGAGTTAAACACAGACATTTTAATTCAACTCTGCAGTTTTCCCCATCTCTCCTTTTAAAGTACTTGGAGATCTTTAGTTGATTACAGTTTTTTTCATATATAATTCTTTATGCTCTATATTTTACATTGCTTTATTGTATGGCTGGATGACCTCCCCTGTGCTTGGTACAAGAAATACCCTGTTTTGTTTGATCTAATGTTGAGATTGCTCCCATCACTCACAGGGTGGGGCTTTCCTGAATCTGTGGTTTGGTTAAATTTAAAATAAAAGTTCTAACAAATAACTACATTTATTTCTGATAATTTTGTCATTATAAAGTATAACATATGTTCACCTTGATTTTTAAAAATTCTATTGAGAGAGAAACTTTCATTCCATTAAATCAAGGAAGCAGTTGGATTTTATTTTCATAAGGTTGCTGTGAAAAAGGCAGATTGAAATCTTTAGTGTTTTTTTTCTTTTTCGTTACAACAACATGCCTATACCATGAGTAATTAGGGTCTAATTTCCCCTGAGAGACTGGCATGCAGTTGTAGCAATGAACTCTGTGGGAACTATCAGCTGCTGAGCTTTCTGCGTTTTGTCACTCCTGTTCTTAAAACCGGGAATTAGTATGTATGGATCACTGATCTGACATATTTTCCCATATTCATTCAAGGATATGATCTGCTATTTAATTTATCACTTAAACATACTAGTGACAGGTGGGAAGCACACTATAAATGAACAGAAATTGCAGTTCTCAATGCAATCAAAGAGAAGCCCCTAATAGTAAGGTAATTCTTCGCAAAAGCTCCCCCTTGTGGGTAGCTCAATAGATTAGGCAGAATGGGAATGAGGTATCTGCACATTCCCCACTCCCTTTTTGCTTTGGGGCGTGAAGTACTTTGCTATTGCTCTTTTCAGGGTGCAGTATACTCTCTGTCTTCCACCTAGCTAGCTCTGTTGGCCACTGTGTTGAGACAGAGGGCATAGCCAGGCCCATGGCCCCATCCCTCTCTGTGCTGTTAACTCACTCCTAAGAGTCAGGAGGAACAACAAAGAGCCACTGTCTTCCCACACCCCTCCCCTCCTCTTGCCCAAAACCATGGTCCTGGAAGAACTAACATGGCTGTACAGGTCCCTGCCCCCTCATAGTCCAGTTTAGCCTGCAGGTGGGATTGAGTGAAGAACACGAAGAGGGTATGGAGTATTTGCCTTCCCCAGGCAAATGTGGACCCACTCAGAAATGAGATCATAGATGCAGAGCAGGTCAAATATAGAGTTGTGCAGGGCCTGTAAAAAGGTGAGGAAAAGACATTTCCTCCATTTTTTCAGCATGGCAATATGTAGTAGTTATTTATAACTGCCATATATTGCTAAGAGGCGAGGAGGGGAAGGAATGTACTCCTGCCTCTTACTTGGAACACAGAGACTATAAGCAAAACACACATTGTCTGTAAATGGTCAATAAAATCATATTAGTTGCTTTTACTTCCTAGGAATGTGAAATACCTCTTATAAATTTACTCTCTGCACAGTGATGCATTTTCAAATGTGTCTAGGTGATTTACTTATTTTTAATATCAAAAGGAATAAGTACATAAATTGTGAACAAAATGCCTGCAAGGTTTTCTTTTGAAAAGGAAAGTTTCTTTCGAGCTATTGAAATACCAGGGGAGGGAGGGACTTGAAACCAGGAAAATCTATTATTAATACTTGTCCTCATGCTTCAAAAGTCTTTTATTTCAAGGCTATGATCTCATAGCTAAGAAGTTGTAGTGCATGAAACCAACATGGCCGTCAGTTATGACTCCCCTCTCCTCCCCACAATACTTAACTAGAAATTATATCTTTGGGTTGTTGGATTTAAAAGATTTACAACATGTCCTAATAATCCTGCCCTCTAAGGACATTTCTTTCATTTGGACTTTCAGAGTGAACTGAATGAAACTTGTTAAATTATAGATGTGCAGAAGATAAAAATTAGGATTCAGAGCGCTTAATGCTGAAAAAGACTAAACATATGTAGGATAAAATATTAAAAAGGAAACAGTCCCCATAGGTATGGTATTTAAAATTTCCCTATTGAGATAGTCATCTGGCATGTGCTTTTGGGATGTTTACTAAGAAGGTGCCTGGATATCAAGGCTGTATAAAATTGGCTAGAATAAATTGTATCTACTATAGTTATAGCATCTATCTTATTGTAGAATCCAGCACACAATATTTGTATAGCAGTTTTTAAATCGTGATTCATCTTTGTAAGTGATGATATGGAAGATTTAATATGCAGAGGGGGAAGAAAGTAGATGGAAGAGGGAAGAGATCAAGAAGAGGAACAGTGTGTGTGTGTGTGTGTGTGTGTGTGTGTTTATATGAATACTATGTGTGTCCCTCAGATTCACAGTTCCTGGAGCTCTTAACCCCATGTAGACTATTTTAACAATGTTATTCTTAATTTATTATTACCAGTTTAATTGATCAGCTGGCTCTAGATCACTCTGCATGTCATATGTGGTCATTTCCTGACTATTAGAAGGCACTAATTTCTAATTTAATAGCAGGGTGCCTCCATGACAAACCATTAATCCCAGATTTCTTCTGCCTAATGTCTTTGGCTGTTCAATACACTATGTGAACTAGGGATCCACTGAACAAAGTAATTTGAAATTTATGTTTTTTGATTTTTTTAAACAAAAGCTGTAAAATCATTTTATTCAGTAGTTATTTTGTAATGACCACAGTATTAAAAATATTCATGAAAATAAACTATATTTGTTATGTATTGTACTCTTTTGCATATCCTGAATTCCACAGCTATATGGCGAGCCTGCTTTTGCCATTCTTACTCACACAGAGTAATAACTTACTGTGTGAGTAGTTCCATGGAAGTTGCTGTATAAGATAATATTCAGCATGAGCAAAGGTAGCTGAATTTTCCCCATGCTAAGCCCTGGTCTATACTACAAACTTATGTTGGTATAATTACATCACTCAGGGTGTGGAAAATCCACACCCCTGAGAGACTCAGTTATACCGACCTAACTCCCAGTGTAGACAGTGCTGCATTGATGGGAGAAGCTCTCCTATTGCTGTAGTTAGTGTCTTCAGTAAGTGTTACGGCACTGTAACTGTAGACAAGCTCCAAGCAGCTAGATGCATCTCAAAAGTATTAACCATTTGTGTGTGTCACAAGTTATGCTGCCTTTTATGTGTATATATATCTTTAGATGACATTGAACCAGTCTGATATATGTAGATAAACTCCTCTCCCTCCTGCATGCTGGGGAACAGCTGTTCAGTGGTGTGCAGGAGGCGCTGGGAGGGAGGGAGCGAGAGGACCGGGGACAGGGCGTGCTTGAGATCGGGGCGGAAAGAAGCAGGGAAGAGGAGGGGGAGGGATGGAGCGGGTGTGGGAAGGGTGGGGTCTGGGGCTGAGCAGAGAGCATGAGGGTCTGCTAAAAATTTTAAAGGAAAAGGGGGGGTCCTTGTGTTGATAAATTTTGAGAATTGCTGTTCTATAGGATTTTTTTTTAAGGAGTACTGAATGTGAACATCAAAAACCTTCTCCCTATATGTTGTATGCTACCATTTACATGGCTAAGGACATTCAGCATATTTCCTAAAATACCCGCCCAATAAGCCAAAATTTATTTTTCTTCTTTTAAGTTCCTCATTTACTATAGCTAGTTGTAGAATCATAGATATATAGGGCTGGAAGGGACAACAAAAGGTCATCTAATCCATCTCCCCCCCCTCCCCGAGGCAGCACCATGAATACCTAAATCATCCCTGAAAGACATTTTTCTAACCTGCCCGTAAACCCCTCCAATGATTTCCACAGTCTCAAAAGGTGACCTATGCACTGCCTTACTCTCCTTATAGTTAGAAAGTTGTTTTTTTCCCCTAATATCCAACCTAAATCTCTTTTGCTGCAGACTAAGCCAATTACTTCTCTTCTGGCCCTCATTAGACAGTTGATCACTGTCCTCTGTATAACAACCATTTACATATTTAAAGACTGTTATTATGTCCCCACTCAGCCTTCTCTTCTCTAGTTGAAATATGTGATATATTTTCAAAACCTTTTTTGAATTAAATTTTAAAAATTTGGTTGTGGAGGATTTGCTCCTCTCCTTCTCACCCCTTTTTTCCCATTACAGAAGAGAAGGGAAGAATAGAAACCATTATTTTCCAAATATAATTGGGTAGCCGTGTTAGTCTGGATCTGTAAAAAGCGGCAAAGAGTCCGGTGGCACCTTATAGACTAAGAGATGTATTGGAGCATAATCTTTCATGGGTCTATAAGGTGCAACAGGACTCTTTGTCCCATTATTTTTCAGTTTTTTTGTTGAAAAAACGGAAAATTTTTAGTAAGCTCCTTGGACAATAGCCATATTTTTGTTCTACATTTGTACAGCACCTAGCACAATGAGGTCATGGTCCATGACTGGGGTTCCTAGGAATGACTGCAATATAAATAAATAATAATTATGGCAGGAGTCACTGGATGTTACTGTTACACATAATCTTACAAAAAAATTTTTCTTAGCAAGCCAGCATTTTTTTTTAGTCTTTGAAGAAAGGCTGTATTGATTTTTGTTATGGAAGGATCTTTTGAAAGAAGCTGGAGTGAGCTGCAGCAGAGTTCACTCTCAGACTTAATCTCTCTAATTAGAGCCAATTATCAGGGCAGAGTATCTTCCAGACATTGGTGTATGAGTTGAGATTTCTGAAAGAGGATATTGCCTGCATGCTATTTGTGACCACCTCTGTTCCAGGCCTGGACTATATGTATAAATATAGCCATTTATACTTAGATTATATCTAGACTCTGTGTCACTGATTCTAGGAAGCTGACTTGCATGGCCCCCGAATTCTGCTGCCGTTTGGCACAAGGGTGACTCTCGTGTCAATAATAGAACGCTGGTGTAAAAAAGAGTGGTGACAATATCCTTATGCCAAAGTTCTATAGGATAAAATTTTCAAAGGCATCTAATTCTCATATTCAAAAGTGACTTAAGCACTTAGAAGTCTAAATGTCACTGAAAGTCAACTTTTAGAATTGTGATATAGATATACACACAGAGTGGTTCAAAATACTTATTTAAAGGGTATTTTATGCATTTTGAAGTAATGTCTATAAAACATTCTCTTTTGATACAACTCTCTTGGTTCTGTTCCTATTAAATGCTATAGGACTTTTTTATTTATTGATAAAGTTAATTAAATTTGTGGATTTAAGGCCCAGACACGTGAAGTGCTGAATTCCTGTTTAATTCAGTGGGATTTGAGGGCACTCAGCACCATATAGAGCCAGGTCCTTACTTTTTGGTACACTTTTAATAATGGGAAAAGGATAAATAGTGGCTGACCACAGGAAGAGAGCATGCAAGGAGGAAGATATAAAAACGAGACCTTGTTCCTCTCCGTTGGTGGTTCGAAATCAAAGGCGCGCTTGGGTAACTCAGTGTGATGGCTATAGCAAGTGACAGACCATTCAGAGACTCAAGGAAAAAAGATAATGAAATCTTAAATTAGAATAGCCTCCAAAACAGGCTGACAGAACTGCTCAAAGCAAATTAAAAAAAGTCCTGTAGTGGTTGGCAATTGGGGCTGTGAGGGAGGGAATAAGGATTGGGAATGTAAGAAGACAAGTGAATTTTTAAAGCCTGGCAATTTATTTCATGATAAATTCTTGCACAAATGTGTTTTCAGAGACTTGGAGCTGAGTTTTGAAGAAATATCTTGTCAGAACTTTAACCTTTTTTTAAAATTTATTTTATTTTATTTTTTATTTTTTGAGGGAGGGGGAACTGCAGATGAAAAGTATGTATGTATGTATGTATTTATTTATTTAGCCTTTTCTTCTTCTGGCTTTAGTGGAAGTGGGAAATACCTGAAATCTGATAACTGAACCTGCTACAGTTAGGTTTCCAATATAGGTTTATGCACTCAGAGATAGAGCAGTTTGGATAAGCATCCAATATTTGGATCTTATCCAAACTGTACCATAGATAGAGGTTGGTGAATAATGGATTTTTTGGTTCGCTGTCAATTCTGAAAAACCAAACAAAATGTGTTGTGTCAAACTGAAAATGAAACTTTTTTGGAATTTTTCAGCTCATCAAAAATGTTTTGGTAACGATGAAACATTTTGTTTAGATTTTTAAACATTCTGACAACAGCAGAGGATTTGCAGAATGGCAGGAGGAGGAGATGGTGGTGCTGCTGCCGCCCTTATAACTGTTTGCAAGCTCACCTGGGATGTGAGAGACCTGGGCTTAGTTCTCCACTCTTCCTGGTGTAAAGAGGAGATTTGAATGTAGGCCCCTCTCATATTACAAGAATGCCCTAACTACTGAGCTATGGAATATTCTGGTATGGGGTTTTCGCAGTCTCTCCTCCTGAAGCTGTGCCACTTTTACAAATAGTTAGTCATTGGAGCATGGACTTGAGTCTCCCATATCCAGGGTGAGTGCCCTAACTACATGGCTGTAGAGTCATTCTCACACTCTTTCCCTAACCCAATGACTATCCATTGTCATCATTGTAAGGGCCAGGGCATAAACGATCTGGCCTAGTAGTCACAGGTGGGCTGGAGTCCACATGTCAGGGGTGGTCATCAGTGAGCAGGGGTTGGAATAATCACTAGAGCTGGGTTCAATAACCAAGAGATGGGGTCAAAGTCAAGCCGGGTTCAGAGACAGGAGATCAAAGGTAGTACCAGGCTGGAATTGGGTGTCAGGGTCAGAATCAGTCTGGAATCAGAGGCCAGAGATCAGGAGGTCTGGAGTCACAGCAGGCCAAAGTCTGTTTTGTTGCACAGACAACTCCCTGAGATACCTCCAGGGTTAACTAGGGTGGTTAGCCAATCAAAGGGCTGCTGGGTACTGTCACTCTGGCTCCCTTGGGTGGTACTACCTGCAGTGCTTATTCTCCGCAATGCTGTCTGGCTGTGGCTTTGTACAGCCTGCTAGTTGTACTGCTATGGCCCAGGCTCCTAATCCCTGCATTCTTACAGTCACTTCCCAGATGAGAGCCCTAGCGCTGGGTTAAAGCTTATAAAGGAGGAGGCACGATCTCCTCCTGCTCTGTGAATCCTTTCCCGTGCTTTTGTCAAAACGTCTGAAATCAAAACAATATTTTTCAGGTAGAATCAAAACATTTTATTTTGACGTTACCACAATATTTTGACTTTTGATTCAGTCAAAACTATTTGGCGAACTCGACACAAATTCATGAATATTTTTGGACAACCCAAATATGCATTTTTGGCAAATTAACTATCTGAAAAACTTAACCTAGTTCTAAATTTAGACTTTTTTTTCTTGGGGTGGGGTGAGGGGGATCAGCCATTACCATTACAAGCCCACAAAATGCTTCTGTTCTAGGTGGACGTGGCATTTTACAGTCTTTTAAGAACTTTTTTGAGGTTCCAGTGGGAATATATTATTTTTATATTATTGAATTTGATTTAGTAAAGATAATTTTTCACTAAGTATAAATGTTTTGTTGTTGTTCAGGTGTTCATGTAAAAATAAATGTACAATGTGGTAGATTAAATCCAGATCTCATCTCGTTTAAATGTGGTGGCAGTTTCCCTCCTTTTTTTCTTTTTAGGGGCCATATGCACACTTCAAGGGCTAGTTGTTTTGCTTTGGTGTTTTTCTTTTATCTTTTCTCTACTTTAATTTGAGTCCATCACACATGGGTATGAGTATTGAACACTCATGGCTGTACATGCAAAGTGTTCATGCGGGGGTGGGGGCAGGAGTGGTACTCACAAAGATCACACTAGGAATGCAGTTAACTGAGTTGCTAACAACAACCTGCATGTGATAATCCATTTTTGTTTCACAGAACTCAGTTGTTTTGTGTCTTAGTTAACATAATTTAACCCCTAAACTTTTGTCAAACACTCAATGTGAAATCCTGGCTCTATTTAAGTCAATGGGAGCCAGCCTCAAGGTCTTAAGAGCTGACTACTACTATATGAAAGCAGACTCTGCCACCCTTTTTTATGGTGAGTAATACCTTGTTTATTGAGGGTCAAATTAGGCTTATTTTTAAGGGCCAGGAACATCTAACACTCCTGCATAGGGAGCCAGCTGCTTCTGTGCCTTGAAAGAATGGCTTACTTCTGCTATCTTTAAAAAATAAAACAAAACAAAAACAAACAACAACAACAAAAACTCATACACTATCTCTCTCACATAATTCTTGGTCTAAAATATGTAATTTTAACTGGATTGGATTTGGTAAAAATATATAGGATTTTTTCAATAAATTAGTACTTTATTAGAAAATTGATAGGCTTTTGTTTTTTAAGTGAAGAATAACTAGCAGTTAGATAGAATTTAGCACCAATACCACTTTACATGTATATAGTGCCTTTCCATTTAAAGCGCCCCAAAAAGCTTTTAAAAATGTGGGCCAGATCCTGTCTTTGTCTGTGGATGGTTAATGACTTTGATATGAATGGAAGAGTCTCAAGGTATACACCTGAGTTCTGGCATGGTCTAGGGATTCAGTGAGTGAACAGATTCACTACAATTATTGTAAAGGTAGATTAGAATTCTGAATAACCAGTAAACCACTGAACAAAATCCAACATAGCCAATCCACTACTGAGTTAGAAAATAGGCTTTAGTTGTCCTTCTTGTTAAAGCTTTTGCAACTCTTGCTCATGATTTCAAGTGTCGTCTATCCATTGTTGATTGTACAATGTGATCCCAGAAAAATCTGCTTGTGAAGGTTCCTGCTTTGTCTCCGACTAGCAACATTATTATCTGTGATTGAGTTATTAGGTACTGAAAGGAGTTCATATAAGATTAAGTTGTGAGTTGGTAAATAACAAGAAAAAAAAACATGGGAAACTGTTCCTGATGTATAGTAGTGTTTGTGAAAGATTCTGATCTCAGTTGTGCTAATGTAGATGGAGTTTTCTGGAATAATTCCACTGACTGATTTTTTCCCCCTTCCAGATTTAGAGCAATAAAACCATTTGATTGCAGTCTTCACTGTAGATTGGTTTGAGGTCAAATTCTATGCATGAATATCTGATTGTGTTTTAGCTAAAATTGTCTAATGCTGAAATATTCATTCATGCTACCTTACCACTGGAGCAGATTGATACAGTTGTTCAGGAGTGAAAGTAATATTAATCTCTTACCGGTATGGGGACCAGCTCCAGGCCCCCGGAAGGGGTGGGGCCTTGGGCGGAAGAGACAGTGCCTCAGGCGGAAGGGGCGGGGCTGGAGTCAGCCTCCCTGCCTGGTCTGCGCCACCCGGGGCTCTGGCGGTGATTTAAAAGAGCCCAGGGCTATGGCTGCTGCTGGTGGCAGTGGCCAAGAGCCCCAGGCCCTTTTAAATCGCCAGCACCAGTGTAGCTGTCCCTTTTGTCCCTATCGGTAGAGCGGCCGATGGGAGGGCAAAAGAAGCAGTGACATTGAAGTGCTGCCGCGGCAGCACTTTAAAGTCGGCTGCGAACAGGCCGGTACCAGCTTCTTACTGGTACGCCGTCCCATTCCATACCGGCCTACTTTCACCCCTGGAGTTGTTCCAAAACTGAAGCTATGCAAAATATTTTAACTGGACATGGACTTGAGGTAAACAATTCAGATCCAAGTGTGGGTCTAGGTTTTGAAAATGTCACTTAAAGTTTGAGGATTATGGATTTAGAAGTTCCAGTGCAGTCCATTATAAAGAGCAGCCACAATAATGAAATTGAGATTCACTCAGTTGGAACTACTGCTAGTTTAAAACAAAATTGAAATGTGCTCTATGAGATTCCAGCAAACTTTCCTAAATTGCACTACGGATTGTTTCTTAGAGAAAATGTTTGTAAAAATACAAGACGCGTAGTATAAAATCCTGGTATCGACTCTGTATTCAAAGGTTCTTGAGGGATTTTTTTCTAACTCCTGGTTTTTTCATTATTTAATAGAAATGCAGTGAAATAGAAATAATGATCATTGTCTCTCCTGCTGAAGTGTTGTAGACAGGAGGGCATTATGAATCTTTTTATATCAATATAAGAGGGCATTGTGAATCTTTTTGCTTCTTTAGGGTTCAAGAGTAAAACATAGCATCCCTGAATCAGCTGACCTGCAAATGTGATGTGATGATTAAGGTGTGGGTCAAGTAGTATTAAAGCATATAAATATATTACTTTTTGCCTCCATAATTAGAAAATAATTAATTATTACTTATTTTAAGTACCATAATTACAGCTGATCCAAATTATTAGTAACAAGTTTGGATTTTGAAGAATTTGGGTTTTAGCTAAGAATCTGCATATTTGAAAAAAAAATCACAAGCTGTGTGACTTCTGTTAGCTTGTTCACAAATAACATATAGTTCAGATACAGATGTAAAATTCACATATACCCATGTACCTGAAATCAGGGTATGGGAAATGTGGATGGATTAATTATTTTTAAAATTTGTAAACTTTTATCTGAAACAGGGTCTATCCCCTTGTTCGCTACTATAGTCAATGTTCTACTAACCCTGCTCTGTAATTTTTATTTAAGTATTTTCAGTTTAAGGGAGAAATAAGCCTGTCTGCTAATTGGGAGCTCTGGAAGGCACTGTGCTTCTGCAGAATGCTTCCCAGTGCTCCTGTTCAGGTCACGTGTCTCCTCACCTTCCTTTCAAAATGCCTATATGCCACAATCTAAGTATGCCTCCATCAGTGTAATGGCACAATCTTGTTTCCATCACTCTAATATTCTTGAACCATTGTTTAATTTAAGTTACTTTCTTCAGCATTATTTTAATATAGATTTCTTTTGGTTAATTATATAGCACTTTAGTTCAGTTTTAACATTAGAACAACTGACTACAGAAACTGACACAGAATTGTGTTGGCTGCTTCAGGTTGCAGAAGAAGTCCTTCACATGCAGGTTGGGAATAAATGGGCCTGTTTTTGAAAAGTGGCCTCCAATTAATGTTTGCAGTGTTGTGCCCAGAAATAATTGCAGGCAGAATGAATAGTGGTCTAAGTTTGTATAGAATGTAGACAGCCTTGTGTCCTCCAATTTGATAGTTATAAATCTAAGCTTGGATTTACAAAAGAGCCTAATGGAGTTAGGTGCCAGGAGCAGGCATAGAATTATTAAATGAGTCAAAATCTGTCCTCAGTTAAACACATCAGAACTCCCAGGCGACGGGAGTATGTGAGGTATTCATCACCCTTTAAATAAAGCACCAGGTGAAATCTTGACTGCATTGAAGTTAGCGTTAATACTCCTGTTGAGTTCAGTGGGGTCAGGATTTCACTCCAAGAAAAATTGATATTGCCATCTTCAACCTAAAACATGTTTCCTACTTTTCTTATGAACATATTTTTTAGAACTCATTTTAGGACTGTCAAATATCCGAGATGCTCAAATACTGAAATATAACTGGAAAGGATTTAAAAATCCTACAGTAATATTAAAAATGCCATATTGCAATTGGTTCTTGCATGCGAGCAAAGTAATAGGGAAACCAAATAACTTCCTGTTGACAACTTACAAATGAGGTGGAATTGTGTCCTGAAAAGTCCATTAGTTCCAACTTGAGTGTAATAGCTTGGACAGTGAATAAATGAGAAACTCCATTACATGATACCTGCTCTATATTTAGAGTCGATCTGCTGAGAGGTATACAGTGTAGCTGTTAAATTATTTCTTTATTATCTTTAAATTTCATTTCCTGTAGCTCTCACCAGCGTGAGAAATTTACATTTGCTAACCATGAAAATCCCACTTGCTTTAAAAAACAGAAACTGTGTTTTGACATGCAGGCTCACTCCACTGGCTCATCAACTATAGTTTGTATGTTTGGTTTAATTAAACGGTTTTATTTACCCCAGTGTGGATTTTTTTTTCTGAAAGAACAAATATAATGCTATAATTGCTACCCAACAAAAAAAAAATCAGTTCCAAAGAATCCAGACAAAATACTTTGTCAATAGACAATAAAGCTAATAATTTAATTGTATGCATAATACTTTTAATAATTAATAATTTGTGTGGTCCATCTAACAATAGATCAAGGTCTCCTTGTGCTAGGTACAATACACACAACAAAAAGACAGCCCCAGAATATCTTTAAAATTTGTAACAGTTAAAGATGTATTAACAGTCAGATATAAGAAAATTGTATACTAAGGCACCTCTACCAAACGTAACCCATTTGTTTCCCTATCCAACTTCCATGTTTTCCCCAATATTATTACTGTTTGTCACATGAAATTAATCTGCCCAGTTGAGTACACAAATTATACTAATCAGTCATTTCATGCGTCCCAATTTGAGAAGAAAAAAGGGAAAGCAAATCTTCCTTTTCTTGAATATCATTATGAGCATGGTTATAAATTCTGTTATAGGCAATAACTATTATGAGACATCCATGTTTAGGGTAGATAGCATACACTTAGATCTGGAAGGTATTTCCTCAGCGTTGGGAAGAGTTCTGTGGTGCTGTGTAGTCTCTTTGCCTTCTGCCATATAGCAGGAGGATCCACACTGGTCTCTGGCCTCTAATGAGGATGGTGTTTGTGGTAACAATTTTGTCTCTGGCCTGCATATGGAGACCAAGGCCTTGATCCTGCAGTGACTCTACGAACATGCTTAACTATGCACTGAGTAGTTCCATTGGCTCTAATGAGACTGCTTATAGTGTGTCAAGTTAAGCACGGTCCAGTCTTTGCAGGACCGGAGCCTAAGAAGTAAGATATGTAACTTCTGGATTTTTGTCTGGTCGTCTACTGGAGGAAAGAGTCCTGATCCCATATGGATTAGATGTTGGCAGTTTATAATAAACCAGAGTGTAGAGGTTTGGAGGATAAAGTGTCTGTGAGCTGTGCTGCACAAACTCCACTTTAAGCACACAACAATCTGTTTGACTGTAACCTTCCACTGAGGATCCTCTATAAAACTTGTCATCACTAGGAATAATTGCCTACAGAAAGTAGGATTTGGTCCTTTTAAAGGATGTGGATCTGTGGAGGATGCATGTGGATCTGTGGAGGATGATATGGGCCAGATATTTGTCTTAGCTCACAGAGAAATCTGCTGGAAATACTTCTCTGGGCCAGGCAAGTTTAATATAATTATATGGATTAGTTTTAGAGAAAACAATGTGGGATTTGTGAGCAAAATGCAAATATTCCCTGCATCATAATGTAATATAAAGGCATTGCAGAGTAAGGGGAATTTAGGTAAGGTTTTCTGTTTCGTTATGAAAAGATAAACCCAAGATTGCTGTAATATGAACGTTGAAAGTTGTTTTGTATGGGTGGTACTGATTGCAGTTGGCATAATTATGAACAAGTGAAGAGGGTTCTATTAAAGGAAAAGTGTTCTTTACAAAAGTAAAGCTTTCCAAGCCCCCCCCCCCCCAAACTTTCAGATTTTACAACAAGAAGACTACTTGCACTATGCTTCCTGCCTTCTTCAGTCCCTCTGGAGATACGAGACTGGTGCCTTTTATCAATCTATCTCCCTGTCAGTGTAAGAATGTGTCAGTCATGACTTCATGCAGGCTTTATAATCCCTGACCCACCATCTCCTGCAGATATCTAAAAGGACCAGAGGGAAAGCATTTGAAATTTCTTTGTATATGTACATAATAGATCAAACAGTTGCTTTTAAATATTCCTTTGGCAAGGACTAACAGTGATGACTGACAGCTCATACTCAATCATAGACTGAGCAGTATTAATAAATTCTGATAGTTCCATGTAGCCTCTCCAGACTGGCACAGCAATTTTTAATGCCAAAATACTTTATAGGTACAGTTTACCCTGCTATTGTCAAAATGTACTAATGTTTCTGTGCATCACATTTCAATCTTTTTTCCCAAACCACTTATCCGTTTTTACCATTTAACCATAAAACTTGTTCCATGTTCAAATTTGACATCCACAGATATCATGGTTCTAATGATTCTCCCCTACCCCCAATCAGTATATCATTTTTGCTATCCTGACCTTTTAAAAAAAATTTACTGGTTTTAAACATACCTTTTTGGTTCTCCTATCTGTAACTCAGCAGTGACATTTTGTAAAGTTAAATTGTGCAGGTGATTGGTTTGTATTTGTATTTTTTTTCCATAACATATTCAGATTATTGATCAAGACTTGCATAATCCTCTCTGTCTAGTCACACAATATTTGCAAACTAAAATTTCCCTTAAGGAGTGCCTGGGAACTGTATGTTTTGCCTGAAGGTTGTGAACAAGCTGGACTCCACAATGCTACATGATGTCAAGCTAAAATGCATTCTTCTATTGCTTTAACCACAAAGGAAATTTAATTAGAAAAAGGGCACACAAAAAAGGTGCTCATTACTTATGAGACAAAGCTGGTTTTTTAGGTTGTACACACTCTGGCCATATTATCCTATTTAGAGCCCTGAACATTTAACAGAATAGGCAAAAAGCTGCTTTTCCATGGTGATGATGGTTGGGAAAACTGGTCTCTACCACAGTTTTGCCAACCTCAGAGATCAAAAAAGCATGAGCCAGACTTTAAAAAGTCATGAGATTGGCCTAAAGATCATGAGAGATTTAAAAACTAATAAATATTGGGCTCATTTAATTGGTTTTCTGGTGCATTTGTGTCACGTGTTTAGGCTTTTTCTCTGGATCTGTGAGGGCTAGAAATTTCTATTTTTTTTAATTACTATTTTTTTGTTAAATGAAAGCTGAGATTCCCATTTAATCACAAGAATCCATCAGCTGGGGCTTTAATAAAAACATCTAATATCAAGAGACTGGAGATGAAATTGCAAGAGTTTGCAACGCTACTCCTTGAAAACCAAATACTCATTCAAGGAAATAGTATTTTGCAAGGCTGTTTCAATAGATTATCCTAATCAAGTTTATCCAAAAACTCTTCTGATTCATCCTGTATAACCTTGGCCAAATTCAACATGGTGCAAGAGGCAGTAGAGATGCAACTACTGTGCACAAAGATAGAATTTGGCTACTCAAATTTCCTTAAAATTCTTCTTTCCATTTCTTCCTTTTATCAGATGCTGATAGGTAATAACAGGTGTAGAGTGATTGTCTGGCTATACCCAAAAAAGCACAGGAGACATTTAACATGGGTTTAATCAGGCCCTAACTTTATTATTAGATGTCGGGGATTACCCGGCAGATAAAAGTGTACAGCACAGGTAACCCCATGTTTATTCTGTAATTACCCAGGGGGCTTTTACCAGCTCCCCCTCTGTTTCCATTCAGGTCCCTCTAGCAAATCCATTGCCGGGACCTTACTATACCTGGGGGGCTTCCACCAGCTCCCCCTCTTTTTCCATTGAGATCTCTCCAGTATATCCATTGTCATGATTTTACCATCCACCCCCCTCATAGGAATGTTAAGTCCTTTTCCAAGCCATTTATCTGGTCACTGTACCAGGGGTCAGCAACCTACGGCAAAGAAAGAAACAAAACAATTACCGTATTTATCGGCGTATAACACGCACTTTTTTCCCCTGAAAATAGGGGGCAAATGATGTGTGCGTGTTATACGCCGATATAACCTTAACAGGGCCGGCTCTAGGATTTCTGCCGCCCCAGGCAGAAAAGAAAAGCGCCGCCCCCCCCCCAGCGGCGCGGAGCGGCGCCCTAGCCCCTGCCCCACTCCCGAGCAGCGCGGCCCTAGCCCCCCCCCCCCAGCGGCCCGAGCCCCCGCCCTCTCCCCCCCCCCAGCGGCGGGGCCTGAGCCCCGAGCCCCGGCCTGCACGAGCCCCCACCTCCCGAGCGGCGCGGGCCGGCCCTAGCCCCCTCCCCCGAGCCCGGCCCGAGCTGCCTTAGCCCCCGCGCCCCTCCAGAGCGGCCCGAGACCCCGTCCTCCCTCCCACCCCCGAGCGGCCCTGGCCCTAGCCCCCCGCCCCCTCCCGAGCGGCCCGGCCAGAGCCGCCTTAGCCCCCGCCCCCCTCCCGAGCGGCCCGAGACCCCCCCCATCCCCCCCCCCGAGCGGCCCTAACCCGCGGAGCACTGCCCTAGCCCCCGCCCCCCTCCCGAGCGGCGCGGCCCGGCCCGGCCCGAGCCCCCGAGCGGCCTTAGTCCCCGACCCCCTCCCGAGCGGCCCGAGATCCCGTCCCCCCTCCCCCCCGAGCGGCCCTAGCCCCTGCCCCCCTCCCGAGCGGCGTGGCCCGACCCGGCCCGAGCCGAGCCCCCGTCCCCCTCCCGAGCGGCCCGGCCCGAGCCCCCCTCCCCGCGAACGGCGCGGCCCGCCCGCCGCCCCCTCCCAAGGCACCGCCCCAAGCACCTGCTTGGTAGGCTGGTGCCTGGAGCCGGCCCTGAACCTTAAGAAGCCATGTAATTTTCAATATATTATCAAGTATAGCAAAATACATGTGCATACCGTATGGCGGCGGCGGCGAGTGGATTAGTAGCGGCGAGTGGATCAGTAGCCGCCATCGGTAACTGCTCAGGCAACCCGCGCCTTCCTCTTCACGTCTAATTCTCGCGGCCGGCGGAGCGTAACCACGGTAGTTCTGAGCTACCCTTATTTTGCTTCAAAGTCCTTTATTTGAAATTTAAGTTTTTTTCCTGAAATTTCCCCCTTAAAATGAAGGTGCGTGTTATACGCCTGTGCGTGTTATACGCCGATAAATACGGTATATTTCCTAAGAACTATAAAAAACAATGGGAATAAAACTATTTAAATAAAGAATTCTACAGAAATAATGTCAATTGCATTAAAAAATCAAACAAACCCCTCAACACATACTCATTACCCTTTTCCCTAATCATAAATCAGAAAGCAGACACACAGCTACAGCAGAGCTATAAAGCAGCATAGATCAGACTCTAGCAGTGGGTCAGTCTCTTACCAGCTGTATATTACAGGCCACTACTACTACAGATGTAAGAGTAAATTTGAGCGCAAATAAATATTTAAATTTTTCAGCAGTGTCATAATGTGCTAATTAATTTTCTGCAGGTTTGTTGTAAAAAGCCGAACCCCCCCCCCCAGCATGTAACGGATGTTAACAGATTCCAGGGTAAAATGCATTGACAATGCAATGCAAGGGTAAAATGCATTGACATCTTTACAGAAATTCAGACTATACCTCATTGCCCTCTCAAAATAAATGTTTGTAACATTCTTTGTGGATGGAGACAAACGCATATTTGAGGCTTTGTTGGGCAGATAACCACATTATTCGGTGTACACACAAGCTGAAATTTATTCTTGAGAGATTAGGAATACATGAGACCTGGGAGATATATTCCCAACTCTGCCACTGATTTACCTTGAGTAAGCCACTTAAACTTCTGTGCCTCGGTTTATTGTATACATAAATTGAAACGTACATAGTACATTTTATTCACTGATCTCAAAACACTTTAAAATAGCCTCAATTTAATAGAAATGGTGAAGTGGAAATGCAGGGAGATGAAGTGACTTCACAAAATCAGTAACACAGCTGGGAATACAACCCAGGTCTTCTGACTCCCTTTCCTGTTCTCTTTCCACTGGATCACACAAAATCTCAGTTTGTACAGATTTGGAATTCTCAAACACAGGTTGCTTCTATTGTTTCACAAGATCACAATTTTGAGCAATGTCCTACCAATAGAATTCTACATCAGGGAAAATCAGCATGTAAAGTATCCATTTTAAGAGGGCACAGTAGCGGTTTGCCTGCCGAATGGCTGACACCCTTCATTTTACAGCAATAGTCTGACAAAGAGGAAAAGCGATGGTGACCCAAGGCTACGGCCTCCAGGTTGACTACTAGATAACAATGCCTTAAGGATTATTTTTTTCTTTGGCATCCCGTTGCAATCTGAAGGACAGATGGAGCATGCCAGAAGGAAGAGAATAGCTATAAACCAGTTTCAGTTGTTTTAAGAACTTGTTACATTAAGCCTAAAAAACTGCATCTCTTTATTTAGTACAATTTTAACGATTGGGTCAATCCATCCTTGGAGAAATGAGCTATTGTGTAATGTCAAAGGCAATATTTTTTAATGTAAAACAAATTTATTTGATAGGAATGCACTGTAATGTATATGAAACTGGTTTAAATAAACTGGATGATGATTCGAAAGATAACACATGATGATTCCACATTGACCGCACCGCACTTTTAAGCAGGGGGGAGGAAGGGTATTTGGCTGGTTGGCTGAATGAATGAAGGGAACAATGCTTTGGGGGACGAGGGGGAGGAAAACTTCTGCAAAAGGGTCAGCATGGTTGCTGACTCATCCCCTAGGAATGCAGGGATTAAAAGGGGCAGCTCTGCACCTGAAGCCTCCTTTTTACATGGAACAGGCTGAGATAGGACCCACCCTCCCTCTTCTTTCGGTGGTAAAATACCAGGTTTGGTCCAGACCTGCTGTGTGCATTATGCTAGCTGCCCCGTTTTTAGGGGATCTGTGAAGGAATTTTTCCCTTACCACCATATTGGCTTGGGTGCAGTTAATTTTTTTTTCGCCTTCCCCATAGTGGGTTCAGAAAGGGCTTTGTTTATGCATGGGATGAAGGGTGGTAGGTTATATGTCGTTTCCCCTTTCATATTTCTTCTATCCACACAGAGGCCAGCTTGGATGTTGGACCTGGAGGCAGAAGATCTGAGTTTCATTTTCACCTCTGCCAGTAACTTGATGTACAACCTTGAACAAGTCACTTCTCTTCCTTATCTCTTTCTGATAAGGGTAGTGATATGTACCTTCCTTTGTAAACTGCTTTAAGATCTATAGGTTAAAAGTGTTATACAAGTGTCACAGCAACTGCACCTGTATTCCCCCTCCAGAGTCCCTCAAAGGCACCCACTCTAGCTTCTCAGCCATCACCTTTCCTGGGCAGAGACCCATATGTCTATCCCTCCTGTACAGGTTTTTTCCAGGCTGCACAGTTCCCTGACCTAAATGGCCAGTGTCTGCGTGTCTGCACTTTGCTTTCTCTCCAGAGGCTATAAACAGTGTAATTGCCCAGAGTTATGTTACTACAACAGCCTTTCTCAGTAAGCAGATTTATTTTTAAGGTGAAAGCATTACAGAGAAAATGTATTTGAAACACTAGAAGAACCTATGCACATGCTAATAAGTTTATCAGAGATCACTCCTCCCCACCGCCACACATACAAATCCAGCAGGGGCTGTAACAGGAGTCGGTCCTTCAAACCCCACCAAGGAATTTATCTGTGGTTACAAGTTCAGAACAATTTTAGCTCAGAACAAACACCCCCACAAATAAGTTACTCGCCTTTATACATCTTGGGACTTTGATCTTCAAATTCCAGGAACAGGTAATCAGCAGACAATGGTCCTTTCCTCAGGGTCTAATTTCAGAAGGTTGGGCCCAGAGGTGGGCATTTGTATTCACCTCCCACCAGGCATTTCCTAGGAAACCCACTTTAGTTTGTTTGTCTCCAGAGTTCCTTCTTGTCTGGCACATGATTTAAAATAGTCCTTTGAATACCGTAACATTTCCCAAGGTTTACATTGGCCACATCTCTGCCTAAGGAAGTTACATACACAATAATACACAAACTTTGCATTTAAAACAATGGACTCCAAAGATACTTAACTTCATTCAATACAGTTTTTCAAGGATATTGCAGGAAATTGCCTTGTCATGATAAGAACTAAGTACTATTCATTACCAGATTTGGTCTTTTACACATTCATTTTATTTCCTTTAAAACTTGCACTTTGCAGAAAGTATCATTCCTTTCCTCAAAATGCTTTGTGTATAGCATTACTTATATATTACGAGGCTCCTAGGTTTGGGATAGTGGGGAGGATTCCTTCATCTCCTGCACAAAATCCTTTAACTCTGGTTTTCACAAGATAAGATTAGAAGGCAACATTTAGTCTTGTAGGCAGGTATTGCTGTATATAGATGCCGGAGATAATGTCACTGTAATAGAAAATCTCTTGTCACTAGCTTAAATGCTGAGGTGAAATGGAAACATTTACTTTCTAAACTGGAGGCACTGAATCAGTAACAGCATCTGTTCCCTCAAATGATTGAGCTAGCTGCTGTTATTCTCCTTCCCACCAAAGGATTTTGGTGCATTTTAGAAAGAGTGACTGTTTTAAGCAAACCTTTTGCAAACAACCAAAAGACTGAAAATTATGTCAAAACTATTCAACAAATTCCCAATACATTCGAAGGAGTCAGGATTGGTTTCCTAATGATTGGCCAGTCAAAAATAGACTAAACCTGTGACAAAAAATATTCTTAATGAATGGTTTGACCAGTTCCATGACAAGTTATTTTCATAAGAACATAAGAATTGCCATATTGGATCTGATTCATGGTCTATCTAGCCCAATATTCTGTCTTTGACACTGACCAGCATCATGTGATTCCATAGAAACCTTACAGAAAGCAGCTGTGAGATAATTTCCCCCATGAAAGTCTTGTCCTAATGAATACTAATTAGAGATTTGTTTAAACCCTGAGGAATGAGGTTTTAGATCCCTTCCAATATTCTTTTTTAGCATGAACTATACTGTAACTCTGGACGTTCTTGTGATATCTCTAGAAATCCAGTCCATCTTTGAATCTTGCTGTGTTCTTGATATTTGATGATACACATCCATTATTGGTTTATATTCTGTTTTCTTTAGTCAGCTACACCTCTTCCATTTTAAAACATATTATTTTTAACATTTAATTATGCCTCAGTTAATATGTAGGAGGCACTGTACTTTGTTCTGCAGCTGAATTAATGGAATCCTTTAAGTCCTTCCTTAAAGCCCATGTCTTTGTGCTTTTCCATAAACTCTCTTTAATAATGTTAATTCAATTAATATTTTCAAGAAATAAAATATGAATGGTGTGTAACCACAAATACAAAAATACTAGCCTTTCACGTGGCTACATCATCTTCTTATCTCACTTTTGCCCAACCCTTTACCCATTCCTCCTTGTCTTTTATGGCTTTACTCTAGGCCTCATTTCTGCAACTGACTCAATGCAAACAGACCCTTTCCTAATACAGGGCTCTCTTGAGCTAACTGGGACTCCATGAAGGCACAGGGATCTACTGGTGCAGAATCAGTTGCAGGATCATGACCAAAGATTGTAAATTTGTTTGGGCAAATAACCTGTCCTTGAAGCTCCATATAGTTCCAAGGAGCTCTATAAATGATGATAATCATGCAATTCTTATTTAAATTATAGATGGTGTGGTAGGTGATTCTAGGTAGTATCCTTGGTAAATAGCTAGTTTATTTACACTATGCAGGTTTCTAGCAGATTTTACATTACAAGGTTGTATATTTAAATTAATCTACATGGAATTCTCAGTTATTTCTGAGCTGCATTTTCATGAGTAAAATGGAAATATTGAGTGCTCTGTGCATGACATAAGTTGGAATATTATTTTAACATAATTAAAACACACACTTTTTTTTTTTAACGAAGTGCTTCTCAAGAAGACAGGAAGTGCTGAAGTCTACCATGATATCAGAGAGGTTGAAAGGTTTTGTTTGTGTGCGCATTTATATATCTATATATGAAAACAAGTGTGATGATTGTGTCTTGCAAAATTGATCTCCCAGCCAATTTGAAATGCATCAGAAAGCATTCTTCAAATGAACTTCATAGAGTATGGATTTGTCTGCACTTTGTAAATTAGTAATGTGATTTGAAGTATTAGAAGCTTGTTCATTTTCTGTGTCTGACAGATTCTGAAGGATTTAATTCTTAATGATTTTTTGAGGCCAGGTCTGGCAAAACTCCTTTGATCTAACTCAGAAATTTAGCTGTATAGGAGATGTTTGTGTTTCATAAGATCCCTATGAAAGGCATAGCAAGAGCTGAGACCCAGGATTGGGTAATTTGAAAAATGAGTAAGAGGGAAGACAAAGAGAATGCTTACTTCATTTTGTCTGTAAAAGTATCTTGGGGTGATTGGGCTAGTGATGTTTAAAGCATTGACCTATCACTTGTGTATGCCTGTAAAATAATCATTTTTAGGCTATAACTGAATTGATTTGTTTGGTAAAGTTCTTGGCATATATTTGTTAATAACATAAATCCACTTAATTAAATTATTGCAAATGGGGAGTTTCTTCTCAGAAAAAGCCTAGGATTGTTGTGCCTTCCAAGTACTATGGAAGGAAGTATGCACAGTTTCTCCCCATGTTATGATGGACTCTAGACCATACTATCGACCTTTTGCTTTGATGAATACTGAAAATTCACCAAAATCATATTTTAAAAGACAAAAAGAGAAATTCTCTTGATTTATAGGAACATGTTTGCAATGTTAATGGTAAATGCATTAGTCAAATTCTCTCTGAAGTCTTAATTTAACTATTCATAGCCCTTTCATGTGATTCATGAAAGGATTGTACTTCTAAAAATGGGCTGTTTCTAGGCATTCTTTTGAAATACCTTAGAGCAGTCATTAAACATTGAAATAAAACCTCAACAATCTTTTTAAGAAGATAGCAAACTTATGGAAAGGAACAGTAAGTTCCCCCAAGCAATATACATATTAAAATAAAATGTAAAATATGCTGTGATAGAAAGCAGCATTTCATCTAAGGCCAAACTCCAGTAAATCTGCTTTGACCTGACTTCCAGTTAAACTAACTAAGCTATGCCCCATACAGTTATAATGAATATGCATTACTGCTTCATGCAAAATAGTTCATTATGAACAGCTTTAGGTCTCACCAGACCAATTTATTCACATACTTACTTCCTCTCCCTATCCCCAGTCTAACAGAGATTTGTGGATTTGCTCTTTTTGTGTGCATATGTGTCCGGTGGTGTGGCTGTGTGAATTTAATCATGTGTACCACTTCTTCCCCTTGTGGGTGGTGATTACAGAATATATGTTTGTTCAGTTTAATTCTCTTGTCAACTACTGGCTAGTGTATTCTGTTAGTGAAAAAGCAAGTTTTACATGAAGTGCTCCTGGGTCTGTGGTTTCATAAAGTGACATAAGATGTTGGAGCTAAATGATACAGTTTCCGCTTATTAGAAAAGCTTAATTATCAAAATTAGGTTTTTTGTAATCCTTTCTAATTCTTCTGCTAGATACTGAATGTAAATGTACATTTCAGTGAAAGCCAGATTAGTCTCAAAGACTTAATTCTCAGGCCTTTTGAGAAGATTTTTAGATTGATCAAGCCAAAAAAATATCATTACTAGCAACATGGAGAGCAAAGCTGTGTTTTATATTTAGTAAATGCCCTACAGTACTTGTTTATCTAGTAATTTGCTATTTGTTGTTGAGACAACTCTCCTCCCCACAAAAACAGCTTATGCCATTAGCACAAGCAAGCAAGAAAGAGTAATTAATTGTGCTGGAAACTAGGTAGCAGTCTCATTTGTTTTATCCTATCCTGTCTTATTTTATCCTAATCCTATTAAGGCTACTGAGACAGAAGGATTACCATGTGGTTTGGGGACTGGACTGGAACTCAGGAGATCTGGATCTGCTTCCCAATTCTGTGTTAGAACACAACATGAATGAACACTCCCAATCTACCTCTTTTAAACATTTCATTATTTTATATACTTTTATCATGACCTTTTATTTTCCCCTTTAAGGGTAAACAATCCCAAATCTTTTCAGTCTCTCTTCATATGTTTTTTTTTCCATGTCCCTAATCATTCTCATTGACCTTCCCCTTCTAATTCTTCAGTATTCTTTTGGAGATGAGGTGACTGATAGTGTACACAATATTTCAGATGAGGGTGCTCCATTGACTGATATAATGGAATTATAATTTTTGCCATATTATTCTCCATCCCATTCCTTATATATCCCAATATCTTGATTTGTTTGTTGTTTTTACCTTATCATGGCCTTAAAAATCAATTGTATTGATAATAAACAAGAAAGAATAGAATCCATCTCACACTCTCTCTGCTGGGTTGGCTATGCTGTGCTAATAGCTCTGAAAAGCAGAGCTGACCAGTAAGGTGGTGGTGGTTTCCGTTCGCTCTCTTTTTTTTTTTCCCCCCCGTTGGAGCCACAGGTCACTCAGATTACGTAATATTTTCTCTGTTTTAGTCTCACAATGAAATGTTATGTATATATTGGGCTATGTCTTTCCTGACTTAAGGATATTATGTTTTGTTGATATTCAGTTTCAAGAAAAATATATTTATGTCCACTTGTGATAACTGCATGTGGTTATCCCTTTTCTTGTCAAGTACAGAGAAAGAGATTTAAAATGTGATCTCTTCCCTAGGGTCTCTTGTGTGTCTTCTGCCACCATGGAATAATTTCTTCAGAAATATATACATGGGTGCACTTTTAATAAGCAAGGATTTAATATCCTTTGTATTAGGAAATGGTACCTACCACAGATACTGGGGGAAAAAAACCAGTAACTGTTCGTTTACTGAGCTGGTTGGGCTGCAGTGTCAACATAGCTGGTAAATTGCAGAAACTGACAGCATCTGTTGAAGGATAGCTTAATATATTCTCTAGTTAAACTATAATTAATAGGTAAACATGAATGAAATCATTTAAATTATGGGTACAAGTATTTCAGTGGAAATAGGTGTCCAAGATCTTAATGTAAGATAGCCAAGAGACCCAATTGGCAGTACAAGAAGCAACCTGATTTATTCTCAGTAATTATGTGGAAATCAAGAGAGCAGAAAGCTTATTGATTGACAGAAGCAATAGTCAATACTGTGCAAGAATGAACTGTTAGTTTAGACTAGCAGCAGATTCTGGGGTTATATACTGCAAAATACCTCTTTCATTAGGATTATTCATTTTGAATACACATTCATTATTTTGCATTTTAATTGTTTGATCAGACTAGTATTTAAAAGATTTATGCAGAAGAAAATATAGATAGGCTTCTGGACATGCAGATCCCAGAAGACTGCATATGACGGGTACACTGTCAGGTGACTAACTGTGACTTGCCATGTGGCCATGCTGTACGATCAGATATTGCAAGCTAAGCAGAAGCAGTATTTAAAAGGAGTCCTAATAAGATACAGCATTTTGCAGGATGTATGGAGTGACCGATAGTGACTCAATTAATAAAGAATTAAAGCAAGGTAATATAATTAGAATCATAGAAGATTAGTGTTGGAAGAGACCTCAGGAGGTCATGTAGTCCAACCCCCTTCTCAAAGCAGGACCAACCCAAACTAAATCATCCCAGCCAGGGCTTTAAAACCTCTAGGATGGAGATTCCACCACCTCCCTAGGTAACCCATTCCAGTGCTTCACCAACAGTTTTTCCTAATATCCAACCTAGAACTCCCACACTGCAGCTTGAGACCATTGCTCCTTGTTCTATCATCTGCCACCACTGAGAACAGCTGAGCTCCATCCTTTTAGGAACCCCCCTTCAGGTAGTTGAAGGCTGCTGTCAAATCCCACCTCACTCTTCTCTTCTGCAGACTAAACAAGCCCAGTTCCCTCAGCCTCTCCTCGTAAGTCATGTGCCCCAGCTGCCTGATCATTTCCGTTGCCCTCTGCTGGACTCTCTTCAATTTGTCCACATCGTTTCTGTAGTGGGGGGCCCAAAACGGGACACAATACTCCAGATGTAGCCTCACCAGTGCCGAATAGAGGGGAATAATCACTTCCCTCAATCTGCTGACAATGCTTCTACTAATGCCAATTAACATATTTTTATGGAAAATAGATCCTCTCTAACTAAATTGATATTTTTTTTGGTGAGATTACAAGTTTGGTTGATAGAGGTAAAAGTGTTGATGCAAAACACTTAGAATTCTGTAAGTCATTTGACTTTGTACTGCACAACATTTTGATTAAAAAATAAAATGGTATAAAATTAGCTTTATTTGCAGTGTTGTTGGTCACGGGATATTACAAAGACAAGATGGGTAATATCTCTTCTTGGAACAACGTCTGTTGGTGAAAGAGAAAAGCTTTTGAGTGACATAAGGACCCGAAGAAGAACTCTGTGTAAGTCCAAAGCTTCTCTCTTTCATCCAAAGAAGTGGGCGCAATAAAAGATATTACCTCACTCACCTTTTCTCTGTACAATTAACATGGCACATATTAAATTATTTGAAAACTGGCTAACTAGCAGGTCTCAAAATGTAATTCTAAACAGGAATCTTCGAGAAATTGAGTTACTCCATTCTTAGTCCTATGCAATTTAACACTTTTATCAATGGCCTGGATGAAAACATAAAATAATCACTTATAAAGTTTCCAGATGACACAAAGATTGGAGGAGTGCTAAATAATGAAGAGGACAGTCACTGACACTGAGGGATCTGGAACACTTGGTAAACAGGGTGCAAGCAAATCATATGAACTTCAGTACAGTCAAATATAAATATATACATCCAGGGACAAAGGATAAAAGCCATTTTTACAGACTCTGTCCTGGAAGGCAGTAACTCAAAAATACTTGGAGGTCATGGTGTTTGATAAGTTGAACATGAGCTCACAGTGCATTTTTGTGGCCAAGATGGCTAATACATTCCTTAGATGCATAAACAGAGGAATCTTAAGCAGGAGTATGGAAGTTATATTATCTCTGTACTTGGTACTGGTGTAGCCACTGCTGGAATTCTATGTCTAGTTCTGGTGTCCACAATTCGGGAAAGATGTTGCTAAATTAGAGAGGGTTTAGAGAAGAGCCATGAGGATGATTAAAAGATTGGAAAGCATGCCTCATAGTGAGGACTTGAGGAGCTCAGTCTATTTAGCTTAACAAAGAAAAGATTAAGGGGTTACTTGATTATTTATTTATTTATTCATACATTCCCTTCTGGGGAACGAATATTTAATAATAGGCTCTTCATTAAGCAGACAAGGATTTAACAAGATTCAATAGGTGGAAGTTAAAGCTAGACAACTTCATACTGGAAATAAGGTGTAATTTTTATTTATGTATTTATTTTTAACAATGAGGCTAATTAAACATTTGGAACAATTTACCGGGGATTCGGTAGATTCTCCATCATGGATAATTTGTAAATGAAGATTGGATGCTTTTCTAAAAGATGTGCACTCGTTCAAAAAGGAATTATTTCTATGGCCTGTTATTCATGCATTTGGATTAAATGATCACACTTGTGCCTTCTGCCCTTAGATTCTATGGTAATTGTTACCGTCTGAGTTAGTCTTGTTCCAGTTCTCCAGTATTGTAGGAGGAGGCTGATGTCATAGTTATATGTGGTTATTAAAAGATTGCACTATTCAGATGAGTAGTGGTTCAAACTTGGCATGCTTCCCAAGTACCAATATCTTGTGATTGAATGTTCTTCCTATATAAATTACCTGTCTCCACGAGAAAATCTGTTGGATACAGTATTCTTCGTTTCCTGTCATTACATGGATCGGAGATGGAGATTATCACTCCATCTTTATTTTATAGCTTAACAGATCTCACTGTCAGGAGGTTTTAAATTATTATTAATTATTAATTATTATTTCTTAATTTAATTTTTAGGTTTTAAATTATTATTAATTATTAATTATTATTTCTTAATTTAATTATTAATTATTATTTCTTAATTTAATCTCAGCCTTACCAATACTCTTTTATTCCATTAGTAATAATTCATAATTCCTATTCTTCCTTGGTGTTTCAACCCTTCAGATATTTGTAAATTATTAACCTAGAATGCAGTATGAAAAAAAGACTGAAGGGTGGTAGTGGATCCAGAGTGTGAATGAGCCTGGAATAAGGAAACCATGAACAGTAAACATCAGTGATCAGATCCTCAGCTGGTATACATTTTTGTAGCTCCATTGAAGTCAATGAAACTCTGGTGGTGCCTCCAGGATACACAAAGAACAGTTTGTGATAGACCTAGAAAATTAGCGGAAGGAGGAAAAGCCTTAGATGTAATATATCTACTGTCAGTTTAATTTGTGGCTTCTGAGGTAATGCACATAAACCAAAATCCTCTCTCCACTGCCCACCTTGAGTAACTATATTAAGATGTGTGCTCTGCAACAGCAAATGAGAGAATTCAATTTGTATTTGTGAATTAAGTGCTCTTTTAAATCATAAAATCATTTGCCCAAGCACAGTTTAACAGGTTAGGTTTATATCAGTATATGAAAACTGGAGTATTACTTTAAATTCCTGCAAAATCACAAGCCCAGCAGTTCTGCAGGTGTCTTTATTCTTGTTGCTTTCTGTACCTTAGCACACAGCATAATCACAGTACCTTAGCCACCACTGATATTCTTGTTTTGCAGATTTTTAAATTAAATTTCTATAAATGTGATTGAACATTTGGATGTCGCTGCAGGATCAGCTGTCTGGTATAAAGCTTCTTTCAAGAAAATAATACCTGGGATCAAGCTGTGAGCCACTTACTGGAGCATTTGAATCAAAAGGTTTACTGCTCTAAGGTGGACAACTTCTTGGGTTTGCACTCTCTTCAGGAGACAGCGTACATATTTCTCTCTCCTCAGGCAATGGAAGTGTCTTTCATTAATTACATTAGTATGCACATCTGGTGGTGGTGTGTAAACATCTAGTTCTTGCTTTGGGATATGGCTTTTTGCTGAGGGGGAAATGAAGATATATGCTATAAAGATTTCTGTGTTGAAATTTATTAATATTTCTCATGTTCCACTTGGGAAAATGCAGTTTTTCTACAATTACAACAAAAGCAAAAATACTTGAAATTCCCTGAGGGAAGCATAATTCACTCTCCGTTTATAGTAATTGTCATTGGTTTGGCTCATAAAGCAGTTAACTATGTTGCAGAACAGCCTCATTTGAAATGAATGTTTAAACAGGCTTGTATGTCTACCTACTTGGATTGATAAATTTGTTCCTATTAGTTGTTTCTACATCACAATCAATCTAATTTTTTCCATTGTGATTGAATCAATAATTATTGATCACTTAAATCATTCTGCTAAAGTGCCTCAGTCATTTCTGAACAAAAAAGCAAGCTGTTAATGAAGACTCATGCCTTTTGATTTCAGTTGGCTCTCTAGGAAGACAAATAGAATCAGGTACGTACATGCAGTGCAGCCACAGTGGTGTGTGAAGATGGGCTGGGCCTGAAATAGTCAATACCTGGGACCTGCTAATTTACTTTTCGGTATTTTTTATTTTTACTTTTATTTTTAATGGATATTGAAGAAGTACAAAAGGCTTTTATGGCTGCTGTTAATATCAACAGAGCACAAAACAGGAGAAAAACACAATATTCACACGTAGAAACAAAAATGTAAATACATTTTTTATTTTTTTCTCCATATGGCCAATATGTTTTGTCAGGAAATTGCAGGTGTCTAGTAGCAATGGAAGTGTTCTTGTTTAGACATTGTGCATCTGTGCGTATGTCTTATTTTCATGGATTCATATATTAAAGCTGGTTGGGAATCAGAACTTCTGGTTGGCAGGAAATTCTGATATTTCAAGAAATGGGATGTTTGTGAATTGAATAACACACTTCTACTTTGAATTGTCAGATGAATAAAAATTCATGGTAAAACTGATGCAATCTTTTGGATTTACTGACACTTTCATTACGAATCAGATGGTCATCTGCCATGATGGTCCTGGGCAATGAATACAACAAAGCACAATTTGGGATATTTGTTCACTGACAAACAGCTTTGTATAGGTGATAGTAAGAGGATAGAGGAAGCCATAATGACACTGGTATAACCTAGTATGTATTCGGTTTCAGATGACATCCTTTAGTTTTTAAGGTAAGTTCTTAAAGTTAGTATATAGTATATTTTTAATTTAAAATTTCAGCAATAATTTGATCAGAGAGATGATTTATTGTCTTTTGAATTCTTTTACTGGATTACACATTGTGTTCTTTCTCTGTGACTATTTACAGCCAGCCAGTCAGTCACTGTAGTGTGTGCGGCTGTTTCAAGTGTTTGTTCCATGCTGTTATTTACACTTCAGGTATATTAATAGTTTATGAAGAGGGAAGTAAAATACCATTTAATCAAACAACATGAGAAGGTGGTGATTTGGAACCACTGCTAGTCAAAGAAGCAGAGCAGTGGTTCTCTATTCTTTACTGTATATGCAATGGTAATAGCAACCAAATAGTAATAAAAGCTAACACAATTTGTGCGTGTTCTGTTTGATGGGACTAAGCGGGAAAAATCAGCCAAATAGCCTCCTGGTGCTGGCTTCAGTATAGAAATGAATGCTTTCAGTTACTACTGCAGATGGCTCAGATGAACCATACAAAGCATTTACTAATATGTCAGATCTGTGAAGTACACCTGCAAACAAGATTAATAGAGTGCTCTGTTTGAATAAAAGAAGCTGAATTTTATTTATAGGCAAAAAGAACAAGAGTACTTGTGGCACCTTAGATACTAACAAATTTATTTGAGTGTAAGCTTTCGTGGGCTACAGCCCACTTCATCAGATGCATAGAATGGAATATATAGTAAGAAGATAAATATACATACAGAGAACATGAAAAAGTGGATGTATTTGTTAGTCTCTAAGGTGCCACAAGTACTCCTGTTCTTTTTGCGGATACAGACTAACATGGCTGCTAGTCTGAAACCTTTATTTATAGGGTAACTTTTTCATGGAAGAAACCTTACTGTTCTGTAAGGTGTCAGTAAGACTTGATCATCCAGTGGAATTCAGAGACACACAGTCATGTCCCAGTTTACTTATTTCATTTACTTATGGGCTTTTCTATGGTGCTCATCACCACAGTGTCTAAGGACCTGACAAACATCAGTTAATTTATCCTCCCAATGCCACTGTGTAGTGGAGAAGCATTACTATCTCCTGCTTTGCAAATAGGGAACAAGGGCATAGAGAAGTAAATGAGTGTTCATAGGAAAAGTGGGTGAGGTGATATCTGTTATTGGACCAACTTCTGTTGGTGAGAGAGACAAACTTTTGAGCTACACAGAGCTCTTCTTCAAGCCTCAGAAACATCATCTGACTCTCACAGCTAAATACAAGGATTGAACTATGGGATGGAAAGACTTTGAGTACATTTGGAATATAAAAGGAACAGACAGACAATGCTTTCAATTTTGTTGAATCCTAGAAACACAATACAAATATTAAGGCATGCCTCTGCTTCTCTTCATCATTACAAGAGGACAGCGAGGAGTAAAATTATCTGAAACTCTCCTTTATAGACCAATTCTAACCTACCCTGCAAACCAAATTGTTATTGTTATAGATTGTTGTTATTACAACAATTATAGATAGTTGTTGTAGATTATTACAACAATCTACAACCCACTAATAACTCTTCTCCCACCTCCCACATTTGCCTTTCCCCACCATACCACCTTCCTTTTCCCCCCTGTGACTGCCGGGGTATTAACAGGCCACTTCACCTTGAATGGTTCCTTAGAATATGTGCTAACTATTTATGCTAAACAGTCTTTTCCACCTTGTGTTTAGCTGTGACACTCCAAATACATTTCCCAGATCTGAGGAAGAGCTCTGTGTAAGCTTGAAAGTTTGTCTCTCTCACCAACAGAAGTTGGTCCAATGAAAGATATTGTCTCGCCCACCTTTTCCCTCCAATATCCTGACGCAGCAACACTGCATACTTCCAGAGGAAATCAGTTACAGATCCAAGAACAGAACCCAGCTCTTCTGAGTCCAGGTCTTGTGCTTTGATCATAAGATCATTATAATATATCCTCATATGTGTGTGCTGAAGTTGCATTGATATATGATGTACTATCATGATTCCATGTAAATTTATTTTTGGCAGTATTGGCAATATCATTGACACAACTGACGTCCCTTCTCTCCTCTTTTGTCTGCTGGTGGATAGCAGTGATAAGAGTAGCCCTTGAGCTTATATCTGATTATTTGAGCATGATTCCATGTTGCTTTCAGATGTGTGGGCTTTGCTGTCTTTTGTTTCCACAAACAGCTGGTGATAAAATGTCACTCAATAAGAGGATATAGACCCATTTTTTCACTCTTTTTTAAAGCAGTGTGATTGAATGCATAATTTGATAATATAATCACCAGATAAGGAATCAAGATAAAAATACTTAAGTATGTATCACCAACAGTGATTGCTGGCTTGATATGAAGGACTCCTAGGACTCATTGCACACATGGATTTTATCTTCGTGCTGTTAATTGGCTGCTTAGGCAATGTGACTGTTAATAAGCATCACTTTCTCCTGAGTGCATTTATACACAGCATAGTTACAGAAAGCAAGAGGTTCTTGGGTTACTTTCTTGAGAACCTTTGTGAAAACTTAGTCTTCAATTTGAATTTATCCTCCCAATGCCATTGTACAGTAAATTCTGGATTCTATTTAAGTAATTTTTTGACTACGGGAAAGTTTTTGGTACTTTCCACTAGCAAGTTTTTATTTTTTGTTTAATCTATATAGAGACCTTTTGGTTACCCAATGGCTTACTTGGCCATCAACAAGACACTATTTCGTTTGCAGTGTAGGTTAGAACTGGTCTGTAAATGAGGTTCATATAATTTTACTCCTCACCATCCTCTTGTAATGAAGAAAAGCAGAAGCATACCCTAATATTTGTATTGTGTTTCTAGGATTCAACAAAAGTGAAAGCATTGTCTGTCTGTTCCTTTTATATTTCAAATGTTCTCAAAGTCTTTCCATCCCATAGTTCAATCCTCCAGATTATTGTCAATTGATTTAATAAGCTGAGCTCAGACAGGCATTACCTACAAGATCAGTACAGTTATAATACAAAGACAAGAAACCCAATTCACTCAAGTCCCAATGCCTGGTAGCATTATTGATGACTGATACACATAGCTACACTGTGCAAGATAATAGTGAATTTATGAGAGAATCACTTACTCTGAAATTGTTCAGTAATTTTTATGAAAGACTGACCTCTTTCCTTGCAGCGAATTCAAATCTAAAGTTCTGGCTTTGTCCTGTTTTAAAATGCATGCTTGTATAATCAGAAGCTACAACAGAAAGATGTGGAATGTCTAAAAAGTGACAAATGGAGTGCAGACCACTCAGCCGTCCACACAGCATTTGTCTATAGAAGCCATGTATTATTTTCAATACTCTCAAGTTTTTAAAGGCAACAAAATGTGTTGAGCCTGGGACTAGAATAGGTTTTGTTCTATAATTATTGTTCTTTAGTTGATATTTTCTTGTACTAAGTGTTGTACTAATGAGAGTTCCACCATAATTCTGGTATTTAGCCAGGTTTAATAGCAGTTCAAAGCTAAATAGTTTACTACTCCCTCCTGCCATGGTACCTGCAGCATGGCTAGCTTGGCAGCTTTTTCTTAGTCAGTTCTGCCCAGCTCAAGTCAGGGTCGCAGATGGGTGGTTTTGAAGAAGCTCCACTCACTTCTGATAACTCAACACTTTGGCCTTACATCAGGGCACACCAACACCAACTGGGCAAAGAGATTGTTTTGATGGTCAGTTCTCTGAAACTGATAGGAAGCAGTGAGCCTCCAGACGGATAAGAGGAGGGAAAAGTTCTGTTGAGCTCAATGGTCATGTATAAAGTTGCTCACATTTGAGTGTTTGTAGGATGCAGAGCCTAAAAGGGTTAATTTTTCAGTTCTTACATGAGACAAAATGACTCCTGACCTCAATGGGAGTCATGCCTGGGTGAAGACCATAGTAACAGACCATAAATGTAGGCTGAAATGGTAGACTATTGGTAGCAGAGTTTGATTAGTGTTTCAAGTTTAACAGTCATTTATATGTTTCTGATGTACTCAAGAAAAGAAGCACTATTCTTGATCTGTGGAATTTTAATTTGTTTAGGGCCATAGTCTGACATTCTTTCTTATGCCAAATGGTACCACCTTACTCCCCAAGAAGTCCCACTGAAATCAAGATGAGAGCTTGAGGAGTAAGACACTACTCGGTGTAAGTAAAGGTGACAGAATATGGCCTAGAGTGATATAAATCTAGAACTTTAAAATAAAATCAACCTTAATTATTATTGTCCATCTGAACAATATAAAATAATAATAATAATTAATAATTAATGTCAGATCATGAAAAATACTTGTAATTGTAGAAAAGATGAAATTGGGGGATGGCAATGAAGCAATGTAATGATATAAACATGGCAATATAAAAATGAATGTGCTATATATGAAAATGATAAAGTAGAAAGCTCTTACTTGAATAAGATCAATATAAAAGGAGATTCAATAGAAGCTGACAAGGGAAGTGAAAGCTCTTTGCTTGAATAAGATGAATGAAAAATGGGAAGCAATATAAACTGACAAGTGAAGTGAAAGATCGCTGCTTGCATGAGATCGATATAAAAACAGATGCAATGCAAACTGACAAGGAAGTGGAGGGTTGTTACAAGAATAAGATTAATATGAAAATATATACAATACTGAAAAGACTGGGAAGATGGATATTGCTTCGTAAGAGACATCAGGGCACACAATAATGATATGCAAAGATAAGCGGTATTATATCTGATAACATACTACTCTTACTAATGTGCTTCTTTTTAATTAGTCACTCTGGAAATAATTGCCACACTGTGGCAATAGTGTTTCCCTGATTATTATTTTTTAATTAAGCTTTTGTAAATTTTTGCACATGAGGGGGAAAAGTTCAATTGAATATTTATATTTTAAGGATACATTTTATATACAGTTTTAAGAATACATATTCTCTTCACCCCCTATCTATTTAAAGTGGCTGGGGCATTCTCTCCTCCGTAGCTCCTGGAGGTGGATCTCTGCGGCAGTTGTTTAAGATCTTCCAAGCTGAACCTCAGCTCCATTTCTGTATAGATGGCAGACTACATTCTTCACGTGAAGCAGAGAAACCCTGTAACCTTTTTATTCCTTTTCCTCCTCATTTTTTTCTTAAGGACTTGACCTCCTAAAGTTAAACCTTCCAGTTTCCAGTTTGGCTGGAGTACATCCTTTTCCCTTTGCCCTTCCACACATCCAGAGTTGACTTTTGGGACATCACATCCCACTCTCTTCCTCCTCTCACCTCAGAATAATGGCAGACAGAGACCACAAAGAAAGAAGCAAAAGGGGAAAAACTACCTGTACTGCTTCTCCCTCTTGCAAATAGGCCAATAAAGGTGAAGTGCATACCACGCTGGGGTACAAAGAAACAGCAGACACTTGTGCTGAGGTATGGATGAATCAAGGTCCACAGTAACCAGGGAGAAGAATGATCTGCCCCTGACCATCATGAGGGTTTATTGTAATCTGGTTGTAGTGATGCCTTCCAATCCACCAGTGAGAATCTGGCAAATCAGCAGGAGCAGCAACAGCAAAAGGTGACATCTCACCCTACTGTACTTCAATACTAAGTGGGTTCAGTGTTGCCTGCCCATTGCAGCATCCGGTCTAGCACATGGGACCAGCTTTGATAAGCAAGTGTGGAGCTGGTGAGAAGATCCTCCCACATCCCCTTTCTTTCTCCTTTCTCCCTTCCCCCCCCCACTTTCTCTGATTCTCTGCACAAACCTGATTGACTGTGTGTGAGGAGGTACTACTCAAACACACATAATAAAGTCTGAGCCCGGGGAGGGTTTGAGCCAATGAGCAGACAGGGGGGATAAGCCTGGGATGATTGGAAGAGAGACCTGTCTCTCCCTCTCTGGCTTCCTTAGTCAGTCCCAGTAGAGAGCTAGCCCCCGGCAGACCCAGAAGCCCACATTTTATTCCCTGCTGGACGTGTCTGTCACCCTGTGTTCTCCAGGTAGGGCCATGCTGAGTTCATTACTCCGTAGTCAGAGCTTCCCACTGTTGAATGTTGATCCATGAGTCACTGGAGCTTCCATTGTCTCTCTGGAACCCTTGTTGATCCAGGTCAATTTCAACCAGTTTCTTAATGACTATTCATTTGATCCAAATAGTGGGCTGACATGTGCATCTCTTAGTCTGCCTTGAGAGCAAACTAAATTATATAATATTTTCTCCCATTGGGTAGCAGTCCAAAGTATAGGGGGAAGCCAAGGCACCCTTAGGACTCATAAAAATATTATAAAAAATGTGCACTTTGTCACAGCCCCAACCCTCCAAAAATATATTATTGGCCCAGCTTTACTTCTAATCCATTTTCAACAATATGTTAATTACACAAGTACATTATTTATTTTTACAAATGACTAACTGATGACAGGAAGATGTATTGTTCTTTCTCTTATGCATTTATACGGCCCCAATAACTGTAATATTTAGTGCCTCACAGTCTTTAATGTATTTATCCTCACAACACCTGTATGAGCTAGGGCAATGCTATTATTCCCATGTTACAGAGAGGAAATTGAGGCACAGAGGGACTAAGTGTCTTGCCCAACATCATGCAGGAATTCTGTGGCAGAGAAGGGAATTTAACCCAGGTCTCCTGATTCTAGGGTTGGTCAATTGGTCAGTCAAATATTGGTCAAATAATGTCAAAACTGGTCAAATATTTTAAACACTAATTTATTAGAACAGTAACAAAAATAGTAAGACTATGATAAGTAAGCCTTAGAAACATATACTTAATTCCCCTCCCCCAAAAAAAGTTACTTAATTGAGTTAAAATAACTCTGAAAAATGTTAAACTCAATGAAATGAAGTTCTAAAAAAAGAATTATTTTTACATTCTTAGCACTGTTAGGTTAGCATGTAAATGTGAACATTATTCAAGATTGACCAGTTAAAAAAGAAAAGAAAAATGAAATTAAACAGAAAAACAAACAAACGCTGTCATTGTAAAAGAAAAAAAAGTAAATGGACTTAGCTAGGTAGTGATGTTGTAGCCATGTTGGTCCCACGATAGGAGAGAGAGACAAAGTTTGTCAGGCAATATCTTTTATTAGACCAGTTTCTGTTGTTGGAGGGGACAAGCTTTCGAGCTTCACAGAGCTCTTCCTCAGGTCTGGAGATGGTAACCAATGTATCACAGTTAAATACAAGGTAGGACAGATTAAGCATAAGGAGTTAACACATTGTAGGAAATTATTTAAAATGA